>NW_025336087.1:50584704-51189895 GCF_004798865.1 Varanus komodoensis
CACGCCGCCGGCGCACCCCGCCGCCGCCGCAGCCGTGGTCGTCCCGACCGAGGGCCCCGGTGCCGCCGCGCATCGCCCGCCCATGGAGCTGGCCGCCGCCGCCGCCCTGCGATGGGCCTCCGAGCAGCCCGCCGCGGTCCTGCCAGCACAACTGTCCAAAGCAGGTAGGTGGGACCGGGCGGGCGAGCGGGCGGGCGGGCGAAATCCGGGCGCTCTGGACGTGGAGAGCACCCAGCGGCAGTCGTCGGCTCTGGAGTCCCTGCGGGGCGGGGGCTCGGCTCGGCTCGGCTCGGCTCGGCTCCGGAGAGAAGGGGGGCTGTGAAATTTGCAGGATACGAGACGGGTTTGCCGTTTGTGTGTACCGTAGAGCCAGGCGCAGTCTTGGCACTGGGCGGGGAGCGATCCGGAGGGCAGTGCTCCTGCGCTCCTGTAGATTGCACCGCTGAGGACTGCAGCTCTGAACTTGGGGACAGGCGCTTTCAGATTTAGAGCCCCGACGTTATTATAACGGCTGCGGTACGTACTTGAAAGCTAGTCCCATCGAGAGAGTGCAGGGAGCCAAGCTTTTGCGTAGCTCTCGGGCTCAATCTGTAAAGCAGTCAAGCAGCTTTACAGGCTCGGGTCCCGATCCTCTGCCAAGACTTAATCCATTGGAGTAAATTAATCTGTTTAGGTGTTGTAGACTCTGCCTTGGATCACTTGACAGATAAACAGCGCCTTGTCCTGGGCCGTGGGAGATTTCACGGGTTATTTTTAAACGGGGAAACAGGCAGATGACAATTAGCTTTCCCTTCTTCCACTGGTTAGAAAAGAGGGCAAGGAAGGACCAGTTACCACTGACATAAGGAGCTGGGGTGCCTTTCTCTCCTTCCCGTGAGATGGAAGAAAAGGAATTGGAATCTTCAAAGTGCAAACAGACTCTGTCAGGCTTCCCAAGGTTTGAGGGACTGAAGGGATCCCCTGATATTTCTAGGATGCGAGTCTGGACTGAGCTCACGTCTCCCTTGCCCTGCTCTTGGTAGAAAGAAAGCAAAAGAGCCTCCCTTTCTTTTCAAACTGAACCAGGCGCTTCACTTAGGGCACAGATATCTAGTGGTGGCATAGAGTAAGGGCAGAACTGAGAGGCAGTGCGCTCATGTATGTGTGCGTGTGTGGGAGAGAGAGCGAGCGAGCTTGTGTCTCTGTCTTACTACCAAGCCAAGCTGATTAAAATGACTGTGATCCTGTGCTGACTTATTGGGAGAAAGTCTAATTGAAATCGATGGGACTTGCTTCTGAACGAGCATTTGTAGGATCAGTTTGAGCCTGTAGCTTCTGCCTGCACCTGTGCTGTCTGCTGTTGCCGTGCTGTCTCCATCCTTTTACAATGCTTGCACCCTCAATCATGGTGGCTTAATTGTAAGAAGGTGTGCATAGAAGATCGCAGCCAAAACATGGCAGAACAATTCAAAGGGAGTTTGCTAGATGAAGATACCAAGCAGGCTCTTTCCAACCTAAAAGTTTGGGGGATGATGCCAAAAAGAGGAGGGTAGTTCACTTGGTCTGCAGGCATTTGAAAGATGAAATTGTGATTTTGTTAATTATTTGTTAAAAATGGGGGAGGTGAGATGAATTTAGGGGTCTAAATGGTCCACTGTCTGTGGCCTGATGCCAAATTCCTCCAGAAGTACTGGAAGTGGACTTGGACCTTTCAGCCTGGAGCTGATAGCTTTGCTGAACTGAAGTGGCAAAGCAGCTCCTGTGTGTGTGTATCTACAGTGTTTTCTAGTTGGTATCAGGAAACTCATTTGGGCCCTTTAGACCCCCTGGGTCCATGCCACTTTGATTCTCCCCATATATGTTCATACCTTGGAGAGAGTGCGGTTCTCACTAGTTCGGGGCTCATGGGAAGAATGAGCAGAAGTGGAAGGCAACGGGCAGCAAGTGCTTCAGTGAAATGGATTATTGGCAGCCACACTATGGAATGAAAAAAGTGGGTTTTATTTGTGGGGAATTGAACAGCTGTGGAAAGTGTGCCATCCAGCTATTTTTTGCTTGAGAAGGGGAGGGTTTGTTTGCTTGTTTGTTTGTAATAACGCTCAGAGATGCTACAGATTGAGTGGGCTGAGCCCTTTAGAAAGGATCCCTAGTAGAAAAAGCCCCATGGTGAAATAGTTAAAATACATCACTTGAATTTAAGGCACTGTTGTGTTTAGGGTACTTAAATTTAGTATTATTGTTGCTGTTGTGCTGTGTGCAGTTGTGTCATATGCAGAATAGGGTAGACCTATTAGCTGCCCAATCTTAGCCAAATTTACCTGAAACTCCCAGAGGAAACATGCATAGGGTTGTTTGATGCTTTAGCCACTTAGATGGCAATAAGTACCATTTAACTGAAGGGGACTTAGGTCTGAGTAGACAACTATATGAGTAGATAACTACAATTATACAACTGATTAATGTGAGCCAAGGGAAGGACCTTCCTTTTAAAGGTGTCCGAGAAAAAGATCTCCAGGCATTTGGTTATGGATTGTAACCAGAGTAGTTTTTTTTTCTGTTGCAACAACTCCATGGAAACAGAAATCCTCACCACAAAAATTTCTGACCTGTATAAAATGGATCAATGGGCAGCACAGATTTAATATTTTAAAAATGAAATAATGAAATGGTGTTATTGGGAATCATTGTCTGTGATCTTGCAGAAATGGGACTGTTTTAAAGACTGTAAAGAACTAATAAAGGCAGGATGAAAAATTCAATGTCCTGGAGGAAAATTATGATGTTTCTTTTCCATCTTAACAGCAGTTTCTCACTGGGTTTCTGTGTAATCACCTCCTCTTCCTAATACTTCTTTGTAATATTAGCAAAAATGATAACTGTGATGCTGATGTTTTTGTAATTGGAATATATATTCCAATTACACTCTTGGAATGTCAGTTACACTCTAGGAATATACTCTTATTAGCAGTTAATATTTCAATTCATTTATAAGTTTAATTATGCAAAATACTCCTAGTTTGTTTGGGTTTTTTGTTTTTTAAATAGTTGCTGCCATTTAGAGACTTTAACAGAATGCTGACTTTCTTTCATAATAGCATAATGCTAAGTACTTTTAAAATATGTATGTATCTCTACAGGATAGAGGGTACAAAAATGCGTGTCATAACTGCAGGAGATGTAGGTTGCTAGTCTATATATACATACACCTACATGGGAGTAAGTCTTATTTAACTCCACGGAGCTTACTTACAAATAGAAGGGAGTAGGGGTGTGCAGAGAGTAGAAATGATGCGCTGCTCATTTCTAAGAAAGAAAAAGAAAAAATAGGAGGCAAGAAAAAGTAGGAAATGTTTATATTCTGAAGTATATTTAAGTTTTAGTGATGATGTAGCTGGTCTCAACAATATTTGCCTTCTCTATTATATAATCCTAGTTCAGTGTCTTGTTTGTGCTATTATAGTCTGCCTTTCAGTTCATAAATAGGAAGTTATTTGAAAGCTAATAGTATTAAAACATAAAATCTCTAATAAGTTAACAGGATTGGAGGTTTTTAAAATAGCAAAAAAGAGATAGTTGGATAGTCCATGAGGTAACATACAAGCAAGGTTAATAAAAAGTCCACCTAGGCAGAATTGACTTCACTAGGCAGCTGGAGCTGAAAGGGAGGGGGCTGGAGTGCCCCTTCCACAGTCGCAGCAGGGATGCAGTCACAAGGAAGACCCTTTCGCTTCTCTCAACTAGGCTAGTGTCAGGTTATGAGGCAAGGCAAAATAGGGCCTGTCTTAGGGCATGGGCTCAGTGGTATGGGAGAAGGTCCCTTGAACCCAAGCCATTTAGGCTTACAGCTATTAACTAGCTTCTTTAATTATTCCCTTAAAATGTGTGCAGTTGGTGCTGCTGTTTTGAAATGAGCTTAATATGATGACACAACCAGATCTTACTGTCTGCATTTGGGACTAACTGGAGTTTTTCCGCTTCTAAAACTGGGGATGTAACACTCCTGTTTCATATCAAACGAGTGACTTGTTTGATATATAATTTCTTTTTTTAAGGCTTTTTCTTTTCAGTTAGGTGCTGCAGTCTGTTTATTCCTTCATAGGATAAGGAGATGGTGGAAGGGAAAAGAGAAACAATATTAAAAACAGGTATTAACAAGAGAAAAAGCCTTTTGGGAATCAGTTGAAATGCTTCCAAATAGACATGTATAGAAACAGGCTGCATAGTAAACAAAAGGTGTGTTTCCAGCCAGGTTTCACAATGCAGTTAAACTGAGGCTCATGACTGATTTTCTTTTGAAGGGCTAGTTGCTTTAGTCTATTGCAGCCAATCCAAGTTTCAGTATGAAGATTCATGTTTTTATTGACGTGTGGAAAGGGAATGCCGATCATTCCCAGCAAGTTTGCATTAGTGAAGATTGTGTCCTAAATCCGGTTGGTTGTGGGTTCTTTCAAGATAGTTTCATATGTGCTCTCATCCTCCTCCAAATAATGGAAATGGAGAAAAGGAACATTATTAGTCCAGATGGCCATTTCACCTCTGCAGAAGGTTGGGCACCCCAGGAGGGAGGCTTCGGCTGGCCTTTCTGGTCTTGCAAAAGGCTGTTGTGCGGTGACACTTTCACTCCCCACCATAAGGGTTTTGTAAGGAAAAGCAGCAAGGATGGGCTTATCTTGTTGCTGAAGGACCGTCATCCCATTGCATCCCAGGTGCTCATTTTTCACTTGAGACTGCCAGGTCCCTGCACAAGCATTGCAGCCGAATTCACAGTTTGACGAAATGGAAGGAGCAGGAGGACTTTGATTTTAAAAAGCAGCATCGGAAAATAGACTTTGCATGTTGGCAGCAAAAGCATTTAAGCTTCTCCAAAAGGCTCATCCATGAACACAGGACAACATAGGGTCGCATGCAACTTAATCTAGTCCGAGTTCCCTTCATTTCAACGTGTCTGCTCTAAGTAGGGCTAACATGAGATACAACCAATAGATTGCAGACCTTGGGATGCGAGTGAAGTGGAGAGTGAGTTTTTTAAAAGTTTCACTTTGAAGCAGAGCTCTTTCGAAGGAAGTAGCCTGCTTAGGATGATGCATGTGAGGTCTATGTTTTATTCCTGAAGAAAATGCCAGGGGTGCTCATATGTTTTGCCATTTTATGCAGCTCAGCAAGACACCCGTGGCTGGTCCTACTAGGTAGCAAAGTTATGCTGCAGTTCCTGAAGCCAGGTGCTGCGGTTCTTTGGAGATCCATTGGCATTGCCTCTTGGGGGGGCGGGGGCTTGTATGCAAGGTTAGATTCTCATTCTCTACTGTAGCTATAGAATTATCATTAGATAGAAGCCCTTGTTGCTCCTTTGATGAAAATATGCGTGATTTCTGTACTGCAGGTGCAGCATCAAATTTATTGGAACACGGTTTGGGTTGCCCTGATTAAAGCTATGTTACAGCCTGACCCTAAACATATGTTTAATGGGAACCGGCTATCCTTTGACTTCAATACAAATCTGTCTGTGTTGTCCTAAGCCTAAACGGAAATCTGCTCCTGTAACTATCAGGAGCTGCCTCAGTATAAGCCATTGTGACCTCTTTTCCTCACACCTGTTCTAAATCCCTTCTGTGTAAGCTGCAGTGAAATTAATTGACATTATCTTGGTTTTATGTAACAGTTTAGGATGAGTGGGTAACATCCTAAGTAAAGTTAATTTACATCCTAAGTAAAGTTGATTTGAATGTGTGTATAATTAGCACAGGGAACATGATGCTTAGTACTATAGAACAAAGCTTCAATTCTGAGGGTTCAGTTAGCAGAAAAACTACTTGTGGATAAAAAAGCAAACTATGTCCTTTTGTCTTTCAAAAACTCCCTTGTGCATCAAATCTTCTCACTAACTTTGGCCATGGTGTGTATAAAATTCTGCAATATAAAACTATATGCCCAGAGACTTTAAAATGTTTTCTTTCTATATTAAATGTGGAGTTGGAGCCATATTTAGTTTTACATTTAGTTTTATGTAAATATTTAGATTAGTCATGACTAGCATGCAACTCCTGCCTTCAAATCCCCAACAGAGGATTTTAGGTGTAGAACTCATTGATTGCCTCTCTTCCTTTGGGGGGGACGACCCCTTTTCAGTTGTTGAGGATTTTTTCACTGATTTTAATGGGAGGAACAATTAAATTAATCACAACTTATTACAGCTTGGTATAGCTATGTGAGTGTACTTGACTCTGTACTTGAAATTGACTCTCTTCAAAAAGGAGGTGTCACTTTAATGTGTAAGAAGATTCAATCCCACAGCTAGAGGAGTGATACCATAGGAGTGCTGTAGCCCTGTAAATTGCTTGCATCTCTCCACAAATAAAAGATGGGTTTATGATCTCTCTTTTCCTTTACCTAGTTGAAACAAATGCAAATATAATACTCAAGTATCTTTCAGTGTTCTGAGGTATTGGTAATCTTGTTCAGAACAAAAGATTCTAAACTGTATAAGAAATTAATTTGAAAAAGTCATCTGTTCTGAAGGGTAGGTTCTTAAAACAAAACATATAAATCTTAGTTCAGTACACCTATAGCTTGCTCAATGTCGTTGCAAGGGGCTTAAGTGGATGAACAAAAGAAAGTTGCAATCTCCCATGTTTGTGTTTGTTGAAGACCTTGTTTTACAAGAAATGTCAGTGTCCCAACTGGAATTATTCTTGTAGTATACAATCCTCTTTGAATAGGGCATTGGACAAGCCAGATCAGATAAAACATTTCGATTTAAACTAATCTTGTCCTGCAGAAATTACTTGAAAAGGAAGTTGTAATCCAGCACGCAGAACCTAAATGTATTTATGAAATAAGCCTTCTTGACAGTAGTGTGTTGGTGTGGGTGTTTATTCTGTCAAATGGATTTCAACTGAAAGAAGATTGGAATGCTTAGGTTGGCAAGTCATGAGAGTGCCTTTAGAGAGTTCCCACAGCGTCCTGAGAACATTGCCCCGAGAGAATTCAAATTAGCAGGATGTAATTAGTGAGATGTCATGCAAACATCTGCTGAAATCAAAGCAGTGTGCCTTAACTAGCTTGTACCATGATCATATCTTACTCTTGGGAAAATTAATTATAATTGCTCTGGTGAATAATTATCATTTATTCTACAGTTAAAGGAGCCCATAGCAATGTTCCTTTCTTAGACCCAATGAAGTCAATTAACACTTTAATCACACTGGCCAACATCCAGCCAGAGGTAAGTCCCCTGTGCTTTTCATTGTGGAAGAAATGTAAGCAGAGGCTTAATTGTTTGTTGAAATTGATGGAACTGAAACATGCACAGGGTCCCATACCAATTTTTCATTGGTAAGCCTTAATTCTGCTCCAGTTTCGACTACAAATTTCTTTCCATGAGTTTAGTCCTGAAAACTGTTCAGGTAGCAATCCTATAATATGTACTCAGGAGGACTTTTCTTATGAACGAAATAAACCTTACCTTTCAGCAGATACAGGATTGCAGTCTTAGAGGCCATGCAAGTATTTAGACAGGAAAAAATTCTACAAATTATGTCATGCCCCTACCAACATAGCTGGCTTTTTCGTGTCTACACTTGCTTAGAATTGCAACATGAGTTTTCTTTGCTACATTACTTTTAATACCTGCTCCTTGAGTCACCTGTAAGTTTCCTGTGACTTTCATTAGTGGGTTCTTTGCTGTCGTACGAGAATAGCCATCTTACCCTACAGCATGTGTGTGTCTTGCATTCCAGGCAATAAAAATCCCTGAGATCTGCATTGGGTTCTTTATCACTTCCAGAAG
The DNA here is from genome assembly GCF_004798865.1 of Varanus komodoensis. Classification (NCBI taxonomy): domain Eukaryota; kingdom Metazoa; phylum Chordata; class Lepidosauria; order Squamata; family Varanidae; genus Varanus; species Varanus komodoensis. The sequence continues at coordinate 50,592,470 of NW_025336087.1, forward strand.
GTGCTTTTAAAGGCTAGATGCATTGAGAGGAACATGGCCTGAAAACCAAAGCAAGTGCCTTTTCAAGCTTCAGGAAAAGTATAAATATGAGAGAGAGAGAGAGAGAGAGAGAGAGAGAGAGAGAGAGAGAGAGAGAAGCAGTATTGACTTGCATACTTTCTCCCACCCCCTACTGATATATGAACTTCCCAGTTTAAAAGATTACAGTAATCACAGGAGGACAGTGTAAATCGAATCTGATAGCAATAACTTTTGGGGAAGGTCAGGCTCAAGTGAAATGTTACCAGGCAACAGGCATTTTGTTTGCAAAATACAATCAAAGAGCATTGATGAGAAATTCTTTTCTGCCAGCTAGTCAGCACTTTCTGCTTAACAGCTTGAGGCGAGGGGAGGAGTAAATCTTCATTCATCAAATGTCCCAAGGCACTGTCTTAGACTAGGCGCTTAGGCTAGGCTTCCACTGCTTCTTGACAAGAGGAACTAGTCTTGTAGGCTATCTTCAGCTGACCCAGGACTGGACTACTTTGGCCCTGATTAGTAAATGTCCCTTTGCGGGTGAGCTTGAGTACATTTCAGGCTGCAACAAGAAGCAAAGCAGAAAGCAAAGTCTTAAACAATTAAAGGCAGTGAAAGCTGCAAATTGTTTTTCAGAGAACCCAACCAGTGCAAAAAGGAGAGATATACATGTATTACTAGTAGTGACAGGAATAATTAATTGTTTTAGAGGAATTCAGATATTCTTCCATAACTGCTGAATTCCCTTGTTAGGTTGAATAGCATGCACCAAATTGGAGATCTGTCACTCCAACAAGAAATTGTAAATTCAAGGCTGACATGTAAGATTAATAACAAAACTACCATGCCTGCATTTTAAGTATGAAAATGGAGGGTGGAAATCAGTAGAAATGTTTTTTCTTCCAGATGCTTAAAGTGTCAGTAGGGCCAGTGACTTCCTCAAGCGAAAGAAAATGCCCCACTATTCTTAGAAAAGCTGCTTGTGGACTTGGTTTCAGAATCTGCCTGGGTCACATATAATATTAAACATTGTGGAAACAAGCAGCAAGAAAGAGGTGAGACACAAACTTTGGACACATTTAGGGGCACATTTATCAAACAACAGCATCTGCAAGGGGGTATTAGTGTGGGATTTAGCCAATTCTTTAGACAACTGGCTTGGTGGGTATTGGTGAGCATTCCTTCCCTGGATTTAGGGAGGGTAAATGTGGCTTTTCCATGTTCCCCAATGCTATACTTTCTACGTGCGAAGGGAGGCATTCCCATGTCAGTGAGTGAACTAAGTCAGCTCCTAAAAATGAAACTTCTAGGCCATGGGTGTCTGTCAGGCAAATTCTGGGTAGGGCAACAGAATATCGATTAACCATGGGCTTCCTTTATGTGTGAACCAGGTCATTTGCTAGAACAAATGTGGTATTTTTCACTTGTTCAGCTTGAAATTTGAAGTGGGTAAGTGTCATTAGGAAAAATGTTTGGAATCCTGCATGGCAAGCAATTTCATAAATTAAAAACCGTAGTTTCCATTAAGAATTAACTAGTTAGACTAGAATGTGAATGAAACTGTTTTTATTTAAAATTGTTTATTATTAATATACTTCCATTATTCAGGTTTTTGGTATTTTTTATTTTGTAGGCTGGTATATTTATTTCAAATAAATGAAAATTCAAAGCAAACAAACATGGAATTCTTCAGGTCTGATTACTATTCACATAGTAATTTTATGTATAAACACAAATACTGCCAGACAGTATGCAAAACAATGTTAATTAAGTCTGCAAGAATTCCTTTGGCTTCTTCCTTAAGAATGAAAAAAATTGCAAACCAAGAATAAAGTGGCTTATCAGGACAATATCTTTCAAGAACATGCATATTGTTTCATTTAATTTTTTTTCTTCATTAACTAGTGTGAGAATTGGTTTCTATGAATTTATATACTGGGGAAGATAAAAATACTACAGTGGTGTTAACCACTGAAATCCCAATGATAAAAATACGGGATAAAGATAAAACAGTCACGACTAATATACATAGCTGGGCCACAAACACGACTAATATACAGAATTGGGTGACATGACAAGGAAAGAGTATCTTAAGCAACTGCCTGGGAGTTTCACAGGAGTTGCACCATTAAAAGCTTGTTTCTTGGATGCCATAAGGTGGAGCATGTGCTATCACCACAAGTGTCAGTCCTGAGTACCTCAGTGACCACACAGGGCAATGAAGATATTGTTATTAATTTCATTTCTATTACCACCCAATAGCCAAAGTTTTAGGTACAATGGTTCATAAAAATGATACAATAAAAATGCCATTAAATCTTACATAGCTCTTAAAACAGCTAAAAGCATACCACGGAGACTAACCCTGTAAAAGAAATATACCTGGGATGGGTTATCTCCTCAAAGCCCTGGATAGCCAAGTATATATTTAAAACCATCTTGAAGGGCACAAAGGGCCATCTTACCCTGGCGCCAAAAAGGTGATGGTAGGCTGCATGCCCCCCATTGCATAGATGGGTGGGGGTCACCACGGAGAAAGCCCTCCCTCTGCGTGCCTCACTAGGAATGTTGCGCACAGTGTCTGGGTAGATTGCAGTTGGGCAGGGTGCTTCAACAGGTAGTGTGGTCCCAAGCCATGTTAGGCTTTATAGGCTAAAACTAGTAGCTTGGATTTATCCTGGAGACATTCAGGCAGCCAGTGCATGCAGGCCAGAACTGGCGTTAGTGCTTGGACCTCCCTGTCATATTCATCTGGCTGCTGCATTCTGCACAAGCTGCAGCTTCTGAACAGTCTTGAAGGGCAGCCCAACATGCAATCTATTGTAGTAACCTAATTTAGAGATCACTGAAGTATAGCTTATTGAAACCAGGCTCTTCTTGTCCAAATAGGGGTATACGTGGGCCACCAGCTGTAGCTGGTAGAAGACACTCTGGGCCACTGAGCTTCTTCAGATGACAAAAATGGATCAGGGAGAATCCTGAAGCTATAAATCTGCTCCTTCTGAGAGAGTACGACCCCATCTAGAAGAGGTTGAACACCCTTTATTTGGTCAGGGGACCCACCTACTCATAGCATCAGTTGTGACCTTCAGTTTGTTAGCCCCTGTTGTTGCGGCCAGTTCCCAGTGTAACACACCCACAGCCTCACCTGCTGATGATGGAAAGGAGAAGTAGAGCTGTCTGTCATCAGTGCACTGATGGTGACACCCTGTAAAACTACTCAACTCACATGGTTTCATGTAGATATTAAGTAGCATGGGAGACAGAACAGATCCCCAAGGAACTTCTTGCTGGAAAATCTATGGGGTTGAACAATATTTCCCAGGTACCACCTTCTGGAGGTGACCCTTCAAGAAGAAGAGCAGGACCAAGCAATGCAGCCCGCCCCTCCGCACTCTTAGCTCAGTTTCCCTGAAGGCACGCCAAGCTTGCTATGCCTTCAGGGGTAGCTGCCAAAAGCTCCAAGAGTAAAAACAGTCTATTTGAAGAGCTTCAGGCTTGGTTGACAGCAACGTGCTCAAGAACCTTGCCAAGGAAGGAACATTTACTACAGGCCTTAAGTTATTATCCCTGAGGTAGCTTCGTCTCAAGCTTTATATACCAGGAACAACAGTTTGAACTTGGTTTGGTATCCCACTGGGAGCCAGTGCACTTTTCAGCAGTGGCATTGCCTGTTTTTCAAGATGCTTTAGTCAGCAGTATTACAGTTGTATTCTTCTTCACCAGGTGCAGCTTCCAGACTAGTCTCAAGTGAAACCCTATATACGCATAGAGTTCATTGCTTGCAGCAGTCCAATCTTGGTTCACAGATGCTTGTACTGCCATTGTCAAATTATCCTGCCTAGGAGTAGCTGGTAATAGAGACTCCTAATCATTTGGAGATTTCCTGGACCTTAAGTAACAAAGATCGATCCTGGAACTTTGTAGCTACATTTCTCAGTGGGATGTAAAACAATTGGATCTGTAATTTAAAACAGCAAGATGATGAACCAAATCATTTCCTTGATAGTTGGCACTGCAACAACATTGAAAGTGCTTTCCTGTGTAGTTCATGTTCTCATGACTCCTGCCTCCCGATATTGTTACCTGTTTTAGTTACCTACTCTCTGCTTCTCTCTTCATATGTTCATTTGGACCAGCCCAGCCTACCTCACAGTGCCGTTGTGGTGGGGATAAGATTGAGACCAGTGGAGAATGATGGAAACCTCTTTGTGCTTCTAAGAAAAAAGTGGAATATAACTCAAATAAATAAATATGCTTTCATCTTTCCTACTGTCACTGCCCTGCTTTGTGGAGAGCCATGTGGCCAGAGAAACAGCTGTGGGAGCTCTTGTGAGAATGGCTTGTCAGCCATTCCCACTCATGGGAGTCACACAATCAGAAGTGTTGACACAGTGAGGCAAAGGTGAGAGGAAGGGGAGAACTGATGGGGTTGCAGTGATCATGGCAGAGCATGATGTGCAATGCTGTGATGTATGTTCTCTCTTGCCTCAGGCAGTGAGACACCATGGGCAGTGGCTGGTATAAGGTGCTAACAGCGTTTATTTATTATATCTAGGCTTTTTCTTTTGTAAAGAACTTAAAGTGGCTTACATTATTCTCTTCCTGGTTTCAGTCTTATCCCCATAATAACAACCCTGTGAGGCAGTTGGGCTGAGAGTCTATGACTGGCCCAACGTCACCCAGTTGGCTCCATGGATTAGGTGGGACTAAAACCCAGATTGCCTGAGTCCCAGTCCTGCACTCTTAACCACTACACCACACTGGCTCTCTGCCACCAATGCCTCGTTATTTAGAAGGTGCTGTTGGCAATTTATTGCACATGCATCAACAGGTAAGACAGCAGGTTTGGGGCTAAACAAAGGAATGTCTGGGCAGGCACCCAAGAAGAAATTCCCTTTGTCAAAGCTCATTCATATTATCTGTGATTTTGTCATAGACAAGTGTATTTTGATGAACTGAACAGAGTTCAGAGGCAAAGTTCAGGATTAGCACATTGTAGTAATTTATGTAGGGATTATATTGTAAGTGGGTTTTGTTGTTGCTGATAATAGATGAGGTTGAAGGGAACAGTAAAAGAATTAGGGAAATACTTAAAGTGTCTAAAATACTGCAAATACAACAGTATAGAATGGAGATACTGACATGTGTATATGCCAAACCGGGTGCTTTCATCTGTGCTTACGTCTATGCTTAGGTATCAAAATGGTTAATTCAGATGCCAGTGATGGCTGGCTGATAAATGAGTATTTCATCCTACTGATATCTTGCTCTACAAACCAAGTCTTTTGAGTCTTGTCTGATTTAGATCCATTGAAGAAACTGAATCATAATCTAGTTGCACTGATCTTGTAGTGCCACTAACATGTAGACTGTCAGCAGATTTGTTTTATGTGCTTAGGAATATGAAAGTCCCGTTCTTTCTGAAAAGTATTTTTTTAAGTTTGCATGACGGGGGTGATTTAAGGATTATGGAATAACCTTTTTGGTTTTCAGCTATCCAGCTGTGTACTTCCCATCCCAATGCTGATATTAAAATGCACTATTCTGGTTAGTGTCAGAGTTGGTAGACTGCAGTGGTGGGTACAGGGAGTAGCAAATGGGAAAAATGTTTTCTTATTTCCATTTCTGATTTGTTGTGACTGAGGATGGTTTGTACAATTCAAGGAAGCAGATCTAGGAAAGAACCAAAGAGGTGTCGGTAGGTGATGGAGAAAATTGTATCTGTTATATAGGTGGCCATTTAACACTTGCTGAAATCTGGAATTTGTCATTATATGTCATACTAAGAAAAATGTGTGATTCTGTTCCTATTTCCTTGGCATAACAAAGCTGCCCTCTGTTTTATAGACATGACTGAAGAGAGATTGGGTGATATCAGTGGAGCCGACAGCACTGAGACCTACAGTGACAAAGATACAGACCAAAGGAGTTCCCCAGATGTGACAAAGGCCAAGAGCAACTTCGCTCCTGAAAGCCCTGAAATTGTTTCTGTTGATGAGGGTGGGTATGCTGTCCAGAAAAACAGTGGGAACACAGACAGCCGGCCTGAGACTCCCAAGTACCAACCAGAGCAAAATCACCTTTTGATTGAAGGTCCGTCCGGGACAGTTTCTTTGCCTTTTGGCTTGAAAGCCAACCGGCCACCCCTTGAAGTGCTAAAGAAAATCTTCCCCAACCAAAAGCCAACTGTGCTTGAATTAATCTTGAAAGGCTGTGGGGGAGACCTGGTGAGTGCTGTTGAGGTCCTTCTGTCGAGCAGGTCCTCCATAGCTGGTGGAGACAGAACTTCTGCAGAATCGGAAGGTCTGGTTTTGCCTTCAAATGGGCACCTCTTTGAACACACTCTGAGTTCCTATCCCATTTCTTCCTCAAAGTGGTCCGTAGGCTCTGCCTTTAGAGTCCCAGACACACTGAGGTTTTCAGCTGATACTAGCAATGTTGTGCCAAACCCACTGGCTGTACCCTTACAGCATCCATTCCCACAGCCACCCCGTTATCCCCTGATGTTGAGGAATACTTTGGCCAGAAACCAGTCTAGTCCATTTCTACCCAATGATGTTACTTTGTGGAACACCATGACCCTGCAGCAGCAGTACCAGCTCAGGTCGCAGTATGTCAGCCCTTTCTCCACTAATTCAACCAGTGTCTTCCGAAGTTCTCCTGTCCTTCCTACGCGCCCATCGGAAGATCCTAGGATCTCAATTCCTGATGATGGATGTCCTGTTGTGTCAAAACAACCTATTTATGCAGAAGATGACTATGATGAAAGATCTGACTCCTCAGACTCTAGAATACTAAACACTTCTTCCTAGAATGAAGGTTTGCCATGAGATCTTGCAGTGAGGCAGAACTACTGGGCATGAATGGAAGGAATTATAGTCCTTGTAACTGTATAAAAAAGCGACTCTGCTTGTTACTGTCCTTTAGCAATAAAGACATAAATTATTTTATTTCTTGCACTTCACTGGAAAATGCCAAATAGCTACGATTTCATGGCTTTAGTGCTGAATGTTTATTACAGAAAGAAGAAAAAAAGGAAATGGATAATTTTAAGTGTAGTTGTACAAAACCTGGGGCTGTGGAACAGTTAAAGTGGATCAAATAAGTCTTGCCTTTTAGACACCTGGGAATGTTGGTATTGTACTTGAATGCAGTGTTCAAAGTGAGGACTCCTCAGGATATAGGAAATTTAAAAGCAAATAATTAGTGGCATATGAACTAAACAGGGACCATGTTGACTTTATGTTACATAATTATGCTGGTGTTAAAACCAAGAGCTGCAAAATACTGAAAAGAGCAAGCTGTCCCCCATGCTGTTCAAGCTTGGACAATTTTTTGGAGACCTTAAATGCTATTATTTTCCCATGGCTAGATGAAATATATATAATGTCAATGTAAAGTCAATTACAGCTGTGAGTTGCATGAAAATGTCTTGTGAAAAATGAACACATGATTAAACATTGTCAGGTTAATGTAGCATGCTAAGGACTCTAGGGGAAAAATAAACTCAGTTGATGAACCTGATTTTCACATGTCATTTATATTTGGGAGAAAGATGGCTTTATGGATAGAAAACCAGTTCCCCAGAAAGTAAAAATGCGTGTGGCTTTATTGATAAACTGGAGTGAGAACAGTTATCTTGAGCTGATACCGCGGCATAGTGGAGTCTGGCAGAGAATCCTGTGTTGGCAGTGTGTGTGCCCAAGTGCAATTCAATATTTCCATGGCCTTTAATACTAGCAAATGATTGCAGTGAGTATTTTTAAAGCCGTTCAAGACTTCTAGGGGCTGCTTCATATGCCTGTATGAGTTCCTTAACTTCTTGTGCAGTTATATTAATGTAGTCTTCTGGGGCTCTGCCTGAAACTCCCCCCTCTAAAACTGATTTGCATTGGACAGAGTAGATGGAAGTTGGGGGGAAACCTATATTGAGCCACAAGCCCAAATTGTGCACATGGCCATACAGCTGCTATTTAAAAAAAGAAAGAAAACAAACGTTCACATGCATGGGAAAGTAGCCAGTTTCTGTGTTCCTTTCTTTTGCTGTCATAATGTTTCAGACCTTCATAACTATCTCCCCTCCCTCAAACAAATACGTTGGAAACGGTATATTTTGGTTGCCAAAGATGGTAGGGCAGGGGGACAATGGGAGGCAGCTATCTCTATTATGCCCTGAGATGATTCTTAGGTTCCTAATAGGCTGTGTTTCTTACAAAGCTGAATTAGTTCAACTAACTGTCCTGGTGCACTAATGCTTTCGTAAGGTAAGATGTCCTTCCCTAATGTAAAAAGTTCAGATACAGTTTCAGTCAGGTGAATTAATCTCTTCCTCTTGCAAGTGTGTGGTTAGGGAACTGGGAGGTGGGGGCTCTGTAGACTTGGTCCTCTTCCATGTGTAGTATTTGGTTCCAGAGTGCCTCATTTTCCATTGGATTTTTGCTTCTTGGGACATTCTGGCTGATGCTGATTGCCTGAAATTCCACAGAAGCACCCAACAAGCTTTTGTGCTTTCAAAAGCTGCCAAAACCCTTTGGGTATATGTAGAAGGCTGGACTTTGCCAGCTTACCTTTTTCATACTTCAAGGGTGCAACTCATAAAGGTCTCTTGTTATTGCTGGCAGGCAGTCTCCTTCCTGTCTGCCTGGAGGATATGCTTCTTCCACTGGGGCTGTTGCAGGATTAGGCTTTATTGTGCCCATTCACAAAAGTCTGCTGTGCAAGGGTACTGTGGATTGCCTTTTAGCAGATCCTTTAGAGATACTGATGTGCTGCCGTAAGGAACACAGTAACTGGGCTGTGTGGTCTGACCTCGAGATATGTCTGCAATTTTCCAGGGGTAAAAACAGTGCAGTAGCTTGCACTATGTCTGCCTCGGCATAACACTGAGCCAGGTCCTAAGGCTGTAACTCAGGGAAGGTAAATACGTGGCCCTCCAGAGGTTGGCATGTATCTCTTACCAGCTCTAGCCCACATAGCTAATGGTGAGCAATGGCAGGAGCTACAGTCTCACAACATCTGAAAGGCCACATGTTCTACACCTGTGCTATAACCCTTCCAGAAGTTACATTACAAAAAGTCTCATACATTACCAGGTATTTTTTTCTCATGGACAAGACTGCAGCCTACATGTCGATATCATACATACTCGACTCCTGTATGGGACGCCTTGAATCAGAGTGCCACATGCAGCCTGGGTTATATTTTGTATCATCAACAAGTGGTGCTTGCAAATGGAGGGCTCCAGACACCACTAATGATAAGACAATGTACAGATAGTCTGTCTGTTCTTCTTTGGTGTATTTTTCTGGTAAGGAAGAAAGAAAAGAAGCAGTGAGAAAACATGGAGTGCTACAAATAGAAGACAATACCATCTGGATTTTTGATGGAACTCCTTGAATGAGATGGTGGGATTATCACAATAAGAGCCTCATCAGGACACACCTGAAGTGTGGCATGCAAGAAAGAAATACTCCATACTAGCATACTCCAACAAATAGTGAAAAAATAACAGTTTGAATCTATATAATTATAATGTCCTCTAAATTAGGCTATACAAATCTGACAATTCCATGTTCATTAAAAAGAATTTTTGTTTAACACCATCTCAGATTAACAGGAAGGACTTTGTATAGCGAAAGCACATGTTGCATGAAGGACCACCCATGATGGACTTTGTTGATGCTTGCTAGCAACTGCTGGTCTTTCACCTTTGCTGGGGCCAGGGCAGAAATCTTTGCAAGCTCAGTTGTAAATTGTGGGCAGGCTAGTGGCTTTAAAAGCCTATCAGCAATGCTTCTAACAATCATTTTTCTAGCACTGAAATAAGAAACTGCCCAATTGCTTTGAGCACACGATCAGCTCCCGCTGGTGATAGTAAAAATGGTCTGACACTGGCAATGACAGCAAACTGTTTCAGTGGGGGTAAAGAAGTTATCTGAGGAATTTGTGGCAGTAAAGCAGTGCAGGGCCACAAATTTGGATTGGGAAGACATTCTGGACTGGGCATGTTGCTTGCCTTTCCCCACAATAAAAGCAGTGAGTTAAGCATGCTTTAAAATGTTTTTGAAATAATATGTTGTTTGGCTTTCAGAGACATTTGGCCATCTGACGTGAAGAACAAGGTGGCACCTCTGCCCACTCCATGCCCGGCAGCTGAATCCTTCTTCGTAACCACTGATGGGACAGCATCTTCCACCTCACCAGAAAGGGACAGGCTAGTTTAGTGGGCACAGGGCAGGCCACTTAGCCACAGTTCTCAAACACCTTGCTGCCTCCTCTCAGCATCTGCCGCATGATGGGGCGGCTTCCTTCTGCTGGCTCTGCTCAGAGTCCTCTGCTTATGTATTGTAATATCTCATTTGCTTTGTGCACAAGAGCAGTACAAGCAGTGCTGCTGGACAGTATGAGTCAGTATGTGTCTACTCAAAAGTAAGGCCCTGGAGCTGAATTGGACTTACTCCCTATGTATAGGATTATAGTGATAGCCTCTGTTGCCATTCACATGGAGGGGAAGGAAATAACTGTTCTGTATGTGAGTGGCTGAAATGCACAGCACTGGGGAAGAGGGTCTAAAGAGCCTTTTGCATGCTTCTCAGCTCAGATGGGAGTCGGTGCTTAATTCAGGATACGCCCCTGTTAGACATTAGCTTGGAGAGGGGCTGCATCTTAGTTGCTTGCTCCAGGTTTCAGGCTCTATCCTTAGTGCCATTGTTTAAAAGGACCAGCTGTTAATGTGGCAAACCTGTGGTGCTTGCGACCTCAAGAGAGTTACTGCCACTCAGCCCACAGACAATCCCACTAGATGGAGTATGGCGAAACAACTTGACCTTTTATAAGGCACTGTCCTATTTTCCTAAGAGAGAGTTATGCTCATTTTTTCAGGTTCTGCCATCTCAGACTTGATAGACTCTAACCAGGAAAACAGGCAGCTTCCTTACACTGAGGCAGCCCACTGGTCCACCTGTGCAGTACTGGCCATGCTGACTGGTGCAGGCTCTGCAGGGCTTCATGCAGGAGGTTTTCCTGCCCAGCCTGGAGATACCAGGACTGGAACTTCGGACCTTCTGCATGCAAAGCAGGTGCCCCTTCTGCATGTGTATTTGACCGAGCCGTCAAGCTGGCCCTTTCCAAAGGTCTGCAGGGGCAGCTCCAGAACATCTGTTGGATTCATGGTAAACAGGTTTAGTTCCCATTTGCCTTGAGGGATTTGAAAAATGAGTTTGATTCTTCCATCCCGTTATACCATTTCTGTGATTTATACTTTATGTACCTGGGCTTGGCAGACGCGAGAAGAGAAATAAGATTGATGCTAAATTTATATGTTAATTTTAATATTGGAGCTATCCTATGTTTGAAAAATAAGATCAATTCTTCAACTTCATTCCTTATGGGGTGCTGGAGATTGTCTTTATGGAGAAAGGAAATTATTTCTGAATGCACGTTATCCCAGACTCCAATTCTAGTGGACACATAACTTCCATGAACATCATTCAATTCCCTTTCTCATAACAAGCTTACTTGATATGGCCTGTTAACATTATCCCAGGACTCATGGCCACTGGAATTTATATCATTTGGTACTTTGATCTCTATAATGGCACATTACTTTTGTTAATATCTTTTTTGGGAAAAAGTTTTTTGCATTGTGGCTTGGCAAGGGCCATCAGAACCTGGCATCTGCTTGAAGGATTGTAGGCCATAGACACTGCAACAGCAATCCTGGGCTAAGAGTCACTACCAGATGTATTAGAAATGAATGTCAATTGTTTTCCAAATAGCAGTGGAGGCTAGATGCTATAACCACAAACTGATGTGCTTATTGTTTGGCCCTGAAAGTTTTATGACTTGATCTTGAGTTGTGTGTGCTTCTTATTGTTGAGTAGACTGGTATTTTTTTAGTCATTGGTCAAATGTTTAGCTGAATGTGTATATGGTTGATAACCAGTGTTGCCCAAGGTTATGGGTGGCTTATACGTCCCTTATGGACATCCTTCCATTCTGAAGCCAAATACAGTCCGGACACAAACAGGCAGTGGTCATCTGGGGCATGTGAGGTGGGGATTTGGCCTTTGGGTCTCCAAGCAGTTCTACGCGCTGGAGAAAGAAACAGGAGGATCAGCCATAGCAACAGGGAAGCCTCTTCAGGTCAACAGTTCAAAGTTGCTCAGGTGGTACTCTTTGCCCCTTCCATCCACTGGCAGACATGCCAGTCCAACCTGTGCAACCTCCTGGGGGAAAGGCTTGGTGTCCATGTAGCTCTGGAGGGAATCTCTCCTGTTATTTCCAATCTGATTCAGAGATAACAATGGGAATCCCTACATACTCTTCTTCCTAACTGGGAAAAGGAGCAGCATGCAGAAGGATCTCCACGGTTACCTCTGATGCCTCTAAGCCCAGCCCCTGATACACTAGCAGGGACTGGGCTTCCAGGGGAACAAGAGTTCTTTCTGGTCTTTCAGGCAGAAGATTCCTCCCCTTGCGGAGTGGAGAACGCCTTTGCTTCTGCCTGTGCTTTATCCTGCTTGAGCATAACAAGAGCTGGGACTTACAGCTACTATGCAGACATCCTATTGATTGTAATTTGATTGCCCCTCCAGTACATGGATTTGTGCATTCTTGACACTCCATCCTTTGGGACATTTGCTGTGAACAAAGAAGCTACAGAAGGGCAACCCCATTCATTTCAGTGGCAGAATTTGTTGGTGAATAATCTCCTTGGACTACAGATCAAGAGTGCAATATACAGAACAGTGTATCTGGAACTTTGAATAGATGAAATCCAGTTATTTTTTTTAAATCAGCTTAACCTAGTTAACTGGTTAGTGAACCTGTAATTGATCCACAACACAAGTCATACTCATTATTCTTCTAAATCACCCTTTCTCCAGTCGCTTTAGGATAGATGCAAGCACACCATTACTTGGGCCTTCATGATCCTGGGTTCAGGGGAGTTGTCTGGCTCCCCCTGTTGGCACAGGTGAATTCCCACTTGTTTCCTTCTGTGTATCACCACTGTGCTCCTAGTGGCAAGGAAGATGCAAATAGCCTCTTCTCAGAACTTGGCTGTGCCTCACTGGGAAAATGCCTTCCACTCCCCTGTCCCAGAGCACGTATGAAGGGTTGTATCCAATGTTAGTCCTACTTAAAGTAGACCCACTGAAAGAAATGGGGCTTGGATTAAACATAATGTCATAATGTAAAGAAGTGATAAAAAGGGTCACTGCCTCCCAAGTTCACCTCAGCTTCCTTTTTCAGGAAACAACATCTCACTGTGTCCAATTATCATGAATCAAAGGTGGAACATTCAGAACTAAAGGAGGAATGTGGAAAGTTATGCAGCAGAAAGAACAGAAATATTAAGTTTCTGTTAACTAACAGTACAACTAGCAGTAGAGGGAAAAGTTCTTCAGCATCTTTATTAATGATTTAGATGAGGAAGTACAAGGAAAGATAAGCAAATTTGCAGATGATTCAAAAGTGGGTGGAATAGTGAGCACCCTAGAAGATAGAATGAACATCCAGGGTGATCTTGATAAACCTGAATGCTGGGCAGAAAGCAACAGAATGAGCTTCACTAGTGAAAAGTCCTCCACAGAGGAAAAGGAACCAAAGCATCAATACAAGATGAGGAATATGTGGCTCAATAAAACTGAAAAAGAAAAAGACCTTGGAGTTATTGCGGACAACAGGCTAAACATGAATCAACAATATGATGCAGCTCTAAAAGGGCAAATGCTATTTTGGAATACATAAATAGAAGTATTACTTCCAAATCATGAGAAGTAGTTGTTTCCCTATACTCCTTACTAATCAGACCTCAACTGGAATATTGTGTCCAATTCTGGGCACCAAGATTTGAGAAAGATGCAGAAAAATTAGAAAAGGTCCAGAGAAGGGCAACAAAAATGATGCAGGATTTGGAAACACTGCCACATGATGTGAGACTGAGAGAACTGGGCATGTTCAGTCTTGAGAAGAAAAGACTGAGGGAGGACATGATATTACTCTGTGAGCACCTTAAAGACTGTCACAAAGAGGAAAGTCAAAATCTCACTGATACCAGAGTGTAGGACACGGAATAATCAAATCAAGTTGCAACAACTCAACTTCAGCTAGATGTCAGGAAAAGTTTCCTCACTGTTGGAGCAATGTGACAGTGGAGCCAGTTGCCTAGAGAGGTTGTGGGTTTTTGCACACCAGAGACATTCAAAATAGAAAGAGCTCGGGTGACCTAGTGGCTGGAGTGCTGGACTAGGACTGGGGAGAGTTGGATTCTAGCCTTCATTCTGAAGCTCACTCAGTAACTTTGGGTCAGCCACTGACTCTTAGCCAAGCCTACTTGATAGGGTTGTTGTGAGGATAAAATGAAGAGGACGAAGATCACCTCAGTTCCTTGTGGGAAAAAGTATTATATAACTAAATACATACATACATACATACATACATACATACATACATACATGGTAGACTCTGCAACAAAATGGTTGCTTTGTGAAGTGCTTTTGTTCAAGTTTCTAGTCAGCAAGCTGTGGCCACTGAGCATGCTTAGCTGCCAAAGGCATGGTTTTTGTGCCTCCCTTAGGATCTTTCCTATTGTGCATGTACTTTTGCATACCTTGAGTTCCTGACCCTGTAGAAGGTAGAGGTGTTGGTCCGAGTTCAGAAACAGAAAATTACATAATATGGTACTAGAGGGCAGAATGTTGCTTTGCAGCACACCATTTTCCACATTAAAATAAATTGAGTAGAGCAAGAAGCTAAGAGAAATGCCTGTAGGCGCCATGTTGGAAACACCAGTGCTGAAGACTACATGAGCTGGACTATGTCCAGTGGGGTTCCCAGCATGCACAGCCTTGTGTGCTAACTTGCAGGCACTTTAGAATCTTCTTGAAGAAAGCAGTTCATGGGTGGAAACCTGCCAGAAGTTGCTTGTGGCAGAACATTAAGAACATTTGCATGCCTGATGGGCTGAATTTGTGTGGGGCTCATAGGAAAACCTATTAAACATGGTGTGGAGAACTACTAATCTCTGCTTACAAGGCCATTGGCTTCTAACTCATTAGAAGTCAGGTACTATAGGAGCATGTGCAGAATCCATTTCCTTCACCCCTGGGTAACAACAGTGCATCTTCACATACAGCAGGGGCTCATGGGATGGGCTTTGAAAGCAGAGGATGCTATTTGCAGGTGCATGCCCATCCTCACAAAGTTTTTAAAAGCTGTGAAGGTGCTGCACCTGCTAAAATCCTTGCTTTCACAATTTATGCAAATGTTTTTAAAGTATTTTAAACCCTCCAATATGTAATGTTGAGAGGACTAAGTTCTCCCAAAATGGCTTTTTCTGACACTGAAAAATACAAGCTGAGTTAGCGTTTTAGAGAATACCAGATAAAATTTAGTCAGTCATTTCCAATGCAAGCATTTGGAATAGCAATGAACTGCTATCATTTATGTTCCTGACCACAGATGAATGCAACATGCTTTAACATGACTCCGAAATACATTCCAGCCTGCGTAGATTAAATCAACTTGGCATCGGCAAGAGTGATGGTGAACTGAAAAGACTTCCAGACTTTTAAAAAGCCCTGGAAGTGCCAAAGTTTGGTTACTGGAGAAAGCAAAAGCCACAGCATCCCTCCCTCCTAGGAATAAACTTGACTCAATGGCTCCATCTAGTGTGATCAGGGAAACATAGCCTGGGTTTCTCTGGGATGAGTACAGGAAAACAACAACAATCACAGAGAATATGGGAAGGATGTTGGTAAGAGGAAATCCCTTCACAAATGCATTGGACAAAAGGAAAAGCACACCCACTTCTTCACACCCAATTGAAACATAAATCTTTGCTTTATAGAAACTGCTCTAGAAAACCCATGCCTGAACACTTGATATTTCCTGAGATATTCCCTGCAGCCTATCAACTGACTTCTGGAAAAGTCCTTGAATATCCCCAAAACCCTGGAAGTTCAACCACAACCCTCCAAATGTATTGCTCAGGAACAAGTGGTCTATGTACTCTAGGGACCCTGGTCTCCTTATTGGAGAAGTCCTTTAACTTCCACAGTGGGACAAAATTGGCAAGATTATGACCAGAATGTGTGTTGTCATCACATCTCATATATCATCCTACTAACTCGCTGAAGTTTGTAGGACTGATCTCAATCCACAGACACCTGGATCATGTGTTTGCAGACCATATCCAGTTCAGATGTTTAGCATTTTGTTCATAGTTCTGAATTCTGCAATCCAGACCATGTCCTTCCTGTAGCTGGTTGATGCCTTATTACCTAGATGAGGAAAATACCAAGCTGACACAATCTTATAGCATCTGATTCATTTTGTCCTTGCCAGGCCCTGTGATGGCTAACAAGCCCACAAAGGCTTTCCTATTGCTTATCTTTTGCCAGGAAAAGCGTCACCTGTTAAACTCTTGCATGCCGGGCTGCTATTATAGTGATGGAAGCAGGTGAAAAAATTAAATACATCTGTCAACTCTACTTTCTCTCTAACAGTATGTTTTAGCAGAGTGAGATCGGAGGAGCATCTGGCGGTGAGAAGACTTGTAGGTTCTATCTATCTATACTCCTACAACTAAAAGTGGCACAAAGGAGGCAACAGTGGAAGGGGAGAAAAAGAAGAGCGTGGTCAGTGCCTTACTTGGCAAACAACATATGCATCCCAGTTGTGCCCCCTTGTGTTCTATCATGGAAGAAAGCTAAGACATAAAATACTGCGCAGGTAAAGCTAACTGTATCATATGCCTTCATCTGGGGTGAAGCTGTTGCTGAGCAGTGTTAGCAAGGTGCTTGAATGCTGCAATTGTTCCAAGCATCTCAGATCAGGATGCTAAAATTTTGTACCAGCACAACTGCCTTCCCTGTGGGAATTTCTCAGGTGATGCTTTTCCTGGCATGGACATAAAGTGGCAAGAAAAGTTTCCCCTGATAAAGCACAGCATGGTTAGTGGCTAGGAAAGTGACAGGAGCACAGCCAATATATTACAGCTATTTTCTGATGACTTTATTAATGACATCTCTCAATAATCTCTTTTCCAACTTAAAAAGCATGCCTATCTTTTTTCTTAAAGGAATTTGAAATAATCTTTCTGCCCTCTTCTCCTGAACCAGGCAAAAGGCAAACCTGTTTATGGAAAGGTATACTGCTGTCCTAGAAAACCTCTGGGAAGATCAGACATAAATCTGAATTGGTTCTTTTGAAATGTCATAGCACAGCTTTCCAGAAGGAAATTTGCATTCAAAGAAAATACAACGAAAGTTATTCAGCTCATCTGGAACCTGTTATCCTGTCCCCTGGAAATAAGGGAGATTGATAGAAGCAATGGAGTGTTTGCCGATGGATGCTATCTATAAAGGTTTGGAGTGTTTTTGTGAGGGACAGGAAGTTCATGCGATTCAGGCATTTTATTTTCTATATCTCTCTGTACAGTAGCCAGATGCAAAAGAGGGCAGGGCTCCTGCTCCTGTGATGATTTTGGGGAAGAGGGAATTTAAGCAGGTGTAGCTTGCATGAATCAGCTATCAAAGGTGCAAGACTCTTGTACTCTTTTCCATCTGGTCATCCTGCCCAGCAGACACACATTCAGTATTTTTTACACTTACCCCATAAGATACATATTGCTCCACAGGACCTTCTCCAGTCCTCTCAAATCTTTATTGTTTCAATTTTGAAATGGGGGAATCATTCTGAAACAGGAGACATACAACATACTTTCTGGAACTGTAACACATCTAGTTGCTTCCTTTTTGTGACCAGGCTGCTATAACCTTTACAGCTGAGACTCACAGCAATTCATCAGTGACGGTATCTCTCACCCAAAGGCAGTCAGATGCAGATGTGCCAGGGCTCCTGCACCAGTAACAGCAATGCAGAAGGGAGAATTTTGACCAGTCTCGATTTTTTTACTGGAACAATAGCAGCTGATTCATTTCTATGTGACATGCAGTACAAGAACGCTTGGTGGCAGCTGGTATATTTTGTGGCTGCTGGGGAGAAGGACAGAATAGACAATGGCAGGTGAAGCCAAAGGTAATAGGCAGCAGACAATAAAAAGGCTGACAAACCCAGCCTTAAAACAACCTAGTATTTGCCAGAATTTTGCACTACAACTTTCAGCATTCCAGAGCCCAAAATTGTAGTCCATTTGAGCTACAATTTGTGGTGCAAGCTGAAATCTGGAGGACACCAGGCCGGGAAAAGTTGCCTTAAAACAAGGGGTGCCAAAGAATAGAAACACTTCATTTACAAAGTGTAGGTTATTGTGCTCCGATTCCCATCTAGCTGCTAGACAAGGGGCAGGTTCATACATCACATCAAGCAACACCGTGCTCTTTCTGTGGTGCATGGATTTGGCCACAACCTAACAGTGAAGCAGTAACATGGTTCCCAAGGCAACGTGGTGTCCATGCTCCCTGCTTGCCTTTCCATTCTTAGGACACATGCCAGCAGCGCCCACCAACAACCCCCCCCCCCCTTCAGCACTGCATTGTTCCTTAGGGAGGTCACCTGCCTCTTCTTGACTGGACCACTGAGGTTTTGAAGTAGGTTCTTCCTCTTCCCCTCCCAAGTCTAACTGCTTTCCTGTAATGCTTCTTGGCCACTCCAGCCCCCAAAACATTTTAAAAATAAAATAGACACATGTGCCATAATTTCCCCCTTTCTCTAAATGCATTCACCAGCTTTCTGCCAGTTTTAGAGAGTAAACAGAGTGATAGACATCTCACTAAGCCAACAGGAAAAAAGGGAGTGATGTCATAAGTGTTACTTGGGTGCTGCGGACAGTAGAGATCATATGCTTAGAACAGCCCTTTCCATTGCCGCTCTTTTCATGGGACTCTGTGGTATTTCCTTACCAACAAAGATAAACTGGAGCTCCCAAGTATGATAGCACAAAAAGCTGTGGTGAAGTGTGGAAATATTAGAATGAACTATTGAATTGCCCTGTGGTTTCAGGAAAACAAACATACCATGCTGAAATGCCGTGACTAGGGTATGACAACATGACAGAACAACAAAGGTAAAACTCATCACACCTTCTTGTGATGTTTGAACCTGGCCAGTGACTGGGTTTGAATGTTACAACAATTGTGGCTCTTTACCATTATGGGCCTGTTGAGTCATCTGGACCAATCATGTTACACCACCATGGCTTGTTTTGGGCCTGGAAACCATGACAAGAAAAAAATGTTCTGTTGTGTGCTTTTGCTTCCCACAAATGTTCAGATAAATGAGCTCAATTTTTCCTTCCATGGTGAGAAGACAAGCAAACCACGATCCCATGGAAGGAGTGGCAACAGTGGAGTGCAGCCCAAGGCATCTGATTTCTACTACCCATGGTATCTCAGAAACATACATGTTACTACCTGCTTCGTTCCTATTGGCTGAATACTGTACCTATCATTCAGTTTAATTTCTGAAACTGGGAAAATGTGAATCAATGCAGGAAGGAAGAAAATGTGAATAGCAAGAAAGTTGTTTGTTTTAATGTTAAGAAAATCATTTGGGAGCTGCATAGCTAGGAAGCATTAAAGAGATGGAGGCACAGTCAGGAAGGGGAGAGGGAGAACCCACCTCAAAACTTCAGTGGGCTAATCGGGAAGAGGCAGCTAGGGAAGAAAGGAGAAAAGGGAATTTCACTTATGGGGGTGGCTTGAAGAGGTGGTGAAAGAGGGAGGATGGAGGGGAAGGGAGAAAACAATGGAACCGGATAGGGTTTGTGATTGACTGTCAGAGAAAACATGGCATTCCCACTGTTTGTGTTGTGTGAACCTGCCGTGTGTGTGTGTGTGGGTGTGTCCCCAAACCAACACTGGTAGTCCTCAACCTAAAGGAAGTTGTCTTCCCTGGTCCAATATTTCACATTACAAATGGACTCTGAAGAAAGTATAGGATGATTGAGTTTCCTTCTATTCCTCCTGCTCCTTCTGTAGAATATTAAATGTTGGATTTCAAACACACTCTAATGGGAGAAAAGCAGAGAGTACTACTAAGATTCTTTCCACTACATGCAAGCATGGGCAGAAAGCTCTCCACCCTGCCTTTAATTTTAATTCCATGGTGGTTTTAAGGATGTTTTATGTCTTTAGGGAGAAGCCCTAAAGAGTTTATTGTCCTTTTGTCTGGTGTTATTCTTATGCCCTGCTCTAAGGGATAGGGGTCAGGAAGAACACTGGCAATCTACTTCATCCAGTGATACCCATGAGAATCTTTTGATATTTTAATTGATTTGAATCGGTGGTTTGGGGGTATACTGGTTCTTACAATTTATTTTCACTTTAATTGTTATAGGATACAATTCTGACATCTCTTTTCTCATTTTTATGGTTGGTAAAGCTCTCTGTGTACAGCAATGTAGGAAGGTAGTATACTTATTAAAAGTTAAAGGAAATGAGAAATGATTTTAAGCCAACAGTTTAAAGTGACTAGATGAAATGTCAAATAATGCTTTTTAACATTTGATCTATTTTCTTCCTCCAGAAATAGCCTCTCTTTGCATACTGTTATAACTTAACACATTAGATTTTTTTTTCTTGCTAGCAATATATTTATTATATAAATGTTGTAAAAATGCAATCCTATGGCCATCTGATCACGAGCGAGTCATTTGGAGCCCCAGCTTTGAAGTCCTGTGACACTGCTGGAACTGCAAAGGCTGAGCCCCTGCCTGCCAGCCTTGGAGAGGGTGGATGAGAGGCCAGCAGAAAACTCACACAGCTTGTGTGCTGATCTCCTGACTACAAGATATTGCACAGGGAATCAGACACCAATGTGATCCCTACCACCTGAAGGGTGCAGTCTGCTTTACCTGCTCAACATTTTAACTCCCACCCAAACTCTTTCTGCTGCACACGGAGACCAGGTGGCACACCCGCCCCCCCAGCAAGGCAGCTGGTAAGGAAACCCTCCCTTAGCTCCAGGAGCAGGATTCCAGCAGCCTTCGCAACACTCTCTGTGAAAATGGGCAGCCCTTAAAGGTAATGGAAAACTGAACACTTGATGTCACTGTTGCTCTCTAGAATTACGTAAGTGGCATTTATCTAGAGTTGTTTGAGAAATTAATTTCAGCTCATTTTTAACCAGAATTTATGCAACATGTACATCCTGGGCCAAACTCAGGCTCGGACACAATCTGCAGTCAAAGTTTGTACATTTCTGAGCTTGCAATGTGATTTGTGCAACTGCCCCCACCCCACAAAAAAGTTTGAAAAATGCATTCCTGGAAAAAGGCATGTTAAAAATGTACCTTTGAAAAATATGCACACACTTTTTAAGCAATGGGAGAGATAAAAATCGTACATTGCAAAAATGCATCAATGGGTATGAAACACACACACACAAATACGTGTGCATTTTGGTATAAAAAGGAAACAAACAAACCCTTAAGCTCTCAATCTGATTTGGACATGCTGGAATGAGCATCAAGATGGATTTACAGAACCTGACATGCCTGCATATATGTGATACTGTGGCAGTAAAGCTGCTGGTGGGGAGAAGGGTGCCCTGGGATGAAGAGCTGAACTTTTCCCTGGAACTCTTTATCTTGAATCCATTTTCAGCAGAGGCCCCATCACAGCTCGAAGAGATACACCAGCTTGCAGTTTATCACAGTCACTTGCTGATCCATCTTCCCTGGAGCGATAACAAATGTGTCCCTCATGAAATCCACATAGGATCACATCTGGTTTTGCCTATGTGTTATTTATGACAACTCAGATGTTGACTCGGTGCAACAGCCGAAGGAGGTAGGTGTGCCACATGGCGGGTAATATACTGCAGGTTTTGTCAGTGGATACGCCTTTAAAAGCCATTTCTTTTGAATGATCACAGGTAGCCTGTCTCTTTGAATCATGGCTGTGAGAGTCAGACTCTGTTCCTTGCCATAGACCACTGGTGTGGTGACGCCATCAATAGCTCTCTCTAGGCTTTCCAGAATCCATTCCTCACAGGAGACATCTTTTGATGACTCTGTCATTTGTTATTTTCCTTCCTTCATTGTGACAACAAAAGCAATGCTCAGTGAATTCTTTATGAGCCTGGATTCTCCGTCATCCTTTCTGAATCGTTTTTAAGAAAGGCTGCAAAAGCCACCAGCACCTGCAAAAGAGTTAAGGGGCATGCTTTCCTTAGCCACTGGGTTTTTGGGAAGGTCACGGAGTGACAATGGTAGCTAAAAGAGCAATAGCCGGAGAATGCTGCTTCTGGACCAGATCCAGTCTCTTCATTTTTGCAAGATCAGATTTGTATTATCTCTTAGGACAGGGGATCTTCTTTTTCTGCAGGGAGTAATCACTGCAAGCAATGAGGGCCAAACTGATTGGTAGACCAGAGCCAAAAGTGTCAAGGCCAACCCCTTTCACTCTTATTGTTTCTGCCTCCACCTCCCTCTTTTTCCTCACTCGGCAGGCACAGGGGCAAGGACAGTTCACCCTTGCAAAAGGTCTAAGCTGATTGCTCACAGAGTGCCTCAAAACTCAGGGTGAGGGCCTTATGCTCGAGGGCTGTATGTTGCCCACCCCAAATTACTAAATCATACAAGGTCTGAGTTGTTAGGATTGCCCTATCTTTTGTTTTCCTATTAGGGTTAAGAGATACAGGTTCTCAACACAGAAATATAATACTGGAAAGTGTGGAGTTTCTTCTTGGGGAAAGCTCTGAGACTATGGATCTCTCTGCCAAAGGAGGTGATGTTGGCCCCATTTTGGTTGCTCCTTCACTGGCAGGCAAAGATGTCTTTATTCAGGCAATCATTTGGCATAGGTTGGTCTGTTGAGAAGCTGTTTTAAGTTGGTTGGTGCCAGTTACCTATTCTATTGCTGTGCTTTTAATTTAATTGTTTTTATGCTATGTGTAATTAAGATAGGGTTTTTAATCTGGATTTTATAAGTAATTGCATTAAATGCCACTTTGGGGGCAGAAAATGGGATAGAAATATAATTAATTAATTTGTAATGTTCTGCCACCCTGGCAGCTGTTAAAGGCCCACAGCCATTGCCAGAAAAAGAAAAGTTGTCATTACTTCAGAGAGCTCTCTTGCATTTATGCTATTTCTAATAAAATGTGTAAGCTGCTTTTTGAACCAAAAGAGGTCTTAAAGCAATGAACAGCCACCTTAAAATACAATCTGAATAATAGGAGGTTTTGTTCAGTTAGGAATGGCTGACACTTCAAGTTCACAAGTAGTCAAGAAAGGAATTGTAGTGCTATAGTGGGAGATGGGAAGCACAGAGGATGCAATACGTGACAGAACAGAGGAAACGGCATGGAAAATGTGGTTGTTATATTGTTAAAGGCTGTAAGCCACTTTGGAAGTTTAGGCCAAAATTGCGAGAAAAATAACAAAAAGGTAGAAAAGAAACCTTTTCCCACTAGTAGGAAAGAAGCCTTTACCTTGACACCCAACATGCAGACATTTGGCAGGAGAAATTTGGAAGCTTCTCCTGGCATAGAGATAAAGGGAGGGAGGATGAAAAGTCATCTGCTTCGTCTCTTCATATCAGCACATTGTAAACGAGGGCAGTAAAACCATTTTTGTTCCTTTGAAGGACTGGCACATAACAGGAATGTGCCTTCAACCACTGGAAGTTGTAGCCTAGCCACTGCTTTCCCTTTTCTGCATACGGCAATAGTTGAAGTACAGTGCAAGCATCCTAGTTCGTATTTCCTCAACCTGGTATCCTCTGGAGGTGTTGGAGTACAACACCCAGCACTCCAAGGTGGCTGAGGGAGTGGTGCAAGGTGAACTCCAAAACATCTGGAGGGAAAGGCCAACAACATCCAGTTTTCAAAAATGGCATGATGGAAGCCTACTGGCGGAATGTTGTCCTTGCAAACTCATCTGTTTCGATTTTCTAGCCTGGAAGTCCCACATGCATCCCTTCTTGGCCTTTTGTGCCAAAGTACGTACTTCATGGCAGCAGCCGCCTTCTCTGTGGGACCCTACAGGAGCAGGAGGGGTACTGGGAATGTTTCCTTCTCGGTAAATGATACATTATTCCAAATAAACACTCCCCCCAGGCTGCTGGGCCAGCGTAAAAAATGGAATGCTAAACTTTCTGGACTGCATTAAGTCTCCCGAACTACACGTGTTGGCCATCCATCAAGGTCCCACTCCTAATTAACATAACAGGGGCACAATAAAGGAACAGAGCCGTCTGCTGCTGGACTCGGCCCTGCTGACATTAAAAGGACATGAAGGCAATGGGTGGGTAGCACCTCCTCCACCCCACCTCAGCTCATCGGAAGGAAGACACAAAATGTTGCTGAAATCCTCTTTTTGCTAAGAGTGTGATTGCCTTCCTCTTGACAGAAACCACCATTTGAGAGTCATTAGCACCTTTAGTATATATGCTGAATCTGAGCATAGCTTCCATCCTTCATGAGCACGCATAAAACTTAATGGGAGAGAATCCAAAGAGTCCATTTCATGGGCACACGTCCATCTTGCTGCAAAGCAGGCTTCTCGGTTGCCCTCGCCCGTCCCAAAGACGAAGCTGCAGGGTCTGGATCACGGAGTGCCACAAGCAGACGTTGCAGAAAGGTTCCTTCACAGCGATCGCCCCAGATTTTTGCATGCCAGTTTGGACTGAAAAAGGGAGCACTAGCACTTTTTTTCCTGCTGCACTTTGTTGTTTATCCATTCTTTCTCCCTGAAACAGATAAAGCACTGGAATACTGTGCTGTCCTGTAGCAGGGGCTATGAATGTGATTGAACCAGAAGTTCTGGGCTTGAGGTGAGGTTTCTTTTACCCATCTCTCTGCTCACACTCAAGGTGACTCCAAAGATGCCATTATCACCACAGCAGAAAAACATACTGGGAAGAAATCCAGGTGCTACAGATATGTTTGAAATTATTTTTTTCATATTTGATTGTATTTAGGTATTAATATTTCACCTTTGAAAACAAAGGTTTTCTTAATTCAGCATAAACTTCATAACATAGAAACATTTAAAAGCAATATCTAAGCATATTTAATCAAATGAACATCATTTAATATTTTATAATTCTAGTATCATATTATCATTAACAAGACAAATGAATGACATTACGACTCCTACTACTATTACTACTACTGCCTGTATAGCTGCCCCATTAGCCCATAGGGCTCTCTGGGCAGTGTACAATATAAAAACATTAAGAGAATAAAAAACATTCACATTCACATTAACATCCAGCTCACCATTTCAAAAAGGAATTGAAATTTTTTAAAAGGAATTTAAATTTCACTTAGCAACACAGGAAGGGACCCAAATATACTTCCCTTGGCAGGGAGTTCCATAAATGTGGGGCCACTACTGAAAATCCCCATCTTTTGTAGCCACCAACTTAATTGATATTAATGGTGTGCTTAGGAGCAGAACCTCTGTGGCTGATCTTAAAGCCTAGGCAGGTTTATATTTCTGAACCTAGTGTTTCATACAACTATATTCCAAGGTGTTCAGAGTGCTAAATACAGGCACTTGAAAGTAAATCAGTAACCAGTGATTGCCAATTGATATACAATTGACCTTTGTGCCCAAGATATCTGGCCCCAACAAGCATCTGGGCCATTGCATTTTATACCAAGTGAACCATTTTTAAAGTCAGCACCACATAGGACATGTTAGTGGATGTAACCAGAGTGTAAGTAATTGAGCCAAGGTCTATTCATTTTATGATTTGGATGGCTCTAAGCCACTCAAGCACAAGGAGAGGCAGGAGAAAAATGTTTTGAATGAGCAATGAATGAATGAATTTGTTATTGCACATCATCTGTTCACTCACAGAGGCTTCTGTTGCAGAAGTTCTGAGCGGATTGTGCCTTAAATGTTCCACATCGTGGCTTTGCATCCTTTGCCTCATCCCATCCAAAGTTCTTAAGGCTGCACATTAAGCAAACTCAGCGGAGTCTCTAAAAATACACTCAACAGAATTACATTTAAAAGCCATATGCTAGAAATGGCTTAGCTAAAATTTATTGCACCAGAGCCCTGCCAAACTACTTAAAACATTTGTGGAGATTATGGGGACCTACATTTATTGCTGACTTGACATATTGCTTGGTTCACTGCTTGAAAACTGGAGTTTTGACACTCACATTGAAAACTGACTGGGTCTTAGCAAGAGGCTGGCAGAAGATCAGGTGACACTAAATGCAAAAGATTGGCTTTGTTGATGACAATGAATTGAGTCAACTATGGGAGCAGAGCTACATGACCAGAAGAAGCACGTGCTCTTGCTGAATTATTCCATTTCAGGCTGTGGGTGAGAGATTGCATGTCAAACGGCTTCTGTATATTGAAAATGAATAAATCTCTGAACGTGGAAAGGGTAGCACTGCAGACCAGTTTAGCTGGTGCAGGGAAGGGCATACAATACCCGTAGCTCTGAGATCCAATGGAGGGGAATGACTTTGCCTAATGGTAGGGCCTGCCCTGAGGCAATGGTGCAAAGCCATGTTCATCTGCTCAGTTACTGATTCGCTGGAGTATATCTTTGCATTAAAGTGAAGAAGGGTTTCAATTTTCACTGTCCAGCATCCAGCAATGCTGGGCATGGATGTCTTGTGTTCATGTGCGTTCTTGGGACCCATCAGCCTACACAGCACACTCGCTCTTGCATTAAGAAGGATCCCAGGCAGTCCAGCCACTCTCCCTTGATCCCACTAATACTACCCTTTGTGCAGTAGGCACAGTCTTCCATTGCTACAACCAGCACTCTGTTTTCCTGATATGTTTAATGTTCTTAATATTCTAGTGTCTAGGAAGGATGCCAAGCACAGGACTCCTCTTCCATTAGCAACCGAACAAACACTGGAGGCCTGTCATATGATATGTTTTGAACACTATGGGATTGTAACTGCCTCCTCCTCCTGGACAGGAAGAATGGGCAACGCTGGAAGGAGCAGACGACGGGCAGTAGCTTTTACCATGGGGACCAGTTCTTCAGGAAGGTCCTTCTCCTGTCATAGTGTCCTGGAAGGTTGCATCTGTTCCCGCTTAAGAGCCTGTAGGCCTTGGGCTCATGGTAGAGGCCCTGGGGCTTGAAGAATAGAATGTTTCTTTATGAGGAGGAAGTAAGTTTTCCCCAAACAGATTTATGGTCACAAAGGAAACAAGCAAACAAAAAACGTGTTGGGAAAGGCTCTAAGAGGAAGGACACATAAGCTAGATTGCTGCCTCTGCATTGCAATTTAATGGTAACACAAGTATGTATTAAGTTATGGCAAAGGTGGGACGCCCCCAGGCCATGGGCCAGATGCCTTCTGATACTCCTTGTCTTCAGTGTTGCTCTAGTTACTGACATTCTTTACTTTGTACTTCAGCTATAAAGGGAATCTTGCACAGGTTAGGGAAGGAGAATGCCCAGATGCCCCCTATTTGCATACCGAGCAAAGTAGGAATGACATCTTCGCTTTCCACTTTACAATCTGGCCACACCAAGTTTGGCATGCAGATCCCAAAAGCCTTCAAATGAGGTAGTATCAGCCCTGGCAAGAAGTTTCCTCACCCCGACCTATGGAACTCATTACAACACAATGTGGTTTTTGGAAGGAGAAGTCAGTCATGGAGGCAAGAGCTATCCGTGCGCCATTAGCCATGATGGCTTGATGGAACTTTGATATACAAGGACAATATACAGCTGAATAGTGTAAAGGCTAAGGATGGACAACAGGGAAGTGCTCAGAGGCATCCAGTTAGCTGCTGCTGGACACAGACTCATATCCAATGGGCTGCATCTACCCTAAATCAATATATTTGAAAGGGCCTACTCTAGGCAGGATAAACACAGGATAAATCCAAGATGCTGGACTAGATGGGCTTGCTCTAGCAAGGTAATTCTTACCTTGATCCTGATGTGGAGTTCCAATAGCTATCATTCCTGTTGCCTTGGAATAACCAAGGCTAATGCATGTAAGAGAGAGGTCAGCTTCAGCCATTTGATGGACCAAAGCGATGTGTGGAGTGCCGACACTGCTCCCCATTTATCAAAACCTCCTTGACACTCCATTGCATGAGAAGGCCTTGGCAGGTTGCATCCGCCAATGTAACCCATGAAGAGAGGAGCAGGGGAGGGAGGGAGACACCCCAGGTGTGAGGAACCGGGAAAGGTTTGTTTCAGATTAACTGGTAACATCTCTGCCAAAACAAGCGATGGGGGAAGGCCAGCATTTGGCAATGTAATCTTCTTCCCACAGCGAGAAGAGAGGATGGGATCAAAGCATTCTTCCTCTGGAAATTGCACCCGGGGTTGCCGTTTAGTTAACCCTGCTAATAAATTTTCCAGGAAAGGGGGAGGGGGGTTGAGGGAAGGCCAGCTGAAGACGGGGCAGCAGCCTGCACCTGCAGCCTTGCCAGTCTTGCCACATGTTAAATTAATGCGGAGCGGGTCATCTCTGCACTGCTCTTTGCGAGCCTGGACTGTGACACACCAGGGTCAAAGTGTTCAAAGTGGACTTTTCCCCCTGGACCTATTGAAAGGGATGCAGTTCTTTTATCTTTGAGGAGCCTCTCAGCTCATCCCTTTCCCAAACACACTTCACAGCTACAAATGGTGAAAGTAGAGCCATTTGGCGGTTGCTTTGCGCCTCGCTTCTAACCTCCCCTTTCTTCGAGCTCAGTTAAACTGGCCTTTGTTTGTCCCACATAGGTCAGTTGAGTAACCATCAGGAGGATTAAGGGTGCTGGGTATGGTGGCAATAATGTTCTGGCTCAGCTTTCCTGCTCAGCTTTTCGGGATAGGCATGCAGGTCAAGCACCTGCAGGGGACTCACTGACAAGAAATCATGGAGTCACTCCGTTTGGCCGCTTGCTCACCTGCCTCAAGCTCAGGCCCAGACCATGGTGGTGATGGGAAAGAGAGGCAGCCAGTGCCCCTGCCCATGTGTCCCCTGGCTCTCTCCCTGTCAAGTGCGGGGCCATGAGGAAGAGGATGAAGAGTAAGAGCAGCTGGTGACACTGCTGATGAGGTAGCAGATTCACTGCAGGACAGGGGCCGGTGGGGGGGTCTTGTCCAAGGGCCCCCAGAAACCCAGAGCTGGCACTGCTTTTTGGTAAGGTGAAGGTCTTCCTTCAGAATTCCATAATGCAACAGACTTACTTGGCAGGGTTATCTTGGCCTGCAATAACAAGCCCACCATGGGTACTGGAATCCAGCAGCATGAGTGTGGATGTTGATCATCGCCCAGGACATTGTCCTTCATGTCTGCAGAGCTCCATTAAGCTCTGGATGGGATTTCAAATGTCTCTTTGTGAACTACAGTTCCCAGAGTGATCTTGCTGCTGCTTCTTACTATAAACAAAAGCTCAGTGAGCTTCTAAGCCTGTCAGGGAAACGTTGAAATCACCTAGGCTCCATTTCCCAAACAACTGAAAAGAAAGATATAGAAACCTTTGACCTGCATCCCAGATTCCAGCCATCCCAGTCTGTTCCTTCACCTTCACAACAAACATTTCCTCCAAATGTTTAAGCATAGGAACCATGAGAATAATAGGTCAGATGGCTGTCAGCCTCTCACCCTCCAGTTCCTTTGCTGCGATGAAATGTCGTGTGCTCTTCGCAGTAAGAAGCCACTAACTTCCACAAGTGTGCGGCATACCTATTTAATTTTATTTTCTAATCTGCTATATAAACCGTTTTAACCATGTATGGTTTTCTTGGCAATATTATGGGAGGCAGTTTAAAATAATTATCAGCTGACTATTGCTTTTATATATATTAAGGGCCCAAGCCTATGCTTGTTTGGACTAAAATCCAATCCAATCCAACCCTATACTGGCAGCATTCCCCAGCTAGCCATACTGGACAGATTTTTCTGTCTCAGTATGCATAGGATTATACCTTAAGTGCCTTGTTTTCAAACAATAGCATAATTAACCTATTAAGATCCGTCAGTGGCATTCAGTTTGAAAATATTTTGAAGTAAAATCGTGATTGTAACAATGTTTCAAAAAACATCCATTTTCTAGAAAACTAAATTTGCACTCCATTTTAAAGGACATTTTAATCTGCATAGTTAAACTAGTTTGAAGGCAAAGTTTAGCAGAAGACAAGCTGAGGGTCCAGTAGTTTTATGATCCCAAGTAAGACTGCAGTCCTTCTGTGGGCACTGAGTTGGAAGCAAGCCCTGCTTAATTAATTGGAAATAAAGCAGAATTTCACAATTCTGCACCCTCCAGATGCTTTAGATGACAACTCCCATCACCCCAGATTACACTGGCTAGAACTTATGGGACCTCCAGTTCAAAACATCTGGAGAGCACCACATTGGGGAATGCTGGAGTGAACAGAAGGTAAGGATGCCGCCCAATATACTTTGCTGCTTGGAACCACTGGAAAAAGCTCTGCTTTCTGGCAACAAGCACCTCGCTGTTCTTTACATCAAGAGTACTCTAGGGATCAGGCCATCCCCGAGGTCGCCAACTACTTTGCAGTATTTGCTTTAACCAAGATTTGGTTTTAACCATATTTTATTTAACCACGAGGTTCTTTTTACCTTAAGCGCCATTTGCTTGTGGAATATCAACCAGAAAATTAAGCACTGACTACCTTTTGCAGCTCGATTCCTCTACCCC
The DNA here is from genome assembly GCF_004798865.1 of Varanus komodoensis. NCBI lineage: Eukaryota > Metazoa > Chordata > Lepidosauria > Squamata > Varanidae > Varanus > Varanus komodoensis. Next base: position 50,623,056 of record NW_025336087.1, read on the forward strand.
ACAAGTTTCTATTCTCCACCTCCCGAACCCACGGGAGTGCATATTAACTTGGCAATTTGAACGAAACCTTTTGCGCCTCTTTGGAAGAGGGCTACAGTCCATGATAACATTTTCTTTTTTAGGCAGAAAAAGATCCAGCAACTCCCAGGATCACCCCTACCACGTGGCCACGCGTTGGCCCCGGGGCCCTGCGCTGGGAATGGGAGAGCGGGGAGTGGGGCGCAAGGAGTCGCGCGGCCGCCAGCCCTGCACGGCCGGGAGACGCGGCGCACCGCAGCCCGGCGCTCTCGGCTCGGGCCTCCTGGCCTCGGCGCTGCCCGCTCCTCCTCCTCCTCCCGCCGGGACGCCGAACCGGGGAGGCGGCGGCAAGAGGCTTGGCAATCGATTCCGCGGACCGGCGCGGAGCGCCTTGTAATTTGGTGTCAGTTTACCGGAGCAGGGGCGCGCGGGGTGGGGGCGCTTGTGTTTCCTAAACTAACAGCTCCCCTGACCCTTTAAAGAGGAGGGTCTCGGAGGGGCTGCAGAGGGTGAGGAAAGGCGGGGAGGGACATTCCTGGCCTCTTTGGTGCTCTTTAGTCATGCTTCGGAGTCGAGCGGTAGCCAGGGCGCTCTGCGGGAGGGTGGCGCAGCTCAGGCGAGCTCGGGAGAGCGCCGCCTTCCCGCTCCTCGGGGCGATGCGGGGTCACGGAGGACACGACCAGGGCTCCGTTTGCTTTCGAGGACCCCGAGAGCCGCCAGCCGCGGCCTGGGGCCAAGCGCGCGCGCGAGGGAGGAAGGTACTCCGAGGCTGGTAATCGGGCTGGAGAGCACCAGAACTGAAGGGGGCGCACAGTGCATGCGCCTCGAAGGCCACTCTCGGTTATTCCAGGTCTTCTCCATCTTGCCAGTATAATTCAGAGGCAGCTACCCTGGTGGCTCGGTTGCTGCTGTTGTCTGGAAGAGCCAACAGTCCAGGCCCATCTCCCCCACAGATGGCGGATCAAGTAGAAGAACCAGGTGTACCTTGGCGTTCCTAAGCTTGTGGTAGCAGAACCCATCCCTGCATTAGGAGACTATGGGCTGTATTAGTTGAATTTTGATGGGTCTGTTCAAAACGGGTTTAAACTGGAAGCAACCCACACTTGCATCCAGAACAGTTGCTTTTAGCGCCCTGCAACTGTTCTACAAAAGCCGTGGGCTCTTAATCTGCAGATAGGCAACCCCAGAACAGGAACATAACCAGACTCATAGCAGGATGCCTTCTTTGAGGGCAGGCTTGTTCCACTGAAGACTGGACAGAATTTCCCACCCAGCAAAAACTGATTGGAAGCAGATAAAATCAGAGCGGTATATCATGCAGAGAGGCAGCAGGTGGCTTCCTCCATTAGAAGTATGATAAATAGATTTATCTTCCAGGTGCTTCAATACACAGTTGGAAGGTCTAGGCAGGAGAAAGAATAGTAATGGCTGAGGAATGGAGGAATGCCTTTAGTCATGATGTATCGTTCTATTACACTCAGTGCAGTGAATCTGCCTCTGGTGTCCGCTCTGGAACACACGATCGGTTTCAGGATTGAGGCCTATGGCAAGTAGCAAGATGAGGGCAATTGGTTCAGGAGCAATGTTCAAAGGGGCCTGGCCAATGTGCCCTCTGGGGGGACTCTCTTCTGTTGGTGGCAGGTCTTATCTGATGGAAGCAGGCAACAGCAGCCCTCCGAGCAGTGCTGGGTATCCAGGTGTTGTACAATGGCCTAGTCACCATTTTAATTTCCCACCGTGTAACAGAACAATGGGATAGAGTAGGAGATTGTGGTAATTTCAGATGATGGGTAGACCACCCACACTTGGTATTGCTCAGAACATCAGGATGGGGAGAGTTTGGTATAGCAGGCAGCAGGAGTTGCCATTGATGTAGAGTCCTGGGAGCAATACCATAATTACCTAGGAAAGAGAAGGTAGCCACCCCATTACACTTATAATTTTTCTGTTTCAGATCTTAGCAAGAAACAATTAAAACAGAACAACTAAAACAATAGCTGTAAACTGCCCAGAAACCTTCAGCAATTTGGTAATATAGAAATTAAATAGATAAATTATACAAGTATACTTAAGGTGCAGAGTTATGCTGCTGGGGCAAACTGGCAATTGTAGGCTTTTTGTGTCTAATTCTGCAGAGGACTGTGGCCTTAGATTACAGTGAGAATCAATGCTTTCCAGATGTGTGCATAAGCAGTGCATGGTGTACACCCGTTTTTCTGATACATGAATGAATGTACACACCCTCCTGTTTTGGTACTGTTTTTGAGTTCTGAATGTTGCACACACCTTTTGGCTTTCTCTTCAGGGTGCCTACTCAGCCGTTAAGTCCATACTGTAGGTGAAAGACTGGTGGAAAGTGCTTCTGTTGGCTCTGCTTTTGCAGAAATGAAAATGGCAGAAATTACGTTCATGGTTTGCTTTGAATTTGAGATCTCTACCATATTTCAGAGACCCAAGTCATATAATCACAGCATTATACAGATGATGCTACAGATCTGATTCCATAGGACAGAGTTGTGTTGCTGTGCCCCTGTGAGCCAGGGAGCATGCTAGTCCTCTGCATGGAAAAGACTAGGGCAAAACCAGACATCTTAAGCCTATGTTTAACAGCAATCTCGTCTTCTCTTTCACTTTCGATTCTTGAATAGGCACCAGAGGTTAATCTAGATGTTTAGAAGCTCCTACCAGTGATTCTAGAGTCCTAATCCAGATAAGGCCCCCTGTGTCTGTTCTAGAGTTTAAAAAAGTCCTAGTGGCTGATAGAGGTTTAAAATGATGCCTGCTTTACTTTCCTGTCGTGCAGGAAAACGCTGATATGCAACTTCCCTAAACCCAGCAGATGCAATCCAGGAAAAGCATCACTACCTTGTTATATTGAAGGAATAACCTTCCCCACCCTCTCATCATGGGTGCAGTTGCCGCACACAGCGGCGGTCAGTTCCAAAAGTTAACAAAACTAATTTAAGTCTGGAATGCTGAAACAGACTAACAAAGGCACTGACTCCTAGTGAATATGCATAAGACTCTGCTGTAAAAGGATGGCTCAGGTCTAAGCTGATTAGCCCTCAAGAAATGGGAAAGACAGGCGTAACTCTGAAGATTTCAATGAGGAAGGTAAAGAGACTACACTCTGAAGCATATTTCATTAAATCCATGAGCTCAGGCAGAATTCTCACTAGATGCCTGTTCAAACTGTGTTGCAAAAGGAATCTGACAGTTGCAAATCAAGACCTACTTCTGAGTCACTAAACATCAGGTGATAATGTTTAGCAGTATGGCACAATCCTCAGTTTATTCCACATTACAGCAGTAATTTTTGACCTGTTTTGTGCAGTGATCCACACCTCCTAGCACTGTTTATGTACACATGTAACTGAACAGAGTGGTGACCTCTGTCTGAACAGTTTCCCTTCAGGCTAAATGTGCAAACCAAAACAGCTGTGCATCGAAAATACTGAGCCATCTCAAATGCCCTTCAGTGGGTGCTGCAAGAAAGGGGCTAGCCTAGCCATCTCCTTCCCATACTGGAGCCTTTTCTACAAGGCAGCATTAGAACAGGTCATCCTCACTGGCCCTCCGAAGGGGCACAGTCCAGGACATTGCCAGTTGATCCCTCAGGATGCACAAACCGAGCCTTGGCTGTCCATCCCTTGGATACTGATCCTCACCAAATGTGATGGAACTTTTTCCAAAGGAAACATGTCTATGGTTGGATCCAGTGTTAGGGCTTTTTGCAAGAGGAATTGCTCTGTTTGCAGAAGCCCCTTCATCTAATTTTTGGGGTCTCCCCTCACCTTTGTCACTTATTAGGGCCTCTTGAATTTCTGGTTAATATTGGGGTGCATGGAATGGGGCAAGTCTACTTCTGCAGTTAATCAGGCTTAAATCTGGATCCAACCCTATGTTTATGTCTCATTAATTCCAATTGGACTATTTTACATAGAACTAACATTGGATATAACCCATAGGATTGGGCTGCTCACTCCTACAGTTCCAGGAACTCTGTGGGACTGATGGGAATTTTGAAGCCACTTATACCTATATTCTAACCATATTTGTTTAGAGGTAAACCTGATGGAGTCAGTGGGATTCGATGAACTGAAGTCAAGATTGCAGAAATGATTCTGAGAGATCAGTTTCTTCTTGGCAGAGGCCAATTAACAAGCTTCAGTGCTGAAAGTGAATTTCCCATTTTTAATTACTCTTTTAGAACTTTCCCCCTATGACTGGAATGTGTATCTTTGACTCTAAAACATGACACATAATGGACACCCTGGAAGTGTCCTACTGATTGCAACAGGATGCATTCAAATTGCTGTCCTTGACTGCAGAGGAGGTGGGACCCCCATGAGCTCCCATTGTGGTCCTGATGATGGGCGCTCCCCCACAGGGCTAGCCAAGGCATTCTGGTGCTGAAGGGCAGCAGCAAAGGCTGCCCTCAGCCCCCAAGCTGAGGTGTGTGGCAGCACCCACAGGCAGTCCAGTCATTTTGGCAACTCACACTTCTCTCCCCATCCCTGGTAGGATCTCCTCCTCCAGTTAATTCATTCAATAAACTAGGGACCACTTTCTATTTCAGGGTATGTAGCATCATCCACTTCTCTCACTTTGGGTCAGTTCCGATTTGGAATAAAGCTTTCTCCAAATGTGAATTCTACTGGAATAAATTAACAAATACGGAGACGAGGGTGCAGTGCGTTAAGCCTTCCACAACTTCTGTGAGATCAGTGAAGGGCAGGCAGTACGTGCACAGTAAATCCAGGTTCTTCGGCTAAGGAGCCTGAAGAAGAGTCCTGTGCCACTAGCAAACCGGCTACTCCTCTTTTCCCGCCGCCCCTCCTGGGCTCCCAGGGGAATGTTCACGCTTAGCGAGTCTGTTGGAGAGGGGAAAGTCGCAGCCTCAGAGTTCAGGCTTTATCCGGAAGAGAAACTGACCAGTCCGAGTGGGCGGCTGATGTCGGTTGCTGTTGTGACTTCTCGGACGGAACGCGCTGGGCGAGGCGTTTATAGTACACAAATGCCTCCTGGCGGAAAGTGTTTTCACTCTAGATAACAATTATTTAAAGTCAATCATGGTCGGGGATCGCTCGCCTTTTATTGTGTTTGCTTCGTATTTATGGAACAACCTCATTTTAGCTTTCACCCACTCCTGTCTTGCAAGCTCGTTTTGGGTTACACAGATTGTTGCCCCCTCCCCACGGCCTGGTTGTTTCTTATAAATCGTTTACAAAACGAGCGATGGCGTACGACGGTTTTGAAAAATAAAATAAAATACTTGCAACAAAGATGACCCCTGCGCACCCTTGACCTTCAGGGTGGTTCTGCACAGGTGCTTTCCCAGAGGCATGGACCACGTTTGCCGCGCCTTGAGAGACGGATCGCGACGCCCAGAACTCCCCCGAGGGCGCGATTCCAGAGACACAACCTGGGCGGCTTTCCTCGGGAGGATGCTCGGGGCACCCGAGGCAGCGGGGCTGTGTGCTTGGGCTTTTGATGCTTCGGGGAAAGGCAGCAGAAAAGCACTAGATCTCGCCTTGGGGAAAGAGGACAGAATGGTTACTTGCTAAAGCAAGAGCCAAGGCAGCAGTTCCTAGCGTGCTTGCCTGGGAGCAAGGCCCATAGACCTCTACGGGGCTTACTTCTGAGTACAGAGCTGTAGGATTGCTCGTGAGAAGTGGAAACACGTCAGAATATCCTTTCGATCGGAAGAAGAGCAGAGCGTGTTAACGCCAGAGAAAGGTTTATGGTCGGCGCATCCTTCTCCAGAGAGGATGCCGCATTATTCTGAAGTCTTGTTTCCCACGCTGATGCCATAGCCGCGGACGGGGGAGATTTTGACACTGCCGGCCGCACTTTTCTGTTGCATTAGCGCCCGTCCGCACGTACTCCTCATTGCGCTTCTGGAGGGATTTCCAAAGATCCATTATTTCCCCCTGTGAAGGCCGTACCTTTCCTTGTGATTTCCCGCATTTTCACCCGACAGTACTTCTAATGTGAAGCTGAGGTGGCAATAAAACAGAAAAATGACATTTATTTTCACCAATATAGAGAAGACCAAGCCTTCCCTAACCTCCAGAATTTGCATGAGTTCCAGCTCTCGGTGCCAGGTAAATAGCCCCAAACGTCTGGAAGACACCAGCTAGTCATTGAATCATAGCTGTAGCTTTCTCTGTTCCTTGTTTGCTTTAGCTAAAATTGCGTGTAGGCTTCAAATAGTTCTGAGTAAACATGCATCGTATAGGATTGGGACTGCGTCAGAGACCACTGCCAGGTTTCACTTGCATGCACCCATACCGGAGAACAAGCCTTATTAAATGGGGCTTTCTTCAGAGTAACTATGCTCCTGACTGGGGAACAAATGGCTCTTTTCACATGTGATGCTGAAAACGTGTTTAAGCTGGCATCAGTCTTCAGGAATATGGTTGCTGCTGTATGAAAGCTAAAGAGAACCATCATGTGCTAACTGCAATCAAATTATGTTCTTGGTTTGTCTTACCCATTAATATATCAGTTATAGATACTGGTTGGGTATTACTTGCTAACTTCTTGCCTTGACAATGGTTGTACTTTTCATTGGGACCAGCTCTGTGTCTGTAAAAAGTCTAAAAAGTCAGTTCCCACTCCAGTCTGTATCGGTTGTGTATGTGTGCAGTCCTATGCATGTTTAGACAGAAAACATCCTACGGTGCCCAATATGAACTCCTCAGTCTGCTATTCCAGTCTAAGCATCCCTAGAACTGCACCCTAAATAAATCATCCACCAGAAAGATGAAGGCAGTGGGAATTTGAATGGTTGGATTGCTCTCCGGTTTTCTCAGAACCGGAGTTTTCAATAGCCAGTGCCTCAAATACTTAGAACAGATTGTGTCAAAAGAATATATGCTGGATTTATATGGAGAAAAAAGAGGCCGTGCCTCTCTGTTGATACTGTTAACAAAAGAAGTATATTAAAAATTCTAAATGCACATACCTGCCTATACACAGGGACAAACTGTACAGTTAAAATGTCAATTGGAGTCTATTTGTTCTGTAACCTTGAGAGATTATATCAGTCAATGTGATTAGACATAGTTTTTCCCAACGTTTGTTTGTATTTATACATGCCTTGCAAAGATACAGATATATAAATAGTATAAACAAGTTATCTGTTGTATGTATAAAGCTGTCTCTGAAAATAGGCTATACTTTTGCTGTTAGAAAACATTCTTCCATTTTGCAATAAACTATTGTATATATAATTTGTTCAGACAACTGTTAGTAAGGCCTGATTTTATCTAAATACTCCATTTAACATAACTCTTTATTTTCATGAAACTAAGGAAACTTTCCCCCAATTTTCAGAATAAACAGGACTGTTTTCTTTCAAGTGCTTTCTTCATATATGGAAATAAACTAGGTTTGAAAGAATTACCACAAACGGAGACTTACATTTTGTTTTCTAAGCAAAATAAAAAACAAAGTAGCAAAAGAAATGAAGAAAAACTAGAACGTCTCTTCTAGTCTAAATTTAATCACTGTAAATGTTTGGGGTGGTATACAATATTAGCTTAAGTTCCATTTGTTTCAATGGGTCTACTCTGAGTAAGACCAATATTGACTGCAACCTCGGATTTGGGTCCAAACTAGCAGTACAAGCCTATGCATATTTACCTGGGACTAATCTTTATTCAACACAGTGGGCTTACTCCTGAATAAATATGCATAGAAAGGTGGAAATTAGTTGCATTCAACTTGCATTTTGTTGAAATCAGTAGAAATTCATGCCATGACTAACTTGTCCAATCGATTTAAATAGGACCAATTGGAAGTTGAGTCACAACATGTTACTTTTAAAAATGAAAATTAAGTCGGAATGTAATAAATGAAATGTACAACAGAATATTTTTTGTTCTGGCGCCTGATTTTTTTATAGCACAAAATGATAATTAGCATGCTAATAGGGAAAACCGCATTAACTACAGAGATTTTAAATGGTTTCACAGTCCTTGAATTTCTTTTTATGACGTTAGAACATTTGCAGTTCAATTCTTCTCTGCGAACTTTTAATAGTTCTTGAATATGATGATCCTTTTCTCCCTTTTTGTGCTTCGGGAAGAAATCTCGCATTTACCGCTATAGATACACCTAAGCCCTGTTATTGCAGGTTCTTGTTATTTTTTTTTCCAGGCCGAGGTGGAAAACAGTGCCTTTCACATATTGCTCATTTTCCTGCTGATGCTGGTAAATAAAAGGTGACCCTGCAATAAAGCGGAGAAAAAACACCAAACAGCTGCATAAAAACTGGCAAAAACAGCAAAAGAGGCGGGGACTTGAGGAGGAGGGGCAAACGAACGCCTCGCAACCAATCAGAAAGTCGACGGCCTGACAACTCGCCAATCGGATAGTCGGGCGTCTTCGACCTGGGACTGATAATACAGGGAAGCGGGGCAGGTCTGTACACAGCCGGGCAAGAGGGAAGCGGATTGTCTGTGGGAGCCGCTTTTGGAGCGGGACGTGCGTCTGTCGGCAGGGCTGTCCTCGAAACCTCGTTTTTCCTTCGTTCCTGAGCGGCCGCTGCTGCTGCGGAGCCCGAGAGCGCGGGAGCTCCTTCTCCACGCAGGCCGCTCGCTTCCCTCATCCCAGCCCGACGGTCCGCTCGGCCCCGCTGCGGGACGCGGCGAGGCTGCGGCGCGTCGGTCCTGCCTGCGAGACCCTTTCCAGGCCAGCCGCAGTCAATGGACTGAATGCCATGCCGAGCGCTGCTGCTGCTAGCCCGGGACGCACCGCTTTGGTGAGTGTGCGGCCAATATTGGTGCGCGTGTGCGTGCGCGTCTGGGTGCAGTGACAGCAGGGCAGTTATCGGGGCGCGCTGGACACTGAGATGCTCCCCCACCGTGGCTTGATTTATCATACTGAGGGTGATCGTGCTAAACATGCCTGAACACTATTATTCTGTCTCGGCTTAAGCAGCCTTGATTCTTACCAGGGTTTGTGCCCTTCATAAATCGCCATGCGGAGGTATATGAGACACGAGTGGGGCAGGCAGGAGAGGTAACAAAGATGATTTTGGCTGCTGTTTTTTTTTTTTTTTTTAAGGTTAAGTCTCCCTTGTCAGAGACTGCCCACTCCTTCGTATTTTGGGGAGTTTAGGCCCACTGAATTTATTTGGACAAGCTCCCGGGTAGGACTGCAGGCCTTTTGGCTATAGGAGCTTAACAAATGCAAGGTTGCAATGCTAAACACATCGGGACGTGTGTCCTATTTAAATACACATGCCTCACTTCTGTATAAATGTGATCAGAAAGATGTCAAAGTCCACAGGAGACAATGGACTTTCTTCTTTTGTGCCAGTTGTGTGTGGGGGTGGGGGTAGCATATCCTGCTTTAACCTAGAAAATTTCCAAAGAAACCTGCAGGGATTTGTGCTCAATCCAGAGATTAAAACCAGCTTTCATGACACAAACTCCTGGCTACAGTAGTTCTCCTCTCTACTGTGAAATAACTCTTGTGTATGGAAATACAATTAGTATTGTTCTGAACTCATGCACAGCCTGCAAAGTGGAAGAAGTCACAATCCTATGCAAGTTTCCACAGAAAAAACTGGGGCATGCTGGGAGTTGCAGGCTTTTTTTCCCCTGCCAAAACTTGCATAGGATTGTGCTCTAGGTCAGTGATTTTGTAGATCAGTGGATACTTTTTCTGATCAGTGTCATTCTGCCTCTGCAGTATGTCTAGTTATTTACTTGTATAGAAATATACAATAGGAATTACACCAGGAGAACATGTAACACTCCAACTTATAAATCACTGACACAAATGCAACTGATTGTGTTGCTTTCATTTATCTTAACTGGGCTGAAAGCAAACCTCTGTTGCAGCCCTAGGGAGACTTCCCTGTGAATCACTTAAACGGATGCAATTTATCCTGGAAAAGACAAGGTATGCAGAAATGCAGAGCTGTGGTCCAACAGCAGTCTCCAGGATCATAACAGGTCATCCATGGGTGCTTTACATGTGGGATACCTGGTGCATTTTTAAGGAGGGAAGGGTATGTGAAAACAGCACCGTCAATGTTTTTTATTCGAAATAGATTACCCATCATAAAATGAATCATAGAGATGTAAGAATGGATGACATTTTAAGATGATGATGTTAATTTTAAAGCATTATTTTCCTGTCCTCATGGCATAGCAGAATTTTGAGAGACTTCTTGTTTGCATGCAAAAACAGCAGAGTGTTTAAGTGCTAGTGTTTAGATTAGCACTTTTTTCTGGCATGACCTTTCATTGACTATTTATAGGATGCACATAAACCAGCACAGGCTGCAAAGTAAAATCATGCAATCATAACATCTTGCCTGTAACCCTAACGGGTTGCATTCAGGCTCAAGAAGGCCTGCTTGCATCTATCTTGAAATGTGACAAGCAGAAAAAGCATGTCAGCTTTGTCATAGATCTCTTTCACACACCCACACCCTCTTAAAAACTGCTTTGGAGCAGGTGTTCACATGGACAGAATGCTGGCAAGGTTCCCAAGTGGAGAGGAAAGGAACAGTGTAAGGTCACCAACTCTCCTCTTGGGTCTGTAGAGAAGAACCTGGATCGACACAGTGGCCCCAGCAGTTCTTCCTGGGGAGTGCAGATGGTTGCCACATTTTCCATGGAAGGGCTCTCATGTGGTGCCTTGCAGCAGTGCGCCTAACAGGCAGAAATTCAGCCAGAGTGAAGAAAATCTCCCTTTAACAGAATACATAGCCCATATTTTGTTAATCTTGGGATATCACAAAGTTGATGCATCACGGGAGCTGCACTGATGCACACAGCATGCCCATGCAAGTTCTGTTTGCCACTAAGCTGTTGTCACGGGGCTAGTGAAGGGTGTGGGGAGGCAAGGGGCCTTCCTATTTGACAGAGTACACAAAAATACTGTGTGTGTGTGTGTGAGAGAGAGAGAGAAGGGAACACAGGAAGGAAGGGAGGGAAAGGAGGAGAGTGTTCAGATGAAACCTGTAAGATTTTGTGGAAAATATGTAACTTCTTGGCCCAAATAAGAAATCATGACAGATGAGAGCCAGTCTGGTCTAAATGCTGACCTGTTGGGCAGGGATCAGGGAGATTTAGTTTCTTTTCCCAGTTTGGCCATGAAGCTGTATAAGGTTGGGCCAGTCCCGGACTGTTAACCCAGCCAACCTCAAGAGGTTGTTGTGAGGCTCAAATAAGGAAGAGGAGAGTTGGGTAAGCAGTCTTGGGTATCTTGCAGGGAAAAAAGCAGGATGTAAATATAATAACCATAATGGAAGTAAAGGGCATCGCTCTGTCTTGATGTCTGTTGCTTTGGGGGGCTTCTTCCAGCCTCCCAGCTACTAGGAGCACCCTCTCCAAGAGTGCGTCTTTGTGTGGGACAGAGCATTGATTGGGGGTGGGGTCCGCTCCGTCTGGGCTCATGCTTTTGCTCCCCATCTTCCCACGGAGGCTCTCATGCAGGCGCCCGGTCTAACCGAGTCCCGGCTTGGACCAGCAGGAGGACGGGGCCGGCGCCAGCGCACGCGGGGCTTTTGTTTCGCGAGGGTCTCAGGACGTGAACCGTCCCCCTGCGAAGTCAGCCGCCCTCTGACGCTCAGCGAGTCGCTCTGGGCCTGCGAGTGCGTCGCGGTGGGCGAGTGACGGTCTTTGGGAGGCGGTGGCCACGCAAAGGGGGAGCGAGCGAGCGAGCGAGGGAGCCGAAAAGTCGCGCGCGTGCACGCCCCGTGAAGCTGCGGCGCGAGAGGGCACAAGGAGGACGCTGCCTCCTGCACGCAAGCACAGTTGGATGCGCAGCCCTCCCAGCTCCAGCGGGGCCTCTTCGTCAGCGAAGGTGCCATCCTGCGCCTCTTTAGGCAGAGCTGCATCCTACAACTCCCAGCATGGCTGGCTGGGGTGTGCTGGGAAGGAGCTGTGGGATTTCTGTCGAGGGATGGCGCCCGACGCGTCCTTCAGGACCGCGGCGGCCGAGGGCGCCGCGACGGGGGCACGCTCGCGCGCGAGGCCTGGGCCAGGCTCCTTCCCGACTGTGCGCCTAATCCACCGGCGGCGAGGGCCGCCTCGCCCTCTTTCTCTTCCTCTCTGGCTCTGCAGTGAGCGCGCTGGAGAAGGCGCGGGCCGCGCGGCGCGAGCGATGGCTGAGGGGCAGCAGCAGGTTGCCCGCGGCGGGGACGCCTGGGAAATCGACGTGGAGAGTCTGGAGGAGCTGGGCGACGGCGAGCAGGCTCCGGCGGCGGCGGCGGAGCACAGCCCCGGGCTGCAAGCTCACGAGGACGACGACGAGGACGACGACGACGAGGACGAGGACGGGGAGGAGGACGACCACGACGACGGGCCGGCCGGCGAGCTTCTCCGGCAGCCCGCGCTTCCTCAGCCGCAGCTGGCGCCTGCCTCCGCGGCGGCGACGGAGCGGGCGGCGGGGCTCGCCGGGGAGCCGCAGGCCCGCAAGCTGAGCCGCACGCCCAAGTGCGCGCGCTGCCGCAACCACGGCGTCGTGTCGTGCCTCAAGGGCCACAAGCGCTTCTGCCGCTGGCGGGACTGCCAGTGCGCCAACTGCCTGCTGGTGGTGGAGAGGCAGCGCGTCATGGCCGCCCAGGTGGCGCTCCGCCGGCAGCAGGCGACCGAGGTGAGCGTCTGGCCGTGGCTTTTCGGCCCTTGCCAGCAGACCCGCGCCTTCCGCGAGGTCGAAGAGAACAGCACCCCCCCCCCCCCCCCCCGTCTTGCGCATTGTCCGCAGGAGCAAGAGTCGAACGACCTTTACTCGGAAGTCAAGTGCCATTTCTTTCTTGTAGATCTTTCTTGCCACCAAGGGCTGCACCTGTCTGAAAAGTAATGGGGCTTAACTTCCAAGTAAACGGGTTGTGAACTGACACTGTGAACTTGGAGCCTGTAGCCTTGAAGCCAAGGGAGCAGTTTTTCTCTTGGACTGGAGCAGGATGTTCAAGCACATGCAAGAGAGTCCAAAGAATGTGAATGTGTTGAGGAGGGGACACCACGTGTGTCTGGAGTGATACTAGCAGTGCTAGGAAATGCAGCTCTCTTCCCCAAACTTAAATGGACAAAACATTACTTTTAATGGCAGGCTTGTCTTTTCATTTTGGCCATAGATGTATGATAGCATTATTACTGCTTGGGACAGGAGGGTTAGGCCTTGGCAGCTGCAGTGCTTGGATGTTATCTGTGGCTGCTGCTTCTGCTGCTGATCACATCTTATGCCAGACTAATTCGACTTCAGTCCAGGGATTCCATCTTGTATTTTGGGGTGTATGGATCAAGGGCTTCTCATTGTTGCTTCCCACTTCAAATGCATTGCTCCCCAGGGTTTCCCATGGCTTCCTGAAAGGATTTAATTATAGGTATGCTTGTAAGTTCTTTGGGACAAATATCCCATCACTGACTTGCCCCAATTTTCCCCTTTAGTTTCTTCACGGTATTGAGTACTGAAGTGTCAGCAATCCTACTTTTTGTAGAACACACGTGGGTGAAATTATTTTAATTTTGACTAGGCACATACTTAACTAATGTTTCTGTCAGACCTTTCTCTGTCATACAGCCTTGGACAGAAAGATGCATGACCCCAGATATCCCTTTTCCTCCCTTAAGCATCTGGTGTGCTATGTACAATAGAAAATGCAATATACATTTGTGGGAGTGTAGATTACTATATTCCCAGCCCCCCCCCCGCTTTGTTTCCTAGCATCCTGAATCTAAATGCATTGAGAAAATTCTGGCTAAAGTTAAGTACCATTGATTTCACTGAGAGAGTGAAAACATTGACTTAAATCTCTATTATTAGTATTAATAGGCTGCAATCTTGTGCATACTTACTGGCAACTAATTCCTTTTAAAACTCACTTGGACACTCCTGAGTAAACTTTAATAGGATAGAGCTGCATAGAGTTTTGGCTGGATCATTTGTGCCCATTATTTGAAATTGAAGTCCCTTCCTGAGTGCTTACACTCACAGCTTGAAACCTGGTCCTAATCACATTGACTTAGAAGGAATCCCATTAGCATCAGAAGGGCTTATTTCTAAATACTATGCTTAGGGACAGGGGAGGTTTGATGAATATTCATACAAATCAGGACAATTTTTTTAAAAACTCCACAGATCAGGAAAAATGCTTCCTTATTCTTTCTATATCACAAAGAAAAAAATACAGCTGGAAACATTCATTACGGAAAGATATCATTGATAAAGCTTCTGATTAGTTTTTAATCTTTAACTTTCTTTACTAGGATAAGAAGGGGCTGACTGGGAAACAGACTAACTTTGAGCGCAAGACAGTGTACCAGAGGCATGTCCGAACACCCAGTTTGCTGGCTAAAAGCATTTTAGAAGGTAGTATACTTAAACAATTGACATTTATCAATCTATAGGTATCTTAGTGATCAGTGTTATATTTGTTGATATGTGAAATGACTAACAGTAACTCTTTTTTGTATTCATTTGATGTTAACGGATTGCTATACAAACACATTTATTTGTAAATACTAATGGACTGTGATCCAATAGAGATTTCAATGGACTGAAGGGCATGAAATCCAAGTTGGATTGTATCCATTTATGTTAACTGTACTAGAAAAAATCAGTGGAAGTTGTTCGCACATAAGTTTTTTGGTAATTGCATCATGACATGCTGAAGGCATCAGAATCTGCGGGAAGCAAATATGCTATATTCTGCTACAAAGTAACTTAGAGTCTGTTTAGTTGTTACCTCAGGGTCTAAAAAGTGGTTTATTTTAATATAGAAATGTAGAAAATACTGAACTTCATACTGTTCTTGTTCAAAGGAATAATCAAAATAAATTAGGGAAGTTAATCTAGGTTATAGAGGGAAGTAGGGGAAACCAATATGTGGAATAAACAGCTTCTAATTAATACCAAAGATAATTTAATGGGATAAAAATCCAAACTATCTCCATCATATAATAGAATGCATTGCTGTTATAGGTTTCCTTCCATTCTGCCTTGATTTTAATCATATAGTTGACTAAGGAAAATGCTGCTGTGATAATTTGAAGATTTGAATAATTGTAGCATATGTTCTCGACAAAAACACACAGACTATGGCATCATTGCATGAGAAATCATGTATTAATTTTTATTGTTTTATTTAAACCTAAACATAAATAACTGAAAGCAATTTTTGTAAAAGTTATTTATTAGTTTATGTATATTATTTCACAGAGAAATAGCTGTAATAGTTAACAGCAGATCTACTGGTTAAGAGAAGTATAAGCTTTTTGGAAACATTTTCACCATTATTGCATCAATTTCATTTGATACAGTTTTGATTAATCAAAACATCTAAACGTTTATATTTATGTAAACATTAGTGATGTCTACCAATTCCTATAAAATATATGCCAAAAGCATAAAGATTGTGATCTTGCAAATTGCGTGCACACTTTTAGGATACAGCCATCACGGACACATTGTTTGGGAATGCACTTTTATTTGGCACACTGGATTCAGTAGGCCTTACTTAGCTATAGGCATGCATAGTAAATCCCATTGAACTTAGTGGGGCAGACACATGGGCACTGTCAATGGTTCAATCCTATGCACACAAACTTGGAGAAAGTCCATGGGACTTGATGGCATTTACATTTGGGTAAACAGGCACAGAGGAGCTCATCTAATCTCGGCACTGAATCTGTACACAAGCAGTCAGAAATGTAGGGTATGTAGTGAATTCTCTTCAGACTTTTCTTCCGGTTCATTCATTTAGGACAGAATAAATATAGCTACCCTTTGCCTTCAAACATGTATGAAATAAATTATTCAAGTGTTGCCAAAACAGCAGCAAATTGATCTAATTTTAGCTTCTTTGCAGTCTTTGAGGCTGCATGAATGCACCATTAGAAAAGCTGCTGATTATTTCTTTCTTTATTTAAAATTATTTATATTCCACCTTTCAGAATACAAATGCTTCCACACCTGCTTATAGGTTGTGGGGTAGTGGAGCCAGGGCTTATGAGGATTTAGCACTGGCCCTTATTTATTAGCGAAGACACTGGTATCATCTGCCACTTCACCCTTAAATTTCTGTATTCCTCATGAGCTTAGATGCAATCCTCACAATGGGCCTGTTTGCATGATCACAGAGTATCCAGGTCACATGCTAGGGGGATTTGCGCCAGTCTTGCTGGTTCAGCTTGCTGTGTCACACATACCTGGTGGTGCTGGGGTGGTTGGTTAACCATGGCCACCCTTGCTGGGTTACCATGACATGGCAAGCCATGTCTCTCCTGGCCTATATCCCACTCCATGATCATGTGAACCAGGCTAGAAGTCAGACAGAGGATGGTTTTTCCCAGCAACAGTATATTTTACCTGTTGCTGTTGCTGGCCTTGATTGAGCAATCAAATCCCATTTGGAAAAGGTCCATTTGGTGGAGATGGACTGCTAGTACTGGTTTGTTGATATAAATCAGTGCAGCTGTCCAAAGTTTGACTCTTCTTAGAGGTGTGACTATGGGAACTGTCATAATGAACACTGACACTTATAAGCAACTCCACCGCTGCTTATAAGTAACACAATATGAGCCAGTGTGTTGTAGTGGTTAAGAGCATGGGACTGGGACTCAGACGATCTGGATTCTAGTCCCCGCTCAGCCATGGAACCAACTGGGTGACTTTGGGCCAGTCACAGACTCTCAGCCCAACCTACCTCACAGGGTTGTTGTTGTGGGGATAAGATGGAGGAGGAAAATGATGTAAGCTGCCTTGAGCCCTTTGTAGGAAAAAGACAGGATATAAATTGAAAAATAAATAAAAATAAATATTTTTATGTAATCATAATAAACAATATCAAAATATAACAAGCTTTTAGCGGCCTTCTCACAGGGTGAACAGCTGGTGGTTGATGGTCCTGTGAAGAGAAGGGGCAATAAAGGTGGAACACTCTGGATAATATTTAATAACCAAGCAATACATTGTAGGATAATTTAATTTTAATTTTCTGCAATTACACCTGCAGATGAGTAGTCTTAATCAAAATCAATCCGGGCATTTATAGTGGACTTGACAGAGTTGTGCTCTGATGGATGTATTGCTTTCATGGGTCAGTGGCTGTGTCTCATAAGGGCCTGAAGGACTCATCTTAGCTCCTCTTATAGTTAAATTTCATGTTTCTCTGCTAAGTAGCTACTAATCAAACCACCTATGTGCTTCCACATGAGGCATTTCTTGTGCAGTCCTCCTGCTGCATTCATAGAAATTCACAGGTGGTCTAGGTGTTACCTTTGATTTATAACCCTAACATGTTTTTTCTGCTGCTGCTTCTGCCTTTTTTCTTACCAGAATAATAATACATTAAGGAGGAAAAGATGGAATAGCTGTAAAATTCCCTTTAGTAGAGCTAGGAGCTATCTGGAAGCATCCAGAACAAGCAAAAATAATGAAGGCCACAGGTATAAACCTCTGCACTCTCATTGAAGAGTAAGGGCCATTGAGCCTAGTTTGAATTTAGTTTCTAGATAAGAATGTGCATGCTTGTGTTCTGGCTTCATTAAATTATTTCATTTAAGTTACATTTCTCTCTCTCTTACTATTTGGCCCACAATTCACATTCACTGCAGAGAACAAAGAACAGTCTTCCTCACATTCCTTTCCTTGATTTGTCTTAACTTTCTTTCTCTTTTCTCCTAGTACTCCTTGGATATTTTTCTACCATCTCTGTGTACATAGCGATTCATCTTTAGAAAATAGAAATGCACCAGCTATAGGTATAGATATCTTTGGCAATGATATTGTAACTGTCTCAACAAAGGAACAGAATCTATACCATAAAATGGGAACATAAAGATTGTATCATATGGGGTTGCTGTGAGATTAATAGTGTGGTTTCAGACAAGGTGAAATGGGATAGTAGTCGGGACAAAAAGCACTTCCAGTTTCTTCACTTCTTGTGTAATACTCACTTCCTGTGCAACACTTCTTGTTGTGCAACAACTTGCACATCTTCTCCTATAGTGATTCTTGGGAACTCCTGATAAAAAAGATGGTTCATAAATCAACATGGAGGGAGGTTTGCAAGTTTGCTCTGGATGTTTCTTGGGATTCATGGAAAGGAGCGCAGGTCACTCACGTTCTCTTCTCCCAAGTCTCCACTGTATCTGGGCACACACTGATAAGAACCATAAAGCACTTTGTATACTTAAAAGTGCTATACCTATGGCAATAAAATTTCAGTGGGATTTGGGGGCATCAATGACTATGCAGCAGATACTGGGTTCCTGAATTGGTTCCATGAACTATGACCTCCAGGATGAATTACTTTGTAGCAGATACTGTGTTCCAGGAATACACTCTCAGCTTTTTACTCTTTTTTAAATAAGATAATCAAAATGTTTGAGTTTAATTTAGGATTGGGGAGTTTTTTCTTTTGGAATTCAGGTGATGAATTCCTTTTTGTTTTTTCAGGTTATCGTCCCATTCCAGCAGATCCCTACCTTGGAGGAAATTCATCCTTGCCAACTCCCGTGAGTGACAGAATGAGAAAAAGGCGAGCTTTTGCTGACAAAGAGCTGGAGAACATCATGCTTGAGAGGGAGTATAAAGAAAGAGAAATGATGGAAGCCACACAGGCGGCTGCCTTTTTCTTGCCTAATCGCATAATGCATGGGGCTGAATACATCCCTTACAAAACTGCTTTTTCTCCTAATCAGGTCGACGCTTCCAATAAAGAGTTTTGTGGCTTCCTGCCAGCCTGCCTAGATTTAACTATGCAGTATTCGGGTTCAGGGAACATGGAGCTGATTTCATCAAATGTGAGTGTGGCCACCACCTACAGGCAATACCCTTTACCCTCCAGGTTCCTGGTGTGGCCGAAGTGTGGTTCCCTCAACGATGCCTTTCTGTATCAGCAGTGCCTCCTCAATGCTACTGCGGTCCAGTCCCTCAAACCTGGGGCAGTCTGGGATCCCACGGCTTCACAAGGTCCGGATTATCCAAAGCCTGACGCTGACATGTTGCCATCAAAGAATGAAAGCTCCTTCCTTCTTCCTCATGTTCGAGATACTCAGGTGCCTCAAAATGAACTCCAGCACATCCCTCAGGAGACACGAGAGAGGTCAGCCTTCTCACCCCCTAAGAGAACTTTCTCACAAATCTCTGACAAGGAGACTCTGGTTCCTCCAGAACCTTCTCTCAGCAAGTTCAGCAAAGAAATAGCCAAACAGCATTTACCACAACTGCCATCCAAGTACAGTCCATTCCATTCATTATTCCAGCAGAAATTATACAACAAATCAGGACCAGAGTTAAAAGCAACATTTGATGAGGCATCCAAGAAGTACAGAGAGTCTAACATCAAAGATAACCAAAAGTACAAATTCACCATTGACAGATATGCAAAAGAAGTTGTAACAAAATTGTCAACAAATGAGCCCTTGTCATTTTCTGTTGAATCAATTCTTAAGCGACCATCTTCAATGCTCACCAATGTGTCTCAATAGCTGTCAATTGTATAGATAAATAGTGTGACCTTCCAATGACTCAAGCTAGTGTATTTGCACTTACAGTGGCAATCCTGACCATATGAACCAGGAAGTGAATAAGTTGAATTAACTCCTGAGTAAAAATGTTCCGGGCAGTAAGATACTTCATGCTTTACTCTAAAATATATATCTTGGAAGAAGCTCCAGGGATTTTGTTGGAAATTATTTCTTGGTAAAGCAGTTAAGGGTTATAACTTTGGTTCCACTGGTATCGGCTGACTTCGTGATATATAGCTAATAATATATTGAGCATAGGTTAAATTTATAAACCATGTATGAATTGGACAGTGCCAACATTTTTAGTGTAAAGTTTATTGCCTTGCCCTCTGCAGAATTAATGTCGATTGCCTCATCACAATTTTATATAAAATAATTTGGGATGTAAATGGTAATTTTAAAGTGTATATAAATATGCATGTTTTTCATATGGAAATAAATATATTTAATTGTTTTTCAACTAAACTAGGGTGTGGTGGTTTATTTGTTTTTGTTTTACTTAATTCCCATTAATGACCACTATTTTCTTATGGAGAACTTCAAAGACTTTGGCCACAATGCCAAGTAGCATTACATCCATTAAAATCACTTAAGCATATATTGGATTGTAACTCCATAGAATTTCATACTGTCACTTTTGAATTTAGCCAACTTGTCACTATGGAGTGGGTAAATGATGTGTGCTCTTCTCTGTTTCTTTCACATGCTATCTTCTTTGGATTCCTTGCTTGCATAGAAAAAGGCATCTGGGATTCCCTGTCTCAAATTTAGTATTAGAGAGACCATTGAACAATAACAAAAAAGTGTTTTTTTAAAACAAAAAATCTTGGCAGATGTTTCTAACAGGGGTCTTTTAATTCTTTTGGTAAGGATTCTTTTTTTTTTTTTTTGGGTAAGGATTCATTTATTTCCACAAATAGGACTTGCAGAAAACTTCATGTTAAATCAATAGGAAAGGGGCACTTAGATGAGCCAACACCTTAGATTTAATATTTAAACTACTTTCTGGCCTGACTAGCTCAGTAAGCATGCTTGACATTAAGATCAATAAACACACTTCATCATGCCATACGAGAAGATACCTAGATATCTACCAATTTATTTTAGATTGGCTAAAACTGCAGTGAGCTTCCATCAAGAACTACCCCCACCCATAGTCAATGGAAGAAAAATAGCTAGACAATAGATCTCTCCTGGACAGCCCATATGAAAAAGAAAAATGCTGCTTTTCTCATGAATCTACACCTGTAATTGTTAGAAACTTTACAACCCTCATAACAGGGACTGATTCAGCACTTGTTTGGAATGACTGGCATCCTTTTCATTGTTGACTAGCTTGTAATGTACTTCCTTCAACATATTTGCCCTAGACTGCCCAGTGGAAGGTGATATTCAAGAAATCCCCTTAAAGCTCTAGAAAACTCTTACTTTTCAGAGCCTTACTTTTGAACTTCCATACATAATGATGCTGAGAATGTATTGCTCTTGTCTTGTATTATGCCATAAAAAGTAGCTGAAATTGCATGCCATGAAAATCCAAATGCTACACTGGGGTATGTTAATAAGCAATGTTCCAAAAAAGCAAATGCAATGTCACGTGAATTGTAGTCTAACTGCATACAGTTAAACAATGTTTAACTCTGTGATCTCTGAAGTTCAAAGAATGACCTTCTAATCATGGTTTAGATATTAAGGTACATGGCACTTCGGCTTTAATCCTAAATTCAATCTTAAATTTGATCCTAAATTAAATATTAAATTCTTAGCCCACCTTTCTTCCAAAGAGCAGTTGCGACCTTCAAAGCCATTTGCCTGCAAGTAAGCCCCATTGAATTTAGTAGGGTTTACATCTGAGTGGACATGCTTTGAATTACACCATTTTAAGCAATAAAAACATTCATGGGATGATTATGTGGAACAAATATTTTAGTTACAATAATTTACAATATGCAATGTATAATATGAGAAAATCTATGTTCTGCACGTTTGGTTTTATCTTACCTATGCAAGTATGAACACTGAGAATAAGGCTAAGATAATATTGGTTGACCAGCTTTTCAAATGTAGTAGAATATTTATTTTTTAATTTATTATCTGCTATATCAGACCGAAGGCCCTCTGAGCCAGACCACAATTTGTAAAACACACAATAACAATAAAAACAGCAGTTAAAATACATATGTCAGCTATACAGTACAGTGCCTTGCAGTTTTCACCCTCTTTTGACTTTCCCACATTCTTTTCCAGGTGTGATAACCTGGAAATGAATGGAATTAACTGACATTATTACCACTTGCTGTAAACAACCTACTCAATACTGTGAGTTACTTAATACTGCAAAATATTTTTATTGTTTCATAAAAGCCAAATAAAAGCAAATTAGCACTTGTTGATCACATAAATATTAATCTTCCCCACTCTTGAGTCAGTATAATTTTTAAAAATTAACATGCTTTATGACATTTTGTTCATAAGTATGGGTTATCCATAACTGGGGGACTGCCTGTACTTCATGGAAGCTCTATTAGCTGCCATTCCAGCTATGAGGCTGCTTGAGTACAGTGCCTTGCCAAAGTGTTTGTCCTCCTTTGATCTTTTCACATGTTGTGTTACAACCTGGAATTGAAATAGATTTAATTGGCTTTATCCCCACTTGATGTACACAAGGTAGCCAGTAGTATGAATGTGATTTTTAAAAATTGTGACACAAAAATTAAGTAGAACAAACTGGCACTTATCAGTTCTGTTTGCCCCCTTGGTTTGACACTCCTAAATAAGCTCTGGTGCAACCCATGGCCTCCAGAGTGCCATAAGGTCCACCTGTGTGCATTTTCGGTGCCACTGGATCTCAGAGTAAGTACACCTGTTTCTGGAAGTCCTCAGAGTTTGTTGGGAGACATATCTAAAGAAACAGCATCATTAAGAAAATGAGTGCTCAAAACAACTCCAGAATAAAGTTGTACAGAAGCACCAATCAGCACTGGTAATAAAAATATATTCCAAACAGTGAGCATCTTTTGGTGCGCTATTGGATCTATTGTGACAAAACAGAAAGGATATGGCTCAACTGTGACTCTGCCTCAGAGAAGGCTGTCCCCCAACCTCAGTGACTGGGTAAGGAGGTCATTAGTCAGAGAGACAACCCAGAGGCTGACGGTAACTTTGAAGATGCTGGAGAGATCCACAGCTGAGATGGAGAAATGGTCCATGGGAGAGCTATCACCCAGGCACACCACAAAGCTGTGTTCTATGGAAAGTGGCCATAAGAAAGCCATTGCTGAAACAACCCCATAGCAAAGTGCATTTGGAGTTTGCAAAAAGGCATGTGGGAGACAGCAAATATAGAAAAACGGGTGGCTCTCTGGGTTGATGAGACTAATACTGAACCATTTGGCCTTGCTCCAAAA
Source organism: Varanus komodoensis (assembly GCF_004798865.1). NCBI lineage: Eukaryota > Metazoa > Chordata > Lepidosauria > Squamata > Varanidae > Varanus > Varanus komodoensis. Next base: position 50,645,983 of record NW_025336087.1, read on the forward strand.
CCGCCTATGTGGTGGAAAGCCAGCAGTGCTCATTGGAGAAACCACCAACCCAACAGTATGAAGCATTGGTGGTGGCAGCACTGTGTTGTGTGGATGCTTTTCCTTGGCAGGGACTAAGGAACTGGTCAGGGCTGAAAGCAAGAGTTGTCCAAATACAGGAGAATTGTTTCAGTCTGCAAGGGGCCTGGGATGGGGGTGCAGGCCATCATCCAACAGAACAATAACCCTAAACACACAGCCAAAGTAACACTGGAGTGGTTTTAATGTAAAGAACTTGAATGTTTTAGAATGGCCCAGCTAAAGACCAGACCTCAATCTCATTGAGAATCTGTAGCAAAACCTGAAAGTTGCTGTTTGCCAATAGTCCCCATCCAACCTGACAGAACTGGAGCAGTTTTGCCAGGAAGAATAGGCAGATACTGTATGATCCAGATGTGCAAAGCTGATGGAAGAGTCCCAGTATGTACATGTTTAGCCATTTTAAAATGGTATTTCCTTTCATCTTACAACATGGGATCTAGGATTTGTGCTTGCGAAAAGTAAAAAAGAAATCATCAGGGGGCTAGCAAACATTTTTTTTCATTTATGGAGAAAGATCTTAACTTTCTTTGGAAAAAACATTCTACAGAAGAAAACACAGATTCTGTGAGTGATTCTATGAAACTCTTCTCAGAAGGTCCCATTCCCTTGCAAGGCGTTGGGTCAGTTCATGGACCATGGCTTAATTTGCTTGTGAGACGCTGCTATCCAAATGAATATGCACTCCTCACCCAACAGTTGCTGTGGCTTGTCATGTTGTCCATACTCAGGTGGCAGGGCTTTACTGCCAGTGAGACATGTGTCAGTTGGTTAATCCTTAAATAACCCCAGCTGGATTTGGATAACATGACAAGCCTTGGCACCCCTGGCCAGAGCTTACATACGGTATTTGTAACGGTGGATAGCACATGCCTCAAGGGTTAATTCAGCCATGATGAGCTGCTGTGTCATCCAAACCAGATCAATAATTGAAAGCTGAGTGATATTTTTGACTTCTAACCAGGAATACAACCCAAGAAAAAGAAATAGACTGGGTTTATTCAGATTCATATATGGGTTTTCCCAAATGAGCCAGGACTTGGCCCTTTGACGTGCTATTGTATTACTGACTTATTGCTCCAGATTTTATGAACATAGTCTCTTGATATATGCATAGTATGCGTGTGCACTGCTTGTATGCAAAACATATGTTGCAAAACTTTTCCAGGGTGCAGTCATTCAAATAATAATGTATTGGAGTACCTATACAAGATATTTTCTGTGAAACCTACACAATAAGTTTCCGAATGGAGAGCATGCATGGTATCTTTTTCAACCCAGTTGTTTGGCAAAACTAATTCTTTCATTATGGTGATTTGGCTTGCTTTCTTCGGAGAACATACTGGACGTTGTGCTGGGTGTGTTACCATAAGGCAGCATAGTTTGTCATGTCATGAGAACCTGGCAGAGCAGCTTGTTGTCATGGCACAAGTTGAGAAGTCATTATTATGCAAGTGTATTCAGCAAATAGGAGTACTGTGCTCAAGGCAGATCTGCATCCTCAGATCCAGCAAAGTCTTCTAATAAAGGAGTTGCCACTCAAATAGGACAAAGCAGCCTCGTTTACTCTCCTAAGTAAGCATGACTTAAACCTAGTGTGACTTTAAGTAAAAGACAACAGCAGCAGCAGATCTGGGTGTGTGAGAAAGATAAGCAAAACATATTTAAGTGAGAAAAATATGACAGTTGGAACTCTTCCCTCATTCTGCCCACCTGGTTTGCTCCAGATTGCTTCCTATGGGTTGTGTCTAATGGAATCATTCTGGTAAAACATTCTGCAAAATGGTGCAAGAAGAGAAAGTTCCACTTGCACAACAGAAAAAGGTAGCGGTGCTCTGCCAGGCACACCTTTCTTTTGCTAATAGTATGTTGGATTTAAGCTGCTTTTGTTCAAATGATAACATGTTGGGGGGGAAACTGCATGTGATAGAGCATAACTTGTAGTCTAAACCTGAGACAGAATTGCATTTCTGTAGTCAAGTTGACATCATTTGATCCCAGAGGAAATTAGAAGTAAATAGCCTTCCTCTTTAAGTAATGTAGCCTCATGGGTACAATCAAAGCTTTAACAAAATGGTTTTGATTTAATCACCTTGTATATATAGTTTCTCAGAGCAGACTTGAGGGAACAAAACAAAAACAAAACAAAGGAAAAGGATCGCCAGATGCCACTGGTGCTGTCTTTCACCCTCCCCCTTTGTGGTCTTCCGGATTTTTGTGAAATGATTAAAATCTTTCATGTGGCTTAAAAATCCCCAATTCCTAATTCCATTCTTTCCTTATGGTATTTTGTGAGTCCATTTATGGCTCATGAAAAAGTAAGATTAATAGCCTGAGTCAGGCATAATGCAGAAAACACCAGATAGGTTTCCTCAGACAACTCCTCCTGACCTTCTTGCTTCCTTCCCTGCAAATTCAGCCTTGGGCCCCTCTGGGAGAAGGGGCTGCTGCCGCCAGTGGCATCCGCTGTGTGATACCTCGGATACACGAACTCCTGGAGAAGAAAGATGAAGCACTGCCAGCCTTGAGCACTGAAAGGTGATGATTCAGTCCCACCCCCATCACCATGAAATACGTAGCCCTGTTAATGATCACACAATTTCAAACAAAACCATCCTTCTAGTGATTGCTTTCTCCTGTTTTGCAGAAAGAAGATTCTTTGGGTTTGTTGGTCATTGTCCCATTGCTCCCTTTCTGCTGTCTAAGAAAAACAAAAATGCATTTTGTATATGTAATAATGAAAAACGTGTCATGATGGGTGTGTATGTCTGTGTGTGGAAAAGTCTTCTTCAACCTGGCACCCTCCAGAGGTTTTGGACTACAAGTCCTATCAGTGCCAGTCAATGACCAATGGTCAGGGCTAGTGGGAGCTGTAGTCCAAAAGAGCTTGAATACATCCTCTTGGGAAAGGGTTTTGCAAAGGGAACGACTATGCATTGCAGAAGCAATTCAAGGGTTGGTGAAAGGTGCATTGGATCACTCTGCATTCTGCAGTTATATTCTCTACCCCTACAATGGATTCAATCACTGGAAGTTTTTACAGGGATGGGCAGAGTCAGGCATATGGGATCTGCCTTATTTTCTACTAACAGGCTTATTTTTAGCCTGGGACACCTTTGTGACCCAAGAATTTGCTTGAGCACCACAACTGAACAGAGCAGCAATAAGTCCGTTGCACAAAACTGCACTTCTGGTAACCACAAGGTTTTTTTCAGTTCAGCTGTATAATTTAGTCTGTGAGTAGCAATGGAAGTCATTTTACTGCTGCTAATTTCAAGTCAGAAGTATTTGCTGAGGTACTACAGATTTTCCAAAGATCCATTGTCAGATCCAATTGTATCTTCTGCTGCCCACCCAGGCTATGACAATGACAGTCAAGGTTCTGCATTTTGTTTTTGTCTCCAAGGCCACTGCTTTATTTTTAAACATGAATAAATGGCAGCCATTCACTTTTATGGGAAAACATAATGGAATGTGCTATAGAACATGATTAGGATACTCTCAGTGTCTGGGTGAGGGTTAAATTTTTGTCCTCCTTTTTGTTCTGTCCTTTTCATTCTTTTCAGGTGACTTAATTTTGTGTTATAAACATACTTGGGGGTTACTGAAAACTAAGCTAACCCCAATCCAATGCTCATTCATCTGCATATGATCCCCATCCTGTGTTCAATTACTTGATGGAGTTGAATGATGGGAATTCAGCACTACAGTTCATGCAACTGATGGAGAGGATTGCAGCACATGAAAGCTTTATGTCTCAACAAACTAGTCCCTCTTTGAGATAGACCAGCCTAGTGCCCTCCACATTTGTTGACTGTAGCTTCCAGTTTCCCCAGTGGGCATTCTATCTGGAGATGATAGGAACTGTAGTCTAGCACATCTAGAGGATGCCAGGTTGGGCAAAGCTGAGGTCACCCATGATTAATGGTTCTTACCCTTCCGTTTTAGCTATTCCCTTGAACAAGCAGGACTTCTTTGATTCAGATTGTGTTCAGAAGTCCAAAGTAATTATTCCCCATCTCTTTTCAGTTCTTCAGCTATAAGTAGATTGAGACAGCAATTCCTCACCCAAAATATAAAACAGAACCAGAAGTTAATCTTGTGCTCCACCCAGTTTTGCTCATATGAATCAAATCTAACAGAAATGTCTGAAATTCTGTACTCATGCTTACCTAAGCAATAGCACTCCAGTCAAAATGTCTTTCTTTTGAGCAGATATAGCTAGGATTGCACTGCATATATGCAAGACAGGAAATAACTCCTCCCCTTTTGACACTTATTATTTTATGGCAGCACCTACAAAAGTGGCAAGGGGAAGCCAAATATCTGGCTTAGCTGTTCTTTTCTCTTTCTCCCCTTTAAATCCAGACAGCAGTGTCTGTAAACTACTTCTTTTGATACTTTGATGTCACAGAGTAAATTATTCAGGCTGGAAAGACTTTGATTTGGAAGTAGGTTTTTTTTTTTTAAGCTGTTTCCTGAAAAACACAAACACACTCATGTGCTTCTGTTTTCTCCATTAGCCTTTGCACATTTTAAAGATAATATTTAGGCAAAACTTCAAAAAACAAGCCTGGACTCTTTGGTAGTCTATCATCCTCATAAACGTTAATGGCCACTGTATGTTTTACTTTTTCTATGGAAAAAGTGATGTTTCTCTCCAAACAGATAAAGTGTGAACATTATGCATACGGATATGCACAAGTGTCTTTCTACATGCACGGATCTGAAATCCTGGTCCAGTGGGGTTTGCAGACACACGTAAGCAAGCAGGGCTGGCCCTAAGGCATTTCATTCCCTGGGCTGATGGTGCAAATGGCTCTTTCTTCAGCCTCAGCTCAAGGATCTCTTCTTTTAGGCTGTGAAGCCATTTTGATACCTGAGGGAGCAGCTTCCCAGCCTGCCCAGTATCTACACCATCTTTCTCGTATGATGTGCTAAAGGGCCCAGTCCCAATGGTGCTAAAACGTCTGCCCTCCCTTATGTGCAAATGATGGCACAATTTCTTAAATTTAAAACCCTCCAATACTGAGCACATTTAATTGCACTGAGTGTCAGACTTAATTTTTTAAAAATAGTGAGCGATCATGGAATGCCTCCCAAGTTACTTCTGGGCATCCTTGTGGATCATCTTCAAAAGGTACTCAAAAGGATCTTGAGCAATGCCATTAAGGATAGGCTTTTCTATCTGGAGACAAAAAGAGTCTAGCTGTGCCAGCGTAAAAGGCTGCTGCAGCTGTGACGAGAGGGAGAAACGTTTCCGTCCATGCCCTGGTGTTGCTTTGGAACTTGGGGGTGGCGGGAAAGGCAGTGTCTGAATGAAGATAGAAGGCCAAAAGAAGACAGTGGGGGCCACATAGGATCAGGCCATAAGAATGCATGGGATTTTCCTATTCTGAGCGCTTTGCCAAAAAGATTTGATGACGGTTTAGGTGAAGAAAACTAGGCATGCAGCAGAGCACAAGGTGTCAAAAAATTCATATCTGGGGACAACTGTGTTCAGCTGTCCAAAGGAATCAGAGGGGTTTTGCATTTTTGCAGATATTTGACAATCCATGTCATCGAATGGCCTGGAAAAATTGGAAGGGAAATCCCAGCTTTGGGTTAGGTTTACGAAAATGAGGCACCTTATGTAGCTCCGCAGGCCTGGAAATTGATTGGAGCAGGCTACTGACCATAGAATACGCAAAGAAGACAGTCGGGACCCATCTGGCCTTGCCACCGGAATGCATGAGAAAGCTGTATTCTGCAAGTCTGGCAAAAGAGATGAGGCCAGGCTTTGGGAAATGAACACAGGGCATCCTGTAGATGTCAAGTTGCCAACAACATTCATGGGTGGGGAGAACTATGTTCAGGAAAACACGTGAACACCCAAGGAGACACAGAGCTGCTCTTGTTTGATAGTGTATGGAGTAGATTGGCCTGGGGCCAATGGAGGGAAAATCTCAGATTAGGGTTAGGGTCAGGAAAACAGGGCGCCCTACATGGCTCCAGGGTCCGGGAAGTCCATCAGAGCAGGATAAAGAATGTAGACAACACAAAAAAGAGAATGGGGAATTTGCTCTTCTGCAATATTTGTCAGAGTTCTGTGTAGGGTTTTGTTGAAGGCACGGGGCATCCAGTATAGTTCAAGGTTTCTTAATATTCATATGTGGGACACCTGTGCACCTTAGCTAGGGACCTGGAAATTTATTGCAGCATGCTACCAAATGTGGGAGGCACAAAGAAGAGATGCAGGGCCTTGCTACTGGAATGCATCGGATTATGCTATTCCACATGATAAACCAAACTGATCAGTTCACGGTTTGGGAAACGATTACTGGGCATTCTGTGGATGTCACTTGGTTTAAAACATTCATGGATGGGGAGAACTTTGTTCAGGAAAACTTTTGAACCCTCAATGTGATGCACATTTTCTCTTTTTTGATGCTGTATGCTGTAGACTGTCCTGGAAACTTTGGAGGGAAAATTTCAGGTTAGGTTCAGGGTTATGACAATGGAGCACCCATATAGCTTTGAGGCCATGGAAATTGATTGGATCAGGTTAATGAATATTCCAGGTGCAAAGAAGACTGCTGGGGATTGCATTTGGCCTTGCCCACAGAATATATTGGAATGTGCCATTCTGTGAGATTTTCTAGAGAGATCCGTGCAGGGTTTGTGTGTAGACTACTGGACATCCAGCAGAGCTCATGGAGTGTATAAATTAATGTTCAGGGTCAACTGTCTTCAACTCTCCAAAGGAATCTGAAGAGTGATGAATTTTTGCAATTATTTTACATTGCATGTCATCTAATTGTCTGGAAAAAATTGAAGTGTAAATCTCAGCTTAGGGCTAGGAAGATGCATCACTGCCCGTACCTCTGGGGTCATGGGAATTGATTGTCGAAGGCTACCCAACACAGAAAGCACAAAGAAGACAGTGGTGGGGGGCATCTGGCCCACCACCGGAATGCATGGGAACATGCTACTCTGCAAGAGTGGCCCAAACAGAGTCTCCTAAGGCTTGTTAAATGCAACCTGGGCAACCTGTAGATGTCAAGTTGCCTAAACCATTCATGTTTTGAGGGAACTCTGTTCAGGGGATCATATGAACAGAGGGAACTCTGTTCAGGGGATCATATTCAGGAGATGCAGAGTTGTGCTTCTTTGAACGTCTGTGCTGGAGACTTGCCTGATAACATTGGAGGGAAACATCTCAGCTTCGGGTTAGTTTTAGAAGAACGGGGCACAAAGAATAATGTCGAAGGCACAAAGGAGATAGTGGGAGTGCATCTGGCCTCGCCAGCAGAATGCAAGGGAATTCGATATTCTGCGAGATTTGCCAAGAAGAGCAGTGTAGCATTTGGGTCAGATTAGCCAGGCTTCCAGCATAGTTTACGGTGTATAACAATTTGTTGTTAATGATTCTCCGCAGATTTTTTCCTTAGAAAATGCCTGGACTTGTCATGTGGGCATTAAGTCAGGAAAGGCATTCCTGGTTTGGTAGAAGAAACAAGAATCTCTGCTCAAGCAACACCATCCACACAAGCGGTTTCAGAGCAGATGCAAGAGGGGAATTTGACTTCTCTGCCCTTTGTGTTTGTGAGTGTGTCCATGTTCATTTTCCCTTCATATCTCCAGTTGAAGTACGATTTCTGGAACCTTCTGATTACTTGAAGGAGAAAAACTTTTCCTTTATAGCAGAATCGGAAGTGGGACATTGTAAAATAAAGTTGTAAATTTATGCCTGTTAACTAGGATGTCAGCTCTGCTAAAATCAGTAGGACATTAGACAGGAATAAGAACATTGTTTAAGGTGGGGATATTCCTGTGTACAATAGGGTGATTTATCTTGCCAAGAAAGAGGCAACTTAGCCTACCCCCAGTCCACTTGGTCCCTTCCCTAATACTTTGGTCCGCTGTTGCCATTAGCCTTGCATGGTTTCCAAAGCTTATATTAGAACATGATTAATAGCTGGGATCCATTTAAAAGGAGGGAAATATTTTAAGCGGATTAAAGGTGTACCAAAGTTGCAGCTCATTGCCAAATGGACCCCTGAGCTTTCCCTTTGATCATTTTGTATTCTGAAAATGGAAGCTTCCCAGAAAGAGAAACCAGCCTGTCAGCTCTTTCCCATGTTAGTTTTGTTATGTTCTGATGAAAAAGATAAACAAAATGGAAGCAGGCATGAAGAAAGAGGAGTAACTGGCAGTGAAGTACAAAGGATTTACCTCCATGATACAGTAAAAGTATCACACATATCCCCAATTTCAAATACCAGGTGATAGTCTACTTTCTGCAACATTTGGAAATAGTTTTCCAACATCAGTCTCAATTTCTTCTACCATATCTATTTTTTTTTTTTTTTGTTTTTTGTATTGGATCTCAGGGAAAGAACTGGGGGAGAAAAATTTCCACCTGAATTTTTCTGGTTGCATTCCACACTTTTAGTCTTCTACTTTTCAACTCTGTCTTTTCTGCTCAATATATTTATTTTATTTAAAAGCACACTTTCACCAGCAATCCATATCTCTTCCTCTGAGCCTCACAGAATCAGCATGTAATTCTCCCATATGTTACATAAGAATTCTTTTTTGCCACTGTTGTTAGAAGTGTGAACCAGAAAAATCTAAAGCTGTAACCTGGATTCAGGATTTAAGATGGGCCCCCTCTGTGGGCAGTATAAATTACTAAATTGTCCCAAATCACAGTTTTCATTTCAGATGAACATATATTGGTTAATCAGAACGTATAAGATAATCAGAATGTATAAGATACTTTTACTGAAATATTATACTGGAATGTATAAATATTGAATGGAGCTACAACAGCTATATCATTCAAATTACTTCCCAGCATTTTCATGAGTGGCAGCATTAAAGAAGACTTGCAATTAATTTACTGAGAATGTTGTTGTCTCTCCCTCCCCCCCACAATGCAGGCAAGGAATGCCTGTCTCACTTTCCGAGCATAGGCAAACATAAGTACCATCACTAGAAACAACCTGCATCAAATGAAATTTCAGAGAGTTGAGCTTGTGCTTATTCTACCCTTAAAATCAAAAAGATCTATCCATTACCATCACCCTTTTAAGCACAAAGGGCTCCCAGTTCAGATTCAATCAAATCCAGAGGTGATTCAATTGTGCCCAGTTCTTTTAAATGTCTCGTTCAGGGGAAAAAAAGCCCCCTGCCACCATTTACGCTTGTTTATTTCAATATAACAAAATGACTAGGATAAAAATAGCAGTGATAAGATTACTGCAGGGAAAGCCTGCTGCATGGTATCAAGACCTCTCAGGATGGGCTCATTTTATAAATTTACATGCTAGGGTTTGAAATATAGATCCTGAAATATTTGTATTGTACATCTGTTCGCCTGACTTTTTAACCATGGAGTGCTAGTTTATTGCTGAGCTTAAGGATAAAAGAAGCAAGAAATGAAAGTTGGGGTGGTGGTGGTGGGGAGAATTTCCTTCCTCCTAAATACATTCAGATGTTTGCCTCCCAAACCTAAGTCAGGCTTTGTTTTTAGCTTGTTCTACCTTCTCTGTGTGATCGAGGCTATTTTGCTAAGCAAAAAGATCTTGCATGAAGAATGGTGGTAACACCACTGGAAAGGTCAAAGAGTAAGCATGACGATTGAAGTAATATCCCTCAGAAAGATATTTGGTATCTTCTTTCTTAGTACAATACCAGTATTTAATACTTAATACAATCTGAAATATAACTTTTATTGTGACTGCTTTATAGATGCCCCTGTCAGGTTGTTGAAAGTATTTTGCTTGGCCTGAGCTTTTCAAGAGAGCGCAGCGCTCCGCGAGGGATTGCAGTCAGGCAGCTATTTCAGCATCGTATTTATGGCCCCCGTCCCCCTCCCAAGGTGAAAGCGGGTACATTCAGGGGCATGAGCGTCAGTTAAACTTATGCAGGAGGCCCTCTGTATACCAAGATCCTTAGAACAACAAGACAACACCATGGTGGCTTCTGATCTGAGGCAAGTGGCCTTCTGCTGCTGAGGCAGAAGGAGGCCCCTAGATGGGCAGGGTCTAGTCGAGCCCCCCCGAATCTCAGGATCGAGAGCAATAGCCACATGCGCATCCCCACATGCTGGATGGGGAGTCTTACATCCTGTTTCTCACAGGAGAGGGTTGAATATAACTAAGAGATGGTGTCTCTTTTTGGCAGTAGGTAAAGAGAGGACCTAGTGGACTTTGCACAGGTGGAATAGGAATTTTATTCGTCGCTGAGTGTTGCAGGGATGTTTAAGGGTTCCACTAAGGCAGGGGTGTTGAATGTCAGGCCTGCAGGCCCACCTGGGGCCTCCATCCAGCCAACCAAGGGTAGTCCTTAGGTAGCCATATCCCCTTTTGGTGTCCTCACTCCCCCTCTGCCCCAACTGTTCGCCTGTTTTTAAACATTTGCATGGTTTTCTCCCTGCATTATAAAAGGTTGCAGTGCCTCTCATAAAGGTTAGTTAATGGCAGTAAGATATTTAAGCAAAAAGACACTGGTATTTTGCCTTGGTTCCTTTGCCTTTGGTTCCACCCACCACTGGAATGGGCTTGCAAGAGTTTTGCAAAAACAGAATTTGGTCCTTAGCTTTTCAGCATATGCTTAGGGTTTCCATGCACCACAGAGCATCCCTGCGTAATGTTATGGGGTAGCAGTGATTGCTTACCATGTGCTCCATCTTCCTATGCGTTGGTAATCCTTTGGAAAAGAAGAATGGCTATCTTGCATTTGGGAAATATTCAGAAACATGCGACAGGTGCAAAAACTCTGGTGGAATTGAATCTTGTATGCAGTAAATGGTGCTCCTCTTCCAGGCGAAGAGCAAAAAAGCCCAGGTGGCGGCTGGTTGCTGTGTACATCCCAGGCCACGCTCTGCTATCTTCTGCTGAGGTTCTGGAAAGCAGGCCAGCCTCAGGGGCTAGCATGGGTGGGCAGCTGCCAAGGGCTGCTGCAGATACCACAGTCCTCCTCGCCCTCCTCGGGGGACCTGCTGGTGAACAGGAGTGTTATGGCAGGGCATGCGGGAAAAGAAAATAACCTCACATTTGAGGTAGCAGTGACCTAAACCCATCAGATGCTGCCTCTGGGTGGGAAAGGAGGGCCAGTAAGGACACAGGAGACTGAAGTTGCTCTGGTGCCCTCAGCACCGCCCCCCCCACCCAGCCCTGCAATGCGAGATCACTGCTACCAAGCATTGGCGGAGTTGTTGCAGTCTTAGCAGGTTGGTGCTGCAGCCTTTGCCAGCACGCTGGCCAGGCTCAGCAAAGAAGGGGTAGAGGAGAAGGAAGAGCGATTGATGGCTTTGGCAGCAGCCAGGACTCACCAGCAGCACCATGCAAGGACACCCGGAAGCCCGGTTGGCAGCCCGGCCTCCCTGGCTGTCTCATAGGGGCGCCCAGTCCCGCTGCAATTTCCTGCTCTCCCCAGGTGACTTGCTGACGTGCCTGCAGGGTTCATGGGGTGCAGAGGGTCTTTGCCTTCCTGCCTTCTGGGCCAGCCAGACTACAATCTCCCATGGTCTTGAAGAGCCAGAGGCATTTGATCCTGTCTCAGACATTGTTCACAATGGACAAGCACACACTTTGCCGGGATAAGCTAAGGACTGAGTCACCGGTCAATTGCTGGGGAAATGTGAACTGGAGAAGGCGGTAGTAGGGAAATGCGGCCCTACTGTCTCTCCAGGAGACCACAGGGGATAAATGAACATTACGAACATGAAAGCACGGTTTAGTTTCCTATGTGCAATATTGTTTGGCTTAACATTAATTGTACATCCTCCTGTGCGGCAGCATTTCTGGCATTAAAGTGACAAGGGTTTATCCAGATGTCAGCTTTCTACACTGCTGATTGTGCAATTTACCACTTAGTAGAAATGCGAGAAGCCACATCCAGGGAAGAGGAGAAAACATTGTTCAGGATAATATGAGGCAGCTCCTGGGCCCACCCTTTTTGGGATATTGATTAGCTCTTGGGGGAGGGCATGGAAAACTGGGAAGGGGTAAGAGAATGGCGTGCCATGAATGGAGACATGGCTGGCTGGATGGTACATTGGATCGGGACATGCTGTGCTGCAGTCATTTACTGTATTTGTTTAAGTATTTTATTAAAAAAATTATCTGCCACCCCAATACTAAAAGTCTCACTTGGTTTACACCAGAAGCAGGCAGCACTGTGGCCGGGGTTGGCCCTGTGTGGAGCTGGAGATTCAGGAGGGACAGAATCTAATTTCCCGCCTGGAGAGATTCATGTTCATAATATAATGAAAATGGCACCGTGATATTTTAATCCTAGAGATGCAGATTGCATCCAAAGATTTCCAGCCAATGCCAAGTTTCTTACTGACTGTGGCTGAATGCTGCTGCTATAGCAAGATACAGTGAACTTTAGTCTGTAATAAATATTATTGTGTTTAGGATGATTTTGCCAAGTCAGTATGTGTTCACATGCATGTTCAGAAAAGACAAAAGATACAGTGGGACACAGCCCTTCTTCTGGGACTATACGACTTCAGAATGCAGGTGCTACTATAGGTTTGATATCTTGCTATGGCAAAAGATCCCTGCAGGAGAAGGAGAAGGTCAGGTTAGAATCTTTCTCTCTAATATGATAGTTTTCCATATACAGGGAATTTTAGATATGGAGGAGAATTTGGCTGGGTGGTTGCCCTCCTGTGCTCCCTGATTGGCCCAGTCTTTTGAAGAATGCTTTTCCCAAATGCATAGTTTAACTGTAAGATTAGCTTCAGCTTTGATTAGCTTCAACTTTGCCAAGCAGAGACCTTGCTGGGATTAATGATGCAGAGGCTTATGCTGCAGATGTGGGCTTCTGGAGGATGTAGCGCTAAGTATCTGGATACAGGGACTATTGCAACACACAGGGTTGGATCCAGATCCATACATCATCAGCTGCATTTGCAAAATGGGACTTCCCTGCCATTTCCTCGGCACTCACTATAGTCTGCTGAAAATGCTACACAGAGAATCAGGTGAACAGAGTGAGCTGTTGTGTGCACGCATGTGGGATTGAGGCGTCCCCCAAAATAGACACAGATGGTATGATAAACAAACAAACAAATAAATAAAATCAGATGGGGGGACCTAGTATGATTGGAGTCACTGTTCTTGTGGAAGGAAAACTCTGGATCCAACCCGATGTAATTTGTATCTGGAGCTGAGATATGACCCTTGGTCACAGAAGGGAATATAAGCAGCATCATTTCAAGCAGTGTTTTCCAAGGGATTTGATCTGACCTTTCGAAAGTGTAGTGCTTTGCTTTGAGCAATCGAAAGTGGCATATCAAATGCTAAAATAGCTCAAAACGTCAAGAAACAAATGGCAAGAGCCAGAATGGAATTTGCTCAGCATATGCCTGTGCAGGGATGGGTGACAAGAGCAGAGGGACAATATTCCTCCTTGCAATATCTAAATGAAACTCACTTTGAACCAATCACTGGACCAGTTTGCAGGTGGCCTGTTTGAATATTTAACCCTGCCCCCGCAAGGGATTGCCCTTGTTTATTGTGTCATCTGAACCTGTATGATGGGGTTAAACAGCCCTGAAATAACCCTGCAACAGACCATGAAAAGACCCAGCTTTGGAGGACATGCCAAGCCATAGGCGGGGCTTGAGAAGGCGATCTGGAGCCCCCAGTGGCTGTAGCCTTGTATGGCATCTACAAGGCATGGTGGGCTGCTGTGATTGTATGAACAGGGTATGATAGATTTCAACTCAGTGCACTGACATACTGCCCTAAGCTCCTTGGAGGAAGGGTAGGAAAAAAATAAATAAATAAATACAATTTCAGCCCATTTCCCTTGGCCCACACTGCAACCCAACTTCTCCCAGCCTGCTGTTCTCCAGATATGATGGCCTTGCCAACTTGGGATGATGGGAGTTTGTGGATTGTCCAATGCATATAGAGGGCACTAGGGTGGAAAAGGCTACTGCAGATACTCTAAAACACTGGCTCTCCAAGACATTTTAGCTATTTTAGACACAGAATAAGAAACTGAATGTTAATTTATGCCTGAGGAAAATCTGATCTTTTCGTTCTTTCAAACTAGCAGCAAGCCTTATGCAGACATGTGCATTTAAATTATTTACAATACTTGACACTTCACCTAAAACTGGTTAGGTCAACTAAGTAATTTGAAAAAGCAGATGCAGTTGGTATTCACAACGTAAGTTAACCAACTGTACATTGATTCCTAGTGTATTGCGTAATGAAAAATAAGCCAGCAAAAGATGGTGGATATAATACTTTTAACTGCATGCATTCTTTACTGATGAACTGATTCTATTGAGACAGCTTCTTTTGTTGTCAAAACGTACATGCTTTGGAGTGTTGCAAAAGCCTGCCCTGGGAGCTAAGTAACAGTTAACCTTTTTTGCTTAACAAATCCATGACTCCAAAGCTAGATGTAGATCCAGTAGAAGAGACCACATTCCCCATCTTGGACCCTGTATTCTGTAGAAGAATTGGATGAAACTGCTTGCTTGCGTCCACCTGGATAAGATGCAAAAGTGTAAGATGACTTGGCTGCAGTTTCCGGGCGAGTTTTGTGGAATGTGGCTGGACTGCCGTGCAGCTGTGAGGCTGCCTTGTGCACTTCTGCACTTTTTAGCTGGCTGCAAAGTGGAATCGTTTACATGTGTGCACAAGCTCTCAGTGCTTAGGCTGCTTCAGCGTGCCTATCCCGCTGAGCTGCAGACGGCCGCCACTAGGGGGCGTCTGTGATTTTGAAGCTGCGACGATTTTGTACTTTCATTTATCTGGTGTTGTGTGAGCAGAACTGCCCTTCCTCCTCATAAACAGCTGAATATCATGTTTTATATGGCACATGTTTTACATAATGGAAATAATATACACATGTAGTTGAACATAGGGGGCAGGAAGGACATCACCAGATCAAGTGATAATCTGGGCTATGCCCAGCCAGGCAAATTATTGTATTTTAATTTACGAAGCCAGTCACATCCTTGGCTCTCCAAAGCCAAAATAAAACATGCTACATAATGCGCTGCTAAAGGGTGCAGTGTCACAGGTGCCCATAAGCAGAAGAGTACAGTGACATCTTAGAAACTACTGGTAGTGTGATCTTTGAAAGCAACAAGGGGAAATCCACACTCGCCATTTTTGCCAGCATTGCAATGCCTGACTCACTGGCGGGTTACATGACACGCAGCCCAGCTTGTCTTCATGCTCTTCTGCCAATACGTGGTGAGTTTCTTCAGACCTGTCATCTCCCAGGATGCTTATATGTTCGTTCTCTCTCTCTCTCTCTCCCTCTCTCTCATCTATCTGTCTCTCATCTATTGTGTGTGCTAAACTTGTGGCACTGTCCAGGAGCCAGGCTTAGGATGGGAAGAGGAAGTGTCCTTTTGAGACTTTGTTAGCACCAATTTGGAGGTCCTTCAGTTGCTCTGCCACCTCCCTTGCTCCCCCAGGCTTTTCTCTGACTTGTTCCCTTCCCTTGCAGCATCTTTAAACCCTTCTTGGTCCTCTTGCTCAAGAAAAAACCAGCTGCAACACATGATTACTCAGAAGTAAATCAGACTGCCTTCAATGGCTTTACTCACTGTTCAGTCATGTTGACTTCAGTGGAGTTAAACTTGTGGGAAAGTCCTTATGGGACAACTGAAGGAGATGTGGGGGGGGGGGGCTTGATTCTGACAGGGTGAGAGGGCAGAAGTAAACTGTCCCAAGTTTTTTGAGAGGGATCTTCCAGGGGGATTCCTTTAGAGACAGTACCTGGAGGCCATGCCCTGTTCCCTGGAGGAACTTCAGGGGGCTCAGCAGGCCCCACTGGGAGGTCCAGAGCCTTCCCCATCTGGCCCCAGTCCTGGGGCTCTGCACCCTTGCCCAAATGCTATTGCATTGCACTCTGGAAATCAGCCCTGATGCTACTGCATGAAGGTACCAGTTAAAACCTCTCTGGTTGCTGCTGGTCATTAGCTGATCAAGTGGTTCCAGGCCAGGTGGTGCTTCTGTACCTGCAATTTGCATAGTGAAGAAAACCTACAGTTGCAAAGTAGAGGCACGTGGTCCCGCTTTAGATTTGGACCACAGCAGGAGCACAGGCCTAAATTATTTTTCAACCTATGCCAGGATATTGATCTGTATTTGGTCTGCCCACACTTGCTCTGGGGTAGGAAAAGAGAGCAGGCACAGCAGACGCTATTCAAAATAGTGTGAACTTGGCATTCAGTGAAAACAAAGGGAGACGGTTTTGATGAGTTTCTCGGCACACTTCCGCACATCAAACACTGGAAGGTGGTCATTAGCCCAGACCTGAAGAGGGGTTGCTTAGAGTTTGGCAGATTGTTGAGCAGGGAAAGATGATTTGTTTTTGGTGGGTTAAGGAAAGAGGTAGGGAACATCACTGGATGGGATTTTGGGAACATCAGTGAAAGATTATAACATAATATTGAATATATTCAAGATTTGGAGATCATATTCCTTCTGTTTTTGTTGTGTTGATTTAAGTTTTAATCTCAAGATGATCTTTGTATGAGTAATATATTAAAATTGTGTATATAGAAACATAATTTAAAAAGGAGGTCTCACTGCTTCCTTCCTAGTGGATTTTAAAAGGGTGTTACATGTGTGATGAGCAAACGGGTGGTTCTTCTTGCGTGTCAGCATTAAGGGACGCTTCACACATCGCGAGACGCCACGCTGGTTTCCATGCTTTGTAGTTCGTTGTGCGGACGTGCCTGACATACGGTCAGGCTCATCATGAGAGCTCTCCCCCCACACCACCTCCTTCCCTCTCAGTCCTCCAGGTGGCATCCCAGGAGTCACTGCAAGGAGGAATGAGGCTCCGTGCTTCGTCAGCCACGTTTGCAAGCTGAGTTCGGCTTGCTAAGGCCGCCAGGCAGCCTCTATGGATTACGTCCTCAAGTCAGGATGCAGGACCAAACAGTTCTATGGTGCTGACCCTGGTATCACGATGAGTTGTGTCTTCTGGTTTGGAAGACACAGCAAGCCATCGTGGTACCAGGAAGCCATAGAAGAGCCTGCCTTTTCTGTTCGTGGTTTCTAAAAACCAAACACAACCACACTGAAATACCGCGGCAGGGTTCAGATGATTTAATGGACCAACTTGTACCCCCCCCCCACGTCACTTGGCATATCAGGCAAATCTGCCCTAAGTTTCTGGAGGTATAGCTGTGTTGGTTAATTTGTGTTGCAGCAAAATTCTGCATTACTGGGTTGATTGTGCTATCACCTGTCACTGACGTTGCACAGGGCCACTGAACTGATCCTGCATGCATTCAAACGAGCGCTGGTTGAATGGTCACTCTCCGTGCTGATTGCATTTCATTTCCCACTGGCCTCGCTGCTTACAGTCCTCTCCTTGCCCTGCGCTGCACATTCCCATAGAAGCGTATGCCATAGTAAATGCGTTAGTCTTGAAGAAGCCACGAGACACCTTTGTTTTTTGGATAACATTTCTGGCCTCCACTGGCAAGTGACCATATTTATGGCCCTTCCTACCCTCAGTTCTTTAGAATGAGAAGATACAATTTTGTCAACGTTGTATTGTGAGCTGTAACACAACCTACTTCTATGAATCTTGCGTGTCTTGGGGCTTTTCTACGTGGCCTTAATCCACTACTTTACCATGGCTGCTGCTTCTGGATTTTTTGTGGGGTTAAGATCAGCTCCTTTATCATGTTTCCCTGAGGTTTTTCTTTCTTTGAATTTCTGTAGGCTCCATAACACAACCATGAGGTGGGACTGTGGAGTAGTGGAATCATGCAAAAACATGATGGTGTCATACCACTATACTCAGAAACATTGCTTTCTTTGCTTTCCTTGTTGGAAAATGCTACAGTGGTTGCCAAACATAGGAGAGGCCCTGGAGGATGAGTATGCAGAGCAAGCTGCTTGCAAAGGAGTGCCTGATAAATGCATTCACAGTCCTCTTTCTACAGGGTGTAAGGATGCCCTGGGACTGAGACTGGTGCAAGAGGCTTTCCACGATCATGCCTAAATACAGGAGGGCTCTTCTTGTTGGCTGACACTTCAGCTATTTCACAGTTAAACTACCTATCCTGATGGAGAGCCACAATTTTGCTTATGTAGTTAGAAGATCAGGCTGACATGCACAAGAAAGGTCATGGGAGGATGATCTATTCCCCATCTATTGGGTTTAAGCCATGGGTCCTCAAACTATGGCCCGGGGACTGGATCCGGCCTGCCATGCCCGTTTATCTGGCCCGCCATACCCATTTGGACCCACCGCGTGCGCGCCCGCATCCACGCGCACACCCGCTGCCACCCACCTCGCCCCACGCGCAGGGAGGCAGCGGTTTGCTTGCTTGGAGACAGCAATTTCCAAGCAAGCAGGCTGCTGCCTTGTGTGCCCACCTCATGGCGCATGCCTGCCTTCACCTTCCCTCCCCTGGCCTCGCGAGCACCGCCGGCACCACCTTTCCGGCCCGCGCCCAGCACCGGCAGTTTTCAACTGGCCCCCTGGTGGAAAAGTTTGAGGACCCTGGTCTAAGCAAAGCAAGAATGTCACTTCTGAAACTGATGCCATTTTTTTTAAAACAAGCTTTATTATTTTCTCTATAAATCCAAAACTAAAAACAACAATTATTCAGGACATTGGACATACTGGGTCGAGATCTCACTCTTTTTTTTTTTACATTCAACAACCATATGCAGTTCTATGCATAGCCCCGTTTCTCTAACCAATGATAGAAAATATCCTAAGTTTGATAGAAGTATGTATCTTCCTTCTCCTTCAAAGACAAAGTCAATCCGTCCATCTCCGTGCAATCCAATTTTTTTTTTAAAATCAGCTCTTCAGTAGGTGGCTTTTCGCTTCTCCAATGTTGGGCAAATGCAATCCTCGCCGTAATAGATATATGTAAAGTCAAATATATGGCTTGTTTATCGAATTTATCAAGGAACAATACCTAATAAAACTTCAGGTTTAAGTGTTAATGATTTACGCAGCATTTCCTCAAGGCATTTGTGTATTTTAACCCAATATTTTTTTGCCTTAACACAGGTCCACCACAAATGATAAAAAGTACCGGGTTTGTCTTTACATTTCCAACATCTATTTGACATATTTGGAAGCATTTTTGCTAATCTATTCAGCGATGAAACTGTTGCCATTTTGATATAAGACAACACCTCCCACTGGGAGAGAGGAGGCCACTGAGTGCATCATGGGCTCCACATGTGCTCCATAAAGTCTAGAGCTGAACAGGTATTGGCCAAAATGTTGATTTAATTTGGGTGGGTGAATGTCTGCAGCACATGTTGAGCTATGGGATAATAGCAGCCTGATGTAGCTGAGAAGAAAAGAGAATGCTCTATGAAAACATCATTATGGGGTGGGAGTTGCAAATGAGCATGTAAAAGGAAAGACTGTTTTTCTTTGAGTGTTTCCCACATGCTTTTACAGTATGATACTCCATTTTAAAAATTAAGAAGCTGTAAGAATCATAGTCAAAACATTCAAAGATGCTTTGGGTTGTGGACAGTCCATCTACAGCTGAGGTGCCTAGTTTGTTTTGAGCCCAAAGCTATGTTTTTAATCTCTAAACTTTCCCACACTGTAGTATTAGAATGTCAGTTGTAGAAATTGTGTTAGATTTAATGCCCAGGCATGTTCCAGTGTCAAATGGTTCATGTGGCACCTGCCCTGGAAGTGGGACGACAAATAAAGTTGTAGCTGGGCAGATTCCACCAGCAGAAACAGCCAGTTGACAAGGAGGGGGCATGGATAGCTCCCATTCGTGGAGCAAGAAATGGCCACTGAGGAAGTAGGGTGTTCTTCACTGAGACGAAGACAATTGATCTCTCATTCAGCCAAGCACTCAACTAATCTCGTGTAGACCTAACTGGGCTCTTGCCAAGGGCCCAAGCTACAGCCTGGCATCACTCACCAGAGTTTGCTGGTCTTGTGCTTCTGCTTTACCATTGCGGCCTTCTTGTTCACCCAGCTCTCCCTGGAACCCAGCCATGGTGATGGTGAGAAGCAATTTCTTCCAAGTTTTCAGCTATAATATTAATGAGCTCAGTTAATTGTTATGCAGATTTATGTCCCCTTTTCCAGGGATACTTAAGTGGCCACCCTAATAATTGCTATGCACAGGAATCATCTATAGAAGCTGAATGATTTGTGATTCAGCTGCATGTCGTAACAAAGACAGGAGACCATGCTTTGCAGGCTGGCCAACTAACTCCAGAAAAGGTTTTTTGTGTGAATTCTTTTCTGTGAAACTGAGCATAACTTGGATGAGACTTGTGTTTTGGAATAGTGGCAAGAGAGAAACCGATTGCCCTAAAATTGGAAGCAGCGTAAAAGATTAAAGCTCATATGGCTGAGAGTTCATGGGTTGTTTTCTGTAAAAGCAAAAGGAACGGGATCTATACTTCTGCCGCAACCTCTCCTGCAGAACCAAATTGTGGACTCAATCTATGATTCAGAGGGCTTGCGCTTTATGAGTGCAGCTATCCACGTTGGAAGAGCCCATCAGGAAGAGAAGCTGAACAATAAAAAAGATCAAGGAAAGACTATGAGAACAATGTGCAGGTGCTCAGTGATCAGATGGAGCAAGAGCTGCCCAACCTAATTGCAGAATCCCACAAAACACTTCCATCACAAAAAAAGAATGCTTCGTATCACTGGGGCTGCCTCTGATCTCCACCCTGCAGCTGGCCGACTTGCTTCCCCCTGGAGGCTTGCAGAACAATTGCCCCATTTGTCCAATGGCAGAGCTAGTCATGCAGAGCAAACGGGCTGATTATTTTAAGGACCCCCTTCCCCCTCAGCACTAACAACATATGCACAAATGGTATCTTTGTTTCACAAGTATGAAAACAGAATTGTTTTCATATTATTCATAGCACTGAAAAATGTGTGCAGGTTTTAGTCTCATTTATTGACTAGTCTGTCGTTTGGGCTTTTCACGGTACATTTCAGCTGATGAAAACTGGAAACAAAACAGGAAATACCTCTGAAGCATCTTCTTCGAAATCTAGGAATCTCTCTAGAGCAGACAAAATCGGTGCACGTGAAGCCTTTTAAAGTCATCCATATCTCATTTCTGGAAAACGTTAAGCCATACTTACTAATCCTTATTACATTGGTCCCTTGCTGGCTGCAAACTGTTCTCTCTTCCCCAATGAGCATTTCCAGGAGACAGCTCTGCCTGCTTTATTACAGCCGAATTGGACTGCATCTTGCTCACAGATTCAGTCTGATTCGGAGAAGCACAAAAATATAAGCACTATGATGGCTTTCCTCGGCAAACAGATTATTTCCAGGAATATGAAAAAAGTATATGCCTTCCTAAGGCCAATTTCTGAGGCATTTCCCCAATAAGGCAATATTTTGCTCTTAGCTATCTCTAATTGTCCCTTTCCTTTCATCCCACACTTGTTTCCAACACTGACAAAAATGATGTCGTAAACTTCCTGCGGCACAGACCTGTTTCTGGAGTCTTTCCACTGACAATGTAGGGATATTTGTTTCATCAGCCATTTTCTTGATGGCTCACATTGTCAGCTGCCCCTGGCGATTTTGAGTGAGATCGTCATTACTGTTTTGTTGATTGGTTTTGTTGTGCTGGATCCAAACTCAGGCCCATGCAACTGGACTTTCAGAAATGGAGTTCTCCCTTTCTCAGTGGGGCTTCTCCAGCCCCATGGAAATCTAACACAAAAGGTCACAGGACCCTCTTGACCTGGACAGGCAGTGGATGACGGAATAGGACTTGTGCAGCACCAAAAACCAGATGGAAGCACCTTCTGTCTGTGGAAGACAAATCTTAGCTCAAACCCCTCGTATTTTGTTACGGCCTTGAACTGCTTTGGGTTGTTTCTGTTAAAACATCTTATATTTTCTGAAGCGAAGTAACTGCACAGAAATATTGCTCTCTAGAAAAAAGGTTGAACTTGCTTTGCAGGCGTGTGAGAGTGCCTGCTGTTATGGGCACCCTACAGCCTGTGGCCACCCGGAAGGGCAGTCCTGTGTACGTGGGGCAGGATGGGGACCAGTGATGCTGTAGGGGGATCGGTGCTCTCACGTGTGGTTGGTGTACATGGAATAGATCACCCCATATAACAGGAGAGGGCAGACTCGGCTAGAACTCTGAGGACCACCTACAGGAGACACGTGTGCAAAGGCAGGGGGCAGAGAAACCATCTATGGAACTCCACGATCAAATACTAGGAGGACATACATGCACAAATACAGAACTACATCCAGGTTACTAAAGTTGCTATTGCTAAAGCAACTGGGAGTTGGAAATCCTTGTTGATCTGTTGCAAGACAGCAAAGATGTACTCCTCAGTCTTACTCTGCCTTGTATGCACCCCTGCCAAATGATACAGTTATAACATAATTATTTATTATAAAACTTATTATTTAGGTTTATCTGCTGGAAAACCATCGAAGCACAATAACTTTGCAAAAATGTTCAATCAGTAAAATGTTAAAACGAAGCTATTTTACTATTAAGTAATAAATTAATAAATAATAAATTAAAAATAAATTAATGGTTTGTTAATAATAAAATTAAATGATGTATTAGTGTACAAAAATTTAATCAGTAAAACCTTAAAACAATGCTATTTTAGTATTATAATACTACAATAAAAAGCAAGAAGATTAAAACAGTATACCAATTAAAATTAATATTTTAATTACATATTTAATTTAAGTTACATATTTTTAAAGACTGAATTGAAAAAGGCATCTTCGTACATTTGCATTTATAGTTGCACATGGGGCATTGTTTTTCCAATCTATAAGCTATCCAGTCACTGAATGATCATTCACATATCCACAAAAATGAGAATATTTATAATACTTTCCTCCCTTTGTGTTTAATTGTAATTAATATCTCCTATCCATGAATAACTCCAGATGTTTCCAGAAAAGGTGAATAAAACATAGTAACTGTTTGTTTACTGATCCCAAATACTGCTCCAGAATGGCCATGAATCAATCTTTTTATTTTATTTTTCTTTACTAATCAAACCAGAATAGAATTATATGGATATAAGAAATACAGTACTAATTTATATGGCATATTATCAGCACCTTTATGAAAGCTTTTGATATCTGTTTGCCCACTATTAATGTGCTCTTGTAAATATTTAGCAAACAAAATGGAAGAGAAACACCTGCTGCATGTCAGCGTAATTGTATTTCCTGATACACGACATGGAATATTTCTAAGCGTCATATCCCATTTTTTGCAAGCAGTTTTTTTAAATCAAGGATATGATAGTTGATGAATTAAAAACAACCTGCACAGATCAGCATTGTCACTTATCTGTTATTTTAATAAAAATCAGACCAGTTTCCCTGAAACCGATTTCCCTCGCCAACAAAGTGTCAACACTGTGACATCCTGAACTCCGAACAGTAGCAGGGAAGAAACTCTCTTTGAATTGCAGTCCTGCCTTTCACAGTTGAAGAATTTGTCATGAATCCTAGGTTGAATTTACCTATAATTTCACGTCTAAATATCTTAAAACACCACCTAGATTATTCGATCTCATAGCCAGATCTCTATGCATTAGTTTATTAAATTGTCATTACTCAGTTTAGCATATGTTCTAAATAAAAACTATTTAGATTTTGTCTGATCTGTCTAAAGAATGACATAATAGGGCATAACCTTTCATCTGTTGTGTGTGTGCATCTAAAAATTAACTGTATAGAAACAGAAACCTAGCGAGTCAGAAGGGGCCCACCCCTCTTTCCCTGCCTGTCCTTTCTAAAAAGGTGATACCCTTCTATGTTCACATTCCAGACTTGCCTTTCATCCCACCAAGTTTCTGTGATTCCCACCAGGTCATACTCTCCAATTCCCAGGAGAGCTTCAAGCTCTTCCTGCTTATTACCCATGCTCCTAGCATTGGTGTACATGCACCTCAACTCCTTCCCACCACTTCCTTTCCTTGGAGTTCCCAGCCTCCTCCTTTCTCCCATCCTCCCTGATACCTGGCCCCTCTCTGTAGGACTACTGTCAGTTCCTGCAGTACCTCTAAAACCCTGCTCCCAGAGCCCTGATCCTCTCCCCACACTTGTCCAATGCAGACACGTTTCTGGGGGGCCTGAACCCCCCCCCGGCTCAGTTTAAAGTCTTCCAGATGAAGCTCGCTAGAGCATCTCCAAAGGACCTTTTCCCCATCCTTGTGAGGTGTAACCCGTCCCTTGCCAGAAGTCCATTGGCAAGAAACCAGGTGCTGGGTCGAGGAACCTGAAGCGTTCCTTCTGGCACCACACCCTAAGCCAGTCGTTCACCTTGGAGGCCCTCCTGTCCCTTCCTGTCCCAAATCCCCAGATCAGTAAGATTGACGAGAAGGCCACTTGGGCCTTCAGCTCCCTGAGTTTCTTCTCCAAGGCCTCAAAGTCCCTGGTGACCCCGACGACACCCTGCCTGGCCACGTCGTTTGTGCCCACATGGATTACAGTATAACCTGTAATCATTCTGCACAGTGCAGCTAAAAAAGCCCATTCTCTGAGTTTTCCAAGTTACTGACTTAAAAATGCAGACTTAAAATGTGACTTTTGAATTTTGTTACATTAGGCAACAAAATGAAGCCCCTATCTTGCCATTGGAGGACAGTAGGATGTGTGTATTAAATATATATAATATATAAATGGAATAAATATGCTGCTTTCTGGTATCCAATGGAGCCATGTAGTCTCTAGAATTCAAAACAAACCTTTTAGCTTCAGAGGAGCTGAGCTCTGTTGCTAATTCAAAAGTCTGATTTGAAGCTTACACATGGATAAAAGGAAAAGGAGGAAGTGAAAGCGTGCTATTGCTTCTGAGAATTGCCAAATTATGCTCCTAAAATAGACAGAAACTTGCGTGTCATTGACTCTTTTTCACTTCTTAAGTCAGCAACATTTCCAGGTGGTAACAGGGAACTTTTGCTTGTGCAGCAGGAATAACAAGGAGAGTAAACATGTCCAGTGAGTTCCAGTGCCACACATTGGGCAAGAATTGAGAGAGTGATAGCATGGTATTCAACTCTGTCCATCCACTGGCAGAACAGACGCTGCTGGTGAAATGGATTCCTCTCTGGCATTGTAGGCTCTCACAGCCCCCTAAATCTATTCTGAAAAGTTGGACTGCATTGGAAGAAATACTGTGGGGAGGGGAGGAAGGAGACAACCTGTTGTTCAAATTGAAGATTAAGGGAAAACAGTGCATTAAAACATTTTCTAAAAAAAAGACTTCAAACTGAACCACTATAATAAGTGAATAATCTCTTTGGTGACCATCAGAGGATGGTGGGATTGTCCTGGGAAGCCCTGTAAAGCCCCCTACTTATTGACCAGAGACAATTTATGTATAAACCTAGGAAGAAATCACTGGACTGAAATCCCAGAAGTGATGTGGATGAAGCTGTAGGGTGCAGAGTACTGGGGCCTGGTCACCTGTACCCCAACCCACACTGCTGTGGGTCTTGGAGTATTTAAATCAAATTAAAATATGCATTTTAAATCTAATTTTAAAATATACATGTTAGCAGCTCTCCAAGAGGTGGGAGAAGCTGGACAAGCACTTTGAGGACATTTCTGCCATCGTGTCCAAAATGGCTGCCGTGCAGCTGGGGCGAGCAGGCTCTGTGTGTGGAAACCATGTGTGCTTACACTTCCTCCCAGTCACGTCCCTGCTACGTGGGCAGGCTGCTGCTGGAAGTCTTCCCTAGGCTCCCTCCTCCAGCTGGATGGAAAGTGGGAGCCTCTGCACCATGCCTTCTTCCTGCACAACTTGGGCGATGTAAGACGCTCTCTGCATGGCTTCTTCCCACATCAATATTGCCTTCCCACACATCCCCAGCAAAATGTACCCATCTTACTTCAGAAGACCTTATTCTTCCTGAGTAATTGCAGCAGCCTAAGGTGCCCGTTGTTATATTGTTAAGTCAGTTCAGGGTAGCCAGTCAGGTGGTATCAAACAAGCATAATGCATATGCCAATGCATATGTATATGTATATATGCACATTTGGGAATACTTTATGTCACTGAGGCGGAATTACAGTATGGCTGTCCAGAGCACGACTAGGTGACTCATGTAGCTGCTCAGTTTACTGGCGGTTGCCCAGGTGCTCCCTGCTGCTGGTCTTCTTCACGCTCACTCGCTTCTTATGGGTCCTTACCTTTATGCACGCTTTGGTCTGGGCAGCTCTTCAAATACGCAACTGCCCTCTGGAAAGGAGGACACATGGCCACCCTGTGCTTGGCAAGCCACTTCTGCTCACCCTTGTGCAGTATGGTGACAAGCTCCGACATCTACCTTTAAAAAAAATCACTTTGAAAGAGAGCCCCAAATAAGCCCCAAAGTAAAATATGTATCATAAAGCCAGGTGATGGATTAACATAGTCCATGAGGGATTTAGTTTGTCATCCATGTTAATAAACCATCAGTCAAGAAAGATTAGCGCAGCATTGTAAAGGGTCCCATCCAAGGAAAGCATTTCGAAGCAGAAAGTGTGCTGTCTAAGTTCATATCAACACACTGTGCCATGGAGTCAAGCAAACAGAGAGAAAAGCCCCCATATAAACAGCCTAATTGTTGATGTGCAAGTTGAGATACAACAAAGGGAGGCTTTTAAGATGTCAATGCTTTCAGCTAAATCAACTTGTCTTTTGTCAACCCGTGTAAAATGCTAAGAAGGGGGGAGGGCGGAGAGAAAGGGAAAAAGAAAAAGAAAGAAAAGCCAGCGGTATGGTTTCCAAGAAAAATATCACATTCACTCAGTAGGAAGAGAAATTTCACCTTTTCACCAGCTTAATCCACATATGTTTTAGGGATATTTGATACTTTTACTCATGTGTTTCATACCTATTCCTTCACAAATGTTTTGTCAGTTAAGTGGTTAGACCCCTAAAGGTATTAGACTTTGGCAGCTGGTGAAGTTCATGACTGAAGCTCGCTTCATCATATGTCTAGCTAGCGTGTACGGCAAGGGACTGGGCACTTCCCCAAGCCTGACTCTGCACAAGCCCAGTGAACTGGAGGGAAGTTGTGTGTGGCGCCCTGGGCACAGCTGTGGGGGAGCCGTCCTCTAGGAGGCCCGCCAAATCTAGCCGGTCTGCAATGTGTGCGGAAGGAAGTGCGTTTTGGAGTCTCCTGTGCTTGTCTTTGTCGGCACAGCAGAGCATCTCAAAGTGCCAGTGCTCACCAAGACAGCTCCAGAGCTACATCCCCAGGAAACGTCAAAACATGCACGCAGCTGTGTTGAACCATACCGGGAAACTAGTTCTAGGATTTTTTGTCTCTAGTTGGAGCAGATCTTTTGCAAAGCTAATGGGACAGGAAAAGCTAATGGTCTTATGTAAAATTAATTCATACTTAATTGCCCATTGGAGACTCCAAAATGCACTTGCACTCCAGGAGCGCTGGACCCACTATAGGTTCATAATCAAAGATAAGATTGGAAGGGATCATCTCACACCAGGTTCCCCATGCTGGCAAATATTAAGTTCAGGGGAGAGAACTTTCTTTCGGCTTGGCTTGTACGTCCCTCCTCTGCTTGTCTAGGTCATCTGTGCTACCCGTGGAAGTTCCCCACCTGCAGTGCCAACAGACCAGTGGCTCTTGCAGGAAAGAGAAAATGGTAAGTGAATTAGCTGCAGGTCATCAAAGCTCTTTGAACACATGCAGGTGCTTCTTGCATCAATGGAAGAAAATGCAAGAAAATGCCACACGGGACATTTTACAGTGCTCCCCTAACCTTTTAATTGTTTCTTTGGAAAAACAAAAACAAAAACATCCTTGGGAAAATGGAATGGCATCTTCCCTTCTCTAACTATTCTCCCTGGTCCTCCACATCTCCAGACCACCGTTCAGATTCCCGTCCATGCACTTTCCTGGCACTTTCTATTGCTGGGCAGGCAGGTGCATGTGGGGAGGGCACTGCCTTCCTCAGGGGAGGGACGGAAGCTCCATGGTGCAGCCCCTGCTTTGCATGCAGAAGGTCCCTGCTCTCTGCATGGAAAAGGCTCCACTGGCGGGAAAGACCCCAGGGCCTGGCCCCCAAAATCCTCTGAAGTGAGAATAGACCATGCCAAGTTGGTCAGGCAGGAAAGCCTCTTCCCGGAAGTGCTGGCCATGGGGCAGCTTCCCATGAGAGGGAGAAGCTGCATTTTCCCATTCCCCCCCACCCCACAAAAAAAGTTTGGAAGTAGGATTTTTCCCTCCATGTCCTCCAACATTAAAACACTTGCCTTAAAATAATCACCATCTCATGGGTCATGGTGTCCATAGGAGGGATGGAAGCCGCCATTTCCATGGCTATGGAAATAGAAGGTCCCTTTGACCTTGGCATGGCCCTTCCAGGTGAGTCCTGGATGGAACGGGCACGGAGGAGCTCACACCAGCCCAGCCAATGCTCTCTCGCTTCTTTGTGCAAAGGCTGTCAGATTGCATGGCTGTCATCCTAGCATGTTAATCACCTTTTGCCATCAGCTTTTTCGACTGTGTATATTAAATAGCACCACAGTGAAGGCAGGGCTTCACTGTTGTCATAATTCATGTCTTTCTCTCACTAGCTCTTTCTCTCTTTCTTGCACAGCTTCTGACATTCTTTTCCACCCCACCCCCCTCCACTCACCTGTGTAAACACTAAGGTACATTTTTTCTTGTGGTTTTCCCCTTGTACATTAAAGGCAGAAATAGTCCAGTCTACCCCAAGGTAAAGAAGACAGCTACATTTCCCTTAGAAGGGGTCAACAGTAGAGAAACCATCAGACTGATTCAACCACCAATAACAGCGTGAATGGTGATGCTGATGCATTCGTATCCCTCCTTTTTTCCTTTTCTGAAGAAAAAGATGCTTGTATTTATGTTTTTCCTTTTTTTCTGCATTAAAAAATAAAAGGGGGAAAAAGAAAATGCTGTTGCTGCTGTTAACATTTATATACTGTCTTGACTGCTAAAACCCTATCAAAATAGTGTTTAGAAATTTAAAACAAAAAACCTTGCAGCAATTAAAAACATTTAAGGTGCAATCCTATGCAAATTTATACAGAAAAAATGGCCTACAACTTCAGGCATGTGTAAACTTGCGTGAGATTGAACCTTAAAACTCTAAGAAACTATGCAGTGTAAAAGGCTGAATTTTAAAAAATGCATCTTTATTCCCTTTTTATAGGTCAAGTAAATTGGGGCCTCATTTTCAAAGTGACTGTATATAGAAATTCTATAGAATGGGGCAGGTGTCTATGGTGTAATGGACCCCAATTTTCTCAGCAACTGAAAGCAGCTTAGCTTTGGTGCTCCAACTGGCTGTCCTCCTTGATACCTAGGAAAGCTGTGAGGCTGAAATGGATGAGGACATGATTGCATGTACCACTTCTCTTGATGTTCATATGGGCACGTGTGCGAGTTTGTGTGCAAATACCTCCTCTCCATCCTGACAGCTTCTGATTTTAACAAGGGAAGCTTTCTCCTGGCATGCAAATAGATGGTAGAATTTCTTTAATCTTTTTAAAAAATTGCACCACTTCCTGTGTGGGGCAACACAATGTTACATGCATATGTAGAGAGAGCCCAGACATGGGCTATTGTAGCAGCATATAAATTCATTAAATAAAATATGATGTAGTCTTACTAGTGGCCTTTTTAAAAATGAGAAGCAACCATGGGATGGTGTGATTTTGAATGGAGGAAGAATGATGGAAAGGGTATGCCGGGCTCTTTCCCTTCTGGTGCTTTTCCTGCTCCAAATGGCTCCCAGGCTGTTCCATTTCCCTGGTTCCAGATACATATTTATCCTCGTAACACGCTCCATCGGGGAGCAGTTGCAGGGATATGGTCAGTCAACATGGCTGGCAGGAAAACCTTTGAAGTCCTTATTCTTAAAGCTGCTTAAGCATCTAGTGTCTCTCACATACTCTTGCATACACATTAGGATGGATAGATTTTGTTTTGTGTTTCATGGATTGTCAGGTGTCTTTTGTTCCGCCATCTGTTCCTCAACAGAATCAATTTTGCGTGTGTGGGTCTGCAAAAATTCTGTTCCTGTTTGCAAATGCTACTTGTGGCTACTGCGCACTTGTACACATCCCTGTAGAAGAAACATTCTCCAAGCCTGAGTGAATCTAAAGAAGTTGGTCTGTGGTGGAACAGTCGGATCCAATTCCCCAGAATCTGAACTCATCTGAATCTGGTGCAGTTTTCTCTTACATCCCTATGTGCACGTAATTTGCAATTATCTTCTTGAATTAAGGTAATAATCTAGTTTGAAGCACTTTAGCTTTAAGGGGGAAAATAACTTTTTAGAGCTGTTAATAAAAAGCTTACGCTAAAGTGTAGTCAAGATGCATTGTACATTCTTTTCTCTTTTCTGAAAGTAGAATATATTCTCTGTCATTACCTATTTTAGGTTTATGATGAAGTTGCTGTTTTGTAGAAAGTGCATGAGTTACGGATACTGTAACCAGCATTTGGGGTGTTGGCTTAAGGTTGTGCTGCAGTAATTGATTTACAGCGGTCCGTGTAAACCACATGGAGCACTGTAGGAGCGTAGCTACGAGTAGCTGCACCTGTATTTCTCAAAGCGAGCCTTCAGAAATTCTCCACTCAGCATAATCCTTCTCTCAGTTTTGAGCTGAAAAGAATAAATCATGAACCTACTTCATGGAAGGAATTTTTATTGTTTGGGGACTCAACATTCTTCATATGCTCTCCCCAGCATTTAGAGAAGCAGTGGATTTAGTTCAGACTGTTTACACTGCAAGGCTTTAGGGTGGCCAGATGTTCTTTACAGAGGTCAGTTCTCTATTTGAAGGGCTGCCCAATCCAAGTCAGGTTTCATGAACTCTCTGAAAGAGCCTTGAAGTTGCCCATCGTGGGCAAATATCTGAGCAGGCACAGATGGGTCGCCTGTGACCTACTGAGGCTCAGTGCATTCCATTTCTGCTTTAGTTATAGTAATGCTTTCTTGCTTTGCATTCATACAAATAAATCAGCAGATGCCAATGATTTGCAAGTCAGTGCCCCCTTTTCCTCCTCTCCTGGTGTTACACATTTCTTCTTTTTAGGTGGTATGTAAGTGGCCACCTTACAAATGGTCTTAAAGCAATTCATGCAAGGTATGGTGTGGTGGTTAGAGGGTTGGACTGGGGACCTGGGAGATCCAAGGTCTAGTCCCCACTCAACCATGAAACTTTGAGCCATTCACAGACTCCCAGCCCAACCTACCTCCTGTTGTGAGGATAAAATGAAAGGGTTTGGGTTCATTGCCAAAGGAAGAAAGGTGGGTATAAATATAATAAGTAAATAAATAGATAATTTTAGCCAGGGAAGATATTCTGGTATGAGGATTGTGGAATTTGATTACAGTTCTCTTCCATCTCAGTTAACCAGCTTGCAACTGTGAGATACGAGGTGTGCAGGTTCCTCTGAAGTTAATGAGGTCTCAGTTCATTGTGAATAATGAGTCTCAGATTTCAGCAGGGCTGGCCCTTCCATGTAGCCTCATGCAGCCAGCTGTGGCAACAACTATTACTTCTTTAATCCCTTATTAATGCATTTTTACTGTCCAGGAGGGTGTGTGTGAGATGTTTGCCACCATAATTGGCTGGCCTTGGGCGCTTTGCGTACATCTGGAGAGCAAGGATCAGCAGAGGAGGATGCCCCGATTTAGAGCTGTCAGGACATGCTCAGAGATTGGTCTGCTGCACACCAGCACTTCGTGTTGTCACCCTTCTTCTGGCAGGGCCCCGGTGTTAGGAAGCAGTCGGGGTTGGCTGTTCCCTTCGGCAGAATGAGGCAGCCACTTTGAACAGCTGTGGTGCTGGGTCTCATCACATGGCTGCTGACTGTATTTGCTCGAATGATGTTTTACTGGCAGGGGTGGGGGGTGGGGGTGGGGGAGGCATTGTGGAATGCCCTGCCAAAGAATGGGATGGCCATGGACACCGCCCACCATGATGGTGACGGCACCATCTGTTGTGCTAGCACAGGTGGCAGGTCTTGGGTCAGCCCTGACTGCAACTAGCCATACCTGGATGAGGACGGTGCTCTGTGTATCCAAACTGAGCCATCTCACCTGTTACTCTAACTCTGGAGCATTTATGACCAAGTTAAAAAGCACTGATCCTAGAGCTGTTCCTTGGGGAACCCCTGTGCTTATATGCCTCAATTTTTGAAAAGTGTTCATTCATTCTTATGCTCTGTTTCCTGTCCCTTAGCTTGTTACAAATCCATAAAAGGATATCTTCTCTCATCCCTAAGTCTGTTCAGGAGTGTTTTGTAATAGACTTTGACCAAAGCCAGTGGAAAGACTGAAAAACAGTATCTGCCAGTATTGCCTCTATCCACATGCTTGTTAGGACTTTAAAGGCACTCTAAAAGACAGAATTTACTCTTGCAGAAATCACACTGAATCCTTTTCAGTAGGCTTTTTACTTCTATATAATTATCAATGTCATCTTTAATGAAAATTGTGACCAATTTACTTGAAAGAGTTATTAAGTTAACTGGCGTGTAATTTTAATTTAAAAATTTAATAAAATTTGTTGGAATGTTCTGTTAATAAAATGTTGTTTTTTTCAAATTTTTTAAAAGACCCCCTTTAATCATCTGATAGTCTTACATATTTTTGCTAGAAGCTCAACAGTTTCACATTTGCATTCTTTACGAATGCTAGCGTTTGGACTGGGTGTCTATTTTCTGTTTGTCAGCAAGGTCTCCTGCCCTGTTTTTCTCCCTGCTGTCTTTATTCATCCTTCTCACAGGGGCCATAATGTAGCGGTAGAGCTCATGTAGTATATGCTGAACATCCTAGGTTCAGTTCTTGGCATTTTCAGTTTTGAAAGGAGATCCAAGTGGCAGGCTGGCCAGTCAGCATGGCTAGCACTGGGCCAAATGCAGCCACAGTCAGTCTGGTGTCAATACTGGGCAACGTCTTTATGGAATATTGTCGCATTCTTTTAAAGGCTCTGCAGTGATACTCTGTAAATCCCATGTATTATGGGATTTCTGTATAGGTTAATCTATAAAGCCCTTTGTGTGCTTCTGAAATTCTTAGCCTAAGGATACACACCAAACAGCCCAATCCTATGAGGTTTTGTTGTTGTTGTTGCACAAAAATGTAGCTTAGAAGTATAGAGGCGTATCCAAGTATGGCTCAAGAGCTGGAGAAAGTACACTCCCTGGACACCCTTATTGAAATTACAGCAGGGCCAAGGTTGAAGACATCATCTTAGACATGAGGAGGTGAAACTTGCCAAAATCTGTAACTTGCTGATTGGCTATTTAGACTTGTACATCCCTTGGAGAGTGGAGGGCATAACTGTTGAGAACAGGAGGAGAGTGGGATGAAACTCTTTTGTATGGCGTTAGCCAAAGCTTCACCCGCTGCAGCTGGTTTCTCGATTAAAAAAACCTCTTGGCTCAAGAGTCGTTGGTGTGTTAGCATCTCCCCTGAGATGAAATGAGATTGGGGATCTTTTCCTCTCAGGTAAAACAAACATGTGGATATTTTCATGACATTTTCATATTTTGTTGCTTACAGCCTGGCACTGAAATGGATTTAATTGGAATTGTTACTATTTGATGTGCACAAGACACTCAGTACTGTAAAGGAGCAAAATATGTTTTTATCCAGGCACCAAAGTTAAGTAAACAAAAATGAAGCAGCACTGTTGGGGTGCACAAAAACAGACTGGGAAGTCCGAGTGCAGAACAGTGATGTCACACAGGAATGCTCAGACAGAAAAAATGGCCTACAACTCCCAGAACGCTCTAGCTAGCTATGCTGGGACATGTCTGGAGTCATAGACTTTTCTCATGTTTAAACTTGCATACGATTGTGCCCTTATGGTTACAAATCAAACTTTTGCTCTATTTCCCCAGAATTTTAATGTGAAGCACTTTTAAACATCTCATATATTTCTTCCTCTCATCAAATCCCTGTAGCTGATTTTATTTCTTCTCTTATAGGCATGAGCTGTTTCATATTTTCTTTTATTGTTTTCTTTTTTAGTATTGCTCTTTGCATCTTAGTTTACATGAATGCTGTCTCTGTGGAGAGACAAGTTTACAAATGGTTTTAAACAAACAACCAATAAACAAATCATGATTCTAATGAGCACAGGGGGATTGCAATGCTGCAGGTAGCGCAGAACTTAAACAAAACCAGTTCATTTGTAAGGCAAATTAGGAGGGTTGTGTCAGTGTCAGGTTAGCTCTGTCATCAGGTACGTGCTGCAGTGTTCCCAGCTTTTATTCTCATACAGGATCCTGTGCATTGAACACATTTATAAAAGGCAATTACCAATGAACAGGGAAGCCTTTTCTAAGCACTTATTCCAGGGCAAGATATTTGCTGCCAGAGGTGGAGTAGCAGATACTGCCTCTTCCCTACTGGACTAGTTGGGTACTTGAGGCTGAGCATCTCACAAATGCCTCTCCCCTTCCATGGCAGTATAAAGGCAGTTCTAATAAATGACCTAACTAACCATGTGCCTGCCTTTGGCGGCACTATCAGGTAGAGGACTGCCATCTGACAACACTTCAAGTAGAGGACTGTCCTCTGCAAAGCATGGCACCCGGCCAGCTAGTGTGCGTTCCTAGAGCGCCCGCTGAGGTGAGGTGCCCTGTTTGCTGTGCAGAGCCCTCCACGCTCCCGACTGCAGACTACAGATCTTAGCAGAGCCTGGAAGTGCTTTGTGCCTGTTTGGCAAGAGGTCATCTTATGTCATGGTTCTTGATTTAAGAGGTACAACATGTACAGAGGCCCTTCCTCCCTGCATTGGTGCAGTAAAACCCTCAGCAAGCATAAATTAAATGTAGAAGGTACCCACCAAAATAACATAAATCCCCTAAGCATGCTTGCTGTTATTTTTAATTAAGGGCGAGGGCTTTCCGCCTGTTTTGAATCCAGTCAGAAGGGGTTTTGCTGTAGATTCCATCCAAAGGTTCTGGAAAAGAGCCTACCCTTTGTGGCCTCAAGGGAAGGTTCCCATCCTCCTTGTCTGAAGCAATCCTAGCTGGATCTTGAGTGTTTACACATTTGCTTCTACACACACACATTTATAAGCTATCCTTGTGCAGGGACCATGCTAGTCTTCTTGGTATCATTCCAGTTTTAGTATATTTGCTGCAAAGTAAGCACTGCATCCTACACGTTTGATAGGATTGTGCATAACATCTGAGTGGACATGAGAAAAAAAACCCCTCTTGTGGAAATGCTAATTTATCAAACACAGCGATATCTGCAACTTCCTTTGTGAGTTCAGGAAGGGGTGGCACGTGCTATCCTACTTTCCACCCTGCCAGGTAGCTCAGGCGGAGGTAGTGATTGGCACAGGGTTGTGCTGTGGACTTTATAGCTGAGCAGGGATTTAAATCCATGCTTCTCTGGCCCAAAGGCAACAGCCTGGACACACATAGGAAATGATCTAACAGTGCATTAGATCACTGGCCCATCTAAGTCCAGCACTGTCAATACAAACTGGTAGCAGCTTTCCAGAAGTCTTTCCCAGCTTTACCTGGAGATGCTGGGAAGGGAATCCAAGAGCTTAGTCATTCCAAACCAGGGCTCTCCTTCGGAGCCCTGGACCTTCTCGAGGCTCGGCTGGGAGGTGCTTGACCTCACAGGGAACATTTTTGTGTACCCTGACTGGAAAGCCATTTAGTCAGTTCTTCATTAACCCAGATAATCTCCTGGGTTACAACATCGGCTGACTGAAGTGAACATACTAAATAGATCACAGAGCCTGATCTTCATGCAGCCACGCTGCCAGGCTCCTACTCTGGCCAAATACTCCAGGGTGCTCCTTTCCCACAAACTCTCAGTGAACCTT
Organism: Varanus komodoensis; assembly: GCF_004798865.1. NCBI lineage: Eukaryota > Metazoa > Chordata > Lepidosauria > Squamata > Varanidae > Varanus > Varanus komodoensis. The sequence continues at coordinate 50,681,876 of NW_025336087.1, forward strand.
GTAAAAGATTGGCTATTTTACCTGCCGCAGTAGATGGATGTAATCTCCATTTATCTTTTGTATAATAAATAATCCGAGTGATGTAAAGCATGCATTGCTTCCCTTTGCTGTCATGGAAATGAAGGAGCTACGTTTTCAGTAGCAGTTTGCAGAACTGATGGCCACCAGTGCTGCAAGTACATGTAATCGTGTTCCAGTGGTGCAAAATAAATCACGCCATCTCGTTTGAACTTCCGTCAACCTGCTTTTCCCACCCCAAGTGTAGCTGGTGATGACTCAGAGCCACGATGCTGAGTGTTGAAGCACTCTTCTCTGTATGGATGCATCGGCATTGATGTCTCTTTGCCTGGACGGCTACTCGACTGCTATGATCATATTTTCAGAATGGAACAAATATTTTGATTGCTGCCTGGGTATCCAAGGAGCAGAATCCCTTGGAGAGACGCCTGCGAAGGCAAAGGTCAAGGAGGCAAAGCAGTGAGAAACAGCAAAGGTGGGGTAGAAGTGTAATAAATGAAGGAAGGGCTCCATCCTGTTGATTTGGATGGAACTAACTGGTGCGTAAGGTTGATGCAAGCAGCCTTAGCTGCCTTAGGTTCCTTGCAGGAAAAAGGATGGGCCTTAAATATAATAAATGGATTTTTTAAAATGTGCACATGGTCAGGATTGCAGGCTTATTTTAATCTCTAGTTTATGTCTTGGTCGCATGCAATCTGTTTAGGCTTTGAATTCATCTGCAGAGGAAACATGTCTTGATTACTCTTTCAAATTTACATGCTGTGGCCCTTTGGACCTCCCCACAGCACAGATGCGTAACCCTCCACTTCCAAGGAGGCCGGATGGGTGTGTGGTGTGTGCATCTGTGTGCATCTGAGCCCTGACCCTGACCCAGCACTGCATGCAGCTCTCCGGGCAAAAGAGTCGGTGCCTCCCCAGCCTTGTTGTTCACGTTGGCATGGTGCGCAGAAACTCTTGCGTGCCGCCTCCTTCTTTCCATGGGATGCTCATCGGCAGCTGTGAACTGTTCTGACCTGACCATCCGGCCAAGCAGTTGTTTGCCTGGGCAAGTACCTTCTCTGTTGGAGTCAATAAATTATCTTAATTCTGTTCTGGCAAACATCGTGTGTGATTACTGTGCCCAATCCAGGTGTGAATTCTGTTTTCTTCCAGGAGCGTTTGTTGAGGGTAGGGAATGTGGCTGGGTTTTCAGGTGGCTCAGTGCCATGTCTGGTGCCCTGGGTTAGGTGGGTGCAGGTCGGGTGAATTTAAAGTCACCTCTGCCCGCCTGTCTGTTCTACCCCATTTCTCCCTCCCCATTTACTCTTCAGCTGCCTAATTTGCTTGCACATACAGCACTTGGGGTTTAAAAGACCCCCACTGACAACTTTGAAAGCCTTTTTAAATGTCTAATTGCAGCATGGGAGAGGGGTTTCCTCCTTCCTTCCCCAGCTGCAGATTGCCTCCTGGCAGGGCAAGTTCAGCTTTAAAGCTTGCCTCTGGTACTAATGGTGGCTTGCTGTGTGTGTCACAGGACCTAGAGCGCCTCGTTGCTGGCTGTACCCTCACCTGCTCCAGACTGAGATTGTTTTCTCCCTCCCCACCAGGTAAATAAAAGGGTGGTGTCTGAGCCAAGACACAACACCTTGATGGCAGCCAACGGGCGAGGGCTCAGGGAACCTTGTCCTGAAGCTGCCATCTGTGGGTGAGGAGCCAGGAATGGAGTTCTATCAAGTTGGCCCCACCCTGAAGGAGGAAGGACATTCAGCCACAGCAAGATGGGAAACCTTTGGTGATTAAGGAGCTCAGATAAAAATAATCATGAGAAGTGCACAGAGATGTGAGAGCAACCTGTCTTGTAAAAATCAGAACAGAGAGAAAAAGTGACAGACATTAGTAATACTGCGATAAGGGAAGAGATAGCTGATTAAAATGACCCACACGAGACAGCCATAATATGACAGTAATCTTACCTAACTTTCTAGAGCCCATATAAAATTGTTACTTTGACTAGCTTGAAGTAATTGGTGTATATTTGCCTCCAGAGTAGCCCTCCACCCAGTTCTCAAACAACCCTACATATCTAATGGGGTTAGAGATACTGAATGAACTGCTTTGGCATTGCATGAATCTCTACAGTGGTTCATTTTAAATGCCACACAAGGAAGTGTCAATATTGATGGCCTTTAAAAAAAACTCCCCTGATTTACAGTACACAGTTCTTGTTTTCATAAAAATGTTTCCTGGTCATCATTGCAATTGGCACATTTTGCTCCTGATAAGAAACTTGATGGGAAACGTGTCAGAAGAGTACCTGTAGGTGTTTGGTTTTGTTTTTGTTTTTTTTCGGGAAGGACCTTTTCTCCCTCCCTCTTTTAAAAGTGTTTATTATATTGTGCAGTGTGTTTTATCTATTGCTCTGCATATTTCTCATGAAATGTTCTCAAGATGATCTTATTCCCATCCCATAATTAAAGTCAGAAGGAAGTTTAAAACTAGAATGCAATAAGACTGGATAATCACAACACAGCCATAGAGACTGTCGTTTAGAAGGCCTGGCTGCAGTCCAGCGCAGTCCGATCTTAGATGGTTCATGAACCTATTAAAAGACCAATTGTGTCTTCTGGGAGGCCTCCTAGATTCCGTGCTGACAGGGGATGTCCAGGTGGCTGCAATGTCCAGGAGTGTGTTTCGCTAGCATGGCCTGGGAAGCCAGCTGTGCTCCTACCTGCAGATGTATGCATGCATTAGTGGCCTCCAAGATGGACTACAGTAATGCACAGCATTTGGGGCTGCCATGATTTGGAAACTTCTATGGCTGCCTGAGTGTTGCTGGGTGAGGTGATCAAATCATATAATGTCTATAACTGTAATTACTGCTATGTATCCAAGCCCTATTTAAAGCACAAGATCCGATCGGTAAAGTACAGAATTTGACTGAACAATTTGGGGCCAAATCACCTGAAGGACTACCTTCATGCATATCAAGCTGCTCACCCTTTAAGATCATCATGAGAGGCCTTTCCCACATGCCTATCTTTAAAGCTAGTTAGGTGGGTAAATACATAAGAGGGTGGATTTTTTCTGCAAAACAGATTTATAAGATATGATCCACCTTTTCTTCCTCTCCTGAAACTGGGTGGAAGAAACAGAGATAGCTGGAGAACCTGGGGTTCAATAAAGGAACACTCCCAATCACCAACAAGCTTCCCCACCCCTTCTAAAAAGAACACGTACACATTGGTATGTATTTACTGCTAATGGAGAACATGTTTGTGCCTGATGTGCATATTAAGAGCATTATTTAAGAACAGTTCATCCTTTTGTACACATCACTCCATCCTTGCTACTGAAGTCTGTTTTGGATTTCTTCTGGGAATGTAATTACAAAGTGCTCACAAGGTACTTGGTGTTTTGTGATACAAAATTATTTGGGCTGGGTCCAGCCGAAGTTAAGCACTCTGGCACCTCATTTATTTCAGTGGAAGGTATTTGCCTAGTTACCTGAAGGTAAGGCTTCTTGTACTCAAAGGAACTTAGCGTTGAGTAGATATGCATGGAATTGTGCTGTGCTTAATTGCTCCCCTTTTTAATTCATGGACTGGGAAAAACTAGATTTAGTGATGGAAAAAGAACTCTGAGTTTGACAGTATGGAGATGCACAGGATTTTTCCGTGAGTGTGTATAGGGGCTAAGCTGCCATGTACAAGCACTCTGTGTTTGTGACTGGTGCATGCAGGTACACCACTGTGATGCATCTGTTGCACTTCCCTTGGGTATGTTTCCTGTCGCTTTGCATCAGATCCCATGACATTTAAAAGGCCACACCGAGTACCAGAAGTCCCTGGGAAGTCCCTGGGAGAAGAGCATTATATTCAAGAGGCACGATGAACATCGACAAAGCTTTATTTGGAGAGAGGGAAAAGCTCATCCCCCCTCCCCCACACCCCAGGAATAAGAGAGCAAGAAAAAAACTAAATGCACAAACATAATACAGCTAACTTAAGAATATCGTATTGCATATTTTATGGCATTACCACCTGTACTGTAATGCTGACAATTTCATGTGACTTGCTTGGAATCATTTCCTACATCTTGGAAGCATTGGTGCACGATCTCTCAAGCGGCCCTGCCTAACCTGGTGCCTTCCAGATATTCTGGATTACAACCCTCAGCATCCTGACTCTTGGCAATGCTGGCTGGGGCTGGTAGGAACTGTAGCCTAAAACAACTGGAGGGCACCAGGCTGAGGAAGGTGCTCTGGAGGGCACCGGTGGGGAGTGTCTTTTGCAGAGGGGAGGAGACCTGTGGATGCTGCATCATGGTTAGGGCTCTAGAAGGGGCTGGATTACTCACATAACTGCTCACATTTTATCAGCCACTTGTTACACCGGCAAACAATCCAACTTCTGTAGGATTTTGAACTGCAGCAATATTACTTGGGAATTGGGCATCTGCTTTTCTGGAACTGTACATTTTGTGTATGTGTATCATTTGAAAACAGCAACCAGGTTAACATCTGAGGACTGGTCCACCATTTCTGGCAGAGGCAAGGCCAGGGCTGAGAATGGCCAAGACGGAGAGATGGGCCCCCTGGGGCTTGTTTCACACTGGGCAGAGCAGGTGTCATTCTAGCTGCAGCCGGAGCCCGCAGCCCTTTCGCTGATTGCTTGCACCCGCGCAGTGGCCCCAGCCACTCTTGTGTTCTCTACGCAACACAGAATAGATTCAAGCACATTCAGAACAGGGCCGTCACTACAACATATGAGAAAACGACGTTCTCAACTCCAAGTTCTGTGCTAAGAGAAAATGAGGAAAGGCTCCACTTAGGCTCACTAAAATGTCAGGATCTCTTCAAACATACCCACAGAAACACCCTCTTTAGCCTTTCCTGGATTGCACCACTGCTGCACCCAGCTTCACAGGCCCACCTGCCTTTTCCCAAAACAGAAGACCACCAGGAGGCTCTTTAATACTGCAGAGTCAGACCTCTCTCACAAGGTCAGACTCTCTCACAAGGTTGGTCTCCTAGCAGGGTCTCCCAAGGTGGAACAGTCAAAGCTGAGACAACAGACTAAGATGTATCCAGCCGCTTCAGAAGTAATGACCACATCAACAGGAGAAAATGGGTAGCTCTAATGGTGATGGGGGTGAGGCCTGTGGGAGGATGAGGGGTGGTCATTGATGGGGGCAGAGACCGGCAGGGCCCTTGTGCGTTTATTTCAGCAAGCACCCATGGGCAGCGGAGTGGCGGGACAGATGTCTCCTAGAGATTCGGGGTTCCAGATGAAAGATCTGGAGATCCAGCCCTAGTGAGAAGCCCTCAACAGCACCTTCGGCTGAACTGTATCTGCACATTGCTGCGATTTTTTAAAATGGGTATTAACGCAGGAAAAAATTGGAACTAGACCTGACTAAGAAATAGTATGTACTCACTAGTGCCCAAACTCACCTGACTGAACTCTTGGATTTTTATATTGTTTCTTATGACACCGCAATTACTTCCTTACAGGAAGACCCCAAGAAGAGTTAACACACCCAGATACTGGGCATGTTAAGGGTTGCTATAACTTTATTCTTTGGCTAAAAACACTGAAAGGCAGGAGCAGGCTCATTTCTCGCCAATGAGCAGAACAGTGGCTGCACAGGTCAGCTCATGTCTTGGGTTCCACAAGGGCTAGTGACTTGCATTAAAAACCAAACCAAACCAAACCAAACCAAACCAAACCAAACCAAACCTGGAGATCTCAAGGTTATGAATCACTGGGTGAGGGCATCTGCATCGTCTTGCCCCTTCCCGAAGACCCACACTTTACAGTGCAATCCTATCAAAAGCAAGTCCCATTGAGGTATTTGCAGCCAGGCACAAGACCTCTGCCATGCCGCTGGCAGAGCAACAGCCGGACCCCAAGCCTGGCCAGCTCTCTGGGGCCAGAGTGGGAGCCTTTTTCTGTTCCTCTTTTCTTTTCTATCCATGTCCCATTGCCCATGCCTGGAGGGAATGAACTAGGGCTGGTGCAGGTTCAGAGCCTCTTTGGGGATTTCTTGGGTGAATGAGTGGTTTGGGTTCTTGCAGGTCCAGGACCTGTTGAGTATGCCAGAGTGAGAGGTTATTATTAAGTCTTAATCTTTTGACACCTCTTTTATTTCAATTTACCTGCTTGAATTGACGCTGTTCTTGCTTTGGTGCCACGTATGCAAAAACTGAAATAATACAGAGCAAGTTAGCCTGGCTGCTGTGCAAAGAAGATGCACGCGTTTCAAGGAAGGGCTGCCGCTCAATGGTAGAGCAGATACCATGCCTGCCAAAGGCCCCAGGTCCAATCCACAGCAGGTATGGCTGGGAAATGAAGTCCTCGAAGGCTGCTGTCAGTCAGAAGGCACACGTGGCTGTGCACTGCTGCTATTTTTAACAGAGTGGCGTGTGTCACATTTGTTATTCCGCGAATGGGTTTATGTACGCTGGATGGCACTCATTAACAGACGGGACCCAGATATGAATGCAGGGCTAATTCTCCATTATAATGTCAGGCGAGTTCATACTTGTTGCTTATTTCTGAGCAAATGACATCAGAGGTAACTGAAGTGTAAATGCAGCTGCGCCAGCAAGACAATTGATCATATCACTCCTACGTCAGATTTGATGCCATCCATCAACCAACATGTTCTGCTCACTCAATAGCACAGGCAGAACAAGATGTGGTAAGTTTGTGAGTGAGGCTCACAGGCAGCACAGCCCCGGCTACCTCTGGGCTTTGTTCTTCAGCTGCAGTGGCCTGGAACACTGGGCCATGGCATGTTTTAGGTTCCTGTGAAAGACCTTCTCTGATGGCTTGTGCTGCCCGTTTGCAAGTGACAGGAATGCATGGATTTTGTTTGTTTGTTTATTATTTGCATTTATATGCTGCCACAACAGCCCAAGTTGGGCTCCCTGTGTGACTTACATCCATTAAAACAACTTAACATTCTAAAATCTAGAGTACTAAAAGCATTAACAAAATAAGCAGCATACAAAATGTAATCAACAAATTAAAATCATTGCAATATATGCAAAAATAACATTGCATGAAAACTTTAAAGAATTGATTTAAACTAAAATATTACTATAGGCCAAGAACAGGGTCAAATTAAAATCAAGATTACCATTAAAATCAACTGTTAAAATAGTCAGAGAAAAGATATGTCCTCACTTGGTGGCAAAATGTCAACCCTACCCCATCCATGTTCCAAGGATTGTCAAGAGACTTTCATTCTGGTGTCTGCTCTTTGATGGATTTTAAAAATCAGCTTTTCATTCTACTTGTGCTAATTCATGTCCGTTAATGCGGATTAGTGCTAATGCCTTCCAAAAGTAAAAAAATGGTCTGCAAGTCCATGGCATTCAAGTGAGTAAGAAAAAGTCAGTCCATGGTAAAATCCAGAGATCAAACTCATAAAAATCTGAATTCATTTGAATCTGCTGCAGGTTGCTCCAACATACCTGGTCAGCACATCCCCAGCACTCTTGTGTGTCTGTGCATCCCGGAGGAACATCAGGGGTGGTGATGGTGACCAAAACATCTGTCAAGAAAAATCATGTGCCTTTGCTTATCTCTGCAATGCAGAATATCTAGTAAGTTTCCGAGGAATCTGTGGATGTCAGTTCCCTGGAGCATAGCTGGCAGTCTGTCATGGTATCGAGCTAGTGCTTCCCGGTGGCAACCCATTACTGCTGAGTCATTCCCACAGAAACAGAGTGTTTCAAGGTAGGTGAGGAGATCCTTTTTATTAGCCCAACCTTTGTAATGTGATTTGCATCCAACCTTTGATCTTCATGCTTTTTCTTCACTGGTGCTCTCAAGGAAGGAAGGAAGGAAGGAAGGAAGGAGGGAGGGAGGGAGGGAGGGAGGGAGGGAGGGAGGGAAGGAAGGAAGGAAGGAAGGAAGGAAGGAAGGAAGGAAGGAAGGAAAGAAAGAAAGAAAGAAAGAAAGAAAGAAAGAAAGAAAGAAAGAAAGAGAAGCATAGACTGTGAACTCGAAAGCTAGCAGATTCTCCACAATAAAAGCATGACAGTTGTGTACACAATTAATTTTGTGTTCCTTTCAAGGTTGCTTTTGCATTTAAAATATGTGTATGCCATCTTTAGGATGCTGGGTGGATCTCATAAAAATAACTCCCATTCAGGAACCAGTTCTGTTCTTGAAAAGACTGGCAGTAAGTCCTGTCTCTTGAACCTGTAGCTAGAAGGTTCGTGGATGTTATGAAAAAGACAAACAGCATGAATAAAAAGTAAAGGCAGACAGATTTTGCTTCACTCTTTCATTTGACCAGAGGCAATGCTTTATTGCCTCCAGACAAACTTACTTTCCTAAGCAATTCTTAAACATAACCTGTGGGCTCATGTTACCTCTGAAAGGAAAAATAAACTTGGGGAAGTTTAAGTAACAGAATACACTTGCTGCTAATGAAAACTGTTTCATCACAGTCAGGCAGTTCAAACAGGTTAACAAAAGCTTTTCATTTAAATGACTACTGATGACAACCAGGAGAAATCAAGTAAGCAGCCATTGTCCTGTCCTGTCCTCTCACAGAGACCACACCTTCGGAGGGAAACTTGTCAGCTGCAGAACCAGTTGTTATTTCTGCATGATGCTGGGCTGACTCACAGAGCAGCCGGTGATGAAGGAGATTAGCAAAGCAATTGAGGCATCGGCCCAGCTCCTTGGAGCTCGTGAAGAGAGGGCAGAATGCCCATCGACCAGAGATAGAATAACCAGACCTCAGGGGCCTTATCCAGGTGGCCTGGATTGTACCATCTTGCCACAATATTAAAATCTATGGATTGGAGACTTCTGCTAGTATTTAGATGCCATAATTGGCCCTGACTCATCAGATAGAATGCTCGTCCTTTCACATGTAGGAATGTCTCCTTAGTCATGTTTGCAAAAATAAAGAAGTGTAGCGTTGTATATATATTCACAAGATGTATTACATTTATCTGTGTCACAAAAGAGTTCCGACATAATCACAGCTTAAGATGCATCCAATTCTTTCCCTTTCCCCTCTCACTAGATTCCTTGTTAAATGGGAGGATTGAATTTCATTAGGATTCTCAGCCTACCATGACCTTTTTAAACAGAGCATAATAAAAAGCACAGCACAAATCTGATACCGTACAGCAACTCATGTGGGGCCAGCAGGTGACATGACTTGATGGTTGTGTTGACCAGGACTCTATCTTCATTCGGAATTGAAAACAGCAATACCACAGACTTGTACGCAGCCTTTGCGGACCTGAGTTTGGAGAACAATCATAAACATTCTTCTAGCCTATCAGTACACTTCCTTGACCTATCAGTACACTTCCTTGTACAGCTGAGAAGTTGCTCAGTGAAAGATTTCAGTGAAATCTTAACCTGTGCTTTTTCCAAGCTAAGCTCTTTCAGTGCCATCCTGAATGTTAAGTGTAATACAGTAATTAAATAGATGTGCAGATCTTTTCCCTGATCAAGACTTAGGTTAGCTTACCGGCTAATGGTGTTAGAAGTATTCTAATAATTAACTGCTTGCGCAAGCTTTTATGGACTTGTGTGGGCATTAGATCAGTTCCTGTATAAAAGCAGAAACTGGGGTGTTCAGAATGATCACAGATTACTCCTTTCATGACTTATTTTATTATTTATTTTATTTGGGGCATTTTTATCCTATCCTATACAAAAGTCTCAGGATGGCTTCATTTCATCTTCTGTCTTGTTGTGGCTGGACTCATTGTTAGCTTTACTTAGCACTGCAGTGGAAGGAAACGGCCCCGAGTCCTTGTTTGTAGTTTGAGGGCCTCCTTGAACGGCAGGTTTAAGCTATACCTGGTGGCGTGCAATGTTACATTCGTCAGCATGAACTACAACACTTGAAATACAGCAGCCTGCATCTTGGAAAGTGTGCCTACTGCTCAGCATCCTTTGCAGATGATCCATGGCCTCTGCCTGCCGCTTCATAGGGAACTTGAATCTCTTGCTGCAAGGACAAAGTGAAATCGAATGCGCCGTAAAAGCCACTGTGGAGTTGCCGCATATCCACATGTGATACTTCAGCTCAAAGAACAGCGACTGCATTGGGCTTCAGTGACTGACAAACACATTATTAATGCTCAGTCATCAAATGCTTTTGATTAAGGAGAGAAGCCCCGCCACACTGTATAAAAGCAGCCCCCCTCGCTGCTCACAGTGTGCTCTTCTTGAGGCTGCATTTTGCAAAAAGTGAGGGCAGCTCTAAAAAGAGATGAACTGCATCAGAGCTATGTTTTATTCTTTCTGGGAATTGAGTTTCAAAGGAGTGGGGAGAAGACTTGCCCATGTTCTGATGTAATAACTGTTACATCAAGAGACATTAATTGTTAATTATGTCTCATCATTGCAAAATGTGATGACTGTTTACACTTCGCTTCAATGCATCCTGAATTCATAGCAACTGAATATAGTTGCACTGAGCATCTTTATAAAGGACACATATTCACATTCACACTTTAAGGAGAATTTGGCTGTACAGCTGCAGTGGTTCAGAAAGGGGACTTCTCTCTCTTACTTCTCTCCTTCTCAGAAGAGAGGACCAGAGGAACATTACTAGATGTAGCAAAGCAACCATTGCAATTCATTGATCTTAGCTGGCTCAGGATCACTTTCAAGATAGCTAAAGGGCCATTCAGAAATAAATGGCATGCTGGTTGAAAGGGCCTGTGCTGAACTGAGCGAGTGGTGCATTCATACCCAAAGCAGCCCACCCTGGGGCCATCTAGGTGTTTCGTATTAGGAAGTCTGGCCCTGTTGGTTGGAACTGGCAGAAGCAAACCCCCAAACATGTCAAGGCACCGGCTTGGGGAAGGCTGCCTCAGAGGTACAGGAAGTAATCCATGGGTGTGGAGGGTGAGAATTTAGTTTGGGCCACATTTTTCATGAAGCTATCCTAATCCATGCTTTTCAGACAAATATGTCAACGGAAGCATAATTATTGCTCAGATTCTGCACTTCCCAGAATTTTGCAATGCAGTTTTCACCTCAGATATCACATTCAGAAATGCATGTCTTGGAGAAAGTGTATATTAAGGGAAGCTTTGCATAATGATGCTTATCTATGTCTATATCTATATCAATCTATAGCAATATATCTATAATCATATCCATATCTATACCTGAAGTTACACTTAGAATGCATGATAATAACTAAGAGCAATGGCAGTGCAAGAGGCTGGATACATTTCATTTCCTTTTTTAACTTCTTTGACAGTGACATGAAAAACAGGCTCTTTCAAAGCAACTTTCTGTAGAGTGGGCCTGTGCCCATGAAAGCTTATTTTGCCACAGTAAATTGGTGAGTCTTTAAGGGGCCATAGAACATTGTAGCTTTTGAACACGAAAGGGGAACAGAAAATCCCCTACCTTCTTCCAGCAGAATCTGGCCATAAGGACCATGCAAAAAGCAGCTGCACTTCCGAAAGTTGATTTCAGAGCCAAGAAGCCGCAGTGCCATTAGGCAAGCTGCTCACTTGTATGTTGCCTTGTCCCAGATTCAGCCATTGCTGCACATTCAAACCCATTTTGCAAGGAAGCCCATTTCTGCTCTTTTCCCCACAGGAAGCAGCCTGGGCCGGCTTAAGAAAGAATTGAAGAAGCCCTCCAGCCCACCATTTGATATGTGGACAAAGCTAGTCCATCTGCTCTTCTTATCTGGGTCTTGCTGCCTGCAGTGGTCCAGGACACAAGGTCAGCTGTCCAGTGACAATTGGCTGGGCAGGGCTCTGCAGAATCTGGTGCACCATGAGAAAGTCGTGGGGCAGTGGGGCTCTTAGGCCATCCTGGCCTCTGGACTTATGCAAAGAATGAGCGAAACTATGGAAGGGATGGCAGGAGCCTCCCCTCTCGACCAACAGCCTGTTCCCTGCATGTTACTCTCTCTGTTTAGTGATTGAACCTCACAAGCTGCTCATAACTGCAAGGCTACTGAGTTTAGAGGGCTTGTATTAAGGGAGATTAGGGGAAACAGGGCAGTTCCAAAGATCTGAGGCCCATCCATAGTCTATCACAGCCCATGTGGTCCGTAGTCCGTGTCCTATCACTGCCCACCTGCCCAGTGATCCATAGTCTATGGACATGTCACTGCCCATGATTTGCACATACATGCTTTGTAATAATTCCAGCATATATGTGATAAAGAAGGTTTATTGAAGGTATTTCTACAATGGGCGAGGTGCTCAGCCTGCCAGAAGATGAACAGAACTGCAGCATTCCTTTCTGTGGGTTTCTGAACAGGTGTGGTGAGGTTCTCCTCCTTTCTTGAATGGACAACAGTCATTCAGCCTAGCCACTGTCATGTCTGCATGTTGGTAGAAACAGCACATGGCCAGGAATTATCAGCATTCACAAAGTTTTGTCCAGCTCTTTTGTTCAAAGATGTCCTTACAAAGTGCATTTGTGTTCAAACAAATGTTCTCAAACAGGATCAAATGGGAAAAGCTTTCACATATGGAAAGCATCAATGGGAATACTTCTCACAGCCATTTTATGGATGCCAAGTAGTAGGGATGAACACAAAATGCCAGAAAGAACTGCTTTCATGTTTTGGCAGGCTGGTTTAATGAAATGCCTTATCTAGGGTGGCAAGTATTCACTTCTTTGGTTGGCTGCAATCTGACCCACACAGTACATTTCAGAGCCCAGGTGGACGATCCAGTCTGAAGATAAAATTAAATCTGATTTTTAAAGAAACATTGAAAACCCCATCCAGTGATAATGCCCCCTGTTGTCAGCTACACAACCCTATTCCTTGGAAATTTCCCATAGTTTTGTAGATTTTCCTTGAGTGAATTAGAGTTTTGCAGAAAACAATAGAGTATTTACTAAGAGAAATGAATTGGTCAGTAAAAATGGGGGGGGGGGATTTTGCCCAGCCCTATGAAGAATTTTCATAAGTGTTATTGGAGATGATCTAAGTGAGGTGGTTTCTTTTTTCTTTTTACCAGCATTATAATTGCTGGCTCATTGCCCACCAGACCCCCAGCCCATAGTCTCCCCCTCAGTATTCCACTGTTTTCCAAACTACTTTTATTATGTTTTTTCTAGCACTTCCAGTTTTTGTGTACTAGCAAGACACATGTGACAGACCCCAGCAGTAACATGAGCTTCTCTACATGAGGAGTTTAATCCATGACGTTACTGAGGCATTTTTTGTTTTCATTGGACGAGGAAAAATGTGTTCTTTACACCCAATTTTCTCCTGGGTTTGTATTTGTCTGCCTTTCTATATATTCGCTTAACCAAACACTAGGCAGTACAGTGGCAAAGCTGCACTGTAGCAAATTCGGGGCAGTACATGAGGCTCTTTTCCCAGCTTGTTGTGGTTTAACATTTAATACCAAGCTTTCCTTTAAAAAATGTGAAAAGGGCTGGAAAAGCAGGAGAAAGACTGAAGAATGAGGGCATCATGAAATGTCTCCACACATTTCTGTGAGTGAGGGATCATGAGAGCGCAATAAAGACCTCGCACGGAGAAGTCCTCATAGCCGTGGCTTTAGCCAGTTTCCCTGACCCTTCTTTCTCCTTCTCCTCCTCTTGTTCCCTGCTCTTTCTGCATGCTGATTTTAGAGATACTGTATGTTGTGGGCAGGAAAAAAGCCGAGGAAAGAGCAAGGAAGGGGGAGGAGGAGATGCGGCAGCGCAAGGCAGCTGCGACGTGGGGTCGTTTCGCTAGATAGAGGAAGGGCCTTGGGGGTGAGTGGGCTTCGTGCGAGCTGACCTGTGCAGATGAGGAGACAGAGGCTGAAGTAGCTGGACGGCATCTCTCCCATCTTTCTCCTCCTCCTCCTCCTCTTCTGTTTCCTTCCGCCCGGCTACTTGAGAATGCACATGTACAGTGGAGCACAGCTTTGCATGGATGTACAAGATATTTTTAAACCCCGCTTGCTGCGCACTATCCAAGATGCACATCTGAGTAAAAAAGGTGAAGAAACAAGGAAACGGCTCCTACTTTTCCTGCAGTTGCATTGCTGTGTGGCACCCATTAGCATCAGGGACTCTGTGGATGCTATGCACTATTCATTTGTATGTCCCACCACAGCAGTTTATTTTATTTTATTTATTGTATCTGTATGCCACCCCATATTCCGAGATCTCTGGCCAGCTCCCAGAACAACATATCATAAAACCATAGTTAAATTAAAACTATAACATCTAAAACCATTTAAAATTCAATGCTATATAAAATACAAATCAGGGAAATAGATGGCCAGCCATAGTCAATAAGAGCAGTAAATCAATAAAACCAGCAGCAATAACGTGATTTAAAAGCAAGTACTAAATAAAAAGGTCTTTATCTGGTGGCAAAAGCGGGACAGCGAGGGTGCTAGTCACACCTCCTTGGGAAGAGAATGCCAAAGGCGAGGCGCAATGGCAGTGAAAGCCCCTTTTCTGGCCAATTCCCCCCTCGCTTTATTTTGGAGGGGGAGGGTCACAAAGTAAGTGGCCTTGTAGGGGTACATGGAGACAGGCATTCCTTCCTAGAGCCATTCTGATGAAATGCCATCATGGTGATGCCTGTCACACAAAAGGAAATCCAGTGTCATCCCTGGCCCATTTATAGGAGTGCATTTGATTCCAGAACGTTTGCAAGGCAAGCAAATAACCCAAGTCTCTCCTAGTTTTATTCAAAGAAAATGAAATCCTTTAGTGCAGTGCCTTGAACTTTGCAGAAGCTCGGAAGATCAGGACACGTAACATATGTGTTCCGGCTCTGGGGGCATTTGCTTTGAATTTTCAGAGAGTTATAGCATTTGTCTTGGACTGTGATCATTCGCATGTGAATATCAGCGAGTTACCGCATTTCTGACCCGTACTGTAATCTCTCTTTCCTGTCCTGCCTCTCTCTTGCTGCACTCTGGAGCAAAGTGAGGCAAGTGAACTGTCCAGCTGATTATGCCTATAAAAGAGCTCACAAACAGTTAAGAAAAACAGCCCCCTGCCTCACCAATGGATTTCTCATCAGGCCAGCAAAGCTGGAGCAACAGGTTAAGGAGGCACCTCCAGGGACCACTTGACATCTGCTTACATGGGTGACTTTTTGATCTTGCTTGTTTTAGCTTCCTGCTGCAAAACTAGCCCACTACAGGACTGGCTATGCGGGCCTTACTCCGAGACGGCCACGGGTAGGGGAGAAGCAGGGAAGGCCGTTTGCAGGGGGGCAGGGACGCTGCAGAGGAACGCAGATCCTTGATGACAGATCAGATGAAGGTAAAAAGGAGAAAGGAATTACATGCTCCACAACGACAATAATGGGAGCGGAAAGAAAAACACAGTCGGGCTCGTGTGTGGAAACCTTTGGCTGAAAAGGGGCACCATCATTACGTTCTCGTGTCAGTGATAGATCTTAAGACTCGGAGTCTTTGTACATTGCAACACAGGTTTCTTTTTCTTCCTTTCCTAAAAAAAGAAAGTTGAACAACAGCAAGGGATGGCTGTTGAATGTTGGCAGATGGTGATGTTATGGCTAAATAATACAACACATCAGTGATCTACAGCCGGCTTCATTTGACGCCATGTGAGTGACTCACATCCAAACAGCAAGTGGCCTTTGGGCCATTCTAATTCTGAGGCCACAGCTTTGTTTTCATTATTGTTAAATTCTCATTACCTTCATATTAGTTACAGTTTGCATGTAAATTGCACAAACTTGGAAGTCACCGGATCCTTTTTGTTTACAAAACTGGTTCTGCAGGATTTGGCACCTTGTGCTTTTAAAGAGAAATAGCCACAGTGCTATAGAGACACCTGAATGCAACCTTTTTGTTGTTAGTGATATGGCTGGATGGGCAAATTTGGATTTTTGCAGGAAAGATGGGGGAAATTCACCATCTGTTCCAGAACATTATTGTCAGCTGCTAGCTGGTGGCCATCTTTTTCCTGCCCCTTCCCATGGCAGAGGTGGGTGGTGAGTTGTCCCCTTCCCCAAAATTTGCCTGTTTTTTTGCTCTTTCATCATTCCAAATACACAGAATTTTCATCTCATCACTTTTTTCAATGTGTGGTTCCGATTAATTTCTATGATACCAATTCTATCCTACCATTTCTTCAGTAACAAGGATCTAACTTCCATGTTCACCATTGGCTCATGGATAATTTGAGAAAGCATATAGCATATAATGTTTTATTTAATAATTTGATGTACGCCCCTCCATTCTACCAAAAAATGGCACTCAAGGCAACCTGCAGCATGATTATAATTGATCAAAATAATCAAGTACAATAAAATGCAGCAAAGCATACAATTACAGAATAAAAACATTCCCCGCCAACCCAAGAGCAGGCCAAAGGCCTTCTTGAATAATGTAGTCATTGCCTGTCAGCAGCTGGACAACAACGAGGAAGCCAACCTAACCTCTCTTGGCTGGGAGTTCCAGAGCCCAGGTGTGACTTCTCTTGGGTCACCACCAAACAAGCCTCTGAAAGTGGCAGTCTTTAAAGGAAGGCTTCTCCAGAAGATCTTAAAATGGCCAGGTTTCTGCAGGAGAAGGCAGTCTTTCAGATAGCCTGGTCCCAAACTGTGTTGTGCTTCATAGGTCGTAATCAGTACTTAGATTTCTGACTGGAAACAGACTGGTAACCAGTGGAACTAACTATACAGAGGAGTCACATGTTCCTGTAGCCACCCTGTTCAATAGTCTGACTGCAGGGTTTTGAACTAGCTGGTGTTTCTGAGCAGTCACATGTTAGAATAGTTCCAACTGGATGCAAATTTACATCCACTGGACCTGTGTCAACTATGGCATCCAGAGAGCAATCAGGATTTTGGCCAAATCACTCAAAGGTGTTAGGAAAGAGCCAAGAGCCACCAGAAAGCCATCCAGATACGTCAGTCTCTGGGTGGTGGACTATCCTAATTAGCACCTTACTCCCATAGAGACTCTGAATCCCAATAAGTCTAAACCTCACAAGGCAGTGATTTGTCTATGGCAACAAAAGTATAAAAAGTTCCTCCATGCCCAGATCACCACCTCCAACCCTACACAGAATACCAGATTCAAAGAGTGCTCTGCTGAATGAGTGAGGCCAGATACTAACTGGAACAAACCCAGGGTTGCTATGGAGGCTTTGAAGTCCTAAGCCAGTTCTGACCAAAACACTGGTGTAGTCTTCCAAATATTACAAAATTGTCTCTGAGGTATAGCTCCCCAGGGAAAAGGCATCACTTAAAGGGGACACACAGACAGCAATCTTACCAAAGATGAACACAGAAATCACATAGTGACATTATGGCCTGAATGCTTTTGTTCTGAGTTTGCAAAGCTAGACTTCTCAGGTGATGCCTTAAAAGCTAATCTCACATAGTTTATGAGCCAAAATCCATTTACAATGAGGGTGACCCCTTGTGACCAGCCATTTAAATGTCTTTATGTCCTACAGTGGGAATCAAGTTCCATATATATGATGTAAGCAGGACTTGAAGAAAATTTTCACTGACGTGCTGATCAGAAATCATGTACAACGAATAGCATAACTGACAGCCATATGCACTGGACTCTCTATTTCCTTTGTGATTGCTGGGATTGTAGACCCTAAGTGGGGTATCTTCCCATCTGAAGATGCAATTGAAAACAGCTGTCCTCCACATCACATGTGTGTTTGTATATGTGTGCAGATATGTGTGCGTGTGTATGTCCCTCAAGAGATCCTTTCAACAGGTCAGATTCAGAGAGAACTTGGCCAGCTCTGTCCTTCCCTCCTCTTTCTCTTGCTCCTTCTCAGAAATATTGGAGTTCTAGATATTATGATCTTTCTGGCCAAGTTCAGTATCCCCAGATGTGAAAAAGTTTAAGAATTGCTCAATATGTCACATCCTCCTTGAATGGCTGACAGACAAGTTGTCATGCTATTCTCCATCATGAACAGCTGAAGATGCAATCCTACACAAGTTTAGTTAGAAAAAGGCCCCGGCTCCCACCATGGTCCGGCCAGCTATGTTGGGAGCAGCAGGCTTAATTTCTGTCCAGATTTTCCCTAGATTGCACCCTAAATGACCTTCATCCATAAGAGAATGTCTATAGCTGTGACTCACATTACCACACTTCTATTTATCAAATAAACAAAATGTACTGTTCATGTTTGGAATAAATAGCTGATTAGGTACTTGGTCAGAAAGTACGACAGCTGGGCAAAGCAAAGTCGTATTTAGTTTCCTTATTGTTTGTTGTCATCAAGTGCATCCTAATTGTTTCTAACTCAAAGGTCTGCTAAGTGGCTGTTTTCAGAAAGTGTGACGGGCAATGCAGCTGCATTTCATTTAGGAAGAAAGCAGGCAAGAGATGTAATAATAACCAAGCTGGATGTGTTGACTCATGAGCCAAGCTGGGTGTAGATGTTACAGTGTGTATGTTTGTGTGCAGCCAGGAATGTTTCCATCACACAGATCTGCTGCAGATAAATGCACCTCAGTCCCTTCTTCACCAGGAAGAAAGAGAGAGTTGCAGCAAGATATAAAAATGTCTCCCAAGTTACAATATAGTTAAACATTGATAGTAAATGCTGTGAGACTAACAGCATACATTGCATCAAGGTCACAAGATAAAGGGAGAAATGTATTGTTAATGCAGATTTTTAAAATGTACAGGTATGATCTCTTATGGAAAAAAGATGGAAAAGAAGAAGGCTTTCAGCAAGTGAAGGCTCCCAGAGTAGCAGAGACATCCATCGGCTCCACCCTCCTCATTCTTCATGAGCAAAATTCTAGCTAACCCTTCATAAGCTGAACATTTTGTCAGAATTGGTTTTGACATGAAATTGTTTCCCCTTCAATCAAAGATCACAAAGACCTATAGTTTATATTTCCTATGAGGGTGTTTAACCGACTAAGACAGATTCATGACTGCAGCGGTATGCAGCCAGTGAACAGGCATGGCCAGTAAGGGAACAATGCTGGCTTTCATGTTTTCTTCTTAGTTTGGTAGCTGTTGATCGGGCAATCATGCCCTAAATGCTTTAGAACTGTAACTGCCATTATGGTGTTGGAGGAGCCATTTGTGGATAGACATAAAGCTGCTTCAAAAATTGATTTGCAAAGTGGGCTGCTGATAGAGCGACAGCAGGAAATGCTTCCACCCCACTGCAACACTGAGAAAAGACATGAAAGGTGTGACTCAGGCTTTAGGAAGCCCCTGTGCAGTGCAGGGGCTGGAATGCTGACCTTCGGCCAGGGAACTCCTTGGGCACCTCTCCATGCAGCTGTGAGGTTCTTCGGCTGACCTTGGACCAGTCATCAGGCCTGTTCACATGACACAACAGTACACCAAGGATTATGGGAGGGCCATGTGCAGCCACCTGCTCAGGGTCATTATATTGTGTTAAGCCCATCTGAGTTATGTGTGGTTAAATAACCTTTGCATAAACCATGGCCTGTTTAAATAAACCATAAAATTAGCTTTTGCAATACTTATACTTGCTGGATTCCCACAACCTGAGTGGAGGTTGCATATACAACTTGGGACCAGTGTGCACTGCAGCTCATTGTGGGTCAAATAACTAAGGATCTACAGTGGTGTGTCAGAACCCAGTCACCTTTTCAAAGGCCAGAAAGGTGGGGGCATATATGATATTCTGAGCTCAGTGGAACAAGACTAGGATAAAAATGTACCAAATTAAAAGAACTCGGGGATATTTCTTTACTCTTTTTAAAATCTTTATCTTGCAATTGGACCAAGGAGACTAACAAAACACTCAAGGAGTGTAACAATAAAATACAGATTAAAACATAATCCAATTAAAATATAACATAAAACAAACAAATAAAAACACATTTTAAAGCAGAATAAAAGAAATAAACAGCACCAACCAATTACGTAGAACTAGCCACAATTTTGTAAATAGCTCCTGCAGTGCATTTCATGTAGAATATATGCTTAGAATTCTTTTCCTATTTACTTCACTGTATCGTACTTTCCCCAGAGAACTTAATTCTTGGTCTCACAATGAAGTCCTAAAATTGTTTAAACTAAGGAAGAGATCTCACCAGTCCAAGAAGGCAACCTCCAATCTAGCAAGTCTTTTGATAACCATTCAGTGTGGACAGTGATGCAAGAGCTCATCGGAAATAACCACAGATGGACTGACAGTCAGGTGTGGAAGTGGTTGGGTAGCCTCTTCCTGGCATTTCACCAGCATGATTCCTGAAGTCAATGTCCAATTGCAGGCCGTGGCCTTCAGACTTTGGAGTGCTGAGATAAGGGAAAACATGGCCAGGAGAACCAGTTGATTTGTATGGGCCACAATGAAAGATTGTTGAATGACTGGAGAACTGGCAGAAAGTTTGGAGAACAGAGAGCCGGGAGAAGGGTGAGGCACATATCCCACATTATAAACACTCTGCAGTCACTCAGACAAATTCTTCTGGATTGTTTTGTGAAGTGTAATTCAGTTGTTCCTTCTAAGTTTTATGAGATTCTTCCCTCATAAAAGTGTTGACGTAGTTTAGAATCAACCTGCATAAAACTAGTTTCTGAAATATACACTCTGGGGAAAACAAAAAAAAATTAATCTTGATAATTCACACAGGAAGAACGAGGTAGGTGATTGAGATATCACTGGACATTTGACCTAATCGAAATCTTCTGTGGATTCATTCTAACAACGAGGTGGCTATGCTGACTGGCCTTACCTCCAGCAGACATGTGGACTCTTCCCAATTTCTTCATAGTTTTGTACAGTAAGGCAATTTATTCAAGGCAGCAACCATCATGATTTGTGAAGCAAGACTAATTGGTCTCTGGAAATTTTCAGCATGGAAAAAAGTAGGTGTGAAAGGTTGGCAGGTTCCAAATATGATTTAGCAGGGGCAATAATGTCTGATAGTGCAAGAATGAGTGTTGCTAACTTAATCCATATGATTGCCTCTCTCAAAATGTAAGCTAGGGTAGATAGATATGCACAAAACAGACATTAATCATTGTCTACAGGTGAGATGTACCCCGGAGAGTTCCCAGAAAGTGTTGCCATGCTGCGTTTGGACATTTGTACAATAGATTAGTGCACAGGAAACTCTTGAGGACTAAAGAAGATGGTCTGTTTGCAGTTGTAGCCAATTTAGGATAAACCAGAACAAATTGTGGTCTGGTCTTACATGGTTTTACCAAGGGAATTTAGGTTAGCAGGCTTCTCCATGGTCTTCCTAGATGACTCCTCCAGGTGTCAATAATAGCTGAAATGAATTGTTTCACTGTTCTTCCTTTCCATATGAAACTCACGTCCCTACAGCAAAGGATGTGTAGCACAAAACAATATAGACGGAGATGGGCTTTGAGGGTGCAGTCCGTAGACACTGTCCATAGCTGAATTTGGAGTCCTATCTCCAATCCTGGAAAAACACTGCGAGGTCACAGCTCACCCCACATTTGCAGCATCTCCCCCCCGCTCCCTGCAGCCACTGTGGTTCTTTACATACTGGCTGCAGCTCCCAGGTTGTAAGGCTGACTTCAGAGCTGGAGCTGGAGCTGCGGGAAGGGGAGGAGTGAGGGTCCACCAGGTATCTCAGTGGTGCTTCAGCTTGCTCTCCTCCCATGCAGGTGCAAATGACTCAGACTGCCCTAAGCAGCCATCTGAGCCCTTTTGCATAACTCCATAAAGGTCCCATTTCGGAGGGTTACAAGCATTCCCTTTGGATTGTGTCAGAGTTGCATAAATCTTCACCTGGAGGGCCACTTCTACTGTTTATGTCATCAGCATGTGGCCCAATTTAATGGGATAGTTAGGGGGATGCAGTGGATGAGGCACTGAGTTTCCTGAGTGAAAGGCCCATGCGTAAGAACACATAAAATCATGAAGTTCATTGGCCGTTTTTGGCAAATCAGTTTTTGTCAAGCCAACTTAGCCTGTCTATCGGAATATAAAGCTGTAACAATCAACTATCTTGGACAATCTTAGAAACCCTTTGTACATATGCATTTTAAGTTATAATCCTTGTTTCCAAAGGAGTTGGAAATGTGTAATATAACAGAGAAATTAAGGCTACAGCTGCAATTTGCCATCTTTTTGGTGCCAGGCTAAGACAGCCGTCTTTGCGGAGGCCTTTAAAGACCTCCCTGGTCATTCAGGGGCCTGAGGCAATTAGCCAGGTGCCTTGCTTTCATTCTTGGCTGCTTTATTCTTTTTATTCTGTTTTTATGGTCTTTTAATTTTTATGTTATTTTAAATTAATTTATAATTCTTGTTAATGTTTTTGTTTGTGTATTTTATTTTTTTATACTTACTGTAAACCACCCAGAGAGCTTGGGCTGTGAGTGGTATAGAAATGTAATTAACAACAACATCTGGAGAAAACACAAGGGTACTTAGTAGAATTGACTTATTGAATAGATACATGTAAGATTGCGGTTATGTGAAGCTCATAAAGTATAACTAGGGGATGTGCAAATAAGCCAAATGTGATCTTGTAAAGGCTCGTTGGATTTTGTCTCAAATCTCATTCTGACTTATGCCCATATCGGTTTGTGATTTTTTTCTTTAAGTATGAAAATTCATGGGTAATTTTGTGCACATTTTCATAAATGTCTGTATCAATTGTGCTTATACTTTCCCATATTGATTACAGCATGTTTTGCACATGTTCATACACATTTAATGTATTTTAAAAGATGCAAATAGTGTTTTGAGCTTGGGAATGTATGCAATTCAAGAAAAATCGAACAATTGTGCCTGGGTGGCTATGTTTCATTCTGAGAAGCGCAAGCAGGGAAAATTCTGGTTGAAAAATGAACTAAATTAAATTCCTCACACACCCCGAGTGCGATGGCCATTTTAGATGAGTTTTAGATACCAGGTAGCTGCTTGAAAAATTTGCACATGCTGTCCTACTCCAGTTTCTAGTAAGCCAGCATGTACGTGTTTTCAGGTTTCAGTGCATGTTCGCAAGTTCCTACCTGTGGACTGTGGACTGTGGAGTGCCACACAGAAGCTTTTCAAATGGTCCCTGTGTATCCAGATGGTTGTATGAAGAAGCTTAGTGGCAAACAAAGGCACGCGACTTGATTGTCAAGTCTTCCTCCTATGATGCACAGAACTTTGTTTCCTTCCTGCTGCGCGAGGGGGGAAGCATGCTGCAGGGCACAATAGCGCACCGCTGCTGTAACAGGAGGCCATCTGCCATCTTGAACCAACAGGTGAATAGCATCAAATCGCAATGCTCTGCTAATGCATCCCACCTTGGCTTTAACCAAGTCCTGACTGTTTTTGGTTTCCTCCCCTCCAGACTGTGGAGCAAATGAATACAGTTTCTTGTGTGTGGTTAGCATCTGAGGCCACAATGTGTACACAGCCTTGAAAGATATATTTTTATAGGTAAGCACCTCATAAAATATTTTTTCTGAAGACATTTATCAAGAGAGACTTTGAAAAATTGTGGGAAGACAGATGGGGAGGCCAACATGTGCTTTTTAGCTGCCAAAAATGTGGGTACCAGCAACGGCAGCGGCAGCAGCCTTCTTGTGAGAGGTGAGGCTTTTCACATTGCAAGAGGGAATTCAAAGATTTATGCTCAGCCGTATATATGACTCTCTCTGGCACTATTTTGAAATGGTAATTATTGGTTTGACATGAGAGAATATTTTAGATTGAATGCTGAAAGTTCTTTGCGTATTCAAGAATAATCACTCTGAAGCTGATGGTCGCATTCCCCTACCTACTGTCATGATGCCTATGTTATCATGACATAATATTTCATTGCATTTATTGTTAATATACTGAACTACTCATTTATTCATCAGTGGCTGGTATTTATTGTATTCACATTTCTTCCTTTGTATATGCGCTCCAAATTGACATGGCATATGAAAGAATGCAGGCGAACTGGACACTGCATCCTTTAGTACGCTTATTGTTGGATTTAAAGTATTGGTCTTTGCATTATCAGAAAGGAAATCTTAGTTAAGAAGGATGCAATGTAAACCATAAAGAAAAAGAAAAGAAAGCCTCTTTCTGCAGATTCATTGAGCTAGAGGATGACTAGCCTATGTCCCACTGATTTCTGCGCATATGCTCTATGTAAGCCTAAGTTTGGATCTAACTCATGAGTTACAAGGTTGTTGCTACTGTTTTTGCCTGTGCCTTGTTTTCCTGCTGCAATTCTCCAATCACACCATCCGGCCAAATTTGCACAAACCAAGGTCCTAGGTTGGTAAGCACATGGGACAGGGGCTTCTCTGTTGTGGCTCTCTGATTTGCAACTCTCTCCCCAAGAAGACTAGAATGGTATCTTTGTTTAGTTTTAGGTGAGCTATTAAAATCTATTGTTCCACTTAGCTCTGGAATGGTTTTAAATGAATTGGCTCTGTTTTCTGTTTTCAAGACCATTCTTTCTCTTGACTTTGCTGGGCCTGATATTTTAAAAAATTTAATCTTATGAACTTTTAAACTTAACATAATCTGGGGGACTTTTCGGCATCCAAGAGACTCATGGAGGGTGCAATCCTATTATTCATGTCAGAGGCTTGCAAGCAGAAGCAAGGTGCAGCGAGCACTCTGGTCTCTGCCACCACTATAGCTTATGCCTTGCATTTTCTCCAGATGGCTATTTCCAGAGATTTAGGTTTAGTGCTAGGAAGAAGGGAGAGGGAGGTTGGGGCACTGATTGGCACTGATTGTGGGCCCAGATTCTTCCCCCACCACTCTGCATGCCTCTTTCTTCCTCCCTCTGAGAGAGTTACACGATTCTTTCCATTCTGGCTGTGAGAAGCTACGGTGTGGACTTCGCCTCCAGGGTCCCAGCTGTGATATCATAACGAAGCTCCAAAGAATCCTGTGGCCTGCCAGAATGAATGATCAAATGTGCCTGAACCGAACAGTCAAATGGTCATTGAGCCTGAATGAATGAACCAACAAACAAATATGGTCTCATTGAATGCAAACAGAAAACTTTAACATATGCTTTATCCTCCCAGTGAAATCAGTGGGCTTTAAAAATGCTTAGCTTTGCTTTGCATGTGCCTCATGCCTGTTTTTAAATTAATAAGTCAGTAGAAAAAGCATTCCTTAAACACATCTTAAATAATTGTAGGAGTCAAGACAAAGTAGTGCCTGGTGAGTCCGACTGCAGGTAAACTTGGTTTTTTGAACTGATGTTTATGGCTATCCGAGTTAGTCAGAATCTTTCATCACTTGGATATACGTACTCAGTAGGCTGGTCTACAGCAAAATAGAGCCAGGTTTAGGAAAACAGAAATGCGTGTTGTTTTAGGTTACTGTACCATGTGGCCTACAGACTGTTTATTTATACCTAAGAAACTGATATTCAGCCACATGTTTAGTTTCTTATTTCCCTGCCTTTAAAAGACACCCGCTCCCCTCTGTATATACTTATTACTTTCAGGTTCCACAGATGTCTAGTCATTTGGTCAGTTGGATTATTTGCCATATAGTGTGATAAACCAGAAGCCCAGTATGGTGCTTTCTAATGGAGGGCTCCTGGAGTGGCCAGTCGGAAGGTATAGTGCAGCTATCCCACCTTTTTCTCCTGAATGGATTTGGAGCTGAGAAAAAAGACACAAGAAGCATCTGGATAACACAGGAGGATTACGAGTGGAATATGTAATTTAGATGCTCTGTAAAATTCTGTGAATGGCCTGGGTGAAGAAATGTTAAACCAAGAATACATCAAGGAAAAACAGAAAATCCATTAAATAAAGGGAAGTGGGAGATGACATAGATGAATGAAGTCTTCCAAGTTCTAGGAGCCATTTGTCTAAAGCACTTTTCGTCTATCAACTGCTGTTAGCATAATAGCTGTATGGAATCTATATGTTCAAAGGCCCTCTGCTACTGAACATTTGGTTCTGTGAGGTGGGGGAACCCATGGGAAAGAGCTATTGCTAGTATACCATGCTTGGAGGCTTCCTGGAAATAATCTGCTTGGGCACTGCTAGAAACATATAGGATGGCCAGTTACAGATCACCAAGAAGGTGTGTGTGTGTGTGTGTGGCTAAAACAATTTGCAAAAGAAGTTTGTGCAGGTTTTACAGGAGCCTTTACAAATAATTGATATAATTTGAATAGAAAGATAATGTATCTCCTCATTGTGGAACAGATTATGCAGGTACTCAAAGAGAATGCCGAAGATATCAAGGTACAGAACAAATTCCTGCTTTCAAGATTTTGCATAAAAGATTTTTCCTTCTCAAGCCTCATTTTGGCATTAAATTTGTGTACATGGGTCTGTAGTGGGTTGGGGAAGGAGTTTTAATATTTGGTAACAGGTCAAGAGGAATACCAGAAGCCAATATCTTGTGTGTTGGAATGGCACAGCAGGAAGAAATCTCAGGGTTTCATTTATTGGTGATTTTACATGTTGTAATAATGAAATACCAACACATTTTGTTAAAGATCACAAATGCAGCCTTAATCAAAGCATTCTAGATTATCAGGGCTTGACTCATATGATTTCCAGAAGAACTAATTTTCATATCTTGGCATATAGTTAGGAATGGTATGAGTAATTCTTCCATTGGTGCTCTGAGCCTTAGTCTTATTCACGGCGATGACAAATATATCTTTGGCTTCTCTGTGCGTACAATTGAGAGATTTTCTGCATGAAGCTGTTAATTCTCTGTATTTACTTTTTGCATGGTTGCAGAACTGAGATTCAAGCACTACACAAGTAACATTTCCTTTCTTACATTTCTGCTATGTATCCCCTAGGTGGTGGTGTTGTAAGGCAGAATAGCACAAATACACAAGTTGAAATGAAAGCATTTTCTGTTGCTTTTACTATTGGATAACACATTTTCCCAGTTCTAAAAGGGGGGAAATAGTTCCTGAAAGTTCTCTGTAGACTTTACAGTGTAGATGTAGGAGGGTTACAATATCATCTAAAGAACCCATAAACAACTGTGGGTAGGGAATTAAGAGCACATGATAAACGTCTGGTGTAGAAAAACCCTCATCATTCCTCTATACCCCCAAACAAACACCATCTCCTGTATGTGGACACTAGATTTCAGGGTGGATAGTAGCCTAGAACCTTCCTCTCTGGCATTTGGAGGAAAATTTTGGAATGCGGCAACATTCTATCCTCTGGATCTCCTCTCTACAGCTTGAAGGGATACAAAGAAACACGGATCGATCATTTCTGAGAAATAGGACTTACTTTTAACAAGGATACTGATATCATTAACCATCCAGATGGAATATCAGTTATCACTCCATGTTAAGGGCGGGGATCTTTAAAAGTTAAAAATTCACAACCATGAAATCTAAAATCCATGGCATGAAAGGATGAATCCCCAAATCTGTATGAATTTTGCAAATGTACACTGCATTTCTGTAGAGCTTTTTCTACCTTTGGCAGTTGAGGTGAGGGACACACACAGAGAGAAGAAAAGGTAACCCATTTCTCAACCTCTAGAAATCTTATTGGTTCACAGTGGAGCCTTATGGGTCAACCTTCTTCAACCTGGTGCCCTCCAGATGAGTTGGACCCACTGCCAGCATCTCAGACAGAATGGCCAATGCTCAGGAATACAGGGAGTTGTAGTTCAAAACATTAAGAGTGTAGGAGAAGGTTGACCTACCTACTTTGCAACTGGATAAGGCGGAAACTAAAGAAGTAATTAATGAAGTAAAGCCATACTTGTAGGTAGGACTCCAGGGATGAGGTTCTAAGTTAGTATTTTCTTAGTCCTGTAACATCAGCATAAATACACCCAGTATCGATACCCCTGAAATGGAAAATGAGATAAAACTATGTCTTAAATGGGCCAAATTTGGGTGTTAAGGGGGCACTCAAATGCTCTTCAGTTCAATGTCTTCCTTTTAATCTACCACCTGTTTCTCAGCAGCAATAGCAATTTCCCAGAGAAACAACTGGGGTGGGGAAGCCCTTTAAAAAAGAAATCCCAGAATTACCAATCCCACAGCACAGAATTGTGACAAGGGGGCTTCTGGGTAGAAAAGGACAGGCTGCCAGAATAGCTTCCTTGGATTTTGCTTCCCTCACAAATTCCTGAAAGGACCCTCTCAAATGTTGCTGTCTCTGAATGCTACTAGTGACGTTTCTGTGTGGGAATTTTATAACACCTTTAGATGAATCTCAGCTATCAGGTTTTATTCTTCTTGTATCGTAGAAACTAGTAACATTCTGCTTGTGAGATTTGGAATTTGGCTATTTCTGGCTGATCATTAGCAATGGAATACATTTTCCTTTTAGAATTTTGATATCCTTGAAATGGCAGTTGAGTCAATAGCAGAAATTGGAGGGAAATTTAACCATTCCCACATTTGAGTGGCAGAGGGATCTCGGAGGTTTCTAATGGGTGTGAGTGAAATTTGGTAGATTTTCACAATTTGTTCCCCTGGGTTCTGGTTTGTTACACTGGTTTGTTCCTACACTGACTCTGATTCACTGCAGTGTGAGCTCAGGGACTCATATCTCTAAGGCAGACCATAATTTGTGCATTTTAAAAAATTGCTAAAAATGTTAGTACAGGCATAGGAAATGTGTGGCCCTCCAGAAATTGCTGAACTACAACTTCCATCATCCTTGTCCATTGGCTTTGCTGGATAGGATGGCTGGTAATTGCAGTGCAACGTCTGGTATTTCATGCATTTCTGGTTTGGCATGAACTTAAAGGCCAAAGAAAACATTACTTGAAAACTGTGTCCAACAATTACACTGTTTTCTTCATTTTTACCATACAGTAGGCACAGATCAGCCAGAAGCAGAGCTAAAAGCCTCACTATCCCCTCATGCCAGGATCCTGGCCTGAATTGGGACCCCTGCTGGGTAGATTTTTTTTTTTTTTAAGAGATGCAGCTGTTGGACACAGATTTAAAGTAATGTCTATGCCAGCCCTTAGTCTCTGGCATTAAAATCAAAGACAACATGCTTGCTGGATTGTCCCCACAGTTTGTATGCAAGTGTTGTGGAATGTTGTGGTTTGGTATTATTGTGCTTCATTGTGATCCGCCATTATATTTGCCGGCAGTAGAAAAAGCAGGCTGCTCTGCAGAGGGAAAGTAAAGGAATAAAAGGAAATTATGTCCAAGCCCCTATTTTCCTGGTCAACAACATCCAGTGCTAGCGCTCCTCCTGAGCCCAGTGGGGAGCTGGCAGTAAAGAATTTGTAGCCACGGAGACATGTTCTCCAGAACCAGGGGCTGCACCTAATTGTAACCAGATCTTGTCCGCCTTTTTGGAGATGAGTGATGGCCTACTGGCGTGTGACCTGGCTTGGCAATTTCCCTGCGCTGTCCAGGCTGCCATGAGGAGATACGTAACGTCTAGAGCGATGGGAAACTCTTCAGTACAGATGGTACAGAGCAGCCTCATAAAACGAGTCACTATGAATTCTTGCAGAAATCTCTGCTATAAAAATGATAATGGAAAAACCAAAAGAAAACTCCAAAAGATCTTAAAGACAATTTGTTCCAGCTTGGATCCTCCATTTTCATTCTTCTTTTGTAAGGAAGGATGTGTCCTTTCATGACAGAAACATGAAAATCTGTTCCCCCTTTTCAATTTTTGTCAGCCAAGCAAGGTCAGGGTGTTTCAAGTGAAGTCTGTTGTGGAATGGTAGGGTAGACAAAAATGAGCAAAATCATTATACAGTAATAGATTCCTTAGAGAATAGACTTCCTTAGAAAAGAGAGAGGCTGGGCACTATTTTTTATACATGAGCGTCCTTCCTCATAGAAATAGGGATGAAAAATCTAATGAAATAATGGGAGGGACAATCTAGCCAAAATGAAACTTTCAATCCTATTGAATGCAATGGGAAAGTTAAGCAAGTGTTTAAATGTCATCCATTAAGATAATGTAAATTTCAAAAAGCTTATTTTTGGCTGGATTATGGCCCTGGTATTTATTTCCACTTGATTTATGGACTCTAAGGTTTACTGAAGCATGTGTCAAAAATTCATCTGACCACATTTAAGAACCCCAGAGATAAAATTGGTGTACTAATATATAAACTAAAGCCTGTCACTTGAAGCTTAAAGAAAAGCAGACCCCTTCAGAATTCAGCTGCTCTTCATACTCTGACTAACTCTGAATTTACTCCTCTTGCATCAATAAAGCAACATTTCCAAGAAAATGTTATGAACAGCATCAGTCTTTTGGCTATCAGTTCGACTGAACTGGTCTTTGATCCATTTAGTCAGAGAAATCCAGTGCCCACTGTCCAGTGCCCACCATGGCCAGCAGTTCTGCAGAGGCATGTGAGGTTCTGAAGACCTACCCAACACCCGAATGGGTGAATGGATGAAGGAACAGCACAACTTTGCTTCAACCCCTTTCAGTCAGACAGCAGTTCAATAAATGATACTGACATATGTTTTGGCCTGGGTTGTTGTTGTTTCAGTCTGCTTGTGCATGTGCCAGCATAGCAGGCATAGAAGTCTGGTCAGCAACTGCTTCTCAACCTCTTGAAGAGGAGGGCCCTTTGACAAGTGAGAGGTGGCAAGCCAGCCTCTTGACTGCTTCCCACAGACAGGGAGAGGAACACAGGTTGACAACCACTAACTTGGGTGGATTTAAATTAGACCAATTCATGAATGGCAAGACTATCAATGGCTACTAGTCATGATGGTTTTAAATTACCTCCAGTACCAGAAGTAGAATGCCTCTGCATAGCAGTTGCTGGGAAGTGACATACACAAGTGTGAGCGTGTTGGTGTACTCACTCCTATTCTGCCTGTGGGCTTCCCACAGGCACCTGGTGAGTGAGTGTGTGTGTGAACAGAATGCTGGACTGGACAAGGCTTTTGGCTGATTCAGCATGATTCTTCCTATATTTTCAAGTGCTGATCTTTCTGGCATACATGTAGCAAAATGAAAACTGCTTCATGCAGTGGTGTTCAAACTGTGTTCCAAGGAACCCTGGTGCTCCTCAGAAGCCTATCGGACACTTTTCCAGGAGAAGATCAGTCAAGAGGACAGAGAAAGATGTCTTTTCAGGAAAGATGGTTTACCCATACCTACAGTTATCTGACCCTGCAATGGTGCATGTGTTGGGTGTGACCCACAAATGCATACTACTCAGGAGGCAAAGAGGCACAAGAAGTCGAGCCAGTAATCTATCTCTAGTACCTATGGGTGTTTCAGGATGGATGGATCCTAGTGTATGCAGAAGGTGCTGTGCAGCTGTCCCACCTTTACTTACTCAATGGATTTTCCACAATTAAAAAAAGATGGAAAAAGCAGTGGGAAAAGCCAAGAGCACCACCATGGATGACACAGTTGTCTGAATTGCTCCATGCTTCTGTGAATGAGGCAGGGTGGCAGTACACTACCTTGCCGTAAGTCCCCTTTTGTCTTGTAGAAATCCCATCAAACGATCTGCATTGCACAGGAGTTTCCTTGGCAGATAGGAAGGTGTTCCTTGTCAGGCAAGCCTGTGCAGAGAGATGCTTGAAAAGAATGGCTTTGCACTAAGGACTAAGGCTGATTAGGGTATTTTAAAACTAGATGTTTATCATCTCACAAACCATTTCACTGTGGTAACATTGGTCTGGCCCATCAACCCACAGAAAAATATTTTTGTTTATTGTTTTTGAAAAATAGAAAGAAAAAACCCAAACAATTCACAGCCTGGTGTTACAGAGTCCTCTAATCACAGCTGGACTGCAAGCAGCAGATGGTCAAACTGAGGCCATGATCAGTCATGTTTTTGGCTGCACAGCTCCGAAAGCAACATGGAATGTTTGCTGTGCGGGACCATTGTTTTTGGCAAAGGTTTTGCACGAAGATGGCCCTGGCGCCATCTCTGTATCTACACGGTGGCAAAATGGGGAGAGAGAGCTGTGCCTGAGGCTCTGGGGACCTACTGCCAATTGGACAGGACCATATTGGGCTAGATGAGCAAGTCGACCATGTGCACATGGGCCTTTTAGTGAGCATCTGGCCTGTCTCATTTATGGGATATTATGTGGGAGCTGATGTTACTGTCTTCCATTTGCAACCCTCTGATGTTTTCCCACTGCTCTTTTCATATAAGACACACGTACCCATTAAGAAGGGAAAGACAGAACTGCTGACTTAGTGCTGAGAACCATCCATCTGGAAACCCTCTTGGAGTAAGGCAGCTTCTTCCGTGCCTATTGGTATCAGTGTCGCACTCATGATTGTGCTCTGCTTGTGCCACACTTTCTGGACCTCTTCCTGCTTGATAGTGTTTTCCCTTCACCAACTTCAACTGCTTCCAAAGTTCGGGCTTCTGCTTGAGGCTCCCCCAATTTCTTGCAGCCGAGATGAATGTGACTGCAGTACTTGGCATGGTGCCTCTCCCAGCATGAGCCTATTTGTACACTATCTTCATAATACAAGGCTCTTCTCCAGGTTCCTCCTCTGAGAGAGGTTTAAAAGGTGGTACCAAGGGAGAGGGCTTCTAAGTGGTGGCTCCCAATTAGGAATGATCTCCCCAGTGAGACCCCGGGGTTGCCACATTTGTAAACTTTTTTGCAACTAAGAGGTTAAGACTCCTTCTGCTTGATGATTGTTTAATAACAACTACAACATTCTTTTCAGGTATGTGTTACTGTGTGCACTCTTTATATGCAAAGATATTTTTACAATGCATTTGAAAGATTTTAATCTTTGTAAAGTACCTAAAGAGCTTCCACTATTGTGTGGTATAGAAATGAAATTACTTAAGCACATGAAGCAACTTTTCCAGTTGCATTATTCTGAACTATGTTCTACATAGAGATGAACAGATACAATCTTTTTAAAATGTCATAAATGTTATCTGAAACAAATATTCCCATTTCCACCTGTCACCACCTTGTTAGTCTGCAGCAACTAAGGCACCAACCTTCTGGCTGAAAGGACTGCATACTGGTTGCAGGTGCCGCAAAACCGTAGCAAAACTCCCTGGATTGTATTCCAGACATTCTGCCATAAACCAGCAATGCTGAAAAATGCAGTTATTCACTCTCAGGATACAGGGAGCAGGATTTCCCCTGAATTTTTCCACAGTCACGGAGCAGAATCAAGTCTTCTTTTTTTGCCTATGTAAATAAGGTTGATTTAAAATAAAGTCCAAGGAATGTGATAAAATAAAATTCAATTTGAAGCACAAGATTGGGTGATAAAGTATTCCCAGCAATAATATTTAAAGAAGGATTATGTTCCTATACATGCATGCATACATATATATATTGCTGGCAAAATAAACAAAGGCTCTGTGTTCACCTGGCGCTGTGCACTATTACCTCAAAAACACTGGGGTCGATATGTTACGAGGATTTGTTGAGTGTTTCTTTATAAATATCGTTCATAAAGCAGTTCAGAAAAGCCAAGTAGCTTGGCATCTATTTTACAATCCTGTATTTGTAACTTTATCTGGCAACTAAGCTGTAGAAGGCCAATGATGTGATCCAGCACTGAAAAGTGAGGGTTTCTTGAAGGATCTAAAAAATTTCCTTTAATCACAGAAATCACTGCAGCGTGTACTCCAAAGAGGGTGATCTTTGAGGTGGAGCAGTTTCCTGTGACATCTTTGTCACAGACAGATCGTTACCTGGTGAGTTTGGAATTGACAGAAGCTTTGACAAGTAGAATAGAGGGCCTCTGGAGTCTACTTATTTCAGTAGAAATTCCAATTGCTTTCAAGGATTTTCCAGATGAACTGGACAAGAGTTCTTATTGATAACCTGGCTGATTTGCAGCATACTGAATTGACCTGGACAGCTGGCATAATTGCTCCTAGGTGTCCTCTTCCACTGAAAAACTGAGCATGGCTCCCACTCTTCTGGGGAGCTGCTGGAAATGAAGTGATTGGGGCAAAGGCTAGTGCAGAGATAAATTCGATAGGGCACTGGCTAAAGCCCACCTGACCACCCGTTCCATGGGGTGCTGTGAGCAAAGAAAGCTTACCTGAAAGCAGCTGGGTGAGGCTATGCATGCTTAATGATGAGAATAAGCATATCTGCTTCCAATTGGAACATCTCCTGGGTTGGTTATGAGAAACAAAAGGATAAGTTAATTATATGACTTCATTTTAATTAACTGTGCAGCTAGGGCCAACCCTTAAAAAAAGTCTCACTGCATTGTTTAGGCAGCAGTTCCTTCTTTCAGCAACAGTAATGCTAATACTAGCATTTGGCACATAGTGCACTTAGGCAGAAAAAGCCCTACAACTCCCAGCAGGTCTCAGCTGGCATGGAATTGACGTCGTCTGTGTGTATTCATATTAACTGTCAATTATAATACGTCTGTGAACAGGAAACAAAATAGCATAAAGTGAAAAATAAAAAGGGGCAGGCATATCAAGAACAACTCCTGACTTTGGAGCACTTTTTCTAGTAGCCCACAGTAGGGCTTGGCACTGGAGGCTTGAACCTCTATAGAAATCCTCTGTCCCTTGTCCAAACAGCTGAATCCTATAAACAGCTATGCAGAAGTAAATCCTATTGAATTAAGTGGGACTTACTCCCAGGCAATTGGGCATGGGATTGAATTTTGCTCTTTGACACATGCTGGTGTCAAGATTGCAGTTCTCAAAGATGTTTTGACACCTGAACTGGAGCTGACAGTACACACTTTCAGTTATGGCCAACCCTTTACACATTCTTCATTTAGGTACCAGTACCTTTCTTCAACTCTGCCCCCTCCCACCCCATATGCTATTTGAAGTTGGTCACTTCACCTGGATGCATGGCCAGACCAGTGCTGCAGTTTTGGGCTTGATTGTAAACAGAAGTGTGATTCCATGCTCCGTAGAGCCTTAGCTTTTATTGTTTTTCTCATTGCATATTGTCAGGATCCGGTGCCAGGATGTGGGTGGCCAGAGACAAGACACAGAAACATAGAAGCAGAGCAAGTCAGAAAGGGCCTCCCAGGCCATCTAGTCTGACCCTAAGCTCCAGCTGGCTCTGCTCATGGCATGCCCACCAGGTGCATGTCCAGCCTATCCTTGAACACCCGCACCAATGGGGCCTCAACAACCTCTTCTGGAAGCCCATTCCATACCCTCGGGGTCATAACCGTCAGGAAGTACTTCCTGGCATCCAAATTGAAGACGGAACACCAGATCTCGAGACAAGGGAGAGTCCAAGCATAGGTTTAATGGCTAGGCCAAAGGCAAAGTCCAAGTTGTAATAACTAAATGGGCCAAGGTCAAGAACCAGGAGGACCAAGAGAGGTGCAGTTACCTTGGACAGGATACCAGGGCAGGAGACACAGCAAGGCAAGAGACATGGCGAGATGCAGGAGACAACAGGAACCAAATGCAGCAGGGTCAGGAGCTGAACCACGGCTAGCAGACAAACCTGCACTACCGAGGCACGTGGCAAGGCAGATACACTGCAGGAACCGCAGCCGAGGGACGGCTTGTGCTACTGAGGCCAGTCTGGAGGGAAGAGCTTGCTCGCATATGGCTCTTCCCCCAGGACTCCCAGCTGGTGCTCATCAGTTGCATGAGAGCTCCATCAGGACCTGGGACCAACCCAGCAAATGTGGTGGTGGTGGTTCTGGTTTTAACCACTAGAACAGGCCCGATCCTCACACACATTCTTATAACGGATAACGCCTTCCCTCCTTCCAGCTTCTGATGTAGAGCGTTTTGCCAGTAATATAGCAGATCCTTCCTCCATGCCAGCCAACCAGAGTGCCTCATTAAAGCGCTAATAGATGTGTCAGACGAATGAGTGCTAATCATGCTAAATTATAACAGGTTGCTGAAAGATGACATATCACATTTCTGTGGGCATTTAAATAATATACCATGTGTCAGGCAGAAACAAAGTATCCCCTCTTTGTGAAGGACACTGTGCAGATTAGCAATGGTTTGGAACAGCTGCAAGCATTCGGTGCAGAGGCCAGTGAGTTCTCTTTCACATTTCAAAAGACAGAGCACTGCGAAAAGGAGCCAGTTCTGATCTTTGGAACACATCTTGAGCTATTCTTCAGACTGCCTTCTTTTTCTGGCCCTGCTTCGAATTAGGGATGTATGGATGTTATAAAATTCTTTCCATCTGTGTTTTGTGGATTTTCAAGCAGCTCTCATTTTGTAATCTGCCCACTGAGAGAATAAATTTTGTGCAAATGCTTTTGTATGCATTTGCACAAATTCACCCTGGCACAAATTTGCACTCTGGAAAATGTGCAAATCTCCATAAAAGATGCAAATTTCCCAAAAAAAGCACTCATACGCATTCACAAGTGCCATTTCATGTTTTAGTTTCTGCCATGTAAAGCACATTTTAGTGATTTTTTAAAATTCTTTGTACTTTTTATGACTTAATTTGTGTAAAATTATGGAATGTAAAAAACAAAAACCTGTCTGTAAGTTTGTGGAATCTGTGCAACCCAGGAAAATTTGGTCTGTAGTAGAATCTATGGATTAGATTCATAAAAATCTGAATTGATTTGTGCCCCTAATAGATTTTTCCAACATCCCTAACTTGAATGCTCCCAAGATTCATTATGAACCCAGTTTGGTTTTATGTACACATAGGGTTGCATCCAACCCACTTGGTATTCTTAGTTGGAGCACAATCACTGAAATGAATGAGATTGAAGTTAGACTAACACTGGGTGCAAGCCACTGCATCCCTACACAGAACTCCATAGAGACTAAGGGTGGGATACAGTATCTGCCTTCTGTTGACAGAAGGGTTTCACTTATGGAAGGTGCCCCCCCACCCCCAGCTTTGGGGAACTCTGCTCCCTACTCCTTTGCTCAGTTTCCTGACCTTTCATATACTATTTGGAAGGGACTGGAAGGAGAAAAGAGAGCAGGAAAGCCTGCTTGAGGAAGTCCAGGTGCATAAACTCATATTTGGATTCAGCTCTGTGTGAATCAGATTGCATGGATGCCCGTGCAAGCCACTCTAACTGTTTCTATTCTGGACAGAGACTTTCATGTGGGATACATAACTGGCTTGCCAAGTCCACTCAGGACTGTACTGAATGTTCCTTTCAGCATGACCTCTCTTGCACAGGACCCCAATTTAGATTAGGATCATAGCCCGTTTTGCAGAGGAGGTGTAAGGCTCTATCCCACAAATTTGCATCCTACACTTGCACCCCATCACCCACAGAGGAGGTGTTAAAAAAATCTGCACTGATTCTGATGAAAACTTTTTTTAGAACTAGGGCTAGAGACAGGGCTAGGACAAGGCAGAGGACTCCCCCATGGCCCTGCATGCTCGGTCTCAGTCTGAGGCTGTGTGTATGTGCAGGAGAGAAGGGAGACAACTGCACATAGCTCAGCTTACGTGTGAGCAAAGGAATGCTTGGCTGGGCTCCCAGAATCCTCACCATGTTCACCAGTCCTGCACAGTCAGGGTTCCCCACTGCAGGGAGGAACCAGCGGATGGGCTGCACAGCTTGGGAAAGCAGCCTCACGGCCCCGCTGACCAGTCCTGAATCACAGGCTGGAACTAGCCCACTAGACGCTGGGATGCAAGACAACCTCAGCTTGCTGAAGGACTGGTAGCAAATCTCCTGAATACCAAAGCCATGCTGTCATCTTACGAACACTTGCATGCCAGGAGGCTCCAGCGAATTCAGGCCCCAGTGGCTTGTTACGCACAGAAATGCATATAATGATGGCCTGATGGCCTTCACACGCTAGGAAAACTTCCTTTCGGGCTGTGCACAATCTGCCCTCATGCATTTTGCCACCTTGCGCAAGGCAGGTGGTTGCTCCCGCATTGTCCGGCCAGCCGGCCTGGTTTGCTCTTCACTCCTCTCCACGTGGCCACTCCTGCTGTGCACCCCAGATGTGCAGCTGGGCGGTCACCCCACCAGCTGCTCTCTTGCTGCTGCAGATGCTGGCAGGGCTCTCTGGAGCACCCCTGGAGGAGGCAGGGAGGCACCCTCAGGCCCTACGGGCTGGGGGCAGGCGGGCAACTGACCCAACGCAGCGCTCCTCTTCTTCTGAGGCTATAGACTCAGGCACTTGATCATATGGAAAATGAGTTTCTAGTACACACACAAACACACTTTTTGTTGTTACATGCCATCAAGTTGTCTCCAGCGTATGACAATCCTGGGAATGGATGTCCTCCAAAATGTTCTGTCATTGAAAGCCCTGCTTGTTTTCTTGTACACTGCACACGCACACAATATAGATTTCTGTGATCCAGAATAAACTCATCTGTTTAGCTTTAAAAACTATTTTTTTTAAAGTTGCTGGGGCTCTCCCAGGCAGTGCATGGTTATTTTGATAGCTTGTCTCATCCAGTCCACACTATTGTTAAAATGGGATAGCAAAGCTATTGTTGTGAGTGCCCCACTGCAAGCACATGACCTGGATTACAGTGGTGCTGAAATGTTCATCCACTCAATGTATTCTTCTCACCAGCATCGTGTCCTCCGAAGGGGATGCCTTCTTCAGGCAGTAGCTTTTCAAGGATGCTACACATCTGCTCAGATGTGGGTTGAGTGTGATAATGGCGCTGCTTGTTTTAAAAAGATTGTTTTTACTCAAAGTGAGTATCTTCCTCGGTTATCACCCCATGCCCACTATCTGAAGTAAGGCCAGGTAATTGAACTTGATAGGACTTCCAAATAACTATGTACAGAATTGCACTGTGAGTTGCTTTAATCATGAATCATCTCTGAGAAGTAGAATAAAGTTGCATTTTTCCTGATACAACTAACCACCCCCAGGAAAAAGAGGAGGAGGTGCTTTCTTGTCTCAGGTAAACTTGCTTTTAAGTGCAGGACTATTTCTCTTCCTTTAGGCAAATCAGCGGCATAACTTTTTATATTCTAGATCTTAAACGCTGGAACAACTTCCACTCTATTATGTGTTTTGACAATATTTTACAATTGGGATTCAGCTTCCTTGATCAGTTTCCAAGCAACTTCTGAAAAGTGAAATTAATTCTCTCTCTCTCCCCACCCCTTCCCTCCATTTAGAGTGTTTTTGTTAATTAATGGTATTTCTGGTCTTAAAAATCAGTGATACAATTTATGGATGAGTAGTGGTGGAACGTGATAGGTTGCACTGTTGCTTGCTGACATCCAAAAGATGTATTTTGTTTTATTTTGCCTTTCTGATATTCTTTCCTTTTGGACAGCTTTTGTTTACTAACTTTTCCTTTCACACAGTGGGGTTTTAATAGGGCACAATGATGGTATTATGAAGAGTATTGTATCTATAACCTATACCTTGAATTATTTTGAAAAATATCTTTTTGTAGCAAGAGCAAGATTTGTATGTGTACCAGGGCAAATAATATATTCCTAATAATTACATGTTTAAAGCAACCTCTTAGAATGTCAAAGGGCTGTGGAATTGGATTAAACAGAAAAGTGCTTTCTAAATGAAAGGCACATGGAACTGATGTGGATTTTTGCAGGAAACACACCTGATGGCAGCAGATACACATCAGCTGACAAGATACTGCATGAGAGGTATTTATGCAACAGATACTTCAACCAGGTTTAAGGAAGTAGTGATCTTAATTCACAATCAATGTTTGTTTTCAGTTCACAAACCATTATTGATCCAGGTGGTTGGTTTTGATTCTGGTTAGAAAACAAAACAAGAAAGTAATGGTTCCAATTAATATGTACAGGCTGACTCTCTAGCCATTGTTTGATACTGACTGTGATTATGGGCTTGGGGGAGGGGTGGGATTTTAATGAGATCTAGATTCCTTCTTGGTCAGAATACATTATTCCCTAAGAGGCAAGCAATGGTGAGATTCAAGCTTATATGGCAGAATAAGGCCTGATTCAGAATGAGGCATGGAGAGAGATTATACGTACATCTATATTATTGCTTCACCATAATTGTTTTTGGTTGGATGATGATGATGATGATTATTATTATTATTAACTTTTGGTTTCCATGTTCTTGTTATGTGAAATCAGAGACTCTAAAATTGAAATATTAGTAATATTAGACCCAAATCTGTTCAGATTAACTACTTATAAATAGAAATAAACCTCTTTGATGCATCAATGTTTCCATGTTAAATGATAAGCCTTTTAAAAATCAGTTTCTTGCTGAATTACTAGGATAATTTGAAAAAGATGAGGGTACAAGAAAATCATGCTGCACTGAATGGATGGCTAGCAAAGCTTTCATCTAGGACTGAATTATTGTCTATACTCCTCATAAAAATAAAATTTAAAAAGAACAACAAAGAGACCTAAGGCTGAAAAGCCTTATAAGTCAGTTTTCCTTCTCTCCAAATCCACAATTTTCTCAAGAGGTGCAACATGTTAAATATGAATGGAAAGGGGAAAAAAAGCAATTCCCAGCAGGTAGAATTTGTACTAACTTGTTTAAGTCAGACATATTGGGAGAATGGTGAACAGCCCAGTAAAACTTTGGCAAATTGCCCTGGACAAACATAGAAACAGAAACTGAGTGAGTCAGAAGGGGTCTCCCGGGCCATCTAGTTGTACCCCCGGCTCCAGCCAGCTCCACTCATGACATGCCTACCACGTGCGTGTCCGGTCTATCCTTGAACATCCTCTCCAATGGGACTTCAACCACCTCCCATGGAAGCCCATTTCACACCCTCGGGGTCCTAACTGTCAAGAAGTACTTCCTGGCATCCAAATTGAACCTTGATTCCTTGAGCTTGACTCCGTCGGAGTACATTCTGCCCTCCTCTGCAGGGGAGAACAGGTCTCTACCCACCTCTGTGTGACACCACTTCACGTACCTACATGTCGCCAACAGATTCTCCTTGGAGTCTCCTCTCCTCTAGGCTGAAAAGGCCCAGTTCCCTCAGTCCCGCCTCATACAGCTTTCCCTGCAATCCGGCCACCATCCTTGTGGCCCTACGCTGCACTGACTCTCTCCTGGCTATATTGTTCCTGCAATGTGGAGCCCAGAACTGAACACAATATTCTAGTTGCGGACGCAACATAGTCATAGACTGGACAACAAAAAACTTGAACTACTATCCTGATGTTTAAATGTGAGAATGGCAAGATAGTTACTCATCTTAAAGGTATAAATCTTCCATTTAAAATTTTTTATTCAGAATTGTACAGTAGTGGCTGTGAAATACCAGACCCTGAAATCAATGTTTTTCCCCCTCAGGTTCACATTCCCTGTCTAGATATGTTTCAAAGGCAGTTTTTAATGGTGCCTTTCCAGATTGATGAAATTACCAAAGCAATAACTAATATGAAAATGGAAAAAGCACCTGGTCCAGATGGATTTCCAAACTGAGCAGTATTAAACGTTTTTAAGTTTTCTAGTTCCTAAACTTTACTGGTTGTAAAACTCTTTTGAATATAGTTCTATTTCATCAGCAGTCAATGATGCTTGTATTGCAGTAATTCCTAAACCAGACAAAGATAATACCCTCTGTACTAATTATCAAACCATTTCATTGATTAATGTTGACATTAAAATACTAACTGCAATTTTGGCTGACAGACTACAAGTTATTACAGTGCTAGTCCAACAAGGCCAGGTTGGATTCATTAAAAATAGGCAAGGAGCCGAGAATCTTAGATTGTTGATCTGATTGCATTAAATAAGGATAGAACAGGCACAGCTGCCATTGTCTCCCTGGATGTAGAGAAGGCCTTTGACAACATTTATTGGAAATTGATCTTTGTTGAATTGACAAATTTTGGTTTTCCTTCAGGTTTTCAGAGATTGGTTAAAATGTAAAACTCTTATGAAATGCTTGGAGCCAGAGTTAGGACCAATGGCATCTTTTCTGAGTTGTTTGTTCTTGAGAGGGGTAGTAGAGAGGCGTGTCCTCTTTCCCCTTTGATTTATGTTTGGAACCCTGGTGTGTTATGAGAAAATCCTAATAGTCATGGTTTTGCCTATAATGTGTTAGATTATACACTTGATCTTTATGTTGCTGGTCTTCTATTTTTTATTTTGGAACTCCCATTATCAGTTACAGCCTTGATGCAGGTGATTAATGATTTTGGACACCTTTTTGGTTATTCTGTTAATTTACCAGCCAGAACTTACATCTGTTGGAGGTAACATATGTACCCTAGACTCTGAGCTGAATGTATTACTTATTTAGGAGTTCTTGTCTCAAGAAACATATTGCAAATTATTAAGTTAAATTTGAGGGAGTTGATTAATGAGGTATTAAGGGACATTGACAGATGGGAATCCAAAAGTTGAGTTTATGGGGTAGAGTAAATATACTTAACATTAATGTAATACCTTGAATCATTTATATTTTATGTGACATTCCTTTATTTCTATCTGGCAACTGCCTTCAGAGATTTAATGCTTTGTTTTATAAATATTATGGGCTCTACTCCACTGCAGATATCCTTGAAAAGGAAGCAACTTCTGCTGAAAGCAGGATTTGACTGCCCTGACCTTTCTTTATGGCATTGGGCCTTTTAGCTGAGATATACTCAACTGTGGTCTTTTCCACTTAACTTAGATTCCTCTCCCTGTTCCGTTTTGGTATCTTCATCTTCACATGCAAAATTACATTTATGGGGAAATCCAGATTTTAAAATTGGCAAGAAAATGTTTCTTGGTGGATGTTGGGAATGGTGGAGCCCAAAGTTACTGAAAGGGAGGGTTTTTGGAAGTGCTCATAGTTTCTAGTTTGGATTAACTAACCACTCTGTTCATGCACAGAAATAAATCTTCCAGTTGCTGTAGCTTACTAGCTGTGACTTAACAATAAAGAGCTATTTGCAAAGAGACTGCCTGTAGTTTTGGATGCTTGAAACAAATAAGAGGATTTTTACTTAGATCAGCTTGTTAGTCCTGATTTTTATCATCATCTGGCCATCCTCTGCTTTGGAGGCTAAATAAGGATTGTCAACTATGGCTGCATGGCAATCCATGCAACTGAAAGATTTGTTAGAATCTAGGATTGGCCTTGTTGCTTTTACAGCTTCAGAACAGCCTGTGTTATTAGGAGTATTGATCAAAGCCAAAATGTTAACTCAACCTACAAGTTATGGTTGAAAACATACTCAAGGTCTCAAGCAAGCATGGAATAATGAAATGGGCATCCCATATTGTACAACCTTTGGGTGCTTCAATATCTATTTTACAAAGGACTGTGGATCTCAGGCAATGAATAATTCAACAGAAAATGGTGTTTGGAGTATATCAGGTGACAGTGTCTCTTTAATAAAGGTTTAATCAAATCAGCCAGTTGCTGGAGGTGTAATGCCACTAATTCTTCTTTGTCCATATGTTTTGGTAATACCCAATGGTGGTGTCTTTTCAAGAAGACACAATAATTCAGACGGACCTTGTGATGGAAAATTCTTTAATATTTAAGGATACATATTTACTTTTGGATTACCTCCCCATCTCTTGGACAGTCAAGGTAAGGGGCATTTCTGCATCCTTTTGGTAGTTAAAAGACTAATATTACAACATTGGGAGGATAGAGGTCTACCTTGAATAGCACAATGGGTGGAGG
Organism: Varanus komodoensis; assembly: GCF_004798865.1. Lineage (NCBI taxonomy): Eukaryota > Metazoa > Chordata > Lepidosauria > Squamata > Varanidae > Varanus > Varanus komodoensis. The sequence continues at coordinate 50,725,217 of NW_025336087.1, forward strand.
GCTTAATGAAACTTTAAGTTTTTGTATGGGTAGCCTTTAAGTGCAATTTACAAATGGATATTTGGAAATGGATATTTGGGATGCTTTTGTTGAAGGATATACATAAGTATTTTAATAATAGTATGTACAGTTATATACCAGAATATGCAAGTATATAATATATATGTAACCATTGCTATGAATCATTTTCTTAAATTCAAATATTCTAATTTTTCATTTTTCTCCTACTTTCTTTTTTTCTCTCATGGTTTGGTTTGATTGTTTTTCTATTGTACAAGAAAAAAGCAAAAATACCTTCCCTGATTAGTTTAGGATTATTGGGTCTTAGTTCTTTTGAAAATCACTGGGATCACTAAATGCTTTGATTATTCACAGTGCTCCTGCCAAGTCTGGTTTCCTGATGAGAACAGTTTCTACTCTTGTAGAATGCACGTGGTGTTCTTTATAAGATGAACTTAATGGATAGCACTTTAAATATGAGCTATAAAATTTTTGCTTTTGGGATGCTGTGGGGAGGAAAATAGGAAACCAAATCCCAGATCTCTCTTTGCCATGTAATAAAATCCACTCTCTTTGGGTCTGTGTGAACAATTTTGTGTTAAAACAGAAAAGCCCAAGGAATGTAGTCTTGTGGTACATACATAGAATTCAATTTGTAGTTGAACATTTGAACAGTCCTATGAATAATAATGCTGAAAAAGCACTGCATTATCTTAAATTTTCCAGTTTATGGTACATTCTAGCAAAAGTAATTGGCAAACTGATTTAAGCTGAGCTGAAAGTACCCTACTGTTTTCCAGAAGCATTTTTAGCAGTGTCAAAAAGCTCATCACATTTAAATATGTATGTTTGTGGTTTTTTCATTGCTTCACAAGTGTTTGCCTATCCAAACAGTATTGTTTTCCATCTGAATTGGCTTTTTCCCTTCAGTGGCATCAGCATGTAGCTAAACAGTGATAAGTGATATCTACTTAATGATGTGTTTCTTGAATGGTTAGGATCAACCAAGTGAGTTATGCAGAAACGGAAAGGAGATCTAACCAGGAATAGAAATGGTACTGTTTGGTTTAGCGCTGTATCTCACAAAGCACTCCTTTGTGAGGCAGAGAAGATTTATCATTGAATTCGGAGTCCTGCTAGCATTGCCCATGGAGGAAGGCGGGGTGGGTCTTCTCCTGCCTTTCCCAAGCACATTGGGCTTTTTCCACATGTCTCTGTCATTGGTCACAGTGGGCAGAAAAGTTCATATGAAAGCAGTGGAAAGGGGGAAAAGTTGCTTTGCATCTGATGGATCCCGAGAACTCTCTTCCTGATTTTAGCCTCAGTTAAAGTGCAAGGGGAACTATTGGATGCTGCTTTCATCTTGGTGGTAGCTTGAAGGTGGCTCCCAAATGTATTGTTGCTGCTGGTGGTATTGATGCTCTAACATTTTGTTACAGCAGAGATGCAGAACTGCAGTCTTGGGGGCCAAATGCAGCCCCAGGAGGACGCAGCTCTTTCTCCTGGTCCTCCTGCTCTCAGCTTCTGATCATTTGGTGATTTCCTGACTTGGTGCAGTTTCCTTCCCATTCTTGGGACTTTTCTGCACCAAGCAATTATCATGCAATTATCATTCTAACTTGCAATGTTAATGGGTACTTAACTGTGTACCCAATTTTAATGGGTACACAGTTAAACACCACTGTGACCATTCCAAGTTGCTTCTGTGTCTTTCTGGCACTTTTGATTCTTTTTTTTAAGTGCTGCCAAAATGAAAGCAAAATAAAGCATGGATTCTTGAAATAAGTGAATAGTATTAACCATACTTCCATCAGTTTAGATTCCCATTTAATGAAACAGCACAGAATCACATGCAGCCACACACACACACATACACACACACACACTACAAATGAGGTTAAAAGGGGAGAATCATTCCTTTATCTGTCCTCATAAATATTCTTCAATGAAAATGTTCCTTTCACTCTTCTCAGAAATGCTAACAGCTTGAAATAAACATCATTTCAAAAACACTGAAGAAAAAAAATCATCAGAGGGGGATCACAAGCTATTGTTCCCAGCATGCAGTCAATATATCACTTTAACTGTGTCGTGTATAACTCCTACTTTAATCATCTCCCCTGAAAACATGTGGAATACTCATCTTCCCTAATCCTTGTCTATAGTATTTCCAAAGTACTTTACAAGCTTGGAGTAACTGACTTTAATGCTTTGCAGCAGCTGAGCTAGTAGCACACATGATATCTTAAATGTAACAATCAAAGAAGCATGCAAGATTCTGGAATTTCCGTTGGGTAACTTGCAGATGTGCAGAAGCCAGATCCAAAAACTGAAATGTCAATTGTGAATGGGGAAGGAAGCAGAAAAGTTTTGAAGCAAAGAATGTTTCACTGCCCTGTGTCAACACCCTCCTAATGTGTGGGGACACTGTCTGATAGGGAATTGGACTGGTATTAAATATCGGTTACCTGATCCTGACAATAATTTATTTTATTGTATGTATATCCATGAATAATGTTGTTTAGGATTTATGTAATGCTCTATATTGTGTTATTAAGCCAGAGCATGTGGAATTCTTCAGGTGCTAAGCTTTGATGTTCCAGCCCTTCAGGGTATTAAGGATTTTGTGCCTCTGTGTGTGTGTGTGTGTGTGTGTGTGTGTGTGTGTGTGTGTTTGTGTACATTGAAAGCGAAGCTCTTGATTTAAAGCAATCGTTTTATCTGAGATTGAAATAGAGAATGGAGTTAACTCCAGAGTGAACCCAGAACCTTTCCCTCCACCCTTGGTCTCATTTTTGATTGCCCTTTATTTCCTTTCCCATGTTCCACTTATCTGATTCTTTTCAGTGCAATGGAATCAACCGAGCTCTTCAAAAAAGACAAAGTATAACTCCCTGCAACATTTTATGGCATGGAATGTCGTTTATGGTCTTGGAAATGTTAGAATGTACTAACCAAGGTGGTATGGATTTACTTTGAAATACTTGAACAGTGTTAAGGCAACTTTCCATTTTCTCTTAACTTCTAACAAAAAGCAAAGCAAGAGAGAGAGAAGACTGGGTGGGGGAAAGGGGTCAGAGAAAACAAGGGGAGGCAAGCACACACATGCCCCTTCAGAAAAATGTGGCTATTTTTTGTAGTAACACTGGTTGGTGATAGCAATATCTGTGAGTGATATGCAAAGTTATTGTGCCAGATATCTGGACTGATGAAATAATCAATCTATCCTTCTTCACGAAATACCAAAAACAGCACCAAAGTATCTCACTTCCAATTTCAAAGATAGGGTCAACCTCATTCCATACATTATTTTCTCTGGTTATTAGCATATCTTCATAAAGAGCACAATGGGTCCATGCTGCCATAAGGGAAATGATTTGAAATACAGTTTGGACTATGTTTAGGTTGCTATCTCACTGAAAGATGAACTTACAACATGCCACAAAAGCCAAGTACATTAAAATATCAGCCATATACTTACAACATACCACTTGTCATTCAGCATCATAGAATTTCTGTAAAATCTGACGATGAAAGCTATTTACATTCTGGTGAGAGCTTTTGTGCCATAATTGTGAGTGTTGAACTAGAACGTGGAAGATCCAAGTTCTTTCCCCACTTGGCCATAAATCTCACTAGCTGACTTTGGGTCAGTCACTGGCTTTCTGTCTAACCTTCAATGCAGGGCTTTTGTGAGGATAAGATTGAGAAAAGCTGGATCATGTGTAGCTCTTTGGGCTCCTGGAAGAAAAGATGGGATATAACTAACAAATAAATTTCAGCTTAATACCAGCAACCAAATGCCAGTTAGGATCAAAAGATATAATTTCTAGATCAGGCTCAGAACAGGAATCCTGTTCTGATCCCATGTGGACCATATGTACACACTGTCCTGCTCCAGGGATACTGTTGACGTGAAAGATTTCAGTGGAATATAAGACAGAAGATCTGATAACATATAGTGCTTTGGCAAGTTCATGCAGCCACATTTATTCAGGATCCTTCACCCTCCTGGCTAATAAAGAATTGGAATTAATTCAATGTTTAAACTGCTTTTTTATTGCTGTGGCTGTTATTATGTGCAATGAAATTTTCTTTGACTTATGATGACCCTATGGAAGAATGCCCTCCAAGATCTCCTGCCCTTGACTGTCCTGCTCATTTCTTGTAAATAGAGGCTGTGGCTTCCTTTATGGAATTGATCCATCGCATAATTGGTCTTCCGCCTCTTCTGCCTTTGACTTCCATCTGATCAGTTGCAATAAACAGATCGTTAGCTTCACAGAATTCTGAGTCATTTTCTTCTTCATATCTGACCCCTAAGCCAAATTCTCTCTCAACAGTGGATTCTTCTTTCTTTCCCACTTTACCCGTTACCTAGGATTATCAGCATGTCTTGGTGTGTTATCAATTTCCTCTTGGATGCTTGTGTACAAGTTTTCAGTTTCTTCTTCAGGAGCTATCCTTGGAGAGTGGACTTCTGAGCGTTCTGATTGATATTATTCCGTTGGACTTTGCATTGTAGCCCTTTACTGCCTGCACTACATCTTGACTCACTATTACAGCCACCCTTTTGAGTATGTCATTTCCAGAGTAAAACGTTTTGTGATTATCTGACTGGAAATGTCCCATTTAAGTTCACTTTACCTTGCTCACTCCAATCACTGTGATGTTTATCCATTCCACACCTTTCTTTATAAAGAATTTGCCTTGAATTAAACTTTACACATTCCATATTCTTCTCTGACACTTTCAAATATCCTCACCATGTTAAAGCTTTCAAAATGTTCAATTTTAGGACATGCAAGTATTTTTTTCAATTTGATGCCGCATATATGACAGGCTAGAGTACAATTTACTTAGAAAGTGCACATATTTTGTTAAAATCTGCAGGGAAAGATGTGAATTACTACTTATATGGGATTTCCAAGGGGGAGGGTCCATAATAGAAAGAAGATAAGCGCCTTTTATGCCCCTTCTTGCAAGGGCCCCTGTGGCAAATTTTACCCATCTTTGGACATTGTGAAACAATTCTATGGTTTATGATTCAAAAGAGAGCATTGGCTGGGATCCAAAGAACCATGCAACTTGTTCCATGAGCCCAAAGTGGCTTGGATTTCTCCACTTGCGCAATACCAACAATGGGCCACTTTAAAGCAGTTTGTAAAGTGACCTAGCAGTCAACTGTTCAAAAGGTGGGTGGCTTGAAAATCTAAAAGCCCACTGGACACTGCAACCCGTTAGACATTCCTAAAGCAGCTCTTTGGATCCCTGTCACTATGTCATGACACTTTGGTCAATGTTAAACTGAGGTCAAATTCAGACCCTTTTGAATGCATCATTTTTGCAAGGCCTTGCATAGGCTTCACAGCTGGCTCTGGTTTTATCCGTAGGATGAGGAGGGCAGACGAACATGTATTTAACAGTAGCTATTTAGGGGAGTGATGGGCGTAAATAATGTTCTTAATGAACTAATAAAATACAACTCATGCATTGTTCCAAGATGGGGAATACGTGGCTCAGCAATATCACAAGTGAGAAGGATCTTGGAATTTTGGTAGATCACAATCTGAATATGAATCAACAATGTGATGTGGCTGCAAAAACGGAAAATGCTCTTTTAGGCTGCATTTATAGAATATTGGGATGCAGGTGACACAGTGGTTTAAACTGCTGTGCTGCTGTTCTGGTTGATCGAAAAGTCACCGGTTCGAATCCACACATGGGGTGAGTTCCTGTTGCTCTGTCCCAGCTCCTGCCAACCTTGCAGTTCGAAAGCATGCAAATGCAAGTAGATAAAAAGGTACCACTTCGGTGAGAAGGTAACAGCGTTCCGCACACTTCGGAGTTTAGTCATGCCGGCCACATGACCACGGAGACTGTCTGCAGACAAATGCTGGCTCCCTTGGCTAGGAAACAGAGATGAGCACCGCCCCCTAGAGCCAAACATGACTGGACTTAACGTCAAGGGGAAACCTTTACCTTTACCTTTACCTTAATAGAATATTACTTCCAAATCTCATGAAGTACTAGTTCTCCTTTATTCAGCACTGGTTAGGCTTCATCTGGAGTATTCTGTCCAGTTCTGGGCACCACAGTTTAAAACAAACTCTAAAGTGTTCAGAGGAGGGCAACAAGGTTGATCCAGGAACTGGAAACAAGGCCCTGTGAGGAAAGATTGAAAGAAATGGGCATGTATAGCCTTGAGGAGAGAAGACTGAGGAGAAAGACATAGAACTTTACTAGTATTTGAAAGGCTGTCACAAAGAGGAGGAACTTCTTGATCATATCAGAGTGTAGGACAAAGAATAACAGGCTCAAGTTATGGGAAGCCAGCCTCCTTGTGTTGTGCAGTGGAACATATAGGAACATATAGAAAGACATACAGGAACATTCCTGGAGAACCTCACGTGAAGGATGTGTTCATCCTCCTGCAAAAAATGGAAGAAGCCTTGATCAAGCAGTGGGCTGTATGGCTCATATACAGATGCCTGATATCTATCAGAAGAGCTGTTCCATGCAAAGCCTGTTTAAAGCAACATAAGAAAGGAGGTCACAGGGTAGCCTTGGAAATAATTCACCATCAGCCATGAATGCCTGGACAACAGCAGACTGGGCAGGCACAAGGGTCATTTGGTCACAGCCTCCCCCACTATGACCAGATGTATTTCTGTCTCTCCTCCAAAGAAACTTGCCTAGTGCTCATCTCATTATGTTTAAGCACCAGGTTAACATATTTTATTCTTTCATCATAGAACCCTTTTGAAATGAGATAAGAAATTATTTTTGAGTTTAGTTAGACGCTGAGTTGTAATCGTAATGCATGACTAAGGCTCCTTAAGGTATTTGCAAGGGGGAGGAGAGCACTAGAACTAGTTGGCTCTGCCTAATATGATGCATTAACTCCACCTACCATATACTAGACTGCTCTGCTCTCTTTCCTGCCAGCCCCACTGGTCAGCAGGTGTCGCTGGCTCAGATGCTTGAGGAACAAAGGTTGCAGAGCTTCCACAGATTCACAGGATAATTTCATGGGCTTGGATCTTCTCTGAGGCTCTCCCTCAATCTCCTCCCCACTTTCTCTCTGCCTTTGGAGAGGGAGATGGAATAAATCCTGTGCTGCTGGAAGCTTCCCCCAGCCATAGGATTTATTATATATAATATTACACTTTTAAATATATGAGCATCTTATAAAAGTTTTCATATTTGTCTGAATAAAAACTGAATTAAATTATGACGAAATATCATGATTAAAGTAAAATTAAACAGAATCTTCTTCCTGGATGTTGAAAAGGCGTTTGATCATGTGGAAAAAGGCATCTTGCATTAAAACAAATCTCAATGAATGAAATCTAGGAGAGCAACTGGATGTCACTAATTTATCATAATCCATCTACATCTGTGTCATATATTCTTCTAAATGGAACCAGCAAGAATTGGTAGACTTATTTGTTCAGGCATATACAGAAAGCACAGTAGAAGCAAGGATGAGTTAGAAAAATAACAAGAGATATCTTTACCCTCTGAGACCAATGTTTTGGCAGAAATCCTAGGGCCTTGGACTGGAGTCTTGTCAGAAGACATGCCTCTGGGAACTTTGCTTTGCTAAGAGGCGAGTTTCCTGAGAGAAACTAACCTCTGAGAAGCTTGAAACACTGGATTCAACAGCAGAAAGATCTTCTCTAAGACTGGATTTCTAGACTAACGGGGATAAACCGAAAGACACTGGGGATTATAATTAAAAACCACTGTTAAGTATATGGGAACCTGACATTGCTAAATGTATAGGGACCTTTAGGAGTAGCTATAGGGACATTTAGATTTAAATGCTATTGTGGATTTTAATACTGGTGAATTATTAACTGCAAAAGGAAAAGACATAGCAGCCTGGCTTCTAGTTAGGAAGTGCTGTGACTTTAAAAATGACTCTTCAAGCATTCTGCTTGAAATTCATTCATGTACCACTGTTGGTTAATGATTAGTAAATGGCAAAGAAGAATAACAAACCTAATTTGGCTAAATAATACATGGGCATTGCACTCCAATACAGCTGCCTACGACCTCCAAACTCAGGAGATCACAAGCATCTCAGAGGGCAGATGGAACATGGAAGTGAAAGGTGCTACTGTACTTCCCTTGCCCTTCAAATAGCTGATTTTGGTTACCTAACCGTTTTGCCATAGAGTGTGAGAAGAGAAGGCTGAGGTGCTGCCAAGATGTCACATGTGTTCCCCTTCCACAGAAGGCTCACAAAACTCTGTCTCCCAGGTCTTGTGAACTTGGAGCTGCAGCCAGCACTGTTCTGTCCACACTGACCATAAGGTTTAGGGTCACTTTGTGTTCTGAGTCCCAGCTCTGACCTTGGAGTGAGTTTAAGGTGAGAGCTGGGACACCAAACTCCCCTATGGCCCTCTCCATCTGTCTGGCAGCCATAGGACTGTGCCCTTAAAGCTGCAAATGAAATGATATTTCAAAGTAATAACTGAGGACTCAGGCTCCCTAATATTTTACAGGATTATTATGCTGTAGAACTGGACTCTTAAAATAGATGTTTTGGTGCAGAAAAATTGATTTTATCTGCTTCTTATTAGTTACAGAACCTTGTTCAAGGTTATGTTGTTATATCTTAAAGATCCTGAGGCAATTCCTAACTGCATGAATGGTGTCTTGTCCAGCTTGCCTTGGGAATTTCAGGGTGTGGTTCTTAGATCTCACCTTCAGGGTTTGTCAAAGGAATGAGTACTTCTGGCTAGGATCCTCTGGAGGTACTGCACACAGAAAAATATTTGTTAGCCTTAGCTTAGCTTCATCGTATGCTGAGTGAAGGCCAAATCTTCACTTGAGACAATCTCAAGGGAAATTTAACTCCAATTCTTTCTTGTTTCCAGGGGGTTTAAGAGCCTTCTCTTGCAGTAGGAGAAGGTAGTGAATGGGGGGAATTGTCCCCATAGGAGGGGGAGCAATGGAAACAATGGTGTGAAGAGTGAGATAATTTTCCATCAGATAAACACTCAGAAGAGGTTCCATTGGATATCTCACAAAGGGGCTATAGCAATATTTATCTTCATAAATGTGGTCATTTCCTGTTCAAGCACTGTTATAAAATCAGAGTCAGAAGATATTAATGGGTGTCACTACCAGATACTTTCTGGAAACAGCTCATGCAGGTCACGCCGCACCTCAGCAGGACTCCAGTTTTAGGGGTTGGTGGGGAAGACGATGTGTCTCATTAAAGGACCTGGATTGGAAAGAACACGTTGCAACTAAACACATTGTTTCATTTCACATCAGTAGATCTACTGGGGAGGAGGATACGTAGCATTCTTCCTAACAAGTAGATCCCCTGATGGAGGGAGAGATGCTGGCCCATCCTTCCCAGTCTGATTCAGGATAAAGTCAGAAGGAGATGGTCAAAAGACAATAGACGGTGGCGGTGTGATGGAACTATCATTGTCTGTCGGGTGCTTTACTTTGCCTCACCATTTTTCTGTCAAACACATTAATATTTTGCAGTACTTCTAAAAAAATAACGACTTAAAAGAAAAACACTTAGCACATGTGCTTTAGATAGCAACTCTATGGTCCAATCCTATGCATTTTTATTCAGTAACTCCTATTGAGTTCCGTGGTACTTACTTCAAGGTAAATGTGAAGAACACCAGCCACCTATTAATATAATGTAACATAATGTCACTGTCGAATTTTCGTAGGGTGAGAGTGAAAAAAATCAGATATCTCATTAATTTGCTTGCAATTATTCTCTTAAAGTGTGATGAGGTGGGGGAAATCTTATATAGTACTTTGGAGTATGGAAGATGGATTTCATACATTCTCTTATAACATAATGGGAAGAGAATGAACAAATGTTCTAAAAGTAACAAGCACACTTGTATAGAACTACACATAAAAGAAAAGATGGAAATAATATCCAGGTGTGAAGTATCATGAGCCAGCCTGCATTTCCATCTACACTTTTGTATGGTGGTAGAAAAATCTTAGGCTTTTTTCATGCTTTTACTGACAGATCTTTATATTTCTTGAAAACACCATACAAAACAGGTTAAGCCAATGATTAATAATCCTTCATATATCAGGTGTTCTGTCTGTCGTTATGCTAAATAGTTCCTAGACTATTTTTCAGTCGGAGAAGATACTGCTTCAGTAAGCAATTTCAAGGCAGATAGTCAGATTTTCTGGTCTGATAACAGGGTGCTAATGGAATGAGAAGGAAAACGGAGCTGAAAGCAAATACTTTCTTCATCTCCCATAGCCTTGAATTACTGGATAGAGCAATCTGAAGTGTCTCAAATTTCTGCACATTACTCAACTAGATTCTTAAGCGGGTGCTACTTTTGACATCTTTCTTGCTTGCTTTCCTGAGGTTTATGCTTTTTTCTGCCCTCTGTGGTGTGCAAATACATGATCTAATCTTGAATTTTCATTCCTGGATATGCTTTTAGATGAGTTCAATGTGTTTTCTCTTTAGACCAGAGAGGAGGGAGGGTGGGGTTCTCCTAATGCAGAGCTGACAGGCGGGGAGAGCCATTGTGTTGGGGCTTGAATTGAAGTGAAGGAAAGGGCCCGATCTCTCTTCTGGTCCTTCTCCAGACTCAGCAACTGTAGTTGCCCTGATAATGTACAATTAGATTTAGACCTTATAGTGCTCTTGCTACTTGCTAGGTCTATACACAGTAAAAGACTTGGCTGAGGATGCAGATGTCCACTCTTTCAAGTTTTCAGTGAAGAACCTGCATGGGATTGATTGTAATGAGGGATGGAGGTGGGGAGAAGTGTCGCTGTGCTCTGTAAAATTGCCATTATCCTGGCTTCAGCTGGTGGAAGGAATGCCAAGCGCTCACGCCACTTGGATCTCAAGAGACTAAGTAGTCCTAGGACAGGGTGGCTAATCATTTTGGGTCCCCAAATGGCCATTCATAAAATGACTGTCATGCTCAGTCACAGCACACCTATTTCCCAGTCTTGCACACACCTGCACATTCCATGAAGGTTTACATAATGCTTCTAGACTCAACAAATAACTCTTATGCGGATAACCTAAACTGGCTGTCAGGTTCATCCTGGTGAAGTCATAGCACCAGACGCCCAACTACTACCAGGATTATACTTCACACCTTGTGTCATTTTCAGGAACATTTTAGCAGAATATGTGGACTACCATGGGGGTATCAAACAGGGCTTTTGCTTCATATTCTCTTGCTGTAGAAAGAGAAGGTGCTGTAACAGCTACTTTTCTTTCATGTTGCAGTGACCAGGCCCCTGATAATCTTCCCCTCACCCTGGTTTCTTGGGAGAAGGCATCTCGTGGGTCCCAATGTAATACTTACAGGGTAGCCACTCAAGCACTACCAAAAGAGAGGACATTGGAGGTCACCAGCACCACATTGGAGCATCCATTTACTGTACACCTGATTCTTCAGGTAGAGCACAAATTCATCTAGAACAGATCTAACTCCTTCTTCAAAAACTCTGGAATTTCTTTCTCGCCTCCTTTACGAGATGAGTCATCCACTCCATTTTCAAAACTGGGAGCCACAAGCAATGTAATTTAGATTCTGGTATAGAGATGCAATATTGCAGAACACTTACTGTGATCATACAGTTCATTCAGCTCTCTACAATGATCAGCCCTCATTATCTGTCCTTGCTTGCAACATGGCCCTTCTCGATCAAGCATGTACGGGCATGAATAAATAATGTTTATTACAGATTCTTTGACATGTTTGACAATTGACCTTTTCTTCTGGAAAGTCCTTTCCCTGAAGCGGCGAATGCGCTTGTGTCATCTGTCTTGTATGCAGCGTAATGATGCCGCCGCATCAGTTAGAGCACTTTTCTACATGAAGCATTTGTCCTGCAGTCTCGCTTCCTTACAGTTGTTGATAGCTTCCTTATGTTGCCGCAATCTCCCAGTTTCATTTCTTAGGGGTTTTTTGAGTGCGCTTTCCTAGGACTTTTTGAATTGTGAAAATGGGGTACTCTTTCTGAAAGTAAAAGGGAAGGTAGTTTTCTGCCTGTGCTGTTCCACCAAATCCCAGCACCCCAAAGCAAACTGATCGAACACTTATTTACTTGCTGAGTTAGTTGGAGGCGGCTGGTTCAGTTCAGTAGCAAGCAGAATCAAACCCCACAATCACTGAGAGTCTATTTAAGAGCAATTCTCACTGAGACCAATTCACCCCTCTTAGCCTGAACCCTCTTAGCCTGAGAGAATATGGCTTTCTTTCTCAAAAGGTAAGCACCCCTCTGACTGCTTGTATGTTGGATTTCAAGGTGCCACACTACCTCTGTCCATCCATGTTGGATAAATTTTACAGTGGCTTGTTAAGGTACAATAAGGGGAAGTAGTTAATCAATTGAATGAGAATGTGGATTTGGTGCTCATATTTCATTTATTGTCTTTTCACCCTGAAATATTTGTGTGAATGGGTTCTCAACTGAAACACAGTCTTTATCACCCTCCCTGCATTTCCCCCTGCATTTTCATTCACTACAGTCAAGACTGCAGAATAACAATGGATGCGTCCACTGATGGTATTATATTTCATCAGTTTTCCCTCTAGGGTTGAAGCATTGTGGAGCATGCTAAGCCCTTCCAGAACAGGCCTAAGGGTGGGAAAATGGGAGCTTCCAACGAGTTCTTCTTTATTAAAATAAACGGATAGCCATATGCGCAGACAGTTCACAATTCAGTAGGGAACAATCAATACAAAGTGTTTTCAAAAATACACTGAAGTTTATTGTACAAGAATCGTAATATGTATAAATACCATGAGAACAGCCAAACAACACCTTAAATATTTCAAATAGGAGCAGTATATTACAAATATTGGCAGTGAGTTTCTTTGTAAATTGGTTTAACCTTGAGCCTTCTGTCATTTTGTATTTTTGCACAGGAAATTAATTTTCTATATCCTTGGTGTACATCGAGAAAATAGAAAGTTGAAAAACTCCAAGGGATTTCCCCAAAAGCCTCCAAATAAATTTTAAAATTAAACAGATGTTACATGATCACCATTAAAACAAAGGTATGGGTTCCTATGTTATAAATGCTCTAAACCAAGAGATGAAGTGATTTTTTTTCAGTTACAATAGGTTTCCCAGATCAACCCTCCTGCCCAAGGATTTCACTAAATCCAGAGTTTTTGAGCCTCACAAAGATTTCTAACATTTAAATTAGTTAATGCTCTCCAAATAGTTAGACAATAGCCATTATAGGATATGATTTCTCACTGAACACTTCCTCTAGCAATGAGAACTGCAACAGTTCAAGCTTTTCTATCAGTTTCAGTTGCTGGGGTCTTCCACTTATTCCCTTCATTCATTCATGTTTGAGTTAGACCCCACATTATACAAGTTAAGGAAGCTAAGCATTTATGTTGCAATGACTACAACCTTTGTTTTACCTCTCCAATTCACTCAGTTACTACGACTATGTATAATACCATTTCAGCTGTTTGGTGACATTCATTGTAAATAGGTATGGTGCTACTGTAGTCAAGTCCATGTTTGGGCCAATATTTTCCTTGGCTCTGCTTTGTCTGAAAGCAGATATATTTGGACTCTCAAAAGGTACTTACAACTAGAATACACTACCAAAGACTTTTAGCCTACAAATTCACAAGTTGCTTTGAAGGATTCAGAAAGAAATGGGTATGCCTCAGCACTTGATTGTCCTGATACATAAACAAGAAGCTACTGTTAGAACAGAATATCAAGAAACAGATTGGGTTCCTATAGGCAAATGTGTCAGACAAGGGTGTATTTTAACTCCCATCTGTGCAATCTGTGTGCAAAACATATAATACAGAAACTTGGATTAGGATCAGAGGAAGGAGTGAAATTTGGCAGAAGATACACCAATAATTTAAGCTATGCAGATACCTTACTGGAAGAAAGTAGCAATGAATTGAAATGACTCCTAATGAACATGAAAGTACAAACGCAAGACTTCAGCTGAACATTATGAAAGCAATAGCCATGATTACAGAAGAATTGCATAAGATTAACAATGAAAAAATTGAAATTGTGAAAGATTTTGGATACCTTGGCTCAATCATTAATTCAAATGGAGACTGTAGCAAAGAAATAAGATTACCCTAGAAGCTGCCCTAGAAAGATTGGCACAGAACAAAGCTGCCACAGAAGTTCTCTTCCTCCTGTCCCAGGAGTATTCTAGGAAGGGGTGTTTGATGGGCCCTGCCTGCTTTCTAGAACTCATTGATCATTCTACGAATGGGGCTCCCATGATATTAACCATACAGCCTGTCCATAGAGCATATAATTTCTACCTTCTTCTCTGTTTCTTTTTCTATGAAAGATCCAGAGAAATGTGGGATGTCGGGATCCTTGAACAAGGGAATGGATTCAAGGAAAGAGAAGGGTCAGGGCAAGGATTCCTGATGCCTGGGTAATTTGAACAGTGAGTTTTCTGGGAAGGACTAGGTTTTCTGGGGAGGACTAGGTATGACCCATGACATGGAGTCAGGAGAGAAGGGCTAGTCAACTAGAGGGTCAATGAATAGCGATGAGGCTAGTCCGTATCCAAGGGGGCCTTCCCAGAAGGATGGGACCAAGACTTACTCAAAAGGAGGGTTCTTGCTGGATTGGGTTTAATGAACTGCTCTGTGCATGGGGACTCATTCTTTGTTGGTTGCTGGAAGTGCATTGTAGAATAAAGAGCTTTTTGCCAAAGAATAGTCTGTTGTTCTGTGAGTGCAAAGCAGGGAACCTAGCTTGTGACACCTACCTGGATTTAAGATCTTTGGGGACACCCTTTTCTTGGTCCTATTGCATGCTGGGTGAGAACCTTCTCTGTGGCCACTCTCAGGCTCTGGAACTCCCTGTTAAGGGAGGACAAATTGGCTCCCACTTTGTTGCCCTTCTTTTGGTATGCAATGGTGTCTCTAGTCAAGCTGGCCTTTGTCAAGTAAACTAGTTACTTGCAAGTAATATTCAGGGGATACCAAGTCTTAACCTGGAATGTCCTTATAGGTATCAGAGTTCTTTTTCATTAATCTATCCCCAAATATATCTAACTCCCCTTTAAATCCCCTGAAGCCCACTGGAAGGCCAACCACTTTCTCGCCCAGGCAGGGACTTAGGGATTGCATGAAGAGTAGGTATGGCCAGGCAGGGGCCCATCAGCTGGGGCTTCCTGAATCTGTTCACTTTCACCAGTGCAAACTGCCTGTTCACCTGCCCCCACACTAACCAAGGGACAAGAAAAAGAAGTGGTGCATGCCGCTACCTACTTGGTCACTGGATCTCTTCCTGTCAAGCGAGCGAGCGAACAATGCTCTGCGGAATGGCACAGGGATGTTCTTCATGAGCCCTGCTCTTGCGTATATCTCTATGTGCGAGGAATCCTTAATCATCACTTGAGTACTTCTGGATCTGGTAACTAGCTGGTGTTGTACCTTTAGGCACCAGTGCTTCCTGAGAGGGCTACTCAGCATCTGCTTCTAGGCAATTACTGTGCTTTGGTGACAATGGTGGGGACTCCCAGCATTCCCTCAAGGAAAACCTGTTGTAGTCTGCATTGCAACACTGGGTACAGCTGTAGAAATAATGCTTACATTTTCTTCAGCATGCAACATGATTTTTAAAAGCATTCACAGCCATGCATTTTCCTTTCTCAAATATATGCAAGATCGTGTCCATCACTTTTATAGTTGGGGGAAAGTGTGTCATAGTGTAAATAACATCAGTAGGTCAGAGTGGAGCTTCTGAGGGATGTGGCCTGGGAAGAAGAAGTGTAGCTCTGGAGTCTTTAGAGATCCAGATGGTGGGCCTGGAGGTACCTCTTTGTCCCAGCAGCTGGAGATGCTGCACTCTATTATTCTTACTGCTTCTCTCTATGATATTACTGAAGTGGTGGGATAGTGCTGACAGAAACTTCCACATTTTCTTTTCAGGCTCTTGTTCAGTTCCTTCCAGAAGACATTAGGAAACAAGATGACATTTTGGATCCATGTCTGGTTCTTTAAATCAGCTGACCTGAAATGCATTTCCTTCAGATGGTTACAGGATGCAGTTCCTGGTCAGAACACTGAGACACAATAAATGATCGGGGACTTTAACTGACTTTAATAAAGATGCTGGAATGTTAACACTGGTTTGCCCATTATTTCAGTGGTTTTAAATCTATCTGCCTATCTATCTATCTATCTATCTATCTATCTATCTATCTATCTAATGAGCATAAGCAGAAGCTGCAGAAACTCTGTCAGTTAATTAAATGGAAAATAAAAATAAAATGGATAAGGAAAACATTAGGAAAAAAGGATTCTATGTGCTTAGTAACCAATTTAAAGGGTTCCTTTATGGTGGTTTTCAGATTTTATATACACTTTGATGTGTGCTGTGCATTCCTTTAACCAAGTGGTCTTTTCAGGAAGATAAATCAGATACATTCTATACACATCTGATTTTATTAAAAGAACCTCACCAGAACCTATCTTTGTTCAAAAAGGATGTAAGTTTAACTTTTCCCCTTTTCTTAAAAAAAAAAAAAAAAATCACCTGATACCAATTAGAATTCCTTTACTCCTAAGCTGATTTATAGTACTGTAATACAGCACTGAAAATATGAAAGCAGAGAAGCAATATTTCAAATTCAGCATAAAATCAACAATAAAATGTATATTTATAACCTGAAAAGTATGATTTCATCTTGGAGAATTACCAAGCTAATAACAGTAATAAGCAAGATTTTTTGGTTGTACCATATTGTATCTATTAAACACTTCAAGGGGATTGAGAATAAATCAAATCACAAGATCATTTCTGGATATTCAAACATATTTTTAAATATTGTAAAAATGTGGATGACTATCACAACTGGTTATCATTTGTTAGTGTTTTTCAAACAGGTTTGAATCATGACCCTCATTGTTACATCTTCTAAAATGTTGGACGGATGCCTGTAGGCCTGAAAAGCAATTTCATTTAATAAATGAAGATTTACTGTCCCTAGAAGATAAAAGTTCAAGCACAAGTATGTAGAATAATATGGACTGTAATCACTACCCAGGAAATCTTGTTTGGTGCAGAAAAGATGGCTTACAGTCAAAATCCTATTTCTAGGTTCTGAAACTAAGCATGGAAACTCTTAATCAATATTGATTCTTTCAAGCTGGTCTCTTCCTTAGAACAGATCCAGAATTTTATTCCAATGGTGAGAACACCCCCAGCACAAGTTCCTCTGGGGCTACTGGGCTTGTGGCCCCTTTGACTGGTGGGGTAGGAAGCAAATCAACAGAGGTGGAAGCCAGGGGTCTCTGCAGGTGGGACTCACGTTGTGTAGAGGAGCTTTTAAAAATAGAAATGTTGGCTATCCATCCAGCACATTAAAAAGAGACATTTCACTGTGTAAATGTATTATAAGCCAATTTATGTTTTTTCCAGACTCACAAATGAGTTTTAAACCAGCCCATGAGCTCTCCAATCTGATAAAAGTATTATAAGACAGACTGTGACTTCTCCAGACTCACGCATGAACTAAATGGTGATTGGTGATGTCTCTGGAGTCACACAGAATTGGCCTGAGCTGAGCCAATTTGCTACCATTCTTTCTAAAATTTGTCCCAAGGCATGGGATTGTGCTCCACTGCCAGGCAGCCTCAAAAAGCCTTTCTTGTGCAGGGAAAGGGAAAGGCCATTTCTTGTGCATCAGAGCAATCCGACAGTGGAGAGGTGGTGGGTGCCTGGAGAGGTGCCTGGAGAGGTGCTGGGTTCTTCCACACTAGCAACCTTCAGAAAGAAACTGGACAGGCATCTGAGTGGGATGCTGTAAGCTGGTGCACTGCACCAGCAAGGGGTTTGGACCCAAACGCTTTCCTGGCTCCTTCCAACCTTCTTCTATTCTATTCTATTCTATTCTATTCTATTCTATTCTATTCTATTATGATGTTACAATTTTATGTTCAGTCTGCACGCATGCATCGTCCTGCAATGCAACAAAGAGACCAGCTGGCTACTGTTTAAAGAAGCCAGCAATGGTGCAATATTATTATTTCTTTTAAGGGGCAGGATTACAGTCGGGGTCGCAGGGAAGCACCCCTTGCCTCACCCCTTGTCTTACCGCCTCCCTTGCCCTTGGATTGCTCCTGCTGACAGCAGGGGGGAAGCTAAGTCACATGGTTTGCCCCTCCAACTGCACCACCTGCAGAAAGCCTTGGTGGGGAGATCAAGGAACTGCAGGGGGAGAGGTAGGGGCAAAAATGGCCTCCTCCTCCTCTATTCAGCTGTTCAGGCAGTTGAAAAACTCTGCTGTGTCTAAAGCCTGCTCCTGATGGAATGAGCACTTTGATCCACAGAGGCTTATGCTGGATCTAACCCAATGATCTGAAACCTAAGAGGGCAAAAGGAGAACTCTTTGAAGTAAACTAACCGAGAGCAAGATCACAGCAAGCACAGATGCAGATGAACCCGATGGAAAGCACACTGTGTTGCTTTGAAAGGCGTTTAAGCATCCAGATGTGTGGTTCCGATTGGTCAGTTGTCTCTCCTATTTATGTTTTGCCATTTTTTCTTTCTTCTGATGAACAAGTAACTGTTTGGCATGCCCAGTCTCTGAGTCACCATTCTGAGGGACAGTCGGCTGCCCTTCTTTGCCACATTACTAAAGTCTGGGCTTTAAAGGGCGGGGGGAAATACGGCTTTATTTTTAGGAATAACAGAACAGGTTTTTGCTCAAAGTTCCCAGAAATTGCTTTCCTAATTAGAAATGTGGAAAGTTGCCAGTGCAGCACAATCTTTTAAAAGGGGATTGTGGGGTGGGTGTAGCTAGAAGAGAGGGAGAGGGAGCCCAAGGAAATTTCAGGTCATTGAGTCTGACACCGTTTTGGGTTAATTGGTGTGGAAAGTGTTATTAAAGCTCAAATAATAAAGTATCTAAAAGAACAAATCTTGCCAAAGAAGAATCAGCTTGGATGCTGCCAAGGAAAGTTCTGCCTGTCCAAAATTTTGAAATTACGTGATAGTGTCAACATGCATATAATAGTCTTTGGGTCCTTTCCTAATGTGAAGGTATAGCTTTTCCGCAATCAGCTGGAAGTAGGATTGTTGCTGTGGCTCCTCACGCCACATAGCACAGTACTGCATCCCACCTCACAACCCCTCCGTGCCCCCCTGCAGGATAAAGAAAAAGGTAGGCAGTGCATTATTGTACCAGCCTTTGTTCGTTCATTAGTTCGTTCGTTCGTTCGTCCATCCATCCATCCATCCATCCCTTGTTTGCTTGTGCACTTAAATTTATTTATTTATTTATTTATTAAAACATTTTTATGCCGCCCCATTCGCCGAAGCCTCGGGGCGGCTTACAACATGGATAAAACAATAAGTTAAAATATTCATATAAAATAATCTTAATTAAAACACACATTATAAAATAAGCTGCCCTGGCCAGATAAAATTCAGTTGTATTTAGCATTTAAAATGTTGCTTAGATAAAAAGGTCTTAGCCTGGCGCTGAAAAACAAATAACGACGGCGCCAGGTGGACCGGAAGTGCAAAACAAAAATGATTTTTAAAAATTGGAAAAAAATAAAGGTGCAATACAGAAAAGTAGTGAGGAAAGGAATACATTGCTGGACATATTGATCCCATCTTTATGTAACTGAGGCAAATCATGGATTTGCCATAATGGGCCCTGGGCACATTCCACAAGCATCCAACCAAGTCAGTCAGAGGTTGTGACATGTCCAAACCCAAACAGTATAGGTTAATCTGGGGTTACATAACCAGTGAATCTAACTACTAATTGTAACTTAGCTCTGGGTTGTTTACTCAACAAGTTAGCTTTAGTGCCCAGGTTTGGATGTTGTGTTGGCCAACTAGAGGTTGATTTTTCAAAATTGCACCAGAATGCTTCAACAAATCATCTAATTGATCAGTTAACTGACAAGTTGGTGCTGCTATGGGCAAAATGAGTCATAGTCACCACAGTGCATGCAACCAATTAATGTTAAATTCTCACCAAACAAAAGGCTGGTGGTGGGCAAAGGAGAGACAGAAGGGTTGAAAATAATCTTTTGCTCCTTCTCTCAGCAAACAAATATGAAAAATATTAGCATAATTTTAACTTTACTTTTTTGTTGTTAAAAAAAAAAAATCTGCATGGGTGCAGAGCAGGTAACAGAAGCACTTAGGTAATCCATCAAAAGCTATGAAGAAAGTTACTACCATTCCAGACCATTCATCCATGTCAAGAGCACCTCGCTTCTAACTGCAATTGCTTTGGTGCTGCAGTTACACTGAAAATGTAACTAAACTATTGCTTTGCGCTTTAGTACATGAAAACTTTTAACCCATCACTCTATGGACGCTTTTGCTTCCAGTTTCTTTGTGCGATTAATAGCTCTTGCACACAAGACATTTTTGCATGCTCCAGAATCCTCACTCACAGTACTTTGTGGGTGTTTTACCCACGCAGGGCTTCTCCTGTGTTTTGCAGCCATTTCTGCTGCTTTTTTAAGATTAAGAAAAGTGTGGTATTATTTAGAAATGGTGCTATAGAAAACTAATGCATTTCACTATACCACAGTGTCACCTTGTGGTTTTATTAATAAAGCATGTAAAAAGGCAAATAAAGAAACCCATGGGGGAAAGATGTGGAAAGGAGTCAGTTTTGATCCTGCAAAGTCTCTGGAAGCAGAAGTCTCTGTAAAGTGGCAGGCTAATGTAAAGATGGGCTCCTTCACAGAAGTTTTTCCCAGGGTTATTCTATTTCCCCCGCTGTTCGTTCTACGACACAACTACTGTAGGTGGTGCTATGATACAGTGGAGTTGCAATGGGAGAGGAAGCAATGGGAGAGGCCCTGGGAGATGAGATCGTCAGGTAAAGCACTCGCAAACTACCATGAGTGAGGAATCACAAATGTATAATAAATGCTTTGTATAGAAAGGCTGTTTCTTAAAGCAACAAGAGAACAAGGAAAATACTGGAATGCAGTGGCTTGTTAGCTTCATTGCCTAGATTCTCCAGAACATGCAAGGGCGCAAATGACATCTTTTCCAGAGGCAATAACAAGTATGAATGGACCCATTAGATATACTAAGATTGCAAAAAGGCTTTGGACAACAGAGTCAGATCCTTTTTTTTTTTTTTTTTTTACACAAGTAGAGTTCTTCTGCTGGGAAAGATTTGGATCCACATGAGTTTGAGCTTCCATATAGCCTGGAGTGCTTGATTCTGCCTAATCTTGGAAATTAAGCAGGGTTTGAATGAGTTGAAATCTGGATGGGTGAGTTGAGTCCTGCATTGAGAAGGGAGGTGGACCTGATGGCCTGCTATGCCTCTTCCAACTGCATGATTCTATGATTGTAAGAGTGGGTGCATGCAGACTGGCTCCATGGCATCCTTGCACTACAGAAAAGTCTGAGTGGGAGTTCGGGGAAACCTAAATACACGGTTGGGATTACTAATGGTAGGAACAGCCTGTGTGTGTTTGGCAGACTGAGGCTGGCAGGGCCCTGAAAGTTTCCCCATGTGATGTTGCTCACATGGAAAGAAGATTGTCTTTATGGGGCTCAAGGTCTTACACAAAGGCTCTTGAGAAACATAAGCAGGAATAAGATAAGAGGATGGAGCCTATTGGATTGGTGAGTGGATAAGGAACAGGAAGTAAAGGCTTGGAGGGACTAGCGGTTCTTGTGGTGGCGGCTGGAGAGCTTCACTCCGTGCGGCTTTTATTGTGCACTCATCACTGCTCACTCACAATGGTTTACAAGTGCTTTAAACAACATCCTGGCCCTCCAGTTTTTCGCTTTTTAAGAGCCCTTTCACAGCTTCTTTGTTTTAGAGTAGGAATGTGCAGTATTTTATTTCATCCCACAACAAAGTGCAAGTCCTCGCTATTGTGCCACCTAGAGGCAATGTTGCAGAAAAAAGAAAAGCTCTGTATGTAAAGCTCCAGTGTTAATTCTGTGGTGAATCCAGAAACTTTTAACAGTAAGTTAACAGCTTCATCTACCACTTCATCCTGAGCAGTGATCTGCATTTGAGAGGAGGATATTTAACGTATTCACAAGTGATCTGGAGTGAAGGATGAGCATAAGTGTGCCAAGTTAACAAGCAATACAATGTTTTTCAGAATGGTGGAAAGAGCACCCTGAGGAACTCCAGATTGGAGATTCATCACTATGGCCTCCAGGGTAGTAGATTTTATTCTGTGCAGAGCATGGAATGACAACAGGGCTTAAGCTGTATATCAGAGCAACATATTGAGGATGAGGTTGGGGCAGAGTTATGGGCTATATGTGGAGCTAATGGGTCTGTGGCGGTGTAAGCAAGATGTTCCTAGGATGGTTCAGGAATGGCTTTATATAGAAATAGGATTTAAAGAGGGAATAGATGAAAATCCAGATTATCTGGGGGTTTGATTAGAGAACAGAAGTGATAACATCAAAGGATATTCCAAGAGTCTGGGATTCATGGTTTGCTTATTCCCTCCTTGGAAAGGTGACTTCTACTGAGACACATTTTAGTGGTTAGTGATGGCAGAGGGTGCAAATCTAGCAACACAGAAGAATGTCTGTCTGCTCCACACGAAGTGGAAGACTCGTCTACAAATGAAGTTTTAAGCTGCATTGCAAGAAACATTATAGATACTCAGCCGTTGCTAGGAAATTGTTCAAAGAGCATTTGAAAATCTTTCAGAAAGGCATGCAAGCACTGTGACCTCTCACATAGCCACCTCTCTAAAAAATATTCCCTCTAGGATATGAGTGTGACCTTTTGCATAACTTGTAGTTTAAACCTCTTGTGGTACACTTTCCACTTTGTTTGCATATGCTACTGTTCGGTTTTTTTCTTTGCCAGGTACATCATGATAGGTAAAACTGGGTTTATACTATAAACACTGTAAATGATGTAAAAATGTTGTTATACCACCCATTTACCTTTTTAATCTTTAAACTCCCTAATCTTTTGTGGGGGAGCAGGAGCAAGTAATCTGAAATGCATAAAACATTAAATTATGTCACAGTAATCTGGATTTTGACATCAAATTATGTACCACCCAGAGATTGTGATACATTGAACACTGGTTTCTGCTGGAGGTCTGGGAATCTTAATTGCTACAGTCTACAGTTATATTACAAATTATATAAGATGGCAGAGAATGCATGTACAGACTGTGAAGATTTTCTGTTCCCATTGTAAAAAGGCTCTTGTCCTCATGATTAGCAAAACAAAACAGCAACATAGCACCATATGATGGGCAGTTTTTGTTAATTACATGTTGAGAAGAAGGGTCTGGCTGGATCTTCCAGGAGCTGAAGTTGGGATTTCTTCCCTCAGAATTGCTACCAGTCTTGTTCTTGTTGTGGTTCTTGATCCTCCTTGACTTAAGCTCTCACATTTCCTGCCCTCAGTGTTTGATGACTCCCTTTAGTCTTTCTTCCAAAATTGTGACCTGCCTTCTAGTGGCACAATCCTATGCAATCTTACTTGAAATACATTCCATTAGGATCACACGGACTGACATTTATCCATGTAAGTGTATGTAGGATTGGAACCCGAACCAGCAAAGGAGCATCTGATGGAAAGAACTGAGAGTGTCCAAATGTGCTGTATTTTCATAATTTACTCCAGTCACAGAATTAGAAATTTACCCATGAACACGGTTATCAGAAACACCATAATAGGATGTGTGTGCAGTTCTCCCTGTTGTAGGGATTGTTTGACAAATAACATTTACCTTAAGAGTATAACACACATAAAGTATGTTCGTACTTTACTGTTTGGAGTGCCATACGCTGCCATGGTTTTGAAATATCTTAGTATCCTTTAAGATGTGAATGTTGAGGGGACATAGTTAGTTCTAATAGACATCAAAGCTTAAGGGTTTAAGAGTTGAACCTGTTCTGTTTTTCTCAGTATTAATGTTTCCCACCAGTTAGTCAAAAGACTAATGTTCTGTTTGACTAATTGTATATATTTTTTCAGCTTTCCTACAAAAAGCTCAAGCTGGCATGCATATCTCCCCCACCACCCCAGTTTATTCTCACAGCAACCCAGTGAGGGAGGTTGTGGTGAAGAACAGAAATTTTCTCAGGGTTATTCAATGAGTCTCTTGGTTAAAGCATGGTTTGTAACCTGTAAGGCTTTCCCACCATCCTAGCCTGACATGCTAACTTTTATGCCAAACTGACCTCAATGCATGCCAGATGGAGTACAGGTTGAGTCTGTAGCATCTTGTATTTCATGTATGTATTTCTATGTTCTTATATCCATTTACTCACAAGGCTTGTTTTGTAAAAAGAGAAATACAATGGCTCAAGGCCTGTTTCCTCATTTAAAAATGTGGATTTTGGTTGTCCGCTCCCACAATGGTGAAGAAAGACATTCAATGGTAAGGCACAAGGTCAGATCACTGTGACCACAGTGGTTTGTTTAAACCTCTGCACACACCAGACACAATCTGAACAATCCCTGTGCTGATCATGAAATCCAGACATGGCTGGGTTGTTGGAGGGTTAAACAAACCTCAAATAACCTAGTAAGAGCCCATGGGCTTGTTTAAGCTGCGGTGATGGTATGAACCAGATCACTATTTTTTGTGTTGCTGAAGAAACTCTTAGGACTGAAATTAGGTGCTGGGACCAAGCCTTGGTTTAAACAAATGTCCAGCTTAAGGCATTCATATTTTTTGCAGGTCAAGAAAGAAGAAAAATACCACATACAGATGCCTTATGATTTCCTTAAGGAATCATGTTGCCAGAAATGTTTATTATGTAGGTAACAAAATGGTGGAGAACAGACTTCCTACACAACTTGTTGAGATATTATGGGAATGGATGCAAAAAACAATTAAAAAATCCTCCTTTTTCTAAGCTCCATTAAAAATTGACAGCTGTGAAAGAAACAGAAACAAGCTTTGCAAAACCAGAAAAATGAAAGCTAGATGAGGTTTACTTTTAACCTCTTGGGCTTGCAACTCTTGAAGTTATTTATCTATTTCTAATGGCTCTATAAATTGAAATGAGATTAATTAAACTGTGCACAACATTCACCTCAGTAAGGATGACCCTGATTAACATTTTCTCTCATAACCATGATGTATCATCCAACATTTCAGATAGGAACACTCTTGTTCCTGAATACTGCTTGGTGTCATGGGTCTGGCCCAGTTGACAATAGTGGGCTGAGAAGTGAGGCCCAAGAAGTCTGGGACCACACACACAGAAAGCTAAAGAGACAGAAAAAAATTGAGCCAGTCGTGAACAATGTTCACAAAAGAGGCTAGCCCTGTATAGGCATTTCCCTCTCAGAGATGGCCATGACGAGCGGGAGACAAGAGGGCTGCTACACTGTCACAGTCTGGGCAACTTCACCCGGTGCTGTCCACACACCAGTTGGACAAGCATGTTTCCATGTGCTCTTTGCTCTCCCTGCGACGTGGAAACTGGCTCACACTCAGAGGCTCGTCTTGGGCACACCAGTGACAGTCAGGGGGCCTCACCCAGGGCAATACTATGTCAGGGCATTGCGGGACATTTTTCAATAGTGAGCCTCTGGCCAGACAGTAGAACTGTGGTCCACCAGTGCCCTGTGATGCTTCTGCCTGCTGCCAGGAAGCCCTTGGCGGTGGTGGTGGAGACAGGAAGCAGAAGAGGGGTTCTGATGTCGGGTAGCAGCCTCATCAGAAACCACTTTCCCAGGATTGAACCTCTGGCCTGGGCCTGGCACTAATAGGAAGGGAAACACTGGCCTCTCTTTGGGCTGGATTTCTGAGGTACGTGATAGAAATGCTAGACACCAAGATGGTTGTGGTGGTGGTGGTGCTGGTATAAGAACAAAAAAGAACCCATCCTGTCCTGTTTTTAATTTGCTTTCCTTCTAATAGCTGGAGCGACCACTGCTCTGAGCTACTCTAGTGGGACAGGCTCAACAAATTGATATTTAAAACACTGCAGTGAAGGGCTGTTTTCAAAAAGTTTGCCTGCTTCTGTTTTATTGCCTGATGGATTTGGGCTCTTGGTTTTCCTTTTTAGAGGCCTACCATCCGCACCAAATGTTTCACATTACTCAGTGTGAAAAGCCTCCTATTCTTTCAGATTTTTTACAAGTTTATACATCCGCAGAAACCTGATATTTCATATTTCATTCTGCTTTGTGAATGTCATTGTGAGGGATGCTGTTCACATGCAACAGGCCTCGCCTGTCTTTGATCAGCTTGACCGCAGCTAATTGTAAATGGAGAACAAATGAAAGAAATATTTATAAATTTCATGGGAATTCAGGCAAGGCCTAAGCCTTTCCTAATGCCTCCATTCACAGTAAATGTTTATTGAATACTTCTAGTCTACTGCATACTTCAGTATTTATATAGTGTTAGGCATAGCTTGTTTTGAGGAAATACAAAGAGTTAGTAAGTAACCTTCCTCCTCTTTGCATCCTTTCTTTCTTCTTTGCTTGCTTCCTTCCTTTAAACACCCACCCCCACAAGTATGTTGCTGGCTGAGAGGAGCTACACCACAATTGTTAGGCTCCAAGGGCTACAGCTGTAAGAAAAGCAAGAGGGCGGCAGTGGTGGGGGAACCCACCGTAAAATCTAAAACAAATTTTGAAGTGCAAAGCTGAGTTGGGAAAAATCAAATGAAAATGTTAAAGATTTGTCCAAAATAAAGTCATAAATGCTTTGAGCCAAGGGAAGCAGCTGCTGGCTTATGCAGACTAAGTCCTGAAATGCAACATAGCGAAAAGTGTAATATCATCAAATGGATCAGTGCTTGCCAGCACTACTTCACACACACACACACACACACACACACACACACACACACACACTCCTTTTGGACTGTTGAACTTCTCACACTATGTTTCTTTTATGATCCCCCCATTTTAACAAACTTCATTTTTACAATAGGAAACAGAAACTTGGCTCCCTATGGCCCCAATCCGAAACTCTTTCCTCAACTGCTTCCAAGAAACTGTTCTGACTGGAGTCAGTCCAATGGATTATTGCACTCCTGTGATCATACGTATAGTCTTGGCATCATTTCTGATTCTTCTCCCACAACCCCAGATTGATTCTGTTGCCAGACCATAACATTTTGTTCATGTTAATAGCAGTGCTAACATTTGCTTTCTACTGAACTGCTATTTTTAATATTCATTTAGATTTATATTCTGCCTCTTCATAATGTTTTGGAGGACTTTGACTCATATTTATGATTTTAAGGCCCCCAGAACATACAATAAATAGCTTCATTCCAGTTCAGAGATATGCTCCATAACCTGTCTGTGGGCAAGAGAAGTGACTGCTGGAAGTTCTGTACAACTGTTGCGGGTGTCAGTAAGATTTATGCCAATCTTTGAACACAGCATGAGTCAAAAATATCCCAGGGTTCCCCCTTCATTTGTCCAGCAGAGGTGTTGCCTGGAAAATGCTCCTATAATTAATTAACTAAATTATATACAGCTTTCATGTATCAAATTGGTGAATATTCAGATATGTTGGCATCAAAACAACAATAAATATAACAATAAAACAACATAGTGCAAAATCAATCAGCAGTAAAACCATGCATTCTACTGTATGCTACAAAAAAGTTTATTAAATTACAGTAATCGTGAATACACATCACAAATTTCCACTCTGGAAAATACTAATGTGTTGGTTGCTTGCAGAATGCAAGGTATGCCCACTAGATGATTGGAGTCATTGAGGGCTTTCCTCACTCCTTCCCCGTCAGTGGCCAGCCAGCATCCCAAGGGAGTTATAGCTCAAGATGTGTTGTCCCTCTGTGTTCACACTAGCTTCTCCCCTGTTCTTTCCTCCCTTTCTTTTATTTTTTCTGATCTCCCAGGTAACAGCTGGTGAGGACTCTTACAAAGTCCCCTTACACAGTACTGTACTGTACTGTACTGTACTGAAAGGTCTGACACCGGTTTGCCACTTCCTATATTCTTTTAAGCACAAGAAATGAGCAATTCTTTCCATTAATGTTTTACAAATACTTTTTAGTTAGATTGCAAGCATTTGGAAATCTTATCTAGACAATGTCCTAATAAATGTCTGCTGTCAAAGTGCACCTGGCACCAACCATGGACATTGAATAGAGAAACTGCAAATAGTTCCATTTTTAAATGTATACTCTCTTGACAGCTGTCAAAAGGGAAGCTGTCAAGGAAAGCAAATGTGCAGTTCATCTTCATTCACAAAGGGGTGGTAAGCATACTACCCCCTTTGGGATCAGATCCTTCAAGGCGTTTTGTTGGACCTGACTCTTCTTAATGTCCTCACACTTTTCCACCATTCCTTAGATTTCAAGTGCTTGGGAAAGTGGAAAAGGGTATTCCACTCCATTTGGCAGAGCACAGAGCTCTGGCAGCTAGATGTCAAAATTCAGGTTTCTGTTGAAAATATAGCTTTTCCCAAACAAGGCCACCCAGAGTTTACTGACAGGTTTATGTCAATACTTACATGTTTTTGTTAAAGACACATGCATATGCCTTTGTCAAAAAAAACCTTGTCAAAAGCTCTATTTTAAAAGGAGACCTGGACCTCCTTTCACCTATGAAGTGTTGTGTGGGTGCCACTCAGAACGGGTGGAATTTGTAGTAAGGCTGTTTATTAAAGGATTTTATATTATACAACTCCCAAAAGATGTTTGGTTTCAAGCATCACTTGCAAAACAATGCTCCTATCTGGGTGCCCTCTACACTGTTAACCCCAAACATGGTTTTATTTTCCTTAAGAGGATTTTTTTTTTAACTAAGTTAAATCAACCCATTACTGCTTGGTTAATTCTGAAAGGGAATGCTTACAACAAAACAAAAACAAACAAAAGAACTGGTGACCCCAATACTTTCAGGAGCTAAGGGAACAAGAGGGGTGAAAGCACAAACAACTTAGCATTGATTTTTGAAAGGAGACTAACCTGACTTCTGTAACAGATGCCTACCAGCAAGATGTTCTCATTTGCCACCAGTTGCTCCTTCTTTACAAGTAAAGGTAAGAGGTTTGCATCCCCCCTCCACCAATGAATGTTTTGTTTATTTGTAAGCATTAGTTTTGTGTACTCAATAAATCTTCATATATTTAAGGTAAAGAAGTAAATGTTCAACGGAGCCTAAAGCCAAGCCTATTAATGGAAAGCAGCCTCTCTTTTTATTTAATCCCAACTGATGTGCAATGAAATTAGCCAGAACACTAGTGCAGCTTGCATACAGGCCTGGTCTGGTTTGCAAGGGGTAGGGATGCATGGTGGGAGGGAACATCTGGCCTTTGCAAAATGGTGCTGTGCAGATATACTCTGCTGCTGATCGTAATCCCTGGGAAGAACCATGTTACTTTAATTGTTTAGGTCTTCATTCATCGTTCATGCTAAATTTCAAATAGTAAGAGTACTTTTTGCAATAGATATATTATCCTATTGATCTTTTAAAGGAATATAATTTCAGTCCCAGTTGTCAAATCTTCAAAAAAAGGTAAGAAGGAATCATTCACAATGTAAAATAAAATGTCTTGGAGGATATTGCAATGCATATTATGGCTTGAATTTTAAAAAGGAAAGAAAGATCTACAGTCTTACCTAAATTCTTATTTATTACAACAGGTGGTTTTCTTCATTGTTGAAAAAACCAAAATGTTACAGTGGTATGAACTGTAAAAATCCCCAATAGATTGCAGAAAATGCAATCAGCCTCTGTCTGGTGGGCAGGTTCAAAGGTAATAGCAAACCATGGTGGAAACCACAATGTCATTATATCTAAATCCAGCATCCATGGTGAGGTGTGGCACATTTGGTCTCCATGGAACCCTGTGGAAAATCAATGGCTTGTTGTGAGGTTTCCATACTTCACCACGGCTTGTTTCCATGTCTGAACCAGGAAATGGCGTTTCTGTGCAGTCTGGTTGCTTCACTTTACTGGAGAGCTGCTTGGAAAATGTTGTGTCCTTATGTTACTCTGGGAGCCAACAGTCTCCTCTTGTGAAAGTCGCCTTACACATGAGGAGCATATGGACTATGCAAGGGTATCAGCATCAGGGCGATCAGCCTGAAAAGCCTATGTCTCCTGCTCTGTCTCGTGCCTTCCCCTCTTTCCCTGTTTTGTTCCTGACATTCCCAAGAACTGTCCACAAGCCCGGTTGTCCCCTGCCATCCTGCCACACCTGTGAACAAACCTATTCTTTGCGTCCGGCCAGAAAATTTCCCAGGCAGATGCCCACAAACACTCCCCCGAGAAATTTTTCCTAGGTGAGCCTGCCATCTCAGTCCCTGACATGGGTGTCTGCATTGATGCCCTCCATATGCCTGGCTGCAGTGGGAACATAGCTCCCGAGTTCTTTGCATGGGGGAGCATGGACACATGTGCAGCAAGGGAGCAGGGAGAGGGAGAGGGGCAGGGGGTGGGTGTGCTTGTACATTGGTGCAGAGCAGGGCAGTAGCTGGTACTCAGTTCTCTCATAGAAGCACACTTCAAGAATCAGAGTTTGAGAAGGTAAGAACTGAGGGGATAGAACTGAGGGGATAAGCTGCAGGCTAGCATGGGAAATCTCCTGTACTCTTCACTTCACCCCCACCCCTTCTATCTATGTGACAGGCAGAATTGTGCTTAAACACACTTTAAGCCTGTTGCCCTCAGATCCTTGCTGTTCTGGTGTTTTTTTAACCTCCATGGAATTCAGTGACTTTAGAGAGGCTTAAGTCCTACTGTATCAGTTTAACTGGATTTGAAATGGGGTTACTTGGATTAATAGGTACATTGCAGAATACACCTGTAATGTGTACTGGCTTTCTGGCTTCCAGAGAGTGAGCAAAGAGTTCAGTCCTTAGAGGTGACATGTTATAAATTCTAGTGCCAGCTCAGTAAGAGTCTGGTGCCCAAGATCTTAGGAATCATCCTTCTCCCTTTGTGAAGTATTTTGGGTATTATCCAAAATTATAGCCTCAAGGATTCCAGAGATTACAACTGACACCTGGAGTAAATGACTCCCCCTCTCAAGGATCAAGAGAGGGGCCATCTCCCTACTGGTGACCTGAGGCCTTTGTTCCTCTTGTGGGTTTTCTGTCCACTGTCCACCCTTTGTGTCTACGAATGATGTGACATCCTGCAGGTTGTGACCCTGTTGAAGGTAGAGTTTCTGTGTGTAGCTTGGAAGGGGATTCGCATCACTGTTTTCAGTCCAAGTGGTCCAACAAGACCCCAGGATTGGTGGGGTGCTTGGTCAGCTTGTACAATTGCTGCCCTCCAACTTCTGTTCCCCTCTTCCTTTTACCCTGTGTTATCCTTTTAGCTGTAACACTTTAGTATCCACCACCCCTTTGTTCTATGCTTTTAATAAACTTGTTTTGTTCCCCTTTCCTGAGTTGTCATGTGCTGAATCCAGTGACTGGTCCAGGAATTGAGGGACCAGGGAATTTCAGGGTGGAAATTAGCCTAATGGCCTAGGGGAAAGGGGAATCTCTGACAGCCTTCTGTTACAACTCCATTATTAGAACTAAGGCACCAATGCAGAAAAACTTGCTTTGCATTCTGTTTCATGCTAGTCCTGAAGTTAGCCATAATGGTTTCAATAGAGGACAGGGCTTCCTTATTCCCATGCCATTGCAAGTGAAATTACTTGTCCCTCGAACTAGTATTATCACAAGTTTCAGTCAAGTTTTTTTCCTATCCCTGCAGTCTGGCCCTTTTAACTGGGTTATGCCAGGAACTGACTGTGGAACATTCTGCTCGCATGTGCTCTAACCAGTGTGCTATGGTCAGTCCACTGCAGAAGACTTCAGCAGGCACAAATTTCCTTACCTCTAGAATGCTGTGAGAAATTGCCCTTGCAAAGTTTCCTTCTTCTGCACAGCCTTGTTTTGTTTCAGCTGGTCACACAAACCTTTGGCTCTATGCCAGTCTTTCAAGAAGAGACAAAGAATAAGGTAAAGAGGCCCCTTGGAAATTGAACAATATTGTCTGCAAAATGAACTAAACCATTTCTTTGCAATGAGAAACATCCTTCTCTGGTATCAAAAAAGAAAGCAAGAATAATCCAGCTTTTTGGATTAGATGCACTTCACACAGTATTTAACTGTATTTAAACTAGGAAAGCTAGTTTGGTTTAGTAGTTAGTAATTTTTTCACATTTCCCTGACAGGGTGTGTGTGTGTGTGTGTTTCTACCCATAACTCACATTTCTTAATCCATATCCATGTAATTCTAAACTCAGTAAGCCTTTCACAGTAGTAAGTTTCTTGAAGTTTATAGCCATGTACTGCCATCTTATGCCTGTCTACTCAGAAGTAAGCCTCACCATTTTCAAAAGGGGCTGGTGCTCCCTGGTATGTATATTTGCCAGTGCATGGACTGGATCTCCAAAGAATTGCAGACAACCATGTGTTTTTTTCCCACCAAGTCACAATTTTAAAAACAACCTTGTTTGCCATTTTCATTTTCATTCCCACCTTCTATCACTCTGCCTGGGGTAAAACTAGTAGCTGTTAATAGTAGTAGAAGTTCAGGCTCCGTGGCTGCACCAAAATCTGTAAAAAGATTGGTGCAGAATAAACTCCCTTCAGCTCTTTTGCAACTTCTTCAGGTACCACTGCCCACACCACATGGTTCACTTGAAAGGGCAGTGCCTCTTCCCCTCCCACCAAGCCCATTTCTGGGAGTGGTTCTTATACTAAAGAACATTAAAAGGCTCCAAAATAATAATCACAACACCTTGTTTGGCCTCCTATGCACATACTTTCCTAATCATAGAAACTGCAGTGGAGTTAAAAGATTCTGCTCAAAGCTGCATTTTGCTGTATTTATGTATTCGTTTGTTTTTATGTTTATAAGTCACCTTTCTGGACCAAGCCTATGCAAGGCAAGAAACAACATTCAAGCCTAAAGATTCAGCAGTTCAATATTCAATAATATTTTTTGTATAAGAGAATAAAATTAAAAAATACAACCCCAAGTAAAATATAATTAAAGTATAAAAACAGTTCAAGTTTATGAATGCAATAACACATTGATTAAACAGACAAATGACCAATAAAAATCCATTCAAATTTAATTTGAAACTGATGGGCTTTCAGAGACTTCAGGGACTTCAACTGAAGGGGCCAACATCACAACCCTTGGGAGGGTGACACATAAGGTAGGGCCACAACTGAGCAGGCCCTGTCTCTATTGGCTATCTTAAAGGTGAGCCAATATGTAGGGCCTCCCATTCTGATATCAATGGATGGACAGGTTCATACAGGTAAATAATGGGGCCAAAACTGTTATGGATTTTGAAGGCCAAAATGGGCATATTCTTTGCTAATGTATAATACAATACTGTTTTAATAGCCCATTGCAATGAATTAATGTACAAGACCTTTAAAGGAGGAAAATGGCCTAACCAATATGGTAACTCACTGAATGTTAATGTTTGTTGGGTTATTTATTTATTTTTGCATTTATATGCCACCTTCTAATGGATTTTTTGAGGGTCAATAATCAGAATCTGTCTGTCAACTGCAATATTAACACAAATTTGATATGCTACTACAATTTAAATGTAGCAAATGGTTCAAATCCTATATTTCATTATTTGTGCACAAATTCTGCAGTGTTTTCAGGAAAGCGACACATAGTTTATTAATTAGATTAGAAAATTCTGATGCAGAGGACAGTATCAGTAGTTTATGTCTCATACAGAAATCAATTTTTCATGCCACACCTGCAGCATGATTTATCCAGAAGTAAAGAACATGATAGCTAGAAAAGGTGTTTTATATTAAGATATATTAAATATTTGTTCTATGTTTGCCTTTACTTGGTTTTGGATTTGACACATGGATATTTTGATAAATTCCATAAATAATTAAACTGTATCAATCAATGCATAGCTCTCAACACTTAATGTCCATATACCTATAATTCATGATGAGGAGCAAAATCGCTGGGTGAAATAGGCTCTGCTCTTCCATGTCAAAGTTACTCCCTCTCATGTTTTCAGGGTTTTCTGGTATCTTGTTTAGTAGTTTATATTTTCTTGACTGCAATATTTCAACATACATATAATAAAGCAGAAATAAAAGCCTTTCCTAATCTCCTCCATGGTATATGAAAAGAGTATCATTCATCTTGGACAAAGGTGAATCTCTTATTACAAGACTTGTCTGGTGTTTGACATGCCTAATCAGTCCAAATATTATTGTTTTAGCCTACTCTGAAGTATATCTTTACATAGGAAAAAGGTATTGTGTATTATACGATAGAGGAATCACTATTAGTCTTAAACAATAAGGAACTTTGTACTAATTAAAAAATCATATATACATACAACAGTCTTAGAATTAGAGCAGTGGAAATGATGGGTTGAGAGAGCTCATTTCAATAGAGAAAAAGGGAAGGTATGAGGTTGGAGGAAGCCAATGTAGCATTTGTAGTTTTATACTTCCATTACTGAATCGATCTATCTTACAGTGCAGAGATATGGAAGTTCCCATTGAAATGATACATTAGTTATGTGTGCATAAATGGCAAGTTGTTTATAGGTAAACATGAAAGATACATCATAATGGAGAATTAATTATAAAATGCAAAAAGGATCATGAAAGGTGTTTCAGCCTGTTCGCATAACAATTGATTATCATGGAAAAAACTGACATTTGGAGGGAGACTTGCTGGATGTCTAGTTGGAACCTCTGTTTTTGAATATAAGGCACAACCCAGCCAATATCAAACATCTATAAAAATGGGTTGCATGTAACATAGGTCTTGCACAAGGACATCTATGGGAAGGGAAGCTCTTGTACACCATAAAAAATCCTCTCATAGGAGTTGGGAGGCTGTGTGTAAAGGGTTTGGAGGTGAGGTGGGGATGGGAAACAGCAGTTGGGAAAATTGGCTGAAACGGATTGCACAATGCACAAGCTGCTTCCACCCCATTTCCCCTCCACTGCAGCGCCCCTCCCCCAAAATATCCCATGCCTCGTCTCCAACTCTCAGAAGAGACTTTTGGGGGCACAGGAAGCTGCATAGGGGAAGATGGGGCAAAGAATTTTCTTTGCATGGATGCCGTTATAGATGTTAGGAGAAAGAACACATTTAACTGTATAAGTGAAATGAATGGTACGTAAATATGCTTTGAACTTTGTATGTATTGTGCCCAGATTAGGTTCTGCTATTACACCATTTAAATGAAATGTATACAACACACTAACTATATTTCTGATGTGTACAAAACAGGTTTGGGTTATGAGGCCTCTAAGTACTTTGAAGGAAGAACACAGTTAACTGTGAATACTGTTTATGTTTAACTGTGAATAGTTAAGAAAAAACACTCTCTATTTAGTACACAAAAGCGAGCATATCATTTAACATGTTTCACTAGATTTTCATTAGGCTGTGTATGTGTTTGAAGGGCAGGTTGTTTTCTATTTAAAACAATTTCATGGAAGAGAGGAGCACAAAAAAGACACGTTTTCAAATTTGTGATCTTTAAAGGACAGAGCATACTGGTACAGTGTATCCCAGGTACAGCTGTTACTTTTTTTGGCAAGGAAACTGTTGCTTTAACTGACCCTTGCATCAGACAAATAGGCAAGGAGGCAGAAAATCAACAGTTTTCAATGGAAAGGTGGATCTATTGAATAAATCAAAACATGCCCATTGAAGTCAGGGGAGAGTCCCAGATAAGTGTCCCCATTCCATCACTTAACTTCAGTACAGGATAACATTTGAAATGACTCTGCCGTCAGTTACAGCATCTTGCCAGGGTGATATAAGACTAAACTAAGCTGAAATGCTTCCCCAAGTGAGCTGCCTCATTCTTGGCCTCTGAAATTGTGGGGACATGCTGATGCTTTGGCATGGATATGTATAAGGCTGACATGTGTACTTCCATTAACCTGCACTGGATTCTTACTCTCCATTACTGCTGAGCAGACTTCATTCCCAAATCCCTTTGTTCCAGTGCTTTCCTAACCAACCTCTATTTCCCCTTGGCATCAACCCATTTCCCCCGCTCAAAGTTCTGCAGCATGTTCAAAGGGTTTTGGATTTCTCTTACTTGCACTGGCAACACATAGGAAGTAAGGAACAGAGGAAAGATCCCCTGCTTACTTACTGTTCACCTTCACACCTCTGAAAGAAATTGCCACCTCTCATGAGGGCTTGGGAGAGAGGCAGAATTGTTGCCCCTTGCGGGGCGTTTCGGAGAAGGAGGAAGCCATGTCCCAAGGACTGCTGCGGGTGCCCCTTCCCTTCTCCAAATTGAAAGTGAGAGGCTGTGAGAGACTGCTGGGTATCTTTCTCTTCAGAGGGCCAGAGGAGGTAGGGGTAAGTTAAGTGTCCCGTTTTAATCAGGGCACACTCACTGACTCGATTGGCCGTGGATGTTCTAAAATGTTAATCAAAGAAATATGTTCAAGGGGCCTTGGCTATTCCTCTGATAGGCTATCCTTTTTCCTGTCTTACTGATAGATGACAGTGTGTGTAAATTACCCGTCCCTCCTGCAAGAATAATAGAATCATTTATAATAGGCTAATGCATTAGCACTAGACAGAAACAAGAAAAAAACAGTTTTCCACTGAATGACTTGACTTGGAAGTATTATCCTTCAGTCATGCAGGTTAAGTAGAAGGCCCTGCAGTATTTACTTAATTGACAGAGAAAAAGTTATATTTTATCTGTATTGCGCTTTTCACATTAATTCCTCACTAGCTAGACATGCCTCCCAGTCTCTCACTAGCACTGTACCACACTTAACAAGGATCTAACTATATTCCCAGTGTAACCAACCTGAAACATATGGTTTGTGAGTCATGATGGAACTTTGACACTTCTAACAAAGTGTGAGTCTGAACATGTTGCAATGCTGAAATAACATGTGCTAACCACTTATCATGATGAAATGAGCAAAGAAATGCCATCTTGACATGGACCTCTTTATGTAGTAAACACCACTGCTGGGTAACGGGAAATCTGTTCTTAAATGCTGTTCAAAAACCAGAAACCAGCATCTTTCCTTTTAAGGATAATACATCTTCATATGTGTAAAACTCTTGAAACAGCCAGAGCTATTCCTTGGTTCATTGTTTGTTGTGCAGCAATCAACAGATGGTCATGTTGATCTCTATGCCATGATTTTTTTCAACAGTTATTTCCTGTATATCAAATTTTTATTAAGATACAAGAACATGCAATGTGTTTCCTTGGTGATATGCTTCCCTGATTGGTTACATGAATGAATCCATGTGGAGAAATGATGAACCACTAAATACTTTATAGCCAAATTATTGTAGCTACATGTATCAGGTGTCTAATGGCTAAATGTTGATTAAGATCTGGGCCAGAATACTATTATTGCTACATTTAGGATTTTCATCAATCAGCAATTCAATCACAAGAAGCCCCAACATTGTCCCTCTGATTGGTCTGGGTATTGCACTGTTGAGGCCTATAATACTTAGCACCCAACATGAGAAGAATGCCCGATCTCTTTTTGCCACTAAGTTCTCCTTCTAGCAAAAGATGCTGCTTGCTTAACTCTGAGATTGGCATAATCTCTTGGATAGTGGAGGTCTGTGGTTTAAGCCAGGGTGGTGGTGGTGGTGGTGGTGAAGGCTCCATATTGTGAAACAAGACAGGCATCTCAGCTCAACTGTGACATATAGAGCAGTATGAAGCATAATCTAGCCATCATTAAACATTGTTTTCAATGCATGAGCTCAATGCAGGAGAATTAAGAGCATTCTTAACCACAGAATTGTGTCTTGCAACAAACTGCTACTCTGTGGAGTGCTCCATTTCAGAGTTCCAGCTAGTAAGGCTGAGGCTTTTTTCAGGTACTCTGTTCTAGAATGGGGAGCCATTTTGCCCCTTACCTACCCCCAGTTCACTGTTTCTTCTTCTTTAACAGTAAACGAACATTCTGTGGCCAGCAAAGATGCTCATTCCACATTCAACTGTTGTTAGGGTTGTACTTTTGCAAATACTGGGGGGGGGGGTATCTGTTGATATTCCCCATTTGTGTACAGATGGTGCCATGAAGGACTCATATAAGAATAGGCACTAGAAGAATGGAGATCACCTTCATTGTATGTGATAATTGAAAGCTCTTCCAGCAACTTTCTCAGGATTATGCTGTCTACTTTTCAAGTGGAACTGAAGTATGGGCAGATGGCATGGCCTAGGTCAGCGATACCCACTCCCCAAGGCCAGAGTTATTTCTACTTTCTGCACTTTTCTTGTAGACACACTTAGGAAGACTTGAATCTCCCAAGTATCATGCGGCTATGCTTAGAAAACAATATGTTCAATACAGTTATTGTTGTGATGGCTGCTACTGTAGCTCTGGACTGATCCATGTTTTCTAAGTTCTTCCATGCAACTTTAAAATCCTCTTGCCCAAAATTCTCTGAATGGCTAACCTGAAAAGGGATATTTTGGCACTCATAAAGATATTTAGCACTCATAAAACTGCCCTCTTCCAGAAACTGAATCATAAGTGGCTGTGATTTACATATCAAATGGACCTGTAATAAATTTCCACATAAATTCTTTCCAGCAGCGTGCAAACCTTTTTAGTTCCACACCCATGTGCCTCCTGTAATGATCTTCCACCTGGCCACGGTTCCTTTTTATGTGGGAACATTAAACTAATTTTACTTGGAATGCAGGATGGTTTCTCAAGATGATGCACCTGATACTAAAAAGAAGTTCACAAGACTTCTTAGGAAGACAAATGGTTCCCCAGAGGCTCCTTCTGCTTTGTATTACAGATTACGGTCTTGTTTCGAGAACCAGCTCATCTTTGACAACCTTCTGCTTCACATTTGGCATCCTTGTGACATCTTACAAAATGAGTGGAGGGTCAAGAAGTCAACTGGCTTCCTCATATGCTTCTACCATTACTACTGGCATCGGTAGGACAGACAGAGGGACAAGAAAGGATTAGTGGAGCCATCCCTGTGTGTGTATACAATCCTGTGATGACAATACTGTTTATTCAATAGATTTAGATGCTACTTACCATTTCAAAAATCAGAACAAAGCTCTAAGTAATTCACAAAGCAAATATTAAAATACATTACATAAATCATAATAAATATGAAAAATATATAAAATGTATAGAAGCCTTAACATCAAATACACCAAACACTGCAGTTAGCAAACATCTTCATTAAATAACAATGCCAGGAGAGATAAGTTTAAATTCTCCACTGATTTCAATTATTTGAAAAAGTCTCAACTAACAGAGCCATCCTTTGTTTGACAGAGGGTAGATTCCTGTGGCAGGTTGCTTCTTAGCCCATATTCACTGTTTGTAATTTGATTATGCCCCCACCCCACCACAAACACTGGAAACATGCTTTTTCTTGGCAAAGTGATCAACAAGCACCTCTGAGGTGTCTCATATTCTCCTACGAGGCTGGTGCTGCTTCATGGCTTCAGTTGAAGTGCATTAAGGTATTTTGTCTGTCAGCCAGCAACCCCCTCTCTGTACAGAAGCAGTGAAACAGGGGATGCCTGAAATGTGAGCCCAGAGGACGCTTGGCATGGAGCATTTTTCTTAATGAAAGGGATTTTTCAAAAATACATATAAGTATTAAGTTTACCTTTGTAAAGAAGGTAAAAATCACTTGGCATTATTCTGCATGTTAAATTCTTAACTCATTCATTGATATTAGTAGCAGATTTAGACTCTGTGGAGCTTTCTGGCTGGAGCAATGTGCACATGTGCTAGGTATATTGGATTAAGGCACATGTGTATTATTTACCTTGCACGCACACACACAAACAAATATATTGAAAAAGAACAGTGAAGTGTGGATGGATAGGTAGATAAATGTCTTGCTCTTCTCCCCCTTGCAACTCCCTGTGGCCCCTGACATTTGCCTTGGAAGGACCCTAATTCTCCAAACAGGTTTTCAGAGCATGATGGGGGGGCTCTTTAGAGGGAGGGGAGATGGTTCCATTTTCCTTCCATTGATGGAAACAGATACTTTGAGAAAATATCTCACTAGATTCCATCCTCTCTTCATCAAATGTTGCCAAGCACTTTGCCTAGTGAGCTCTGAAAAACAATAGGTGTTTCCCAGTGTTGGTGACTCAAATTCTCTAAGTTCAACTGATGTTACTTTTCTCTTATATAATCATTAAATAGCCAAGAGTATGGAAGATTTAGCTTCCTCCCCTGTCCCCCCCCCCAAAAAAAGCTCAAATGATCAAATTATGACGGCTGATGTTTCTATATAGACCCCCATGTGGTCAAAGAGAAAAAGAGAATGGGTATCTTGGACAGATATTGGGGCAGAGAAACTCCCGAGGGGCAATTATTGGCAGCAGTGAAAGCTGAAGGCAAGATTGGTGGAAGATCTTGCCCAGGCAATGACAGCAGTGCTCAAAATAACCCTGTTCAGTACTGTGCAGAAGAAGGTAACGGTAGACCACTTCTGCAAACCCTAATCTTGCCTTGAAAACCCTATGATGAAACAATCCAGCATGCAACAAGTGCCAGTGCCAGAGGATGAGACACCCAGGTTGGAAGGCACTCCATACGCTATTGGGGAAGATCAAAGGACAAGTGCAAATAACACTGTTGCTAATGATGCGACTTGATCAAAGTGGAAAGGATGTTTAGTGGCTGATATGCACAGAGGTAAAGGTCTGATGCTGCACAACACATACAAGTGGAACATGGAATGTGAGACATACAAACCATGGCAGACTGGAAACCATAAGGCAGGAAATGAAAATGGTTAAGCATCAAGTACTTGGTGTGCACAAACTAAAGTAGACTGGAATGGAACATTTCCAGTCAGACAAACACGAAGTGTTTTATTCTGGAAATGGCAAACTCAGAAGAAACAGTGTGGCTGTAATATTGAGGCAAGATCTGGCACAGACAGTAAGGGGCTATAACCCAAAATACAACTGAATAACAGCAATCAAAATTAGTGCATACCTATCAGTATAACTATAATTCAAGTCTATGAGCCAACAACAGATGCTGAAAAGGATGAAGTTGAAAACTTCTATGCAGATGTTCAAGAGAAATTGATAACACACTGGCACAAGACATGCTGTTAAACCTAGGTGACTGTAATGCAAAAATAGGAAGCAAACAAAAACAAATGTTGTAGGGCAATTTGACCTAGGGGTAAGAAATGAAGCAACAGAATGATTAATAGAATTCTGTGGAGTCAACATTTGTTTTATTGCAAATACATACTTCAAGCAACCAGTCAGATGACTCCATACATGGACATCAGATGGCCAATACAGAAATCAAATAGACAATGTATTAGAAGCAGAAGATGGAGAATCTGTATTCTCACTGCCAAAATCAGAGTGAAGCTGAGAAAAATTAGCAACAAAAAATTAGTGTCAAAATACAACTGCAGTAACATTCCTGAGGAATGTAAAATCACCATAGAGAATAGTTTTTCATTACTTGATGTAGTTGACTGTGAACCAGAAGAATTGTCTCTGAAACCAGAGATATTAGAGAAGAATACCCCAAATAGGGTCAGAATCCTGAATTCAATCTTTCAGCAATTTTCACACAGAGACAAAAGAACTATTAAAATGATCAGTACAAAGAAATAGAAGAAAGCAACATAAGCGGAAAAACAAGAGACCTCTTCCAGAAGATCCAGGAAATCAAATAGAAATTCAAACCTAGTTTAGGAATGCTAAAAGACAAGCAAGGGAACATGCTATCTGAATGGAACAAAATAAACAGAAAGTGGAAAGAATATACAGAACCATACAGAAGAGATTAAAGGATGATAGACTTCTTCAAAAAGAAATCCTATGAAGAGCTTGCAATATTATAAAGTGAAGTTAAAGCTGCTTTCAAGGCACTTGCAAAGAATAAAGCAACTGGAGTAGACAGGACATCAATAGAACTATTCCAAGCTGCAGAAAATGAATAAGTTCATTCCTAACAAGAATATACTAACAAATATAGAAAATAATGACCCACAGACTGGCCCACATTCAATATATATTCCAATCCTGAATAAAGGAGATTCAAAAGAGTACAGCAACCCCAAGACCATTGCATTAATTCTCCACTCAAGCAAAGTGATACTCAAAGTGCTGCAATAAACTGCATCCAATATGGAGTGAGAAGTACCTAATGTTTAAGCTGGATTCTGAAAAGGAAGAGGCACTAGAGTCATATAAGAAACATATGTTGGCTACTGGAGCACACCAAAGAATTTCAGAAAAAGACATTCTATGCTTTATAGCAGTGATGGCAAACCTATGGCACGAGTGCCACAGCAGGCACGCACAGCCCTCTGTCGGTACATGAGCCAAATCGCCCCAGCATTGCCCCAGCAGCTGAGCATTGAATAGAACCATACATAGGAGCCATGTGCATGCTCGGAAAGGAGTAGCGGTGTCAGGGAATGATGTCACAAGCAGTGACACATTAGCCGCGACTTGTCCGAGCTTTCACATGCCTGGTCAGTGCGCTGCCAATTATATATATGTTTGTGTGTGTGTGTGTGTGTCTGCTTGGACTAGCTGTTTTCAGGTTTTATTGTAGTATTGGCAATTCACGATAAATAAGTGAGTTTTCAGTTGCAGTTTGTGCACTCAGTCTCTAAAAGGTTCGCCATCACTGGGTTTGAGTCAGAAAAACAAGATGTCCTGGCATGATTTGGATGGTTGGAATGTGTTTGGAATGGGCAGAAATGTTGAACTGTGCAGAGAAAGCTACTCAAGGAAGGCGTTTTCAAAATTGCATTATTTTCAATGGAACATTTGCCCTAAATTAGAGTTAGGGGTGTGCACCAGGGTAGGGTTAGGTTAGAGAAACAAGGTGTGCTGGTATGGTTTTGATGGTTGGAATGTGATTGGAATGGGCAGAAATTATGATCTATGCAGAAAAAGCTACTCAAGGAAGGCGTTTTCAAAATCGCCCTCTTTTCAATGGTATTCTATATTCAATATTAGGGTTAGGGGTGTGCACCAGGATAGGGTTAGAATTAGAAAAACGAGGTGTCCTGGCAGGGTTTTGATGGTTGGGATGTGTTTAGAAGGAGCAGAAATGTTGAACTGTGCAAGGAAAGCTACTCAAGGAAGGCGTTTTCAAAATCGCCCTCTTTTCAATGGTATTCTATATTCAATATTAGGGTTAGAGGTGTGCACCAGGGTAGGGTTAGGGTTAGAAAAATGAGGTGTGCTGACATGATTTTGATGGTTGAAATGTGTTCAGAAGAGGCAGAAATGATGAGCTGTGCAGAAAAAGCTACTCAAGGAAGGCTTTTTCAAAATCTCCCTCTTTTTAATGGAACTTTAGCCATATATTAGGGTTAGGGGAGTGCACTGGAGTAGGGTTAGGCCAATGGTGGCAAACCTACAGCACACAG
The DNA here is from genome assembly GCF_004798865.1 of Varanus komodoensis. NCBI lineage: Eukaryota > Metazoa > Chordata > Lepidosauria > Squamata > Varanidae > Varanus > Varanus komodoensis. The sequence continues at coordinate 50,768,553 of NW_025336087.1, forward strand.
GCTGCAGTGGGCATGCAGAGCCCTCTCTGTCAGCATATTAGCCAGATCGCCCCAGCATCGCCCCAGCAGCCGAGCATCGGATAAGAGCGCACACAGGGGCCATGCGTATGCTCGGAAAGGAGTAGTGGTGCCAGGTGATGACGTCACGTGCCGTGACTCATTAGCTGCAACTTGTCCGAGCTTTCGCATGGCTGGTCGGTGCACTGCCTTGCTTGGACTGGCTGTGTGTTGTTTTTTCTAAACTAAAACCTCAGTTTTCACGTTTTATTGTAGTGTTGACACTTTGCAATAAATAAGTGGGTTTTGGGTTGCAGCTTGGACACTCGGTCTCCAAAAGGTTCGCCATCACTGCTCTATAGTCTTCAGCAAAGTGTTTGACTGTGTGGAGCATGAGGAGCGATGGATGGTCCTGAAAGAAATGGGGATGCGTCAGCACTTGATTGTTCCGATGCGTACTGTTTACAGACAAGATGCTGCAGCTAGGACAGAGTATGGAGAAACAGAATGGTTTCGCATAGGCAAAGGGGTCAGACAAGGCTGTATTTTATCTCTGTATCTGTTCAATCAGTACACGGAGCATATCATAAGGAAAGCTGCATTAGCCTCAGGGGAAGGAGTGAAAATTAGTGGAAGACACATCAATATTTAAGACAGGCAGATGACACCATACTACTGGCAGACAGCAGCAATGATTTGAAATGGCTCCTGAGGACTGCAGATGAATAGTAAGAAAACAAAAAGCATAGCAAAGAATTTCAGAACTTTACTATTAACAGTGAAGAAATCAACGTTGTGAAAGATTTTACATACCTTGGCTCAGTCACTGATTCAAATAGACTGCAGGCAAGGAATTAAAAGAAGACTGAGACTTGGAAGAGCAGCAATGAAGGAAGTAGAAAAGAACATCAAGTGTAAGGACATTTCACTGGCAACCAAGGCTAAAATCATCCATACTATTGCATTCCCAATGACAATGTATAGGTGTGAATGCTGGACAATGAAGAATGCCAACAGGAAGAAAATGTATGTGTTTGAAACACGGCACTGGTGGAGACCTTTGCGAATACCCTTGACTGACAGAACAAGTGGGTCCTGGATCAAATCAAACCAGAGCTTTCTCTAGAAGCAAAAATGACAAAGCTGAGGCTGTCATACTTTGGGCACATCATGAGAAGGCTCATCTCTGGAGAAGGCACTCCTACTAGAGAAAGTCAAAGGCAGAAGAAGAAAAGCAAGACCTAATATGAGATTCATCAAATCCATAAAGGAAGCCACAGCCTTGTACTTAGAAGAACAGAGTGGGACTGTCATGGACAGGACATTTTGGAGAGTTTTTATCCATAGGGTTACCAGAAGTCTAGATGACTCGACAGCACATAACAGCAATTTCTATAATAGTTTGGCAAGAAAGGTAAATGTAATGTGCATACCAAGCTTAAATATTTTCACAGGTGTATCACTCCAGAAATGTGCATATACGATAATGTTCCATTACCAATGGTCAAGACACTTCGTCTAAGCACTAGTATTTTGGCTCCGTAATTCAGCTTATAAAGGATTTGTTCAAATTCACAGCACCGCTTCCTGTGCTAAATTTCCACATTAATTTTCCCCTCTGCATGTATTGGTCACACTCACTATACTGAATACTTGAAGTCTAATTCTGTTATGGATATACTATAACACATAGGGGCTCCATTGTAATTTGGTATGTATTTGTGTTCCATCGTGGAGCATGAAATTAAAGAACATATGCATAGCTCGCATAACGAAATCAAATTTGCTGACCATTCTGTTTGCTGAAATGCCATTTATTCCAAGAATTTCTTTAGTGTTTCTTTGGATGCATGCCCTGCACAACAGAATGATTATAAATAGGGTATCGATATCAGAATTAATGGATAGCTAGCAGGATTACAATAAAGGTCAGGCTTTGCAGCCAGGACCGAGACCCACTGTGCCTAATGATAGCACCGTGCTCCCCATTCTGCAGGGAGTAAGGGCTGCAATTCAGTTGGTGCACAGTGCTAGACTGGGAGACCAACTAACTCAAATACTGTGACTGTATTTTTATTTAAATGCTATTCTAGCTTAGAGACAAATTATAGAACCACTGGAGTGTGGAGGTTAAAATGCTGGAGTTGGTCTCTAAAGGCCTTCCCTTCCTGACTTAGGTAGCTCATAGGAAGGAAGGTGGGGGTATAAATGTAAAAAATAAATCGGATGTACAGAGGTCCAAACTCTCAAACTAGCAGCCATTTTAATAGTCAATATATGTAAAGCACTTTTGGAGCCAGGCATACTGTTAGTCCGAATGAGCTGTAGGTCAGGCAGCTGATTTTGGGTTTCCTGAAAGAGGAGCAAATTGTTAATCCTTTATTTGGTCACGTTTGGGTTGTCTGTGCATGGCAGCCTCTCCTACACTCAGGCAATGCTATGGAGAGGCAGGGGATGGGCTGTGGTAGGTGGGAGTGCATCCTCTCACAGAAGGCAGATTCTGGATCCAACTCTTGTTCGCTTTAAGTTTTACTGTTGTTTCAATACTATTTTAGGAATAGCAGTGTTAGTTCGTTGCAGCACAAGCCACAAAGAGTTTTGGGGAAAGTACGAATGAAGACTTAGGCTAAAGGGCTAGAGCTCAAGGTGTCACAAGACTCTGGTTGTCCTTATTAAGATTTAAATTACCGTATTGTGTGCCACTTTAAAAGTAGTTGCTGAATACAATATAATAATTTCATGAATAAACAACATATTTATAGTCCGTGACTACAATCTGAATTGGAACAAAATTGGTTTATGCCTCCTTGAGTGACCTTAACTGGAAAGGAAGCCCATGCTCAACCCTCAATATGAAAGTGATATGCCTAATATTTGTGGATATCTTGCCAACATTTGTTAATAACTGAACAATGAAGTGATGCTGAATAGAATGTTTGCCTCTGCTAGCATGCTTTACTCTCTGTTTATTACCTGCTCAAAGTTCCCCTCATCTCAAGCGCATCTTTCACAGAACCACTATATGTCTGTTCAGGTGCTGAATACCTGTGAAACCCAAATGCATGAGAAAATGCAGATAGACTCACCCCTGGTTAGCACAAGGCTGCTGTTGAACTGAACTCTCAGATCTGAAGCATACAGAATTCTCTCCATGTGGATGAATTCCCTGATTGACCTAAAGTGCTGTTGATGGAAGTCAATGGACTGTGAGATGTTAGAACTGAATAGTGGGAATAGAAATATGGAGAGGTAGATGAAATGTTTAGACTGCAACATTAAGATCCCTTTACTGGCAACAGAAATGCTAACATTTAGATCTTACCTCTGAATTGACAGCATATAATGGAAATTAGATTTAAAAAACTGGACCTTTGATTTCTGAAATTAAAAATTTTGTTCAACTCAAGTTAGTTACACCAGCTTGCATTTTATCTTTTTAAAAAGTTTAAAAGCTTAGGATTTTAGAATTGATACAGAGAAACAAAGCCAATGTATGGGTCAGTATGTTAGAGCAAATCAAGTTTTCGCTCAGGCAGTGCCCATGTCAACATGAGGCATACTCTGACAGGGGAAACTATGAACATTTATTTGAGACTAGCTGAAACCTGAAATCAATCTGTGAGACTTCCATTTATTTTCAAGTAAGGTGTATGAGGCTGTCATGACAGAATATGAACCAAAACCAATTCACATGGCCATTTATCCATGCTGAAATCTGTGTCATTTGACTTTTTCAATTGATACTGACATGGTCTTATGTATTATTAACAATATGCTCAGATTGTGGCATAAATTATTTGGGAATGACCTTCCAACAGTGTCTAAAGAATGGATTTACTTCTGATATTGATATGCATTGAACCCTTTAGTTAAAAGGTCAGCATGAAACGACGTTTGTGCCAATCAACTTGGGGTGGCAAACATAGTGGTGAGTTCATGAATTAATATAGATTTAAAATTGAATTTTATTTTATATTATATGAAAGTTGCTTGCCTTATTTGATCAGATGGTCACAGAGGGACACTGGTCATGACTTTTTAAATGAACTATAGAACATAATCCCTTCCCATTCTTTATATTTTAAAATGTTGAAGTTTCTGGAGTGTGGAAGTGAGTTCTCACTTGCTTTGAATAAGTACTGATTTTTGCATCATCTCAAAGAATGGAATCATCTCATGGTGGTTGATTGAGATTTTCACTGAGCCCATGAGTAGCTTCATTTTTTAAGTAAGATGATCACAAACCTTTGATGATACTATCCTTCAGAAAGCTATCTAATCCTAATTTAAAGGCATCAGTTCTCCTGGCCTTCTTCACCTGATATGATAAAGAAACTTAATAATTAAGTATTGAATGAACACATTTTCTGGACTTTTGTGTATCCTGAAGGCTAGTTGCCAGCACAATCCTTTCCCTGATTGACCATACATTTCCCAACATGCCTCAATCAGTAGGCTGGCTGGGACATGCTGAGAGTCGCAGACCTTTTCCCTGTGTGATTATTTTAATTATTTATTTAAAACATTTATATGCCGTCCTTTACAACAATCTCAGGATGGCTTACAACATTTAGCATTATGTTTAGCACTGTGCCCTAAATCACTTTGTATGCCGAGAAAGAGAGAAGTGTTAGGACCAACAAGTGTATAAAATTTGTTGTTTTGTGAATTGTCATATTTTTTCCTATTATTGAAAACAGCTCTGCACAACCTCCAATCAGATGCCCTTGATTTCTCCAGAGGATCACACACAACCCCTTTATGAAGGCGCATTCCCCTCTTCCTTCAAATACTTGGTAGTTTCCTGGCTTTTGTACATTCCCCCCACCCCATTATAAAACGGTGAAATGCCCCTCAGTTAGTGGCAGTAAACACAGTACCTCTGGCCCCTCTGGCTCTGCCTCTTTTGCCTTCAGCATTGCCCAGTACTCAAAAGCCCTTCCGGTGCTCAGGCAGTCTCTGAAAGAGATTCAGAACTCGTTATCTTAAAAATGCCCATAAGACCTTGCAGCTACTGGCTTAGCATGCAACCTACAAATGAAAATGAACAATGCAGAAGATAAACACGCACACACACCTTTTTAAACTGCTCTGCGGTCAGGAAGCAGGTGTATGCCACATGGCCACATTTTGGGCTTGTTTTTTAAAACTAGCTACATTTGAATGCAATGCTGAAGAGACATGGGATGGTTTTCTCTCCATAATACATTTATCCCAAGGTGCACTTGGGCATCTGTTTCATATTTAGTTATGTTTTACTAGTAGCTTTAAAAAAAGTCAAGCTGATGAACATCTACATTTAGGAGACCATATGTTAACAAGGGGCTGTTAGGTGATGTGAGAAGCTTTGTAACGCATGCTCACCATATGGATTTTTTAAAGTTACAAAAATAAATAAACGGAAAAGTGCCATTAGGAAGTAATAAACAATGTTTTGTCATTTGTCTACTCTGCGGCCTATGCCAATGTCTTCATAGACAGATTTGTGACATAATTTCACAAGAGAGAAAACCACCCAGATTACATAAACAAACCATCAAACTAATGTGCAGGGTTTTTTAAATCTACAAAGCCTTCAGTGATTGGAAGGGCCTTGTTCTGTGTCCAACTGGCTGGGTCACAATGGGAGAAAGGGCCGTGTCTCTCATGGCACCCAAGTTATGGACCCTTTTTCTCTAGCAGTATAGTCGGGTCTCTCCTTTTTTAAGTTTTGGATGAATTACCAAGACAATTTTATTTCACCTTTTCACCTGACGGAAAATGGTTGTCTCCTTGCTGATTTGGTTTTGGCTAATTTTACCCAGCATTCAATTTTTATTTTCTTTTATAATTTCTAAAAAAGATCATTTCTATTCCGAAAAATCTAAATGAATGAAATCAAGGTTAAGAGATGAATAGCATTTTTGCAATCTGCTCTTTAAAAGAGTTTTCTGGTTTTCTACATTATTTCTGGTGTAGCTGTGGCAGACTGGGCAAGTTTAGGCTTCTTTGCAAGACATTTATTGTGCGCTCACGATTTCTCTCTCACTGTAGTTTGTGGTGCTTTTTCTGATTGGAGTCAAGGCCTCTATTGTGCTTCCCAAGCATGTTTGCATCTTTTTTAAATGGAGGCAAGTGGAGCATTACTGAATGAAATGATTTTCACAGTTCTGCTATATCACACTGCTATCTTGTGGCTGTGTAATGAAACATACAGAAAGGCAGAGAAGGACACCCCTACCCTGGGGAGGGGAAAATCATGTAAAGGAGCTGATCTTAATTCTGCAAAGAATTAGGAAGCAGAAGATTCAGTTAAGGTAGGTTAAAAGCCTTATGTGGAGAAGTCCTAAGAGAGTTGTCAGTGTTACAGTAATAGGACTTACTCTTTAGTATTAAACTAGAAATGTCAAGGATCCTTAGGCTAAACAGAAAGAAGATAAACACTTTATCTTGACTATAAATTGCAATAAATTTTATAAGGTATCAAAATATTTTTAGTTTGGGTCCGTGTCTATATTGAATCTAATTAGGCAAGTATGAAAGCTCCTAACAGCAAGAGGTTGTATTCAGTTCTCTGATTTATGTGGAACTTAGTGACCTTCTACTCTTGGGGTGGTGAACCTAATTAGAATGCAGTCTAATTTCATGTGGGTGGCAGAGAGCAAGAGGCATTAAACAAACTGTGCAGTCCTGCAAACCCCACCCTTTATTTTCTGTCTCTGGCTCCACCCACCAGCAGCTGTGTCTTCCTGGTGGCTTTTCCCATGAGCCAATGGCCAATGCCTTTTGTGCAATAGCCCTTAGTCCCGCTTCATAAAGACTGAGCCTTTAAGATCTCCCCTCTTCTGCTGCCAAATACTTTGAGATCTCCAAATTTCACAAGGCTCAAATTAGGCAGAAGGCTTTCTTATTTTCAGAATCCACAAAATTAGGAGATCCACAAAGAAGTTTCTGGCTTTGTTCCTAACTTCTTTTCAGGTTCATTTTTCCTCTAGTGATAATGGGAGTGATGAACTTGCTGAACGCCTGAGGGAGGGAAATATTTCTGAGCAATACCACAGCAAATTAATCACAAGCAGCAGCCATTTGGATGTATTACCTAAGATTAGCGTATTCCACACTTCTCTGCTGGGACTTTATTTTACAGTGTCTGCAACAGCAAATATTACATGGTGACATAAGAGAAACTGAAAGTAAAGGAGTGAACATAAAACAGATGAGAGCAGCTAAAGCAGCAGTTACAAGAAATCTGGGCTTTGAAGTTAATGCTGTAGAGAATTGGAGAAGGTGGAATCAAGATTTTATGTTGTACTGCACTGCAAGTGGAGCATAAAATGTAATAAATAAATACATAATAAAGAAAGATGAGATAATTCAATAAGCACTATTTCTTTATATGCTAGTGATGCAGTATTTAATACTTTTCAGCTTCAATGACAATCCTTTGTGGGGGAATCAAGTTTTGGTTACTATATTTGAAGCAGCTTTCCCCAACCTGGAACTTTCTGGATGTTTTGGACTTTTGACTCCTGTCACCTCCAGCCTAGAAGGTGAAAGATCAGGAGTGCTGCAAGCTGTAGGTTAACAGCATCTTGAGGATACCATTCTGGGAAAGGTGGAAGCATCCCAAAAAACATTTCTTGTGAAAGAAATTCTTGACTATAACTTGACATAAAAGAAAAGGCATGGTATGATAGAACACTGTTACAAACTTCAGGATGTGGGGTGCTGTGTGAATCACTCATTAACATATGTATGTGGAATAAAGATGGCAAAGTATGGCATGATGTGAGATACATTCAACGGTCAGATTGCTGAAAAAGATCTGGAAGTATGCAGGGCTAGGCAAGAGCCTGCAAAGCAGCTAAGAAGTGTAGCAGAAGAAAAGAATACATGAAAACCTGACTGCACAAGCATATTCCTCAGGCAACAGCCTCAGATCACAAGAAGCTTGGCACTACTAAAATCCTCACACAGAAGCAAGTGTCACAGCTATAATCAAAAGCCACAAATGCCTGCTTGAATTCCTGTCCAGTATATGAGCTCATATTAAGCATTTTGCCCAAATGTATAAAACTAAAGAAAAAAGTCTTAAGACAAAGGTATGATTACATTGGCAGAAACAAATGAAATGATGGGAGTTGTCTTTACTGGTACATTATATTCCTCAGCTCTGGAAGAAGAGTGGTTTTCAGATTGTATAAAGCAGGGTGGGTGACTTGAGACCTTCCAAATGTTTCAGTCTTCAGCTCTGTCCCATCATCCTTCCCCATTGGTGATGCTGGCTAGGGCCGATGGAAGTTGCAGGCCAAAACATTCAGAGGCTGACATATTGCCCACCCCTGTATGAATGACTACCAGCCTTTATCTGTTTACTGGATTACAGAACCACAACCTATAGGAGCTACAGAGTCAACTGCATAGCTTTTATTAGTAGGTGGGCAGGAGCACTGAAGTACCATATTATTCCAGCTGGTATATACGTGGAGCATCTGATACTGAGTGAAGATAAACAGAAAAATATTACAGCAAAGCTTTAGCTTCACTGCTCTGGGGGACTCAGCTTCCCTTCCCTTGGTCAAAAACAGGTGTGCAACATATTGAGTGAGGGATTCATTCTCTCAAGATCATATTCCATTCAAACTGATGCAGCTGTCTATAGGAAGAGCTGAAGAGATGTGCAGAGCACCAAAAGCCTCAAACCAATGATAGATGAAAAAACAGAGAGTAGAGTCACCTACCAGTTTAGAGCTTTCCTACTTGAAGATGTTAATCAGCTGCATCCACTCTGAGTTTCATTGTGAAACTGAGATCCAAGTGCTACCCAAAGACTGTTTCCTTTCTTGCTTTTCCACCATATAACTTCTAGTGTCACTGTGGTATAGTGGAATAGCACAAATACACAAGTTGAAAGAGTTTTATTTTGTATTTTACAATGTAGTGCCAGACTTTCCCTTTTTTAAAGAAAAAAACCCTGGAAGATCCTGATGACATCCAAAGAATCCATAAAGAACTGTGAGTAGGGAATTCCAAGCAGGAAATAAATGCTTCATATTAAAAAGTTCACAAACAAGGTAGGGAGACTTCAGAGAAGGTTTTGGACATTGCTATGGTCATGACTACATCAGGAAGATGAATGAAAAGTAGACATTAACAAAGGAAATTCTTCTTTTCTTTTAAGGAAAGCATAATGAGTACAAGAACCAAGGTGTATGTACATGCAAGGAAGGAGTTCTGAGTACCACCTGAGATGAAGCCAAGGGAACTAGTACTATCTAAGATATTTTGATGCCACAGGCAAAAGACAAGGTGGTATCTCTGCCTTCCTCCTGGCTATATTCAGAAGCTTTCCGAGCTCGAACACTAACAACCAGACAGGGACCTCCAAAGGACCCAAGGGCAGCCGGGAAGCCTTGGGGAGAGAGCATCATGCAAACACCCAACCACTGCTGGGCCTGGCTGCTCTTTGCTTTAGGCTCAAGTAAATGTGGAGAAGCAGCACAATCAGCGCCTGCTGAACCATGAGGCCTGGACTGGCTGCTTCTTTGTCCACCTGCTTGGTCAGGGGCCTTTCCCGATCTATGCTGCCTGTAACACACTGGGAGAAAGTTGCTACTCCAGGACATCCACCGGCAAAACTCAGCACCATCACAGTGCTGGCTGAGGGGGAATTGCTGGGGAGAAGGCATCGGCAGGGCCATCACTGGCAACCTTCCAGCTCCTCCATAGCTCCTGTGGCCTGAGGTGGCTGCCTCCATCTGCCTCATGATAGGGCCATGGTAACCAAATAGCGCTCTTCATCCTTTGCTTATGTGTTCTAATATGGGCCCCCTAGAGGGACTCACAGCAAATTGATGCGAAAGCAAGTAATTTTATCATATCTTGTAAATGATATCTTGCTTAATCACACATATATGCATACATAGATATAGACATACATACCTATATCTTCCCATTTAAATTTTAAATAGGGTTATCTTAAGGTAGTCTTTACATTGCGGCTCTCTTTGTCTTGCAAATTTCTTGGCTACCACATGAAAGTAGGTAGATCTTTGCTTCCTTCATCACAGTCTTAGTAGAGCATTCTTCTAGAGAAAATGGCTGTCATTTCCCCCCATAAAGGAACGTTTCAAGCCCTTTCTTACACACCAAGCAGGCAACACCCAAAGTCCTCCCCCAACTCCACTGATGGTGGAACTTCACTTTCCTGCCCATAATGATGGTGGGCACTCTTATAACCTTCACTCTCATAACCTTCTCCACTGAGCATGTGCAGATGTATCCATAAGTGCATGTGGATTACACCCTTATAACTTGGTGAACAGTTATAATAAGAGTTCACGGTGCTGAGCAAATTCTGTTTAACTCCTGAAGATTCTCATTCTGTAAATTTTCAACAGCAAATGTGCTTCTCACCTCAGACTGTAGTATTTTTAAGGGCAAAGTCATTCTAGTTCTTTCCATACGATGTTATTTTTATTTAAGCAGATGTCATTTTTATTTATTTAGAGTTTTTTGCAGAGAGATTTTCCTGGGCAACATGCAGTCTAAAAGGGGGTAGCCCAGGAATACCCTTACCACTCCCTGTGCTGTTTATGCCAACTAGGTCTGCTAAACCTTCATTATTACATCCTTTTGTGGCTACCTTTGAATTCTGTCTTTTTTTGTGCTGAAGTGTGATGTGACTAGCTCCTGCGATAGCTATACTATCAAATTTGAAGCTAATATCTGGTTAAGTCCCCTTCTCATAATTTACAACAGTCCCTTGACCCATTATGGATCCAGATTCCTTTAAAAAAATCTGTGTGTTTATTTAAGCCATCTCTAGTTTCGGTGTCAAATCCATAAATCTGCTCAAGTTCACTCACAACTGGGCTGACGTTTACTCCAAAAGGTTGCAAACCTTCAGGGCGGGGTGGGGGGAAACTGGCCAGAGTCTGATTTTGTAAATGAAACTCCAAACCAGCCAAGTTTTTCTTGGTTTTGTATTTCATTGCAAACAACCCCGGTGATTCTGAGGTAAGTGCAGCCTGCGATCATAAACAGCAGTAAATATGAAAAGAAAGAAGAGCTGCAGCTATTTTTCTTAGTAGTCTGCGATGACTGGAAAGCTGCCCTGCCTTGCTGCAATACAGGTTAGCAGACCTTGGCTTGAAAAAGGCCCTTTAGCGAAGTTTGATACTGAAAAGTAATCTTCTTCAGGAAATGAGTACCAAAGAACTGTTATACCATGTAATAAGAAAGAAACAATAAAGATCCTTGGCAAGAAAGTAGCTCTGCATTGATGGACAACAGTCATTATAAACCCTACTCTTAAATAGAAAGGCCTTCATGCTGTTAAAAAAAAGTGTTTCTGTGTTATAAATATTGGTGTTTGCATTTCATATTGGACAATTTCCAAACAAACTCTAGTCTTCTGAGCCTGTTTAAGAACTAAGAATTGCAGATACAAAGAGGAAGAAAATACGATTTTATTGACAGAGCAGGCTATAAAAATATCTCAGCTAATGTTTCAAATGTGAACTGTTGGGTGTGGTTTGAATTGAAAAAATGTCAGAGATGGAAGGACTGATGGTTTTTCCCTTTCCATTGCCCTAGGCTTCATAGTATTAGAATTATGGTGATCTCATAGAAGATTCATAGTAGGCTGAAATATCTCTTCAACAGAAAAGAAATGCGTGAATGGCCAAAATAGTATGCATAGCACAATCCATTTCCTGGAAGGAAGAAGAGGAGGAGAAGGAAGTGATGGTGGAGGAAAAGAAGAAGAACTGGGCATGTCATCCTTTAAAGAGCCAATTCACATTAATGTTTTGATGTGATGGTGCACTGAGTATTCTGTGTTTTGCATCGTAATTTATATTTGAATACTCCAATGTGATTTGAGATTTCTTTCTGTCCTAATTGCTTCTTCATGCACAGGCCTGTATCGAGCAGCTTGGGAGGCTGCTCAACTTTCACTGTTCCAGTCTTTGGGTGGGAAAGGGGATCAAAGTAGGGCCTGGATCCCATTTCTGGATGCCCAAAGAAACAATTCACACAATCAAGGCTGAGCACAGTGTGTGGGGCATGCGTGGACCCAATCCAGCAAGGAGTGCGCATACTCCTGTAGTCCACATTTAGGATGGGGACATTTTTTTTCTGAGAAGAATCATTTTGCAAATATAGAAAACAATCTGGAGATTAAGCTGCACTGAAAAGTTCTGTGCACAGTTCTCTCCCTTCCTCCCTCCCTCGCTCCATGTGCGTGCGTGCGTGCGTGTGTGTGAATAGAGACTAGATGGATGGGAAATAAATTTAATTAAAATTAAATTGATTAATTTGTTGGGAAATATGCCAAAGCATTAGCCTGTGCTCTGAGATCGGCATCTGCTCCACTCTTGAGGAAAAACGTGTAGCGACTAGAGGGTAGGACCATCCTCATGGAATCCTCTGCCTGTATTTCATTCCATTGCATTGCATTTCATTACTGCCCAATAACTAAAACTCTCCAGGAGGTTCACAGCAATTCACAAAATACAAATACAATAGTGAAAGACAGCTTAGAAGGCAGATAAAATCTCAATTTTAAAAAATTTAATCCATTTTGACAGCTAAAACTAAACAAACAAACAAACAAAACAAGACCGGTTAAACTAGCTGACATGTCCCATCTTATGTTTTAAATGCTTTAGGTGTAGAAGGCAGTCTTACCTCAGTGATGAAAAGATGGTAATGTTGATGCGGGGTGGGCTTCAGTGGAGACAACATTCCATAATTGGGGGACACCACTCAAAAGGCAAACCTTGTGGGTACTCAGTGGAAGGCCTCAACTGTAGATCATATAATGTTCTCTGAATGGGAGAAGCATTTTGTCAAGTAGTATAATCCCAAGTTGTACAGAGTGCCTTCCCTGAGGAAGGCCGCTCAGTGTCTACTTTGCTACAATGTCAGTACCATGGATTTCCCCCAGCTTTTCTTTTTAACTTCCTTTAAAGCTGTATTGGAACTTTTACTGATTATGCCACGGTTTTGTTCTGTACTCTGCAGTAACATTATTATTGTTAAATGGTTGTTTTATTATGTTTTCTTGAATTTTTTGTATTCTGTTCTGAAATTGGGTGCCAACCTGGGAATGCTAATGTACAAATGACAGAAGCATTTATGTAAAACATTTGCCCATGCAAACATTCATTAAGGCTTATCTAAGTAACATTTTATGAACAACCGACTTGATTACAAAATGCCCGAGAATTCTTTTCTGTCTTTACTAAGCAAAGCCACAACTTAAGAGTCTTTAATTTTTAATTCCATTGGTTATGCTATAAAATTCGCTAAAGATGTTATCTGTCTAAAATTGTTGAATTTTTGAGTGCTTAATTAAGCTAATTGGAATGTTAAGCTAACATCTTTTTGTTACCATGTTGGAAAGAAAGAGCTTTGAGATGTCTTGTGCTTGCTTGCTTTCAAGCATTCTGCTCTTAAATTATTTTTGATTTAAATGTTGGGCTTCCTAGACTATTTATTATTAGCAACAGAGAAACTCAGTTTGGAAATGAAGTAGGAATATAAGCTTTTTCAGCAATTTTTGTTTCTGTTTTTCAACAGTTCCCTTTCAGCTCATAATAATGGCACAGCTGTGTTGATGGTGCCAGGCACACGGGCCATATCATAGCACCCATTGTGGTTTCTTGCACCTACCTTGGTGGAGAGGGACTTGGAAACTGAAATCACCACCAGCACCTCAGCCAGGATACCTGGGAGGAGCAGGTTTTGTTTTGGACAGCAACTATATGAAATGTTTTCAAGAAATAATCAGGAGAATTGAGCCAAACAGAAAAGGTCACAAATGAAAGGTTGCTTGAGCATGTTTTTCATGGCAATAAAAAAGAGTTTCAGTGAGGATAAAATATTGTCCATGTGTTTATGAAGCAGCTGGTTCCTGACATTGGCTGAATGCTGATCACAGATGCAATGAAATTTGTGGATGCTTATTTTGCATGGGGGAAATGTTGTTTGTTTAGGTGTGCAACCAAGTTTTACTTCTGAGCCAGGCATACTTGCATTCCAAACTGGATAATTAAGAACTTGAGTGACATCATTACTTATTGCTATTTTTTCTTTTCTCAGATGGCCATCCACATGCAAGTATCTTTCCACATAGGAAATTTGGAAGACTAATCTGAAGAAAGAATAGACAGGCATTAGAGAAATTGTAAATAGTAACTTTATAGTCATACATATATGTGTGATCCTGTCTTATATCAGCATTGGCTCTGTTGCAATAAAGAAAGAACAAAATGCAAGATGACTTCTAAGGATTAATTATGTTCATTCCATGGCAGCATCCAGAGTAATAGTTAAAGACTGGAAAACTGTAGAACTTTTAGCACAAAAGGCTTGGCACCTGCAGATGCAACAAATATCCATGGCCAAAAAAGTGACGCCATCGGAAATTCACCCAAGGCCAAATTAAAATGTCTAATTTTTATAAAATATGGCATGATTGCATTGCATATGCAAGTCAAGGACATAGACATGATTATGCTTTCCTCAGAATATGGAGGTTCCACAACTCCCAACATTCTGCAGCCGGCAGAGAATTTCTGCAGCAAGGCAGAAATGTGCCTTGCTATTATGAAGAGCTGTAACAAAAATCTCCAAGCAGTCCATGGATGCCACCTATCATTTTGGTTGCAAAGTGATTGTGAATTTGATGTGTTTGTTAGTCATAGTAAAAAAGAAAAAGAAAAAAAACAGCAAAAAAGAGAAGGCCTGTAATGTTGGACCCATCGTACTTCGGATCTGACTTGCTCATTGTTGCCCTTTATACTAATGCCACATCCCAAAGTTTTTGAGCTATGCCTTCTGTCCCTATTTTGAGGCACAGACATGTGAATATATTCCCCATCCCCAGATTTCTAGTAAGCAAGATGCTTTGGAATATGCATATTACAGCATTCTAGGGCATGTGGAAGTTTCCAAACTATTATGGCACACGAGTGAGTGAGAAAGACCTAAGCGCATCTCATGAAATAATAAATAAATTTTATGCTGCTGTTGTTACATCACATCCATATCCCACATTTTATCTTCTTTTGAGAAGCCCCAACAAGCTTACATAGCCCATCTATTCTCAGCCCTGTGAGGTGCATTACTGGGCCAAAGTCATTCAAGGAGGTTGGTGAAGGGGCCAAGTCATCGGAGGAACTCCATGGCTGTGTGTGGCCTAGAACCAAGATCTTCTGAGTCCCAGTACTGACTGCTGACTGCCACCCGACACTGCCTCTTCAGCTCAGCATTCCAAGCAAAATCTGGTGCCTGCAAGTGTGTATCTTCCCAATGTTATTTTTTGCTCATTTCATATGTAGGTTGTAAAGCTGCATTTGGAAAAGGTCTTACTGTAAAAAGGGCTATCTCATCAATCAAATGTTTCCCGAGTGTGCACTGAAAAGAATAAACTTATGCCACATGTGTGGTTGGTGGAAGGACAAAATAAAACTCTGTATTGCTATTCAGTGGAAATATGGCTAGAGTAAACTCCTTATTCCTTACTGGCCCATTGGATTCAGTCATGTGGCCAAACAATATTTATCAAGTATTTTGGCTGCAGATAAAGGATTTTTTTCAGAATTATGATTACATTTATATTGGATTTGATGTACATCTCTTGAACTTTTGCTGTGAAGCTCCTAACTGTTATTGCAGAAACCAGTTTCTTTGGCAAACTATGGGATACATTCCCTTCTGATGTGCTGGAGACTCACTAAGGGAATCAGGCCCTTTATTCAAAACTGCCATACCATAATATACAATAATTTATGCTAATGGTCCTGAAACATATACAGAAGTTATAGATTTACAATATAAATGAGCATGGAGATTGATAGCATTTTGGCTACAATTGCTGGGAAATTTGAAAAAGAATGAATGATTATACTTTATGCTTTAAAAAGAACAGGATGAGGAAGAAAAAGAGGAGGAGGAGGAGGAGGAGCTGGGAAATTAATGTAGAATACAATCTAGATTATCCAGCGTTTGGAGGTAATGAGGTGAGGCCCATAAAATGCTTTATGCTTCTAAGCCTTAAAGTCTAATGCATGTAACCATTTATTCCATGTATTTCTTCCATGAAATATAATAACAGGTCAACACAAATAAGTGTAACTTGATCTGAATTCCAACTTTGTCAAAAGTGTAAAGATCTAAAAGTTCAAGCAGGTGAATTCAGGTTATACATGAAGCTGCATGCATAATAATAATGCATTCAGCACATTAGTCAGGAATTAAGCATTTACTACCCAATCCAGAAAAAACACCCATTTTACAGATGAAAAATACTAAGGCTGAGAGTTAGTAGAAATCATTAGTGAATCCATAGTGGCAAACTCAAAACTCATGCAAAACATTTCACTCAGAAAAGTGAGCCACCACCTACAGGCCTTCACAATATGCATTATATACAGTCCAGGCAGCAAGGATCTAGAAAACATTTCCTTGCACACTCTTCCCTAGCCTCTTCACATATAATGTAAATGCAGAACTATGTACAGCATGCGATGAAATTTTCAGCTGTATACTTGTTTGGTCTTCTGTATTACATAGATTCAGCCCCCACCCCCTACAGATTGAAAGAACACCTGAGGAAGGCCATGTGGGGTAAGCCTGCCCCATAGTCTATTCCCCAGCTGCCCTTACCTGCAGCCACAACACACCCACATACTTGGGCAACACCAGAAAAAGCTTTGCACATTCTAATATGAGGTAACAGTTCAGTTAATAGTGTCATCCAAGGGCTGTGCATATGTTCAGCTTCATGTGTGTACTGATATGTGTGTACTCAGTATACCGAACATGTGGAAGAAGAAGAGGGGCCCTGCCTGCTAGGCCCGCTCCCAACCTCCATGTGGTATGTGGCATTTCTAAATGGTGTGCCAACATGCACACTGCTGTTCCTGCAGAGGCACATCATCCAGAGTTTCTGATGAGTGCATGGAGGTCAAAGGTGGGGTTGGAGAAAGTCAGCGGCAGTGCCCACAGGTGAGGTCCTGGTTCCATGAATTCTATAAATATGGAGTGGGGACATCAGCACAGCCCTCTCATTTTATGGTTGAATCAAGATCTTTGGTTTCACCACCAAAGGATGCCACTTGAGAAGCTGGACGTCCACAGCTTCAGCTAAGGTGTGGTATAGAAATAAAATTAACAATAACAATAACCCTCTTCCCTGCAGCTCCCTGCTTTCTGCTACAGATACCTTTGTCATCTGCATCTTGTCAATGCAGATGACAAAGTTGTGGAAGAAGGAGCAGGAGAGGGTCTGTCACCAAGGGTTTTGCTACATATTTTTAACCCCAGCCATCAAGAAAATAGTACATCCTTGAGAATAGCAAAGAATATGCTGAATCCTCATCATTTGTGGATTTGGAATATCAAAAGCAGAAACTTACTGAGAATTTTGGAGTTCAAAGAACTGCAATGCTATTCTTGGATGGGTGCCTTATAATGCGTTTTTATTATTTAAACATCACTGACTCTGTCCAAAATGCTCTATAAATTTCAAGAGGAACTCTTGAGGGGATTATAATCTAGGAGACATGCAGGTATCTTCCACACTAGGGGTTAAGGGCAGACTTGCCATGGCAAGCTCACTCACTTTTTTCATGGCATCTTGTAATGTTGCCAGAAAATTCTCCTCCCATTTTCCTCATTTCTCTTCTGTTTCTTTTCAGAGCTCAGGAAATTCCTGTTTGAAAAATCAAACAAATGAAACAGCATATTCTGTTGTGGAAACCTGCTAAATATTTGTGGACCAGATTGTTTGCCGCGATGGTCCCTTCACACTGAATGTTGCAGGACCAGCCCGCCTTATCAGGGTTCCTGATCACTCGGAGATTTGCAAACGCCTTCAGTGGAATGGGCTTAGAAAACCTTGCACAAAGATCTACAGAGATGCACCCCCATCCACACACACTTTGACCCCTTCCTGGATCAGGTTTTGGTTTGCATAAACTGAGGAGGCACACAATGTATTGGCTGAGACCAATAATGAAGCTGAATGCATCTGGGTAGTCTCGAGAAATGGTGAAAATGGGCATGAACTGACAAGCACAAGATCACAGCAATATGTTACAACAGTTACTTTGTCAGAAGCACATAGTTAATTTTCATTCCTGTCTTCCAGCCTATTATGTTAATCAAGACTGAAACATTTCTTTCAAGCTTCTTTAACACAAAGCTTTTCTATACAATCTGTTAATCTGCTGTACTGTGTGGTTTTGTTGAGGAGCTAGGTTCTGAATGCTACAAGCATTTCCTTTTCTGCTTTTCCATGACATGACCTCTAGGTGGTACTGTGGTATACAAGAATAATACAAATATTCAAATGAAAATTGCACTTTCTTTCACTTTCATAATTTTATGCCACATTTTCTGTGCTCTAAAACAAAAACTAAACCAACCTACTCCCCATCAAAATTGCTGGTTAGACATAGAAATAACACCAGGGGTTCATGACTTTGTTTACAGAACTTTTAAACAACCTTGATTAGGGAATGATGAGAACACAATAAAGGCTCATAGTGGCAAAGAGCTTCAGCTATTAATCAAGATATTCCTGGTAAAGCATTTACCTGCCATGAACTAACTTGCTAGACTTCATTAAAGAAGCCACTCACTTTCAATATCAGCAGGAGGATAATGACACAAGCCTACCTGACCAAGTTCTTGTAAAGATTATAGCACGACAGAGCGGGTGAATACTCTAAAACTGCTTTATAAATGTTAAGGATCACCTTTTCCATGTAAGTGTACAAATTTGGCATATGCAGAATTATATTGATTTTACATTGTACTTTGGAGTCCCAGTGGTCATTTGCTGATTGATTTCTGGGTGCATTAATGCGTATCAATTCTGTGCCCAGCTGCCTGGAATTGTTTTGCTATCAAGGAGTCTGGGAAGAGACATGACTCTATGGCTTGTGTTTTGTTGCGGCCACAGAAAGTCTGGAAAAAAAAAGAAAAAGCTTGTATCACACAGGATGTTTGAGAAATGACATCAGATATGGCTGTTTGTGGACATGCAAGTCAAGTGCTTGTAAGCATTCCCATAGCCTCCATCAGACAGCTGCAGAATAATTAACAGCAAGAGCAGCTCAGCTACGAGTGGGAATTTGGGGCGTCGTGGTTGCTTCTTCTCTCCTGTGCCAAGTTATTTCTTTAGAGAGCTGACCTCATTCTGTACACTTCCCCCTTTTATCAATGGGTTCTCACTTCTTTGGTTACATGGCAAGGCTGTTATTTTCTTGGCAATTTCCTCAACTGAAATGCCTTTCAGTACGGTCGTGTGGCACCATGCTTTGTAAGCACCATGACGGCAGGGTGTTTCATGGCAGAAGGCTGTGACAATGTAATAAGAGTTTTCCAGCATTGTTCTCTTGATACGCTATGGGACTCGTTCTTGGTTCAGGCATTAAGATGATATTATCTGATGTGGGGCTCAGTCACAGGGAGAACAGCAGATTATTTCTTGTTCATTCATTTTGAACTGCATCTCCTGCCAAGATGGCTTTAAAAAGCCTTATAGGAGTTGCAATTCTATGCCCACAAATGAGCATCCTCTAGACACCCTCTTGACAAAGCATCTTCACAGTTTGCCTCTTAACCAGGCATCCCATGAAAATAAGCCTCCCAATGACTGCAGAGGCTTCTGGTTTCCAAAACAGCTGTAGGTGCTCTGTCCAGATGCCTTGTTTGGCCCTCTCTTTGCAGGGTGCTTGAGCAAGGTGCTCACACCTCATGATTCACCAAACACCCTTGTTCTTTTTCTAAATAGAACAACAAAATCTCTCTGAGACAGGATCTGCATGACCATAAAAGGGGTTGGCTTCCATCCCAGCATGGAATGTGAAGAGGGTTGGAATGGGGAACCTGAGACAGAAACTGGAACAGCCACTGCAGCAGCTTGGAGGCTTCCTTCTGCAGCATACACCATAAAAGTGTGAAGTGGGTCTAAAACGAATGGAACAATATTCATGCAGTTGTTGTGACTGGTGTATGTTGCCTGCAGAATTCAGATGTTAGCTTTGGCTGGTGTTTTCAATTCTGTGCCCCATTTTGGTTACCTATGCAACTGTCTGGACTAAAGAGAAGGCTGTTTAAACATTAGCTGGGAGCTCCCAGTCTGAGAGATACTTTATTCCAGCCTTGCTTTCTGTTCTGAGATTCTTCACAGGCCAGAACTGAGATACTACTTCCCCTAGTCACACTGACCATATAGGGCAGCTGTTTCAAAGCAGCAGCCCTGAACTCAGAGTAGTTCTCTTGTCAGGAGAAGCAGAGTGGAAACAGCCCCCATTGCCTGCACAATATAAAGTGACTTGGAAATGAAACCATTTGCAAACAATGCCTATGCCATCAGTTGATCAATGGAAAAGGAAGCTATGGAGCACCGTGCTCATGAATACCATCTCCAGCTATAAATAGCTTTGGAATGGACACATGAACTCTGTTCAAACCCTCTCCCCTGCCCCCTGCCACCCCATGCATTCTGTTTCCTAGCTACCAGAATGGATATAGATCTGATGAATTGGTGATTTTGGATGTGCTGAATGTGCTATGTATGAGAATACAAATGAGCCAACATAATAAAAAAAGGAATTCAGACCATTTGCTTTTTATGTGCACATGCATGCACACATAAGCAGAGGTCCTGCTAAAATCTTAGCTCATGCAGCAAATAGATAGGGAGCCTCACAAAAGAGGGTATCCAAAAGGACTGGCAGTGGGAAGAGAGAGCATCGCAAGTTTTTTGTTCTGCAGCCTTCGTTTATCCAGCCAAGTTTTGAGAACAAATGGCCTTTGTCATCTGGGTACGGTGTGGCAGAAAGGTCCCAGACTTCTCACAAATTCCATTGATTGGAGCAATGTAGCCCAGTGTGTTAGATGACATACAACAGGGCTTTTAACTACCTATAAAACGGTCCCATTTGACATTTTACTTTAAGCCCTTCTCCCGAAGACATGTTGAACTGTCCCTTTTCCTGCACTTGCTGCTCGTGACGCTGGATGGGTGGGGATGGGGACTGTGGAGGGCAGGGCAGGCCATGCTTTCGGTGCAGAACATCTGGGTGGCATTATGATGGAAAGGTGACTAATCCGGGGTACACAGTACTCCATTAATGGCTTAGGGGCTCCAGGGGCTTGTTTGTGCTCTGCTGTAGCTGGTCAGTGGCGTATCCGATGATTTTATGGGACACCAGTTTCAAACACTCAGAGTCAAGTGCTGGCAAAGGCCTACACTCACAGCTATCTGGAGCCAACTGGGTTATGGGCCAGCAGTTTGGCGTTGCAAAGGCAAGTGTTTTCCCTCAAAAGCAAGTTGCTCAAAGGGAGGGATACAACAGAGCTTTCTAGCAGGGTTTCTGCTACTGGACTGACTTTCTACAGTCACCTGTTTCCAAGACAGGACCAAGTCAATTCCTGTTTGTATTATCAGTTTCTGAATTTGAACCATTTGAGGTTTCCTTCTCCATCTAGCAACCTCATTTGTTCCAGTTTTGGCCAGAAATGGTGGAGCATCTTCCCAGCAGGTGGGTTCATGCACATGTTCAGTGTGATCAGGGATCCTATGTTAGTGCCAGTCATACCAGTATGAAACTTCCAGGTGTCAAAATAAAACCAGATATAATAGCAACTCTGCACATTTCACAGAGAAAAACAACATGGAGGCAGGACAAGTGTCCTTGGCAGATAAGTGGGGCAAGTCAGGTAATGTCAGTATGAACTCAACTCCAGATCCTGCTGTAAAATAACAACAATGTTGAAGCAGATGGATACAGCCCCTTGATTTTGCTAACATTTTCCTGTATATCAATAGCAGAAGGTAGCACATATCATCACTGCAGCCAAGAACAGCACCTGTATTGAGTACCTTTTGGTCATTTTTATTCCTAAAAGTGAACAGGGCAGGATATCAATATGCTAATTAAAGCAGAACTGCCCTTGAAGGGTGTAACAAAATGTAAGCCGCCCAATCTATTACATCAAAGCTTTAGAAGAGGATGGTTTGGAGTGAATAGGGGTATGTAACCCTTATCCTCCCTGATAATTTTTCACATGCATTTCTCCCTCAACTGCTGTTCTTTCCACAGAGAAATGGCTTTGTTTCATGTGTTCCAAGACAGAAAATAATAAAAGTGTTGTTTTGATCTGTGGCATCATCCCAGGGATTTTAGTTATACCCTTTTCCTTCATGTTAAAGATTTTACATTAAAATGTTTGGTGGCACTAACATTACTTTTCCTTTCCTTTTCTGGCACAGCTAAATTACTGTTAGTGATGTTATGAGAGCACAATGCTCAGTTTGAAAAAAAGGGGAGTTGCTGTTGCAATATGTTGAGAATCTCAAACATTGGAACCTTTTCTAGCATTATATATATATTAAAGTGAATACTGTTGAGCTTTTTGTGTAAAAGTGCTTTTTAACCTTAGCATCACCTTGACTTCAAATGCAACAGGATGTGTGTGTGTGTGTTTAAAGAATTTAGTTACCAATGACATCATTATCTCCCCATCTTTAGAACTGTTTTTTTGTTTAGTATTTATGCACAAAAGAGACAACTGAAGTCATAAATTTCAGGTATGTTATACTATTGACTAAATATTGAAACAGCTCTTTGATCATAAAAATTATTGTGTGTGTCCAAACCAGTTTATAATGCATGTTTTGCAATTCAGGTCTGACTTCTCTATATGAGTTACCATATTTAGTAAACAGCGTTAAACCATCCTTTAGTATATGATCAGTTTCTTCATGCTGATCTGGAGTGCAACGCTCTTCTTAGCTATGTTCACAAAGGACATGACTGCCCTGCACACGCGTGCATGATCGCAACAAGCGGACTTGTCATAATTCCTGACTTTTAATGGCCACATAGCACTAATCTGAAATGTTCAAGGCTTGTTTCAGCCTAACGTACAGGCCTGTTGTGGACTGTCTTATTTTCTTTAATGCTGGAAAACAGGGAACGGAGGTGGTAACTCTAAAGCACTGCTGTGTGTTATACAGTGCAACAACTGACATACTTAACCACAGTCCTCAACCCAACTATGTTGTGCTCCCTCCCTTTCTATCGATTTGGGACTGATCCTCAATTTGCTATGAGCCTTCTAGGTATCAATCAGTGCATCTAGGAGTGAGCAGTGGATTTGTGAATAAAGGAAAAGCAAAGGAGATACACCATGGCAGTGGCATGCAATCACCTTTTCTGACATGGAAGTCGTCTCAGAGGACATTGGTGGCACCTGTAGAGAGCAATCCTTACCCCAAAGATGCTGGCTGAGCAGCTTTAGAACTTGGCAGAAGCCACACTTCACCTCACGATGGCAGAGACAATGGACTGGCAGAATTCTCTTGAATTTACTAGAAGCACAAGGTAACTGCCTTCCTGTAACTCAGACCTGTTGCTTCTATCCTCTACTTATGAAACATGGAACAATTGCTCTTGTTCATATTTCTGAGGATCTTCATAGTAGCAGGTCTTCTCCTGGGCTAAATGTATTCATTAGGGTAAAGAATACCCTTGTTCTAGTATTTAGAACAAGTGGCCACTTATGCAATATTAAAAGAGTGTGAGGGAGGGGATATATCACTGAGCCTGGATGCGTTCAGTGGAGATAATGGAGGGCTGCTCCCATCGGAAGAGTTAGCTCCTTTATTTTCATTCCGCTCCCATTGCATAAAATAGGTATTGCCCTGGGAAAACTTAAATGTTGCTTTATTGAAACGTTTTTATTCTCCTTCCCCTTTCTAGTGCAAAAGCAAAACACACAATGGCTTACTACTTTTACTAATCTGCAGGTTTTTTTAAACAACAATATAAAACTATCCGCTAAAGACAGAGAATTAACAAATAGAACCAAGCATTGCCTGGAACATACAACAAACGCCTGCCGGAATAAAATGGTTTTCCGCGACTAGAAATAAATAGCAAGGGAATGTAATCAATTACACATTGCCAAAAAGATGACACTAGGTTACACAAAAATTGCATAGGGTAATACTGTATATAAGAATAGACTAAATTTAGAAATAATTGCTATAATTTGAAGAGAAATACAGCACATCTACCATAGCAGGCAAGTCTGTGTCCACGTACACTGTGGGCCTGACTTCTTGTTGACCACATGTGGACTGTTGATGGGTCCCAGCAAGGCCCCTCCTCCGCTTTCATCATGATGGGATGGGACAGCGCTTCAAATACAGGAAAATAGGACACCTCTCCACCAGGGCCAATCATACAGCATCCCATAATGTGGGTGCAACCACAGAGCAGGCCCTCTCACTTGTCCCACTCAAATGAACTTCCACCCTTAATGGGAAACAATGAAGGACCTGTGTTTCTGTTTTAGGGAAGATAAAGAGTTAGGTAACACAAAAGCCCCATTCAGACACTATAAGACTGAGCATAGCTCCACACCTGTTGTCACATGTTTCTGTCACTCTGTACTCATGGTAATTATTATTTAGCTTATGGCACACATGGCCAGGGAGTCTACAATGTTTCTACACATGGTAGATGTTCTGACAGCCGACATTTGCTGGTCTTTTCTTGCACTGGTGCACCACTAGGAGCAATCTAGCTTAACACTGGCTGGCCAGCAGTGCTCTTGAGGAAGTCAACACATCGTGGGTTTTCCACCCCTGATCCTTTGCCGAACACATCCAGTCAGATCCAGCACTGGTTCTTGATTCCACGCAAATGCAGCCAGCTTTTCCCACCAGGGAATAGTGGGCCCTATTTATCTACCTACCCACAGATGGCATGCTTTTGAACTGCTAGGTGGGCAGAAGCTAGGGATGAGTGACGGCAGATCATTCCATGTTAGGGGCTGGGCTCAAACTGCTAGAGCGCAAGCCATTTCTGGTCGAGCATTCTGGCGTCATTAAGCTGCTGTACCACTGCATCCCACTCATGGTGAGTACAGAAAAGAGAAGAGCTGTACGGAGAGTCTCTATGGGGTGAAGGAGGTTGTTCTCTGCAGCTCCTTGGGTATTCCCATTGCCCTGCACTCCAAGAAACAAGACTTGTGCATTGTTTCTCTTTGGGGCGTTACGGTGCTGGGTTTGATTTTTCTAAATGAACTTCGCTAAAAAGTGTGGGGTGGAAAGATGCTCACTGGCATGCCCTCAACTCTACTATGCCATGGTCATATTAAGCTTTCTCCTGTTTCTGCAATGGGAGAGAAATTGTTTTTGCAATAGAAACAGGAGACAGTAGCCAGTATAGAAGCATTGCACTGTGTTGATATAACCTAGATTTTTCTGTAGGATTTATTTTAATCTCACAGCTTCTTTGGACAATGCAAGTGCTTATATCTGTGAATAAACTAGTTTTGGAAAACTAAATGTCTGCTGTGAACTTTTGCAAAAAAGGCTGAATAGGAATCATTCTGGGACCTCATATAAATTCAATTTTTTTTCTCCTGTGTAATATGAAAATTCTTGTGCATTTCCTCATCTTGGCTGAGAAATAAAGTGCCAGAATACCCTGAGAAAGGCTGTTTCAGAAACTTGGCTGATAAAAAGAAATAAACTGCATTGGAACAAACACAATCTCCTTCCCTTCACCTCATGAGATTTTTCAGGCTTTATAACTAAACTAAAGGAGGTCAGCTATGTTTCACACTGTATATCCAATTAGAAAATCTCAAAGTCTGGCCATCAGATGCAATAAGCATTAACATAGAAAAAGTGAAAATATAAATATTTCAAAAGATATGGACAATCTGAGGGACGTCTGTAATGCAAGGCTCAGAAACAAAATTTGACAGGAGTAAAGATCACAAGTTTACTAATCAAAGTTTGTAGTGCTTGCAGTACTATCATGGCCCTGTTGCACTGCAGTTCAGGATACCAAACTGAAAGGGCAATTTAAAGGCTATAAGGATGATTATTTTAAGTGATCCAGAATCAAATTGCAATCTTTAAAAATATTATCAGGGAGTTAATGTGGATTCAGGATTGTTTTGGTGCTTTGCTTTGCTTTATGCTTAGCAAGAAGTACATATTCACTGGTCATTTATTTCATATACTCGTTTGGACTATTGATTGCAACATTCCCCACTCTGGTGCCCGCAAGATGTGGGGAACCAACATTCCCAGCCAGCAAGGAGGCTCCAGACTGCAGAAAGGCTGATCTGCTCCATGCCAATATAACACTGCTCTTAGCACTAAACAGAGAATTTTGTTCACAGGCTGAAGACAACTGGGAGCAGACACACTCAGGCTAGGAACAGCGACAGCTGGGTTGATCTTGCACTTTCCACAGCGCCCCAAGACCAGTGACAGACTCACCTTCCCCGTGGCTCTCACCTGGCACAAAGCAACTGGGGGCCTTTTGCAAGTGAAGAGGCCCTGCTGCAGTTGTGTTTGAAGAGCCCTGAAATCCTGTGGCAAGCACTGATGGGCTGATCATGTGGAGTCTGGTGCACATTTTTGATGACTGGGATATCAATGGATAAGCAGCTAGAAAAAATAATAATAAACTGCTGGAGCATATATCAAGGCTATTCCATAACATGAACTTCCAGAAAGACGGCTGTATTAGTGAGTTGCAGCGAACCCAAGAGAGCTTTCCTTGGCACCTTAAAGTAACAGATGTATTGTTGTCTGCACTTCTGCAGACCAGAGTCCGCGTCACTTAATATGGCACAAGAAATCTGTTAGTGATTACAGTGCCACAAGACTCTTTGTTGCTTTCCCAAATGAGAAGAAATAATGTGTGGCTTCTCCAGACAGGACATTTATTATATGCTCATCATCCCCTACTCACTGTTAGTTCTTTAGATGCCACTCAGACCCTCGTTTCACTTCTGCATCTAGTCAGCACTTTCAGCAAATTTATTTTTAGAGTAGGGAAAATGCTGCATTTAATCGTGAAAGTGAAAGAAACCATGATTTCTTCTTGTGTATTGTGCTGTTCCAATATGCCCCAGTGCAACAAAGTCAGGAGGCCATAGCATTGCATCCACAGTGGATTAACAGCCAGTTACTGGCCTTGCGCAGGAAAGCTCTGTGTCTGCTGGCTCACCTACTCCTTTCTGCTCTGTTTTGAGATCAAAGCCCTCCACTGGGTTTCACAGCATTTGGGCCCAGCCCTTGTGCAGCTGTGAAACTCCGAAGTTTTGCAATACAGTTCCCAGCATTCCTGGCCACTGACTGGCAGTGATGGAAGCTGAAGTCCAAAATACCTGGTGAGCAGCAGCTTGGGAAGGATGCTTTACGCAGTGGCTCATACAGTACAGCCCAATCTGGTGAGGTGCCCATGTGTAAAGCATGCAAGCTGGGTGGGTTTGTCCTTTCCTGCTTTTAGAGCTCCCTCCTGGGTGGCATCCTGAGGCGTGGGACTTGCTCTCTTGCAACATCAATATGTTTATGATTATGTTGGTTACCTTTTCAGGAAATGATCAGGGCATGGGAACTCACCTCAGATGCATCATTCGGGCAGGAGCAGGGAGTGGGGCAGGGCTCACTAGCTCCACCCCAGGATCTATGCATCTGGCAGGAACATCTGCAGGGTGGGAGCTTTTGTGGGCGCAGCTCTGTTGCAGATGTAGACCCTGAAGGCAGAGCAAGCCAGGTGAGATATCTTCAATGGCAGGGCTGGTTGGCACGACTGCACTCTGAAAGGGGTTTCACTCTTGTGCAGATGGAAACTGATGCCTGCAGTTGATTTTTTTTTCTTGTTTGCATGATGATGAGCAAGAAATACATACTGAAGTTCTCTACATATATCAGAGGCTTATTTAATGCCAATCTTCTTACAAAAAACAAATGGTCTCTCACACACAGAAATAAAATATACTAGACTATATACACATATAGTTGTAAAGTGTGCACGATTGTGGTCGATACAAATTATTCACACAATTCCTTTCATTTGGTGTCAGAAAGAAGGGAAATGGCCAGCAAGGTTCCTTTCCAACACATCTGCTTTTTACAATACACTATTCTGTATGTAGAAATCACATATCGAATATCAAAAGCACTTCCTCAAACACAGTTATGAGGAGAGCCTTGCCTGGAAAAAAGTATTTTCTTTCCTTACCTATACTTTCAAGATTCAAAGTTTTTCTAGAAAACTTTGCTTTCCATCTGTGAGTCTTTACATGATGGCAAGCAAAGGGCTGACCTGTTAAATTTTAGTTAATGAAATGCATTTTGTTGCCACATAATTTGATAAAATAGGAAGTTTTTCGTATGGATAAACATGGCGAAAGGTACATAGAAATATAATATTACTGGCCTGCTTCCTTTTCTCAATAACATTATGATTGATTCTAGTTATATATTGCCTTCTAAGAAAAATTTCTCAGGGTGGCTTACACAACACAATATATATGCATTTTGCAACAGTACAGTTCTCATTTTGAGACCAGACCATCCCAGGTGATTCTGTTGTCAGGGGAGTGAGGAGTTTGTCAAACTATTGCATAGAAACACAAAATATACTTTTTTCTTTTTAGAAAGGAGAGCTTTTGCCTGAATTAGTTAAGGAGCAGACAAGTTTCCTTCCTAACAGGAACTCATATGACATAATTGCCACAGTAAACTCTTGGATTAGCTCCCCAAAATGCATATGAAAAACCTGTGTCCACCCAGTCACCACAGACACTTGGCTCATTTCTATCCCACTGCTCAAGGGTTTGATTTTTCACACCATCATGGCTGGAATTACATATACTTTTCCTTTTAATGTCCATGCAACCCAATGTGAAGCTCCCAGAATATTTGCAGCAGGACTAGGAGAAGTAATGAGAAGCAATAGAAAATGAATGCAATGCCCCAATAGCAGCTTTGCATCTACTTAGCTAGCAGGACAGAGGGCTGTATCTCAGGTGAAGGCAAAGAGGTGATGCTAAGCCTCTGGGGCGGGATGTTGCAGTACTCCACCTGGTGGTGACCAGGCAGCAGGCCTTTTCTGCAGTGGTACCCACACTCAGGAAAGGGCTTCCCTTTGTGATAGACAGGTCAGGTCCCAATGATCTTGTGCTCCTTACACTGAGAACATAAAAAGATCCATGTGGGATGCTGCGAGGGGCCCACCTGATCCAGCATGCTGTGCACAACTTGCCAAACCAGCTGCCTATGGGAACGCACAGCACCATATAGCTTGCATTTCACATCAAACCGTGTGCATGGCTATACTGCCCCTGATACTGGAAGCAGCATGTAGCCATGAGGACTTCTGGCCATTACTATCCCTTTTGTTCATCAGGACTGGCCCTCCTATGAAGCAGGATGAGGAGTCTTCCTCGGATGGCAGAGTGGAAGGGGGAGCAAATTGCACTGCTCCCGCTAGGAGTGCCACTAGGAGTGCACTGCTATGCCACTACCTGCAGGGGTGCCTGGACAGCCCAGGTGGCTGCTTTTCCACAGCAGCATTTGCTGCCGCAGGAGTGGGGCTGACAGGGCTCTCTGGAGCAGCTGCCCACACGGTTTCCCTTCCTGTGCTTTCCCGTTACTTTTGCCTCTGCTGCGTTGGATCGATGGAGAGCTGTGTAGCTGGAAGAGTTTGTTCTGGGGCTCTCACTGCTCTTTGTAATCTGGACAAAGTGGCAGCAAAGGGAAGGGGAAGGGGGCACAATGTGGCAGTGGGAAAGGGAGTGAGGTTCTCACAGGGTGGTAGAGCTGCAGTGGGTCAGGGTTAAATCCACCATTAAGGTCATCTATACTAAAGATCATCACTACATCTTGTGGTAGTGAATTCTAGAGTTTAACTATGTGCTGTATAAACGATTTCCCTTTATTTGTCCTGAATTTCTCATCAAGCAGTTTCATGGGATGGCCCTCTAGTATTACAAGGGTCATAGTATTTCCCTACACATTTTCTTCATGCCATGCATTTTTTTGGTTCACCTCTATCATGACTCCCCTCACTCGACTTTTTTTATAAGTGAAACAATCTCAGTTCATAACTTTTCCTCATAAAGGAATTGCTCCAACCGCTCGATCATTTTGGCTGCCCTTTCCTGCACCTTCCCCAGAATTGCAAGATCCTTCCGTTTAGATCTGGTCACCACCTCCTTTGTTTATCCTGGCTTTCCCTAAACATTAGCTGACTGTTGTTTTAAGCTTTGTTTTACAGAGGCTTGTAACTTGAAATACTCTTGTGTTTTACATTGTGTTGTTCTTTTATAAAAATTTTGTAAACTGCTCAATTGTTTTAATAGGAAGCATTCCATAAATTCCTCTTAAGAAATATATGCCAAGAAGGTGGAGCTATACAGATAGAAGCTTTACTTGGTTCTCAGCGGGAAGGTGCGCGATTTCTGTGTGTGGTAAATGCCAGACTGGTCAACATGTCCCTGCAGCCTTTCCTAATACATTCTTTCAACAATAGTCATACTGGATATCTCTCCACCTCAACCTGTCATGCCAGATAGCAGCTAGAATGTGATGGGAAGCTGAAGAACTGGGATAGGAAGATGGAGATGGCTTTGTATAAATCAGATGACCAACACAGTTTGGGGGCCTGAGCTAAACAGAATCAGGAAGTTATGGTTTCATTTGGAGCACTTTTAGTTTACAAGAAACTAAGCCTGCAGGTCTCATACAATTTATATAGCACCATCCTTGTTTTTCCTTCTGCTTTGTTCCCTTTATTTTTCATAAATGCTTAATTGACCCTCCATATTCTCCTTTATTCACATCAGAATTGGAATTATTATTTGAATTTATCCAGGAGAGAGCCATGTCATAGACTTGTACATGCTTCCTAGTGTTTTGGAGTTAATGTGGCAAACCCTGTTACTAATGTGAGTCTTATAGGAAGCTGAATCCCAGCACCTCAGAAAGAAGGCAAGGAAGTGATCTGTGAAATCTTGTCAAGGCCCAACCCTGAGGCAGAGAGAATTCCCGGTGTTTCAGCCTTAACTATGAAGATTCACTGCCACCTGTAGGGGACAATTAGCATCAGCATGGGAGAACTCACCAGAGAGACCTGGCAGTGCCGATTTATGAGGAAATGTGCCCTGTGAATCATATTCTGAGAACCTCTGACTACTTGGTGCTTTATTTCTAATAGTAACTCTGTTCTAGAGATATTCCAGTTCTCATTGCAGCCCTGTAAGGCCAATTCAGCTAAGAATTTGTCGCTACCTTCAGATCACGCACCACAAGGCACATATTTGCCCATCAGGAAGGGCATGTAGGCTGGATAAGGGAGATGGCCTTTTCAGAGGTGGTCCATACCTCTGTTCAGCTTTTATGAGAGGTCCATAATGCATTTTCTTTGTGCCTTTTCAGGAAAGCTCTGAAGACCTTTTTCTTTTCACTGGCCTTTCCATTATTGGTGGGCTACCAGCTTTATTGGTGTTATTTTTATACTGATTCTATAATGTTTTATTGCCTTTCAGTTTGCATTGTACATCTTTGAATTGTTTTTATTTTGCACATGGAATTGAGAGAGCTCTGTCCTTAAAGACATCACTGATAAAGTCCTTGTCAACAAGAAACAGCCACATACCAGGTCCAGGTAATGGTCGAAGTGTACACTCCTAGCTCATGACTTTCCTGGGCAAGGATCTAGAGAGGGTGGCTGTCAATCAACTCCAAGCACTCTTGGATGAAACTGATTATCTGGATCAATTTCAATTGGGGGTTCAGGCTTGGTTTTTGCATGGAAACAGCCTTGCTTGCCCTGTAGGATGACCTACCCTGAGAGTAGGATGGGGGAGTGCAACCCTGTTGATATGCTGAACTTCTTAGTGGCTTTCAATACCATCAACCATGGTATCTTCCTGGAGAAGCTGGCTGAGATGGGTGTGTGTGTGTGTGTGTGTGTGTGTGTGGTGGGGGGCACTTCATTGCAGTGTGGAGGGCCATTTCCAGAATATGGTGCTTGGGGAATATTTAACCCTGTGAATTCTCCATCATGGACTTCCTCAGAAGTCTGAACTTTAACCCCATGCTATTTAACATCTACATGAAATGGCTGAGTGGGGTCATCTGGAGTTTTGGAGTGTGTTGCCATCAGTATGCTGATGACATGCAGCCCTCTCTCGCCTTTTCATCATTGACAAGTGAGGCTGTGAATGTGTTGAACCAATAATGGACTGGATGAGGGCAAACAAAGTAAAACTCAATCCAGACAAGACTGAGATGCTGTTGGTGGGTAATTTCTTTGACCGGATGTGGGGTGTTCATCCTGTTCTAGTCAGGGTTGCACTGCCCTTGAAGAAGCAGGTCTGTAACTTGGTGGTGCTCCTTGATCCATTCTTGTCACCTCGGGCTCAGGTGGCATCAATGGCTCAGAGTGCTTTTTACCAGCATTGGCTGGGGTCCAGCTGTGCTCCTACCTGGACAGGGATAGTCTGGCTTCAGTATTCTTGGCTTTGGTGATTTCTAGATTAAATTACTGCAATGCACTCAATGTGGGGCTGCTCTGGAAGACAGTTCAGAAGCTGCAGCTGGTGCAGAATGTGGCAGACAGATTAATAACTGGGACTCGGAGGTCCGAGTATACAAGACCAGTTCTGGTCCACCTGCATTGGCTATCTGCATTGGCTTCCTGTCCCAATTCCAGGTGCTGGTCTTATCCTATAAAGCCCTACACAACTTGGGAGCACAATACTTGTAAGAGTGCCTCTCCCTGATCAATGCAGATCAATGCTTTGTCTCTGGGGTCCCCCTACAGGTGCCAACCCCTCAAAAGGCTTTTGGTGGTGGTCCCCCATCTTTGGAACAACCTCCCAGCTGTGGCCTTACTGGTGCCAAATTTGTTATCTTTTCAGCACCATCTTTGCAGATCTCCATGGTCATTCAGGGACTTGATACAATTAGCCAGGTGTCTTTCTTGGCAGGATCTTTTTAAATTGTCTTTTTAGAGTCTTTTAATGTTATTTTATGTTCTTTAACATTTATTTTTAATTCTTAATGTTTTTATCTATTGTTTTTATACTTTGTTGTACACCACCCAGTGAGATTCAGCTAAGGGGCAGTATAGAAATAAATAAATACATAAATAAAGACTTTCTTAATTTACCTACCAATGAGAAAACTGTCATTCCATGAAGGATGTCATCACCATTTTCTGTGGGGACAGAGTCTGCTGCATTTGCCTAGTCCTAGGAATGCCCTTATAGTCAGCAGCATTAATCCTGTGGTAAAAAGATATTTGCCTGAAAAGAATCCTTTATTTTCATTGTGGTCTTTGAGAGGAAGCTTTGGCTGGCTTCAGGCATCTTCGTCTGTGCTGGGGAGGTACTGTGCAAATGAGTTATTTGTGTACCTCTAGTAGGGGAAGGTGGATGTGTTGTCTTTGTACCTGAACATAGGTATCTTCCTGTGATGCAGCAAACTTAAATAAAAAAGCAGAAAAAGAGGAAGCGCAAGTCATTCTCCAAGCTTTCTTATCATGTCATTTGTACACTTTTGTATAGATCCAATGGAGTATCCCTCTAAACACATTTGCTCTCTGACATACAGTAAGGGGAAGGAATTCATTCAGGCCTATTTGAATGAGAACCTGCTGAATTTGCACTTCCCAAGCCATTGTGTGAACTCTATTATTATAATTATTTACTTGTACTTCTCCCAGTGTTTTGAGGCAGCTCCCTAAGAAAAATGCATATATTCATGGAAATAATATATATAAGATAAAGTTTACTTGTGAAAACATACTTGCAAAAATGTATATATTGGGGAAAATGTGTGCAAATGGGCATATAAAGCTGTGTGTGTATAACTACAAACTACTTATTTAATTTATAAAGTGTAAACTCATCTGGAAAGGGAATGAAAAACTTAAGATGGAAGAGAAATGAGAAAGTGAGAAAAACCAAATTAATACATTGGTCCATCCAACTGACCCAGAAAACTCTTTATGAGGAGAGCAGATGTAGAAAGAAGCGTAGCTGGCATGCCATTTAGGAAAAGAAGCCCAATAGTACAACCTGAGAGAGGGCTTCCGGGGTACTTTCTCTGGAATGTACGCATTAATGTTCCACTGTTGCTCTCCTGCTGACATCCAATACCCTTATTCAATGGCTTCTTTTTGCCCCACAGATAATGCCAATCACTTAATGGTTTCAAAGCACCTTCATGCCCGGTATATATAGCAGACTGAAATCCATCCTTGTTTATTTGGCTTGTGAAAGCAAAACCTCCCATGTCGCTGCTTTCCTACTTGGAAGAGATAACAAATCCAAATAGAAAGGGATCGTGGCGGGGAGCTTCCACCTAGTGTGCTGTAAACAGCGGGAGCTTTGGCCCATATCTGGGAAACCACATGGCAAACAGTTTGGCTGGAATCAAAACGAAGCTGTGTGAGACAAGAACTCATCGTGTTTATCAGTAAATCTCAGATTTGCCTAGGAGAGTGTCATTTTTGGCTTGAAAATTATATGCATGGGGAGAGGAGGGGCGGCAGAATATCTTCTTGCATAGTTTGCTATCGGAATGGCAATTCCATCAGGACCATTTTTCTTAAAACACACACACACACTCTTCATGCCGACACGGAGATTCTAACCAAGCAGGGATCACAAAATTGATGTGATGTCCCCATTACCTCTTGACGATGTCCTCAAGTAGATGCTCGGCCTCTACTTGAGGACATCTAGCAGGCAAGACCCCACCACCCTGTAGGGAATGGATTCAATTTTCAATCTGTTTTTTCAAGATCTTTCTCCGATTGCTCAGTTGCAATCTACCTTCCTGTAATTTAGGCCCATTAGAGCTCATCCTGACTTCTGGGACAGCTCTTGAAGGTCTGGAAGACTATCACGCTTCCCTTGCACTTCCAGTCTTCTCTTCTCCAGGCTAGAGATCCAGTTCATCCAACCTATGCTCATAAAAACCACAGAATCTCTTTGTCACCCATCCTCTGAACCTTTTTCCAATTACCTCTGCATCAGGAATGTAGCCCTCCAGATGTTTTTGCACTCTTAATTTCTATTGCCCTCACCCAGCATGACTGAAAGTCAAAGATTATGGAAGCTGTAGCTCCACAATATTTGGAGGGCCACAGATTTCCAACTCCTGCTCTAAAACTTTCTTAAACAGTGGCTCTCAAAACTGGACACGGGGCTCTATGTTGAACTTTATTTCAGACATCATTCTTTCTTTGTATATTTTGCATATACTCCCTTACCTCCTGAGCCAATGTAGATCAGCATTTGTCTCAGTCAAGATGTAATTTAATGTGATTTTCTGAACCAACCATCTGAGTGACAGATTGCTGGTGAGTTAGCTTATGCTAAACTGAAGGAAAGTGTCCCAGTTCACATCTGTCAGTGGCAATTGTGGGTTAATTAACCCATGGTGTGCTGCTGGCCATGACATACAAACCAGCTCAGAGTTACTTTTCATGTGTGAATTAAATATCCCATAACAGGAAGTCCTAATATTTCCATACCTGAAACCATGATAAAGTAGGCACAGTCCTTCTCTTCCTAGCATTGGCTGAGCTGCCCTTATTTTATATTTTTTTTCAGCAGCTGCAAGTGTAGCCATGGTGGCCCTATCATAGTCAAAGACCTTTATCTGAGGAAAGGGCATTTTATTTTAGAAGAGACCAGAACAGGCAGTGGTGCTAAGCACGCATTATATGGATCCTTTTCAGAGAGTAATGCGAAAGTTTCCAAATTAGCCATGTCCCTTGTTCTTTAGCACTCATAACATAATGATTAATCTGGTCCTATAATATTCAGAGCAAGTTAAGCCAAACATTCTTGGTGGAATTCATGCAAAATATATTGCCTATCTTTCATCAAACATAAAAGCCTTTTAATTTAGTGATGCTGATATATATGTAATGGAGCTCCACAAAAGAAAACAAGAGAAAAACAGTGGCCCCTCTCATCTAACCAGTGACCCTCCTTCCTTCAGGAGACTGAAAGTGAAATTGGAACCATTAGTTCTGTTTTCCCTCTCCAAGTAATCCTCTGTCAAGAAGCCATCAGTCTCTCGCCCCTTCCATGAAAACATCAGCAGGTTTTTTTTAAAAAAATAAAGTGTTGACTTGAGAGACAAAACAGCTCTGATTTGTACCTTAATGGTTACCTAAGAAGTCTTTTAACACTCAGCAAGACAATGCCCACTGGGTCAAAAATGCTTAGAAGGGTTTGGTCTCAAAGGCTGACTGCTGGATGCAACTTCTGTTCTTACTTCTGAAATAACACATGCGGGGGGTGGGAAAGATGGGCATCAATAACAGTGTACAATAAAATAAATGTGGAAAGTAAGATAAAGCCTTGCCTCACCATCAAGTTTTTAACCTCATCATATTAAGCAGCACAGATAGACTAAACTGGGATTTTGTTACATTTCGTTCCTTGGTTTCTATTGTTTTGCATCCAACATTGTTGGGCAGTGAACTGAAGCCCATTCTGCTGAGTCCAAGAGAAAATATTATTGTTCTTTTCCACACTGCACTGTTGCTAAAGCAGCAGGAATCCAGGGTAGGTGTGGAAACAGAATGCAATGCATCTATGATAACAATAAAAATATATGGGAACAGTATATTTTTTTTAAAAAAATGAAATCTAGAAACATGCTCCCGCTGGAAATAGTTAAACTGTTTCAAAGGAACAAAGAAGGAAGTCATTAAATAGCGATCAACATTTAATGAGGTCATAGGTGAGAGACAATTAGGATAGTCTAACAATTAGTACAGTAATAATGTAAGAGCACTGTATAAATTTAATGTACCAGTTTTATTCATCAGCCCTGCTAGGGAGATGAAACATCAGCAATCTCATATTATTGTATTGTTCTGTTTTCCTCCCCCACTGTGCTTCCAAAGAATAATTATTAAGACTATTAAGAACTGTTAAAAAAAGGAATCTAGTATGCCAAAATAAACAATACTGCCCAAATGAGACCAACTAAACATTTATTCTGGTATACTAGATGTTCTTCTCTGTGTATTTCAAGTTTTTAATAATGTGCCATTAAAAATGGCAGGGGGTTTTCTCCCAGATTTTTGTGTACTTCCTTATTTGGTGACTACTTGTGTTAAATAATGAATGTTCAAATCTATGGACAATTCATGGTGGGTTTAGAACCCATGCACAGAACCTAAAGACCTCATTATTTGTTCTTCAGCACCAGGCTAATTTATTTAAAACTTATTTTAATTGTTAAATTATTTGGATTAATAGGATTTTAAAATTTTTAGCCAAGAATGCACCGGGGTTTTTAAACAATTTTTTAAAAATTGTTACCTTGTTATAATTTATGTATTTATGTATACTTTGTGAGCTGCCCCGAGGCTTTGTTGCGATGGGGGCGGCATAGAAATGTTTTAAATAAATAAATAAATAGTCAGCTAAAAGGTGGGTGACAAATTCTAGTCAAAGTCAGGAAAGAGGAAAAACAAGCATGGAACTTTTGGATGCCAGAGACAGAAGCTGGAAATGAGATGAATGGCTCATCAGGCTGGAATATGCTCATTTTTGTCACAAGGTGAAGATACCAAGATCCATTAGTCCGCAACACAGTATTTTATTGTCTGGCATTAAAAATAAGCAGTCTGCTTATGAACCAGAAAGTATTTTTCTGACTTTAAACATGTTTGCTTTCTTTTTAAAACTGTATGCTTTTGGACCTTGTTCCAAAGACTGAGTATAAGCTAAAAGTGTATGCAAAAAGAAAATTTAAAAGGAGTGAAGTGCAGAAAAGCACCTGGCATCAGAGAACTCTCTTTCATGAATAGAGCCATGGGAAATACAACACTATGCCAGGAATAATATTAGCACCTTGTGGTGGTTCCTTTGCCTTCCCAGCCCCTTTAATCATCTAGTTTGGGATATTTTCTGAAGTCTCCCTCTCCCGCCACCCTCTCTCTCTCTCTCTGTATGTGTGGTAGGGGAGGGGGGGAGGGAAAAGGTCACTTTTGGGATCAAGGAGCATTCATCTTGAAATCTCTAAGGTCCACAGCCACATGTTTGTAGCTAATATCTCTACACATTATGTGTTGCCATTTATTTCTATGCCACCTTTAGACAAAAAGGGTCCCCAAAGGGGTTCACAAAGACTAAAATACTAATACAGAATGTAAGCTAAAAACAATCATTTGCATGTCATTTTCTAGCATTAAAGCTCAAGGTGCAGTGGAAATAGCAAAATTAATACGGCATGTTCTTTAGAATCCATGTTTCCAAATGTCCTTGTTAACTTACATCTTCCTCGGACCCTTGTTAGTAATGTGACAATCTGATGTGGAACATTGCACCTTGCGCTGCAAAGCTGTGCCAAAGCCAAATTGATGTGCAACAATGTGTCTGGCTGCTTTTGGTTTCCTATTTGGGAGCGTACATAAGAGACATTTTCTTCCTGACCTTTTCTTGAGCATCAGGTTCCACCCCCTCCCACGAGCAGAGTACCATGTCCTATAATTTGCAGTTATGTCTATAATTACTCATTCTCATGCTGGATCCCTCCCTCTAATACTGAATCCAGCAATGCTCTCTTGCTGAACTTGGTGCCTCTATGCCAACAAAGGTAGAGTCAAAAAGGATTCACTGAGAAACAAAAGAGAGGTCTCAGCCTGTTCAAGAGATTTCTGAGATTTTCTACGCCCTGCTCCCACACATAGGAGTAACAATCCAGTGAGAACTTAGCATGGTTGGTAGCCTCCAGGTGCTATGAAATGTTGAATATCAGTTGGAAAGAAGAAAACACAAAATTCAGTGGTGGGGTGGGGAGGGGCAGGGCATGGAGAAGAATTCCATTCCATTTCCTCCACTGCTATATTGCTCAATAGGCAAGGTGGTCCACAACATGACAAAGAAGAATACAAAAACTTTAACATTCAAAAATTGAACACAGTTTGAAAACAAATGGAAAACAATCGGCAGTCAAACTACCCAGACCTGATTTGAAACTGAAGCACTCCCATTTCCTGCTGTCAAGTGCCTAGGAGCACAGGAAAGTGGTGACACTGTTGGCACTGAGCACCTTGCTGGGAAGAGCTGTTCACAGCTGGGGCCACCATCAAGAAGGCTGTCTCATTTGTTGTCATCCTCCAGACTTCTCTGCTTGAGCCCTTTATTAGAAGCTTAAGAGCTTCTAATAACAAGAAGACTTGCGTGTTTGGCTGGAACTCTGCATGGTGGGGATACTCTGTAAAAGTCTGGCACAGGACCCTCTTGTGTTCAACTACTGGTGAATATCCCAAGGAGAACAACCCTAAGCCTGCCATCCTATACTCTCATACTTAAAAGTACATCTAATTGAACTCAGTGGGAGTTATTTCTGAATATTTATTTTTAAGAGTGTACTCTAAAACTGAGTAATCAGCATTAGCCAGACCACTTTTGGTATCCCCATTCCTAGGGCAGACTTAATTTGCACTGTGCCTGATTTACAATGGTGTGATTTTCAACAAACATCTGTCTCTATGATTTTACACAGGATATGAGTACTGCTGAGTGTGTTGTGCAGGGCCCTGTTCATCTCATCTGCCAGCAGTGCTTACATCCTCTGCACAATTATAGAGTTTGCACTACCCATTTTCACTGCAAAATAGTGTTGTGCAGAGCCATGTTCATCTCATCTGTTTTGTAGTGGTAATGGGTAGTGCAAATTTGGATCTTTTTGTGCAGATAAAATACTGTGTGTATATGCCATGAAAGGTCAAAGAATCTCCAGTGGTTTATTTTCCTGAATGCTGAACATCATGTGTGTGTTTAATATTTTCCCCAGTAATTGTTTATGCAAAAATACATGCAGCATTTTCTAAATACAGTGGAGGAAGGTTTTTGAATTGCAGCTTGATTTATACTGTACAGCACATTCCTAGGTCAGAGTCATTTTCAGGTACTTAAATTGCTTAAAATGTTTATTTAAAAGAAATGGAAAAGAAGACTCAGTGATGGAATTGATATGTGGGTGTGAAATTACATGGAGAGTGTTAATTTGTACTATGAAATAATTACACACCTATTTGTCGCCTCCCAGCCCACAAAGCTAGACTGCTCATGCTACAATTAAGATCTTATATAAATCACGCAAGTAAGAAATGAATGAGCTACACTGGGTTATGGTCAGAGAAAATGAGATTTCATGCCTTGTCACAAGTAAAGAGAACAATCATACAATGGTTATGTGAATGACTTCAACTTCTCAAATAATTACCAAGGCTTCGCATTACTAAGACAAACTGTGTCTACTGAAGAGGGTGTAGAGTTATTTAAACCTATGATGCCCAATCGTTTCAGCCCAAAGGCCCACCTGTGATGTGGGCCCAGGGCTCCGGACACACACATCCTCCCCCCTCCCGCCCCTTGAGATCAGCAACAGATGCCCTTCTCTGGGAACCCTCTGTGAATGATATTAGGAGGGTGAGTACCCGGAGGAGGGCTTTCTCTGCGGTGGCCCCCCATCTATGGAATGCGCTCCCCAGAGAGGTCTGCCTGGCATCATCATCATTTGCTTTTCGGCGCCAGGCTAAGACCTTTTTATTTAAAACTTATTTTAATTGTTAAATTATTTGGATTAATAGGATTTTAAATTTTTAGCCGAGAATGCACTGGGAGTTTTTAAATATATTTTTTTATTGTTACATTGTAATTATTTATGTATTTATGTATCCTTTGTGAGACGCCCCGAGGCTTTGTTGCTATGGGGGAGGCATAGAAATGTTTTAAATAAATAAATAAATCCTTGTACCCAGTGATCCTGCTGCCAATGCCTCTTTCCTCACTCAGACCTGCAGCAAGGAAAGGGCCATCCGTAAGAGCAGCGCCTGCTCCAGGCTTTTGAGGGGCTTGGGCAAAACAACCTCAATACCCCTCCCTGGGTGAGTCTACCTTCTCACTTACTTCGTCACCAGGTGCTATTGCACCTCATCGCCCTTCTTGTCACTGATGCCACCTGCGCTTCTGGAAGGTGGAGAGCTGGAGTGCATGCCAACAGTGGAACTTCCTGCTCCTCCTTCTTGCCACCCCCATGGCCTGGGCCTGGGCCAAGGCCAAAGTCAGGTGAAGCAGCACCTCCAGACCTTCCTGTCCATCGGCCCTTCTCAGCTGTGGGTCCTTGAAGGTGTCTGACAATGTCTGCCGTGGTCCGAGGGAGGAAGTGGTTGGCCTTCTCGCCAGCTCTCCACAAGTGATCCCAATATAGATTTTGCTTTGCTACCAATAGGGAAGGAGCAATTTGCATCACAATTGTGGGAGGGAGTTCATCAACAGGAAAGATCACATTTTAGGCCATGAGGGTCCATGCAGCCCCAGTATAAACCTAATGCATTTCTTAAAACTTTACCTGTAAAGAAGGGTGTAGCATCTTAGGTTAGCAGGGCTAAATGCACCCTTCCAAGGCTCTCCAAAAGGCCCCAACTCCTCTCCTGGCCCACCAACAAATATCTGGTTTGTTTCCTGGCTCCTGTGGAGCTTTTTCTCCCATTCTAGAATTCCCTTTTCTGCTAAAATTACCCTTTCTGTACATAGTTATGAAAAACTCAAAGAAGATTTTATTGTATAACTTTGATCTTTGCATGTGAGTAATAATTGGTTATTTTATTTATAAAATAAGTTTATATACTGCTTTATCTCCAAATAATCGCATAATGTTATACAGTCACAGATATCCTACTTTTACAGCATAAGAGCTATTCTTTAGCTCTTATGTAAAAGCGATATTTACCAAATTAATTACTTTTCTGGTCAAAATGAAGATGTCACAGTAGATTACCATGTGAAAGGTGCAAACAAAAGCAGATTTAGGTTGCAATGCTATACTTACGTGTCCAGAAGTAAGCCCCACTGCATCCTAGGGGGCTTATTTCTTAGTAGACATGCATAGGACGGCACTATTCTACTGCAATCCTATACACAAATGCCCATCCCTTGAGAACAGAAGGGCTTAATTCTGTGTAGAAACATCAAGAATTGCCTCTCAACTTTGTATATTCTGATGCTTTGTGTTGCACTAGAAGGTTCTTATTGAAAGTTTCTGTGAAGACTTCATGTGATGACTGTGACAGATGTAGTTTAGTTTATTTTCTGGTGGTGGCCATTAAAGAAATAAATTGAACTGCTGGCAAAAAGGGTGCTTCTACTATAACAGTAAGCCAGAAATGCAATTTGATGATCAATACAGACATGGCATTCTCTGTTCCAGAATAATGCTGCAACTGCAGCTCATTAACAATGCATCAATCTTTGGAGTTACAAGACAGTTGAAATAAGAGTGAATTAGCCCCTCTTTCATTTCTTATAACTGAAGTGTGGATAGTGGCCTTTAAGAAAATGCACATCTGTCAACATTAGTATGATTAACATGTGCTTTTAAGCTGATCTCCCTCAAGGCAGCTGAATTCTAAAACATCAGTTTAAGAACTTGCAGGCCAACTTCAGATGAACAGATTCTTTAAAGGGAAGACAAGGCTTTAGGGTGGCTGCTTTTGCATCTCCAAAGATGGGGACAAAAGAGAAAACAAATTTACATAATATTTTCATATGCTAATGTATGTTATATACTTTTCAAAAAATACTATTCTAAATTAAGTAGATATTCAGTGCATCTGACCATAGTAACAGAATGACCGGGTGTCCTGCTTGCCCACTCAGGTACCTGCTTAGTACTGTCCAGCTACTAACGGCTGATGGGTACCTTCCAGGTTCCTGCTCTCCTGCCTTATGACAACAGACTTTAAACCAGACTTGGATCAGACAACCCAAAAAGTTGTCTGACCCTTCTTCTAATAGAGAACTGACCTCTATCAAGCAGGTCACTTGGCCACCCTGGATCATGCATTTACCTAACTTACTGATCCCCTTCATAAAGCATCCTGCAGTGACCCACCTGCTTTATACAGTTCTTTGCTTTTGGTCTCTGCTTAGACCTTAATTAGAACAGTAGTCCACATACTACTTGGGATACAGAGAACTGAAAAAATGGTAACTCAGCTCCCAATAGTCAGAAAGAACAATTTGCTTCCTGCCTGCCTGACGCTGCTCATTATCATCTGCACAGAACAAGCTCTGAAAGAAAAGATGAAATAAGAAATATATGTATATACTCATTTATACTTCCTGAAGTCATTCATCAAGAGCTTTAGTAGCAAAGTGTTCGCAAACTTGCAGCGCAACCTCCTGAAACTGGAGCTGATTTCTTGCTAAATTCCAATATTAGTCACAGTTCTGTGGTCACAGCATTTCCCCCACCCTTTCTTTCCACTTTCTCATCTCTAAGAAATGTTATTTTGTGGGGGTGCTGGGATCAACACAGTCATTTCCCCCTCTTCCCTCACAGGCAACCAAGGAACCATGATGCTGGTGGGGCTGCAGATGGCAGAGGAATGAAATAAAAGTACCAGTGTGATGGACGTCACATTTGTAAAAGGAAAAATGCAGTCCCTGCTACAAATGAAGGAGAGCATTTCAACACTTTCAGTAAGGAAAAATATGAAAAATAAGACTTTGTGCTGTAGGTTGCCGGCAGGCTGCTTACATAGTCTCACTCGGCCGCAATCAAACAAGTCTGCTTGTATGAGCTTGTTAGCTGTGCAAAATACATCTAATGGTCATGTCATTTAAAAGATGATTAATACTAAGTGGTTCTGGCAGAGCAAACTTTGCTTCCTTTCACATATCCTGGGCATTAGATAGCATCTGCTAAGTTACAATGAGGTGTTATCTGGAAATCTGTAATGTTTTCCACTGAACTACCATTTAGTATAGCTGCAAAAGAACACAGTTTGTGGCGTGATAAGGTTGTCTCGGTGAAGAAGGGAAAGGTCAAAAATGCTCTGTGTTGCTTCACAGGAAAATCTTTGGTTTGCACCCAGATCAAAAGGAAGCAGTTCCCCAAATGTATTAGGATGTAATGGTGCTGGAGACATTTCAATTGGTTCGGTTATTCTGTTTCCATGGAGCTGGTGACAGTTAGTGCAACTAGGGCGGGCACTGTCTGTACTGACAGATGTCGAATCATGTCTGCATTGACAGAGAATGAAACAGGTGAAGGTGTGCAAAAGAGAAAAGGTGCAAAAGAAAGGAATAGAGGGCTATTGCCAGTGCTTGTTGTGTATTTCTTTCATGAAAATGCACTTTAATCAAAAATCATTTTCTTAGCAAAACCTTAAACCACAATTACTGCAAAGTTC
The DNA here is from genome assembly GCF_004798865.1 of Varanus komodoensis. Taxonomy (NCBI): domain Eukaryota; kingdom Metazoa; phylum Chordata; class Lepidosauria; order Squamata; family Varanidae; genus Varanus; species Varanus komodoensis. Next base: position 50,812,625 of record NW_025336087.1, read on the forward strand.
ATTTATTTTATTTATTTATTTAGCGAGTTTCTATGCCGCCCCATTCACCGAAGCCTCGGGGCGGCTCACAACACAACAAGTTCATATCCCCATTCAAGGGTTAGTTGTGTTTCCTTCTCTGTAAACCATTGTATAGGACATACCTGGCTGGCCGGCATTACGCCCTGGCATGCTGGGCACGTTCCACACATCTTCAAAGTAAATTGGAGCATTACACACAGCCAATCTCCCATCAAAACTCCCAGCCCAACTTCAGGTAGCCCAGTCTCTCAGGTGAGTGCAGGAATCACCTGAATTCAAATGTGCCAAGTGGTGCTCATGGTAGGAATTTCAATCCAATGCACATCTGTCATTGCTACCTGGTCAGCAGAGGTATAAAGGGAGACTCCACCATATGCTCCAGGTTGATTGCTAGTTTGCTGTGATCAAAATTATTTTCAGAAATAATAAAACATACTTTGGCTCCTCCCATCCTTGTCGTGCTTAATTGGGCAAAGCGGGCCAGGTCTGGACCCCTTGTATCTTTCAAATGCAAATGTAGAATGTAGTCACGCTGACACAATTCAGGATCCAGTACAAAGAGCCATTATATATTTTAGAACAGGAGGAAGCACATACAAAAACTGGGAAATCACAAAACGTACAGAGAGAAGGGGAAGGAGCAGCAGAAGGAGGGGCGGACAACCAAGGAACTCTGGAAGACTCTTTTGGTTTCTAGGCACGTTTACACACCATGTTTTCACTCTCAAAGGGGTTTAGCTTTAAGTGTTAAAGAAGAGGCATGTTCCACTTGAGATGGATGGAAGTTTTTACAATAGCGATGCCTAATCTGAAGCAGCAACACTTGTGAGTGACCTGTGGTGGGATCAAAGGAAGAAAGGTGGAAATCATTGTGCACATGTGAATTCAACAGGACCTTGAAAAAGATTGCTGACTTGCACAAGGAGAACACTGGGGACCTCCCCACTCCTTGGTCGCCAGGCATGCAGTAGTGCCTGTCCGCAGCACGCCACAGAACTTCCCACATTCTGTAATGGTGTAAAAACTAGTTCAGCCTGTTGAATTACATGTTGCAATTAATGTCACTTATTTCAGAGTAATCACATATAAAGCTGTGCTGCGTTTGCCAGGCTTCCAGCCAAACCAACCATTCATGTAATAGTTTGAGGAAATTGCTGCCGTTGCTGCTAAATATGAGGCAGGCTGCAAAATACTCTTGCTGCAAAACAGCTGATTGTGTTCTGATTTGCCAGACCAATAGATGAAGCGGCCTTGTATTACTGAGAGGCAAACTCTCCTGGACCTGATTATTTTTGAGTCTAGACTTCCTGAATTGTTTTTCTGGATAATTGCTAGGCATTGAGTTTATTATTATGGAATCAAATTTATTCTCTGATACCGTTGGGTCTTCTTTTCCCAAGTAAAGGAGTATTTTAGATTTTTGGTGCATCCATGTTCCATGCTCATGGAAGTATTTCACATATTGCTTGAGTTTGCATTTGTACCTAGGATGGTACTAGCAGTTCAGATTTATAAGTTTGCACAAGCAGAGACACACAAGCATTATAAAGATATTCAGGAAGATGTTTGGTCCATAAGGACTGAAAATAATGAGATGACAGTTTAGCAGGAATTTCAAGTATGCCTGTTTCTTGCCTTGGCATAAACAAAGATGTTGCCTGTGCATGAATGAATACTGAAGGGCTTGTGTGTCACCTGCTACAAATCTGAAAAATGTGACTGAATGCTTTTCATCCTTCAAAGTCAGACTCGCAGTTCTGGGATGAAAAATGTAGACCTCATACACATTCCAGGAAAGCTCTTTTCACAGATAACATTTCAGCCAGCTGGTACTTCCTAGTATTTTCAAGTTATCACCCTATGTGACATGTCCTAGCATGGCCACATAACCATTGGATGAAATGCTTGCTGAGCCGAAACACAACCTATGAGTACAGCAACAGTACTGCAAGCGTGAAAGGAGCTTCTCTAAAGCTCTTATTACTTTAGTATTTACTCATTCCAGTGTTCAGGTGACAATTGTAGTCCTCAAAATCCAGCATTTTACTTTGCGCTGTAGATCTTTAGGGGCTGCTTGTAGACGTTCTAGAGATGTACAAATCAGCAAAACTTGAATTTGCTGAAATTCTGAGAGGAGACTATATTCAGTTATGAGCTTTGTTTTTTTCCTTTTTGTATAAAAATCTATACATATTTTCCAAAGCATCAGTTGTGTGCATCTTTGAAATGTACACATTCTTCTACTGTTTAAAGTGCATTGGTGTGTATTTTTTGAATATACACATTTGTCATGTGCATTTTTCTAACGTAGGTATGCTGCCAAATTTCCTTTTGGTCTGTAAATCACCCTGCAATCTCATTTTCCATTTAGTCCAGGAGGTGCAAATTGTATACAGTCTCATCAAAGCAAAGCAAACCAAATTTCTCATACATCCCTAAGTTGCTCAGTTTTCAAACACTGCTTCAGGCCTAGGCCTATTGCAGCATTTTGTGTGTCAATGTTGCTGTCATTTCAGCAACTTGTTTCTATTGGTTGTATGACCACTGACATGTTCTCAATACAGATAACACTTCTGCTGCTGAAACAGTGGCACCATTTCCTTCTGCACAGTTAACAAACTAGATGTTTGATACCACTGGGAGTTTTTCTCAGATCTTTCCTAAAATATGAGCAATTTTTGTTATCAGAAATTTCCAGATTGATGATTGTTAACTATTATTTATTGCTGTGTTAAAAAGTATGAATATTTTATTTTTGTAATTTCTATTTAATAAAAAAAATCACTTAACAAACCTAACAAGATTAAAAATACTTATAGAATTGTGGGTTCCATAGACTTTACCTTTCCGAGGGGACACTTCAAAAGCTTTTGAAGTTCAATTGCAATGATATCTTTTTAGGAAGGCTGAGACTAAGTAGTCTTTTTAGCTCAATAAACAGAGAAAGAGAGAGAGATTATTTCCACACATTAGCTCTTGACACTGTAACTAGAGCTGGACCATGGAGGGATAAGCTTTCTGGAAAGGATTGCAAATGCGTGAAATGGAGTCAGGCAGGCCTGTTTTGCTGTTCCCAGATCAGGCCAGTTTCCATGAGCAGTTGGAAATACCCATCTGTGTCAGCTGTTTTAGGGCATCAGGTTGCAAAGGAACCAAAGAACCTTGGTTCTTTTGTGATATATCAGTATGGCTGCACTCATTCACCTCTAATATTAAAATGGGGGAATGCAATGGCTTGTTCTCTTTGACATTAGGTCAGGAAATGTTGGCAGTTAAAAAACTTGCAAAACCAGGTGAATAAGGATAATCATTTGCCTGAAACATCATTGGCTGGATCCAGATTGGCTGTGCTGGTAGATATGCTCTTCTTTTGCCATCCTTCCCAAGTCAGCCCTTCCAGCCCCTTGAAAATGTTAGCCAGACATAGGAAAACCTGCTGAATGCCATGTACTGTGGTGTGTATGTCCATCCCCAACAATTAGGGAGTCGGACCTCCAGTAAGCAGAGTCTTTCCTTTAGCAGAAGGCAGATCCTGAATCCCAGATCACCAGGTGCACCCATGTTTCAGTGTTTGCACATCCAGTGGAAGTTTTCTCTGAAATCTAGGTTCAATTGATTTGAGCCACTATTCAATAGGGAACATCCCATGGGAGTTAGATAAGTTTTATCACTGCTGAGGCTACAAACAAGCAAAGCAAAATTTGCTCAAGAGATACATCATGTTTTAGTCTCATAGAACAAATCTGCCTTTGTATCTACTCTTTCATTGCTCCCATGTACATTGGGTAAGATCCAGACCAAGTTATGTAGTACCCGTTGGAAACATTAGAGCTCAGGTCATGACTGTGCCGGAGAAGATGGCATCTCCTTTACTCTTACAAATGCAGGATTGAGGGAAAAGGTTGTCCATATGTTGCTGTGGGATAACTGCTCTTAGAAAAGAGAGCACAAGAAGGAACAAGGCCAAGGACAAGTGTTTGAGCTGCATCTTGAAAGGATCATCCTGAGATAAGGTATGAAAAGAGGGAGGAAGATTCCTAGCCTTGGAAAGGGAAGGGGCCTGTGAGAAAGTTGTCAGAGGATGAGGTAAAGTATAAAAGCTTTGTTCTAATAAGGTACTGTTTTCCAAGGTGTTCTGCTGTGTAATAATATGTTGACAGTCTTGCATGCTATATTCTTAATATTGCTGGTTTGCTTTTCTTCAATCTATTTGGGCTGATTCTTGTTCAGTTTGAGTGATTTCAGTGGGATCTTACTTTGACAAAATCAAATGAATCCAACACATTATTTTTAAGTCAGTTCAATTTTAAGAATGTCAATATTACATTATATTTACACCCCACCATTTTTCTTCACTGGGACTGCAGGTGGCACAGTGGTTTAAACTGCTGTGCTGCTGGGCTGGTTGATCGAAAGGTTGCCGGTTCGAATCTGCACAACGGAGTGAGTTCCCGTTGCTCCGTCCCAGCTCTTGCCAACCTTGCAGTTCGAAAGCAAGCAAATGCAAATAGATAAAAAGGTACCACTTCGGTGGGCAGGTAACAGCGTTCCATGCACTTCGGTGTTTAGTCATGCCGGCCACATGACCACAGAGACTGTCTGCAGACAAACACTGGCTCCCTTGGCTAGGAAACGGAGATGAGCACCACCCCCTAGAGTCAAGCATGACTGGACATAACGTCAAGGGGAAACCTTAACCTTTAAATTCTTCTTCACAAGGAATGTGATCTCCCTTCTTTCCACTTAATCCTCAAAACAGCCCTATAAAGTAGGTTTGGCTGCAAGTCAGTGACTGATCCAAGGTCATCCAGTAAGCTCTAAGGCTGAGTGGGAACTAGAACTCAGTTCACCTGAATTCCAGTCCCACACTGTAACCATTCTACCACACTGGTTCTCCCTTTAGTTTTGGGAGGGCCAATCCCTGGATCCCATACGATTCCCATAAGAATTTCTCCTGTTCACAGAAAACTTATTAACCAGAATTCCCATCCTCCTGTTGAAATGCTAGTGTTGGGAAGGAAGCAATGGTTGGGCAGAATTGGCAGACAGAAGAGAGATGCTGAATCCTTCCCCTGCCCACTGATCCTTCCTGGGCCATTTTTAATTTCCACAGACCCACCAGCTAGGCTTTCAAAACAGATGTGAGCCTGGAATATATAGGAATTGCATCCTGGAATAAAGGCTTTTGGATAGGTGAACTGCCAGTGTGTGAGGAGTTAGACATACCCCCCCCAGGCCCCGCCCTGCATTCATGTGTTGTCCTCATTGTCACATTTACTGATATACTATATGGCATAGTTCCATCCTGAGCATCTGCAGAAAATGCACTGCTTTCCAGTTGCAAGGGAAGGCAAATTGCCAAGATTGAAAGAATGGCTGTAATTAAGGAATGCTCAGGTCAAAAAAATGTATGGCGGAAGGAAAGGCTGCGCAACCCTGTTTCCTATGTGTTGGCTTTGGTATTCACAACCATCAAGCTTCTGTAGTGATGGAACAAGAGTTACCTTTTAAACCACCTTCACAACACCTTAGGGCAGGCCTAAATGTGCTGTTTTTGTACAACCAAATGCATGCAATTAAACTACTGTGATTAACATTTATCATTTTCCTCCAAATGAGTTAGAAGATTCTTCTTTTGGGTGAAAATACAAGACTATCTCACAAGGAGAGGAATCCCTATAGTGGAATTCCATTTTCATTCTCTGGGCACATTAGCCCTTTCATTTTTTTTTAAAACAAAGCTATGTTTCTTAATGAGAGAAGTCAGTGATAAGTAAATTAGCATGCTATTTTACAAAGAACAAATATCTACAATAATGGGAGGAATTCCCCTTGCTGCCTTCCTGTCTTCATCTTTGTCTTTTCATTATTCACATTTATATGCCACTTGCTACAGAAGTATCAAAGCAGTGAACATAAAGTATATGGAATGATTATCATCATAATAAATAAAATCCTAAAACAATACAGCAAATCTACAATAAAACTACATGCTGTCTTGGGTGGTACAAAAGAAAAACTAGTCTTCAGGGAAAATAAAGAGATATGTTTAAGAGATGTCTAAATGTCAGAATTGTCTAATAGCTAAAGCTAAAAAGTTCTAGGGAGCTGCAGACACTAAATACTGTACTTCAAGTGATCCTGAGGAAAACCTTTTGAGGTGAACCTCCCTCCTATGGTTGCAGAGATCAGGCAGTGACAGAAAGAATGAGACAGTTGCTGATGAAGCAAAAGGGGGCTTCATATTTCATGTGGTCCAGCAAGTTGTCCAGCAAGTATGTGAGGGGATGTCACACAGAGGTGGGTAGAGACCTGTTCTCCCCTGCAGAGGAAGGCAGGACGCGCTCCAACGGCGCAAAGCTCAGGGAGCCAAGGTTCCGTTTGGATACCAGGAAGCACTTCCTGACAGTTAGGACCCCGCGGGTGTGGAATAGGCTTCCACGAGAGGTCGTTGAGGCCCCATCGGTGAGGGTGTTCAAAGATAGGCTGGACATGCACATGGTGGGCATGTCATGAGCACAACCGGCTGGAGCCGGGGGTCAGAGTAGATGGCCCAGGAGACCCCTTCTGACTCACTCTGTTTCTATGTTTCTGTGTTTCTAAATTGAATAGCTACAATTGGTTCTCATAAAAAGCTCCTTGTGACAAGTCCGTGTGATTTCTGGCCCAAATCATGCACAGTTTACATGTAGCAAACAAATCATCCTTATTCAGTTATTCTGCACCTGAACAAAGCAAGCGTATGAAGAGAGGGAGCACTCCAGCCTCAATCAGTCCTTGTGCGATTCTGCCACTCTACGTACACATGGAGGTAACAATCTGAAGAGGAAAGCCCCAGCAGGTTCTTTGCTACAAGTAGAGGGAGGCTGAAATGGGCCAGGAGCGTGTCCTGCCCTTGTGGATGTGCTTTGCCTGGGTATGGAATGCTTGCACAGGGCTTTCTCCTGCCTAAACATGACTGAAGGCCTGAGTTACATGGCCCTCCATGCTGCAGAACCAGCAGGAAAATGCCCGCCCAGTTTGGGGAAAAGGAGATGCTACTGAGCCCGCTTTCTCATAACAGAAGCCTGTGAGGGCTCCTCTATTTTGTGTCTGGAGAGGTAAACTGGGACAGCTTGAGGTGAAAGTGCAAGTGCTGCCCTCACAATCCAAGCCATACAGGACCCAAAGCCAGCCAGGTTGATTTGGATGTGAGGCCAAATGGCCCTCAAGCATCTCTCTCTAATCCCTAGCAGCAAAAATGCAATACTAGCACCTTTAATTGTTAACAGGCGCTGCTGTGTGAGACCAGTTTCACTCTGCCGAATAATAGGGACAAACTGAAGATACTTTCCAGGTAAGAAAATGTCCGGTGCTCCTCATGGTGCTTTTGACTCAGTTAATGTTATTTCCGAGTCGGCCATGTTTGTTCGCTTATCCATGTGTGAGAATCCGCTAGATTTGCACATAACTGGCATACAAAGAGTTATGTATGTCTCCCAAATATCGCAAACTCACTTGCCATAAGTCATTGCAAGCATAATCCCCCCTCAAAAGTGTGTGTGTGTGGGAGGGGAGTTCTCCCACATGTGTGCTTGCGGTGACAAATACCATTTAATCTCCCATCTTATGGTATAATTACAGGAACTTTTAAAAATGATGTTCTATTATTTGAACAATAATTTTGAGTGAAGCAGCTTGGAGTGTTGCATTAGCTGTCAGCATTTCACTGCCAATAGTGAAGAGAAAAGAATGGGTGGGGGAAATAGCCTTGTATGCCTGGTATTAGGCTAAGGAAGTGATTTGCTAGTGAAGACAGCTTTGGGATGGTATAACAGCAACTGTTAAAAGATGGATTTGCATGGGAATGGAACAAAGCACCAAGTATCAAGTTAAATTAAGCCTCAAAGGCAATGACAAGTCAGCTGGTTAAAACACCTTCACCTCAAAAACTGAAAAAAAGAGGTTTGAGGTACAAGGATAAAAGGAGAGTACTTAAAATTTATCCTGTGAAGTGTGTCTGTGTACATATGTGCACCTGTGTGCACACTCCAGTCATTAGAAAAGGAAATTTATTAGCTCCTAAAAGTGGGTGCCAGTAATTGCCATCTAAAATGAAATATCCATCCATCCAGAGTCTCTGGGGCCTCTGTGGAATGCTGTGCAGTATATAGGATTGTTTTGGGCAGCGGGTGGGGGAGAAGGCAATATTTCTTATTTCATTATCAGTACCTCCTTTCAAGGGTGCAAAAGCTCATGCCAGGGGCCCAAATCTGCCCCTCCAGGGGTCTCTAGGAAATCACACTCCTTTCCCTCAACAAGCAATCATTAGGTGGTGCCCACCCCCTTTGTGCAGTTTTTCTCCCCATTTTGAAGGGCTCACGTGCCTATCCTAAGACTTAGTTACTGGTAGTACAAGCTTAAAGCTGAAATGGGCTGGCTTTGGGGGTGGGGGTGGCTGTGGCCGCACTCACCACTGGAAGAAGGCTGCTATGAGCTTAAAAAAAAGGGGTACCACCTTAGCCTAAACAACGTTCTGCAGCCTTATTATAATGCATGTTATATAATTATATTGTCATTTTAACCACTTTGTCCCCCACATCTGAACCATTTGTCTCTATCATATCTGCATGCTATATGATAGTAAAGCCAATGTGGGTGCAAGTTGCTGTTTTCTGCATTCTAGGACAGAAATCAATATGACATTTCTTGTAGCATCCTTCCCATGTTCAATTAAGGTGCCATCCTATGCAAGTTTAGACAGAAAAAAAGGCCCACACTTTAGCTGGGCTGGGATATACCCAGGTTTGTAGCCTTATTTTTCACCTAAAATTGTATAGAATTGAGCCCTTTGGTTACCTTTGTGACTAAGGTGATCAAGAAAGTGGGGGCATCCACACCAGACACATCTGGAAGATACTGATTATCTGGATCCATTTTGATCATGCTTTTGACTAGGATAACAGAGGCAACTGCCATGGATATCACAGTGCGCCAATATCAAAAGACTTGCACCTGTCGCCAATCATTTTCTGGGCTCAATTCATGATGTTGATGTTAAACTTAAAACAGCTTTTAGCTCTCTAAGGGACCCCTTGTCTCACTATGAAGCTGCCCAATTAAATATCTTACCATACACTGTCTAATGAACATGCACATGCTTTGGTGCGCCTGGAAAACACTGGGCAGTACTGAGATTATTTTTGGGTCTTCATTCCACAGTAGAAAATTTCTCTCTGATGTACAAAATCTACTCTATTGCTGAAAATTATGATTCAATTATGGGTGTTCCTACTTAGTTTCAAGTAAGAGTGGAGGCATTCTTCAGGAGTTTGTGCTCATGCCAGAAATCTGGAATTTAATTGTTTGTTGTTCCCTCGATATGCATAAAACCCTACACCCTAATACCCTTGGGCAGGAGGAGCAGCAGAGGTAATCTTTGCCTCCCCGTCCTCCAACCCTGCAATTTTGCTAGACAGCGTTTTTTGCCCATCTCCAAAAGCATTTTGGAAGGGGAGAGGAGGAGGCTGGGGAAGTATCAGGACAGCTCCTATCCGGGCCTTCCCAGTTTCTTCCTTCCTTCTTTCCCTGCTCACTGAATGAACTCCTGGCACCTCTCTCCAAGGTTGCATTCCCGGATTCAGAGAGGCAGCCAACATGACCCACTCCATACCAGCCGCAAGAGGGCACAGGGGTCAGAGTTCTGATTCCCAGTTCCAGAGCTGGGAATCCAAGAAATCCTCTGGTCATGCAGAGGCTGCCTAGTTCCCATGCAATAGTTCCTAGTTCTTCCTTCCCCAAGTAAGAAATCCCAATGTGTTTTCATATGAAAATATTTCTGGTGCCAACAGACTTGTTGCAAGTCACTTGTTTTTGCAGAATGTCCTTGACAAAGATGCAATAAGAACTGAATATATTTAAGCAGTATTGTGATCTTTGTTCTTGTTGTTTGATTAATGTATTTTTTTGTAATGCTATAGGGTTTGTTAAGCTTGATACGGTTTGGAGCATGTCATAATCAGCCCTTTTATCCTATGGGCTCTGGTTTGCAGCCATAGCGTTTTGTTGTGGTTTTACTATTTTAAAATGGCTTTACTACAGTTTTTATGGGGTCATTGATTGTTCTGATTTGCTGTGCACTGCTGTGTGATGGCCTTTAGAAGAAAGGCAATACAGAAATAAATAAATACACTTCGTTTATCCTTCACCCAAACTGTAATTGCAAAAAGCCTTGTTCTTCTTCAGCAAGAAAGTAGAGCGGCTTAGCATCGGAGTGTGGACTGAATTAGTCCCATTGTCAGTGCTAACTAAAAGGGCTGTTTATAAGAACATAAGACAAGCCTTGCTGGATCAGACCAAATGTCCATCCAGTCCAACCGCCTGCTTTCCAGATGTGCACCAGATGTGGGAACGCCACAAAGAGCAGAGGAAGGCAACAGATCTCTCTTGCTGTTCTGAGCAGCTGGTATTAAGCCGTGTCCTGCCTTGAAGTTGGAAGTTCGATATTGCTATCATCATGGCTATAACCACGGATGGCCTTATCCTCCACAAATTTGTCTAATCCCACGTCAATTAATTTAATTATTCATTAAATTCATTAAATCCCATTTTAAAGGGGATTCAATATTGCTATTAATATTATTACTCCTAATAATTAATACTTGTTCTTAATACTTTGTTGTTCTTAATTCTTAATTAATTTGATTAAATTGCATTTATTAAATTGCATTTCTATCCTGTCTTTTTCCCTCTTGTGAGGAACCTAAGGCAGCTTACATAGCTGCATTTTATCATCACAACCATTTAAACTGCTGGATAACACCACATCCTTCTGCAGTGATTATTAAGATATGTTCAGAGCATCTACACATTGAGATCTGGAGCATCCCAGAGCAAGAGTGTATAACTGCCAGAATGCAACTGAATTTGAAACAGTTTCAAAAGCATGTGGTCTGTTCCTTAGCTATAGATGCTCTCCCCACAAATTCAAATGGCTTTAAAAAAGTGAAAACAAAACTGAATTTTTGAAGTGACTTAAATTAGAAAGTAATGCCTCTATTTCCCACCACTGCCATGTCCAGTGTGATGCTGCTCCAATGGAAACCTCCATCTTCTATTTTGTGACAAATGAGCTTTGTTTCTCAGGGAGAATGTTTGAAAGTAGGATTTAATGTCACAATATTATAATATTCCAATCCTTTCGGAATTTCATGCATGATAGTGTGAAGACAGGAGGGCAGTAACACCTTCACTAGTATCCAAAGGAAACTGCACTCCAGTCTTGATTTTAGGATAAGGATGTTGGATGCAATTAATGTTAGCAACCACTCCAGGGAAGACAAAGAGAATTTGCAGCCTTTAGAATGGATAGCAGCTGCTTCCCTCCATCACTTGCTTTCTTTCGCCACCAAAGACTGCCCTGTCGGAAGGCATCCAGGAGAGGGAAAGAGGCAGACCAAGAGGAGCACAAGACCTGCCCTAGATGCTCCTCTGCTCTCTTGGCCGTCTACCATCAGCTGCCCTGTGGGAAGAATTCCCTCTTGAGGGGAAGTAGATGAGCATGACAATAGAGACCTGTCCCTGTTCCAGCTGGACTTTCCAAGCTCCTGGACTATTTTTACCAACCGCCCTATGGGAAGGGGCAGTGGCTGATTGAGCACTTGCTTTGCACGCTGCATATCTCGCTTGCATACAGAATAGTGCACACTTGCTTTGCACACAGAAAAATCATTGCTTTGCATGATTTTTATCTATTGCTTCATTACATTTCTATAGCACCCAATAAACAAAGCTCTCTGGGAGGTTCACAACAATTGTAACTGAAAAATATGATGTAAGACACAGTATAAACATTTACAAGTTTAAAACTACAGTATAAAGTAGAAGTAACTACTAAGGTAAAATCGAGCAGCAATGGAAAGTTTAATATACAATAACCTATTTAGAACAGAAACACCAAATTTTCCAGGAAAATAGTAAGGTCTTCTGGAAGTGCTGGCATTTGATCCTGGGCATCTCCCACACTGCTGGATTCAGGTTTTAATAGCTCTTGGTAAGGTATCCTGAGTGGTTATTATCCATCAGTGGATCCACCTTCCCGTGGGGATGGTCACCAGCCTCCTTTCCTTCTGCTCTTCTTCTTCTCATCATTGCTACCATTGTCTTGCATAAGCCACTCAGCAAGCAGGCAGGGGCATCTGCTGCTCTACCTGCTCACCACCACTGTTGTCTGGACCAGCAGGGAACAAGCAGCTAGCAAAGGGGAACAGGAGGAGCAAATCCACTGTTGTCAGTGGGCTCCTGCTGGGGTTGTGGGCTCTCAGGGGCTGCCCAACCATGTCTACCTTGATCGCTAGGTAGGACAGAAAAACTCTTGGTTGTCCAGTTCTGCAGCTGCAAAATCCTCTATGGATGTGCTGATCTGAAAGAAGGAAACCCTGTTCTGCTGTCTCCATGCTGCTTTGACCAACAAGAACTGACAGTGCCTGAGGTGTTAATGGGATGAGGAAGCGGATCTGTTCTTGAGTAATGTGTCAAAGCAGGACAGCAACCCTTGTGTTGTTGCCTAGGGAAGACACTATTGTTTTCAAGTGCTGCTTTACAATTTGACCATTTCTGCTGAGGAGCAGCAAACCACATTATATAGGTGGTCCATGACCGGATACCAGGCTTTTTTTTTTTTTTTCAAAAGGAGCCAGCCTGTAGTCTGGGGCCAGTGGGTGGGTTCAACCCTTTCCTCCATGCTGTTTCTCTGATCAAAATCCCTACCGCTGACCACAAGCTCCTGTTAGTTTTGCTGGTGGGGAAAGACCAACAGCTGCACACTGTGTCAGGCTCTAAAACAGCCCCCTTTCCCACTGCCTTTGTTCCAACCAATTTCCACCCCAGTAGATACTTTTAAGCTCTAAGTTCTGTTATCAGCTGAAACCGATGCACCAGCTACGACCCTATCAGGACAGAGAGAGCCTAGCTGCAGTTATCCATGCTGTGGTATCCTCTCGTTTGGATTACTGCAGTGTACTAGATTCAAAGCCATGAATGGCTTGGGGGCAGGTTAGCTGAAGGAGCACCTTCTCCCATATCTACCTTCCTGCAACCTGAGGTCATCTCCATGTGTTGCTCCCTGGGAGCCCCTTCCAAAGGACGTGAGGTGGGTGGCTACCAGAAGAGCCTTTCCAGTTGTGGTGCCCTGCTCTTGGAAGGAGCTCCCCAAAGAGGTGTACCTGGCACCTACTTTGTATTCTTTCTGGTGCCTGGTGAAGACCTTTATATTTCCCCAGTATTTTAATAGTTTAACTTTTTAATTCTGTTTTTATATGTTCCATTTGCTTTTGTACCACTCCAATGTTTCCATGCTGAATTATAGCAATTCCAATTGCTGTTATGGTTTTATTGGGGTTTTAATTCTTTTAACTTTGTGTGTGTGTGTGTGTGTGTGTGTGTGTGTGTGTGTGTTTAATGTTAGGGTTAACCACCCAGACAGCATTGGCTATTGAGCACTATAAACATGAAATAAATAAGTTTTCATTTGGGGAGAAAAACCTTAAGAACTTCTAGACACAAGGCTGTTAATCCACTGCATTTACTTGTGCTTGTGTTGTAGAATTGACAGCTGAGTATTATGTAAGTGTTTTATTTTCTGCTTTCCTATTATATAATCTCTAGATGGCACTGCAGTGTAACAACATAATGCACATATACAATTTAAAAAGGCAGCTTCTTTCACCTTGGCAAGCAGACTTCCCACTTCAGGAATAGGCAGCCAAACACCACCAGAATCAGGACTGACCTACTGCTATCTGAAATGAGTGGTGCCCCGAGGCCCTAAGAAAACCAAGCATTCCAAGCAATGCAGCCTGAACCAAGTAGCATGACAAGGAGATGGGCTGGATGGGAATCTGGGGGAGAGGATCTATGCTGGTGTGGGTGTTGTACATGTTGGGAAAGAGCTTCACACTGTGGCAATTCTGAGCATGCTTAGTAAGTCCCATAGCACTCTATGGAGTATTATTGTGCAGAGGATTGCAGATTCAGAAAAAAACAAAAAACAAAAAAATGAGAGAGACTGATGAGAGGAAATATAAAATAAAAGTGAATGGCAAATATAGAAGGTGCTGGCAGGGTAGACTTAGAAAGGAAGAAAGGGAAAAGACGTGCAAAGAAACGACTGTCTTTGTTCAGGGGCACTAGACACATAGGGCTGGGGTTACCATATGCTGCTCTGCCTCAAGCAGCAAAATACATTGGTTTGGCCTGCCTTGAACGTGCATTTAGAAGAGTGTTTCTAGATTTTGAAGATATAAATCAAATTATTATCCTTCCGTGGAGCATACTAGATTGTTCTTTGGTGGTCCCGCCTCTCTGAAGCATGGCATGAGTGACTGGGGAGCTCCTTTTGTCCTTTGGTGGGCCCACCCCGCTGAAACTAAATCACTGGGTGTGTTGAGTAACAGCTTCCCAGACAAAAGTGATAGGTTTTCATTTCTGGCCATTAATTTGATATCTTTCCCTTTAACCTGCAATATGATACGTCACTTCAAGTTGTTAACAATGGCTTCTACAATAACAATGCTAACTTTTGTGTCTGTCGCATTCCCACCCAGCCTCAGTGCTGCTCATGAATGCCACGTCCCTGCATTCCTGCAAATGGCTGAGAGTTGAAAGCAGCACTTCCAAGTCTTTCCCACCCCATCCCCATCCCCAGCCAATTGTGCTAATGCAGCATACGCCCTTCCACTCCTTCCATCTATTGAATGCACAGAAAAAACAGTCCTTGGAATTTGCTGGGGGAAGCAAGGATGCAGGAACATAAACCACAGCACAGCCAACAACGAGAAGGCAGTAGCCTAGTTTTGTTGTGTTCAGCCAGGATGCAGCCAAAATTGCAAAAAGTTGATTGCATGACGAGACTTGGATGGCCTGAGTCAAACCTGGGGTGGCCAGAGAGGCTGCTATGGGTGTCAGATCAATGCTCTCATTGGCCTTGGTGGGGAACTTACCCCTACATATGCAACTGGGTTGAGAATGCTAGTAAAATGCTGTAGAGCTGGGAGCTGCCAGTAAAAGTGTATAGGTGATATCTCCGTTCAACATGAATTGTGTCCAAGCGTTCATAAGTCCACTTCACTAATGTCCTGTCTGAGCCTGTCCCACTGAGTCACACCAATATATTCAATGCTATTTGAATAACCTCTCAGTTTCTAGGAATGAAGGTAGGCGTAATAGCCTTAGGATGCTGTTTCTTTTCACTGGCAATATGAATCTGGCTTCATAATTTGATTTATACATACTGACAGTTGTAACAACAGCAAAACAGTTGTTAAAAAATAAAATAAAAAGAGAACGGTTGCTATGACCAGATTAGTCCCCACTTTGTAATACTGTATGTCTAAAATATTTTTCCAACCCCCATATTTGCAAGGGGAATTTTCCCCAATTTGCATTCAGACCAACATTCCTGGTGAGAAGCTGTGTTGTCCTTCCTCACTGTTCATTATCCTGCACTTAAAATATCTCAGTTTGGGTTACTCTAAATGGTTATTTATATCCTTTAGTGTCCCTTCAAAATGAACGCAGGATTAGGATCAAGGGAAAAAGGTCTGGAAACTGGAGGAAGATACCTTAATAATTTAAGATATGCAGAAGATACCATCATACTGGCAGAAAGAAGCAATTATGTGAAATGACTCCTGGTGAAAGTGATAGAAGAAAGTGCAAAAGCAGGACTGCAGCTGGACATTTAGAGAAGAAAACTCTTGCCTACACAAGAATTACACCGCTTTAATGTCAACAGTGAAGAAACTGAAATTGTGAAAGATTTGCAAACCTTGGCTCAATCTTCCAATTCAAGCAGAGATTGTAGCCAAGTCAGAAGAAAACTGAGACTTGGAAGGGCAGCAATGAAGGAACTAGAAAAGATAATCAAGTGCAAGGATGTTTCACTGGAGACCAAGGCCAAGGTCATCCAAACTATCGTATTCCCAATCACAATGTATGGGTGTGAAAGCTGTTCAATGAAGATAGCTGACAGGAAGAAAATTGATCTGTCTGAGGGCTGGAGGAGAGTTTTGCAAATACCCTGGACTGACAGAAGAATGAACAAGGGGGCCCCAGATCAAATAAAGCCAGAACTTTTTCTGGAAGCAAAACTGGTGAATCTGAGGCTGTCATACTTCAATCACATCATGGGAAGGCAAGGCTCACTGGGGAAGACAATCGCGTTAGGGAAAGCTGAAGGCAGGAGATGAAAGGGAAGATCAAATACGAGGTGGATTGACTCTAGAAAGGGAGCTATAGCCTTGAATTTAAAAGAATTGAATGGAGCTGGAGGGCTTTTGGAGGACTTCCATTCATTCATAGGGTTACCATAGGTTACCTAAGACAACTTGACAGAACATAAAAACAACAAGAAGGAAACCGTTTGTGTTTCTTTTTGCATAGGCTACCAGCTGTTTCTCTGCAGGTAGATGATTATCGGAATATACCACTGAGCAGATTGGTAACACCCATTACATTCCTTGGTCACCATAGTGCAGCAATATGATTTCTAGAGCCTCTTTCTTTTCAGAATCCAGCTTGGACATCTGGCATTTCTCGCTGCATATAGGCTAATATTCTTCTTTGCAACACTTTGAGCATCACTTGGTTACATGGGGGGTTAGTGCAATACTCCTATGGCTGCTGCACTCTCTCGCCTCTCCTTTCTTGGAGACTGGACTATATAAGGAACACTTCCATTCTGTGGGCTATTGTTTTGTTTTCCATATTCGTTGTCATATTTTTGTTAGGATTTGGACTGATCCATTTTCTGAAGCTTAGAATATCCTACTGGTATCCTAATTATTCTAGGTGCTTATTCTGGATCCAACTGTTGCTCTGTCTAGCCCAAATACTGTCCACAGTGACACAGAGACTCTCCTGGTTTTCAGGCATTCGAGATTTCTTCCTAGCCTTGCCCTGGGATGCCAAGGATTGCAGGCAGGCCATGTGTTCTGCACCTGAGCTGTGGTCCCTCCTCCCAGTACCTCTTGGCAGCTGTGGGATCTGAACCCACACCAACCAAACAACTGGAGCCTAAATCCAGCAACTTCAACCAATTGGCCACACTTCCTCTTAACCCGCATGCAAGCCATTGACTGGAGTTCAGAACTGTGGATACAGCACTTTGCTCTCTGTGCCTGCATGTTGTAACTGTGTATGGCTACAAGGGCCTGCTGGCATCAGGCATGAAAAAGACTGCCAACATATACTTATATTTCATTTGCTATGGTTTTGAGGTCTTGGAGGAAAAAACCCCAACCCAGATTATTTAAGACATGGATTTTGCTTTGTGGCACTTTTAGTTTCAACCACATCATTTATAATGAAAACAGAGCAAGATGTTTTGCATTTAAAAAAACACAAAATATCAAACCCAAAGCTTTCCATGCCAAAAACATGGCCTGAAACAAAGCCAAAGATTTCAAGCTGGCAAATCAGCAAAGAGAGCAAACTGATTTGAAAAAGTGTTGCAGGCCCTGTTTACTGAGCACAGCTTAATGTCTCTAGTGCAGTGCTGTCATCAATGGCCAAAAAAGTCCAAGTCGCAGGAGTAAATGTGTCAGGCTAATAAAGGAGAAACATTTTGTGGGGATTTTTTTAATAAAATGGGGAAAGGAAAGTGAGAAGTGTGACCATAACTGTGTAATAGAACTATGATTGACTGATTTGGTGTGGATGAAAAAGTTTGGTATGAGCAGAGGGGACAGGGAGAGATTTATTTCTGTTTTATGAAATAACAGCATTTTGTAGTTTTAAATTTACTTTTGCTAGCAACAGCTGCTTTCAGGTCAGATATCAATGGCATTTGGAAGCCAGTCCTAATGAAACTAGGATGGAGTTCCTATTAACATTCACGTTATTTTCATGCTTTTGGAATTCAGTGTGTAAAGAATCGTTTAAGATGGCACAGCAGGGACTGTAAAAATACGTTTGAGCTCCAATCATAAACATAACAGATTTTTATATTGCTTTGGAAAATTGTCAGTACACATGGCAGGGCTTAACTGAGCACACAATGAAGGTAATGTCTTGTACTTGCCAACCTGTGGAAGTAAGAATTTAACCTTATCCATGTTCTAAATTAAGTGCACATCCAGTTAGAATGGATGCTTAATCCTGCCAGTCTTTTAAAGCACAGCCAGTCCCCTGTGTGTTACGCAGAAGAAGTCTCAATGCAGCTTACCTCAAGTAAGTGTGCAGAGGATTGCAGCTTTAGTTTTTAAATAACAGGTTGGTTGCTGGTAATAAGGAAGATGAAATATTTTGCAAATTGATTGTTCTGTTTGATTTTGAGTCAAGAATCAGACATATTTTAAGAACTATATTATGTCTAGTTCATTTGTCTAGACACTTAAATTGCTTGGGCATGGACAATCCTACCTTACTTTGTCCTGTTGTGTTACCTGCCAGCTTAAATTTCAGTGTATTTTAAGATTTTTTTTTAAATCAGTGGCTTTTAGAGAACAAGTGAAACAAACAAAAAAAGTAATTTATTTCCCTATAAAAACCATATTCTTAAGTCACTGCGAAGGACCATGCAATCAATGCCGTGATGTCGCTGAATGGTAATACAGTAAGCAGCGCCATCTTGTGGTTCTTCAGGAATCATCTGAAATTAACTGAAATAAGAGAGGAAGAACCTGCTTTGGCTCACTCTTTTACTAAGCTATTTTCTGTTACCTCTTACAACTCCCCAAGAATTACAGGCGCAGATATATGATTCCTACCTTAATAAATTATTTATCCCAGAAAATAAAACTAGAACATCCTTAAGAACTCTGTAAGATGTTATTTGTTGTTTGTACAAATCTGTCCTGCTGTGGTCTGTCATGTGTAGCTAAGGAGGATTTATTTAGCTCTTTCTAATTTCAGCTGCTTCTAATTTTTGAGGGCTCAGGGATGATCCTGGTATACATCTCCACCCAGCTCTAGGCTAACTGTTGGGACAGGGTAGGTTTTCATGAGTTGTGCTGGATTTACAGTAGGGCTTAGTGTCACTTGCACTGGCGAGGCGTTTATTATGCGCTCATGGTGCCTCACTCATGGGAGTTTGTGAGTACAGTACACAATGCCTCCTCCTCCAGCACTTATTAGATTGAGGCAAATAAGTTATTATCTGTAAACACTGGCATGAAACCCTCATGCACTTGCACAATTCTGTTATGCCACACTGCCACTAACTGGTTGTGTAGTGGAATTAACAGGAAGGCAGAGAAAGACAAACCTTGAGAAAAAATAAGTGTCCAGGAGCCAGTCTTAATCCCACAAAGAATCTGTAAGCAGAAGCCATAGGGAAGTGGAAGGTCAAAAACCTCATGTAGAAAAGCCCTGGGGAAAGAAAGGGATTGAGGTTGGGGCTAGAGCTGGGGAATCCTCTAGAGTGGCAACCAAAGGGGTGCAGGGACTCGTATGGGAAAAGAGGAATTTGTGAAGATTTCCTCCCCATCCCTTCCTCCAGCTCCTGCTGAATCCTTCCTGCTGAAGCCTTGACTTCCACAAACCAAAGGGACTCTTTCTTTCACAAAATGGTCAATCCAGATCAGCCCCCATGCCTTTATATCCAAGTAGGTAAACACATCTAGTAAGGAGAAGTAGGAGCTCCCAGGACACTAAAAAAATGCCTGCAGCTTTATTTAACATACTTATTTAAAGAATTCAGCTGCACTTTTAAACTAAGTGAAATGCAGATATTGAAAGCACTTCCGCAGGCAATTATCTCTGGTTTGCTTGCTTGCTTGTTCATTTGTTTACAGAAATTAATATCCTGCCATTCTTGTCTGATGACAAGCCAAAGCATCTAGCAATGGACAATATTAAAATAATAGAACAACAAAGCAATACAAACTTAATTTGGGAAAACAAGAACAATAAATCCAGGCATGAATTAAAGCAGTCCCCCAAATCCAAACTGAATAGCAAGCTGAGATAAAACAAGCTGTGGAATTCCCTCACCACAGAGGCCCACTCAGGCATGATTTTGATGTCCATCTGCCATCAGGCAAGTATCTTTTCATTTAGGCAGAGCTTTGTCTTGCCAAAGTGACAGTGCTTTTCAATGTATGGCTCATGTGCTGATATTTATAGCTCAAATGTTTTATTGTGGCATTGTGGGCATCTTTAATTGGTTTTTACCTGTTTTTATTTTTCTTCAATAAAGTGTCATTTACTTTTTAAAAAGTGGTTAAAATGTTTATTGTTGTTACTAGCCATCTTGAATGCTGTACGCAAAGCAGTGGGATAGAAATTTAATTAATGCATGCATTAAATAAGCAAAACTAACCTTCCATCCCAAAATAGGAGCCAATGCAAATCAGTGATACAAACAATATTAATTCCTTCCAAAAGCATTTAAAAAAATCCCATCGGGTTTTAGTCTGCCTCTTATATGCACAGCATGAGCTGAAATGGCCTTGCTCCTAGTGGATATCTGTGCAGCATTTTCATTCAGAAGGAAGCCTCCAATGATGGATGGAGCACACAGAACAGCACAGGTGTCAACTTTACTTTCCACCCTCTTAATAGATTTTTAGAAATAATATGTGACTTGAGGCTCATATAGGCCTCTCTGAAACAATCCAGGCTCAACCATAAGATGGACAGGCTCACTCATCACAAGAAGCAACCCTGCATGGTTACCACAATTCATGGTTGTTCACCGTGATCTATTGGATAGAGGATCAAGTGGTTTCTACATTCGTTTCTACATTCTGCATGTAGTTTGTACGTTCTACATTTCTATCCTTTCCACTCAGTCCTTCTGTTGTTGCCACATATCCCATCAACCTGATGGAAATTCAATCTCATTGCATTGCTCCTTGCCTATGTCACCTGCCCCTTCCTGATTGGTCCAGACAATTCTCTGGGTATGTTCCTTTCATTACATCCCTTTTCTCCTCCTCACACCCACAGTTACTTGTTAATGGATGCATCTGCCATAGAAATGACATTTTTTCTACTGTGATCTTTCTTCACAAGTGTCTATACCCACACCCATTGAACAGGAGGATCAAAATGAAAGGGTATAGGGGAAGAACACAGAGAAGGGAGTGTCTGGTGGGCTGACAAAAAGATAAGTCTCCTCACCTGATCACTGTTGCGGGTCCTGAATCCTGTTGGGAAGGGGGAGATCCCTCGCCAGGTGGTAGTGCATGGAGAGAATCCCCAGTCTGTTCTAAAATGTCCACATTCCCCATAGTTTCTCTGGTCATCCAGACCCAGAACCACAATTTTACCATTGTTTGTATGGAAACACCATAGAGTCCCCTGGCAAGAGCAATGGTAGGAGTGACTGCTTCTAGCCATCGATGTCTACTCCTCCCAGCACCCTAGTAACAGATGCATCATCGTTTGCTTTATTTCCAGTGGCTGAGGAATGCGTCTGTCTCCTGCTGCCTGAGGCAGGAGAGCACACAGAATGCCTCCCCTCCATGCCTCCTCCTGCAACACACCTACCCAATCCTTTTCCTACCCAAATTGGTTCACTAATCATCATCATCAACAACATCCTCTTCAATTATTAAATAACTTTTAAGAGTGTGTTTAATCTAGTATAATACAAAAGTTTACTTTTTGACAATATCATTCTTGCACAAATAGGCCTCTTGAAACCTTGTTAAACTCATTTCATGCAGATGCTGTGATTGCTCTCTCCACAAAAGCACCAACATTCATTGGCACCAGGTGTCACACACACTGGCCAGGAAGCACCATCCCTGGAGACTGGGGACCAGGGAGCCTTATTCCCTGCTTTGGTAAGAACAGGGAGATGCTGCAGGTCACTGTTCCTTCAGAACAGGAGGGGCTGTTTGCCACCTACCTAAAGTGTCTTTAATACCAGGAACTGTTGCTGTCAGCTGATTTGTACACAACCAACCACTGAACATCACTTCTTGTTTTGCATTGTCTGGGCAACAGAGACTTGAGCCCCCTCCACTCATCCCCCATTCATCCAGTGCCAATCCAGAGAAGTGGGCAGGACCAATGTCACCCCTGCATGTTCTGCGCCCTGCTGCCCCCCCCCCAATGAAGCACAGGTTAACCTTGATATGCACAGGTTTATGAGTGCAGCCACCCTTTTCCAGGCATGTGGCTGCTGGGCATGATGATCGGGGTGAGGCCAGTGGGGTTTAGGATGCTGGGGAGGAAGCAGCAGCCCAGTGCCTTTCTTTACCTCTCCATGCTGTGAGTCTCCCAGAGGCTGTGATCTGCCCAGAGAGCCTATGGCTAATGAGGCAACATATCAATCAATCAATCAATCAATCAAATAAATAAAAATGCAAATGCTGTATGTGTGGAGAATGTCCAAAGAGGGGACCTTCTTCCCTTTAGAGGAAGAATTAAACCTATTATTTGGGATGAGGAGGAGAAAAATATACATTTATAACCCAAACTGGGCTTGCAAGTGCAATATACAAAGGATTGAATTACATTAAGCCATTCATAGTTTTACAACCTCAGTCCCCTGGAATTAGAATGGGAATTAGAATGGCCTATTTTATAAACTTTGAGAGTGAATCTAATAAAAGATGGAGAAAGTAAATTGTTTCAAAATCAGACGGAGATTACTTCCCATGGAATACACACATGCTCCAGTTTGTCTCACTGCTGCCTCTGGTCAAACAGGTGTTGGGAGATCTTTGAAAGAAAACACAACCCTGAAAAACCAGTCTGCCAAAGCTGAGAGTGAGATGAGTACCCAACACCATGAAGGATTATAGAAGCTTTTCCACATCAGACTAAGTGTATAAATGAAGGGAACGTGTCCCTTACTGTCACAGGCCCTGAAGCGGCTGAGCTTGACTACAGCGACGACCACTGACTTCAGAGGAAAGGCTTGAATCATGGCTCCGTCTCATTCATTACAGCATCCTTCCAGGGCTGGCAGTCTCCAAAGGCAGCCATGATTTAGATTTATGGCTTTCTTGGCCAGTCTGTGCCAGAAGAAAAATGTTAACACTTGTAATTCAGGACTGCTGTATCCTCCAAGAATGGGAACAGCAGGGCCTGGAGAGGAAGCTGCTGACATTTTAAATGGCATGGCTGGCAATATAGCTGATCTCCTAGCATGAAAAACTCCCCAATACTTTGAGGTCTAAATAGTATGACTTCAACTACTGGTTCAACAGAAACAGGGATGTGTGGGATAACTTCAAGCAAGGTAAAAATGCAGCTTTTAGCAACCCCTGCATCCCAACCTGGGAAACCTGAATTTCAACAGATGACGATGACCTTTGCAGTAACTACGTAGCAATTTTAGTATAATTCAGTTTATACCCCACGATTCTTCCAAAGCTCAGGTCAATATGCTTCTTTATCACTCCAAAGCTCCGGTTCTCTTTAAAGAGGGGATTTGGCCTGGGAAAGGGATGTTTTGCACTGGGACATAAGGACTGCTTTTTCTCTGGAGGTGGTGGTGGGGGGAACCTTTGCACCAACATGTGTTTTAACAAAAGCTCTAGCAACCAGGGGCAGCCCCTCCAAGTTGCCACTGGAACACTTTGGAGGGAATACCTACAGTTGCCAAAAGGGGACTGTGAATGCTGGCTTGACAACCAGTTTTCAGGATCTCTTGGGGGTGGAGGAGAATAATAATAATAATTATTATTATTACATGGTATGTGCTGCGGTGTGCCTTGTGATTGTGGTGGGGAGGGAAGACATGATTCATTCCTCCAACAGTGGCCCCTGCAATACCAGTTGGAGGACTGAGGGGTGAGGAAGGTGTCAAAAAGCCTCATCAAGCCCAGTCGTCTGCTGGCCTCACCATGGGTTGCTTGCATGACAACCAAGCCACTGTGGCTTATCGCCAAAAAAGGGCTGGCATGATGTGCAAACATGCCGTATGCTGGCAAAACGCTCCTTCTTTACATTCAAGTAGTTTTAGGGGAGAAATCCTTTGCATGCTTATACAGAAAAATACCCTACAACTCCAAGAATTCCCCATACAATTTTGCTGGGTGGGGAATGCTGGGAGTTATAAGACATTTTTCTCTATCAGCATGCATAGGATTGTGCCTTAAATTGATTTTTTTTCCTCCTCTACTGTGGAAACAAGATTATTGTTGCTAATGGCATATTTGTATTGACAGAGATAAATAATTTTATTCTTGTTTATTTTATAATACTTTATACACTTCTTGTTTCTGTACTGTTTTCTGGTCTCTGCTCAGCCATGGAGCCAGTTGGGTGACTTTGGACCAATCACAGACTCTCAGCCCAACCTACTTCACAGGGTTGTTGTTGTGGGGATGAGATTGAGAGCAGCAGGAGGAGAATGATGTGAGCCACTCTGGGCTCTTTAAAAAAAGAAAAAAGGCAGCGTATAAATCCAACCAATCAATCAATCAATCAGTCACCGGATGGTACATTCTGAAGCCCTGTGGCATAAGCAAAGTCATCATTATTCTAAGCACCCCTTGAGTGGGTTCTCCTGCGTTCAGTCTTCCTTGTGCGGCAGGGCAGCTTCGAGGCATCTGTGAGAAGTGAGAAGTGCATGTGCCTCGTGTTAGCAGTCACTAGGTTTGGAAATCACAGAACAGAGAGTTGTTTCTGCTCATGGTTTCTAAAATCAGACATGCAACACTGAAATATCATGACAGGCTTTGAATGACATGATAGAACAATAATGGTGAAAAACCACCGTGGCTTGTCAAGTCGTGTGAGCCCTCCCAGTGACATGTCCCTGTGTTGCAAAGAGGATGCAATTCTCAACTATTTGTTACCAATAGCAAGCCAGAGCCTCTAGCTCCTGCTGACACTTGTACAACAGATGCATCATCGTGAAATTATAGTGGCAATAGCCCCTATCTGTGAAAGACGTGGCATTTTCCCAGGTATAAAATTTATGGCTTTGACTACTAAGAAAATGCAGTATCGTCAAGTGTATAGTGGTTTTGTAGAAGAAAAACGAAGGGACTAGAGGTTACAATCTTCAGCACACTTATGTAAGCCTCATCGAACACAATGATAATTATTTCCAAAGAAATACGTGTGAGATTGCATCATCATCTATGCAAATGTTTCCCTATTTAAATGGTGGCATAGCCACAAAACTTCCTTGCAGAAATATAACAGCTTGTTATTCATGCTCTCTCAGGATTTCTTCTAGTCATGCTGTCTACATTTCACATAACTACATGGATGGCTCTTCTATGTATGAAGTAGTTTGCAACACTCTGGTCATAATCCTATATACTCCACCTGAGCATAAACCCCACTGACGGGTATAAGATCACACTGTTACATAGATATGTAGCAACGTAGGGATTCAGTCTTAGTTATGTTTGGGATAGATCCATCAAAAGCAATTGATCTAACTGCTAGCATGACTAAATCTGGATCTGGAAACCATTCACTGTTACATGAAAGAAAAAATCATAGAAAGTATATATACACTTGCAGCTTGAATTAATTATTTTACATGGGCATGCACATAAAGGTTGGGAGGGAGAAGCCATATGGGTAGAACCTAACAGATTTCTTTGCCAATATGTATTGTTCTTTACAATTAAGTGTTATACTTTGGGGCTTGACAGTCTATTTATAGTCAATTCATATGGGTGTAGAAAAGAGAACGAAATGGTACCTCCCAATTATCACTAAGAAAGGATTGTGGGTCAGTGGAAGAGGCTATGTTCTATTTGTGGAAAGCACCCGCTTCACTCACACAAATGGGGGAATGACTCCTGTTTGAAACCCTGGAAAGCCACTGACTGGGTTCAGACAACACAAGAACCCATATTTGAAGCTTGAGTATCATGGCTTGAGTGTCACTGGTTGTAAAATGTGGCTCGTTGAAACATGGGTTATCAGATAGTCCGAACCAAGCTGTTCTAACAAACTATGACTTGTTAACCATGAGCAGATGAGAACCCATGGTTTATTGTTCTGAAACATGGGCTGTTCACCATAGTTCCTTGGTTCAGACAGCGGTATAAGCCACATTTCAACAACCCAGTCAACCAATAGTCAAGCCGTGATTGTTGAGTGTTGGTTATTGTGTTATTTGAATCAGGTCAGTGTAGAGCAGGGGCATCTACCCTCTTTCAGACTATGGGCCAAATTCCTTTTAGGAGACACTTGCAAAGGAAGGGCCAAAGACAAAATGGAGCAGGACTGAGAACAAAAGAATTAGGGCCAGAAATCCTCTAAGTACCAGCCCATTGTAGCTTAAAGCTCTTACATCAAGGCACTAAGCCTTAGGAGATTCGTATCCTAAGGAGATCCACTGTGCGGAAGCTAAAGAATCAGTAAACGTTTGGTGACTGGGGAAAGGCGGCATAGCCCTTGAGAAGACCCCAAGATGGAGTGGGGGAAGGGATCTGGGCCATGGGCCCGAGGCTCAGCACCCCGCAGTGATGGATCATTGGTCCAGGCCATTACATGGTATCTTCCTGTCATCTATTTCTTTACCCCAAAACCTTCTCAGTGGAGGAAGGAAGCGTTGACCCACGTACACATCTTTTAGAAGTGTAAAATTTGCAAAGTACAGCAAACTTAGACTTCCTTCTTGCAGTGAACTGCTTTTGAATTTTACACTCTAGACATTCTGCACCTTGCTTGTTTTGATTTATTAAGAGTATATAAGATGATCCAATATTTGCCCACTGCCTTTAAATCAGTAGGGTTTTCATTCTAAATGACAACCTTTGCATTTTATTAGTATGGCTTAGTCTTTAATAAGCCTTTACTGTGCCCATATATCACATCAGCAGTGTAAGAACAAGCTCTTGTACCAGATATAAATTATCCAGTGGCAGTGGCACAACCCAATTTCCCAGATCAGTCAGGGAACGAGGGCATGCTGTTGTTTCGCTGCGAAAGGGAGCCTATATTGTTACTTGAAAAAGAGTCGGGGTGCAACGGCTTGCGCACAGATGCGATCTACTCATTTCAAGGGGTCTGCCAGTCCCATCTATAGTAACATGTGGGATGAGATTAATACTTCACTTCCACGAGTGGTGTCCACCGCAGAGTTTTATAAAGCGATGTCCACATCCATACTGCGGTGCATTTGTGCAAGACTCGGCTTTTGTTGTTTAAATATCTCTCCACCCTGAGCCTGTTAGAGGGAAATATTGGGGGTGAAGGTCTCGGGTGAAGGTACCATTGATAAGTTCATCTTCCTCATGATAGTGAACATCACCATCAGAGGCCGCATGACTATGAGACCCATATCAGAGGGCAGAGGCCCGGAGAGAACACAAAATGAGGTAGGTGGAGCATACAAGAGAGTCCCAGTGCTTTCCTGCTCCACCCAGGAATTCCCCTCTGCATAATTATTTTATTAGATTTATACAATGCGTTCGGGAGCAAAATCCTCCTAAGTTAGCATGCAAATTTTAAAATTACAAAATGTAATAAAACAATGCTAAAATATACTAAAATTATAATTAAAAGGCAGATGATACCCAGTAAACTCCTGACTCAGTTATGGTCCAAGATATAGCAATAAGGCTTTGAGCTGTGCTCACAGGTCTGAAATAATCACTCATATGTATGGAATTCTGTTCCACACATATTATTAAAAAGGGCATGAAATAAATTTTAAAAGCAAAGAATTTTGTAGCACCTTAAACACCAACAAATTTATTCTGGTATTTGGCATAAATTCAGTGGATGCTGTCCATTTCATCCGGTGCATGAAGTGTTAACCACAAATGGATAGAAAATGTGGGGAAAATGTATGTTATTAGAGGGAACTGAAAGGCAGAAAGTACAGACAGAGGTAATTACCTTAACAGATCGTACTATCCATAAAAGGTTCCTTCATGATAACCAAAATTGCAACTATGAGCAAAACCAAAGCACCCTGACACTTTGACAACTGTGTTGTTCCTCCAGTTACACGATTTACCCCTTCCCACTGCAGCTGCATATAAATCTGCCCATTTGAGGTTAACCCTTCATACACCTGATAAAGCAGACAGTGTCTATAAATGCTTGTTAGTCTTCAAGGTGCCACAAGACTCTTGGATGATAAAAAGCAGTGTGTCAATACAAGCAAGCAATTGCATGCCTAACATTTCACAGTTTCCCTAAGAGGATATGTTTAGAAAACAGAGTACAAGGGTTTTCTTACCAAAACGTGAGAAGCTTAGCATCTCAGTTCACTTCAGAAGGCTTTCTTTTGTGCTTTAGAGACTATTTTAAATGTAGGAAGAACAGATAAACTTAACAGGTAAGGCACACAGCTGTGTGCCAGAAAATTACAGCTGAGAAGGAAGTTACTCAGTGGCTCAGATCACCGTCTGTCATACTCTAGTCCTTGGTTCTGTCCTTACTGTGCAGCCTTGCAGAAACTCTTATTATCTCATTTGTGAAATGAAGCAGCAACTAAAACTTATGGTCTAAATTATGGAAGAAAGGCCTTGGTCAAAAGAAAGGCAGAGAGTATGGCAACAGAAATAAAAACTTGGGTGTTTAATGTTACTTGTGGAACCTGCTTTCTGAACACTGGAAAACATAATCAGCAATGCATTTCCCATCATGCCCCAATTCCTGGCTCATCTCTGAAGGGATGTGCGTGAGAATGAATTGCAACCCAAAGCATATGGAGGCCAGCAGGTTGGAGAAGGCTGTTTACTGTTTACGCTTTCTCATTCTTTCCATATTTAGTGAATCTCTCTCTCTCTCAAATAACAAAATTCATCTGTAGTGGAAAGTTAAAAGTTTCTTTTCTGTACCACTTTTCATGACATATACTCATTTCTTCAACATCTGCTCTGTCAAACCTGCCTTTTCCACTTATCTTTGCTCTTCTCCAGGTCAGCTGTTTTTCAAAAAAGCATAATTATCATTTTGTTGTTATCCCCTGCCTGCTTTTTTGAATCAGCATCATTTTGAGCCATTATCATTTTGTGGCCTCTCCCCTGCTGCTTCTTTATGGGATCAAAGGCTTCCAATGCACCAGTGGGACAAACAATGAAAACTATCTATAGATGTCTAACCACCATTGATTTCAAGAGTGAGATTTAAGAGATTTAAGACTGTGCTTGACTTTCCCGTTGACATTAATTGGCCTTAAAAAGTTTGATTGGATTGTATTCCTAATATGCCCACAGGTGGATATGGGATCATTTTATTACAAGCTTCAATTTTACATATATTACTGTATCACCTTCCTGACTTTTCTGAGCATGCTAAATTATCTCTCAGTATAATCAAGGTTTCTCATACAATTGATTGCAGGCCATTCTGCTTATCCAGCTGATAACACACAAGTCAATGCAACTGGCAAAGGGCCGGAGCTCAGCAGAGGCCAGTGCAGAGATCTGCATGTGTGCCTTGGGATGGAGCAGGCTGCAGGTTTGATTCCTGGAACTGCTAAGCACAGCTGGGAAAGCCTGAGATCCCAGAGAGCCATGGCCTATCAGTGAAGAATACACTGAGCTAGAAAGGCCAATAATCTGACAGGATAAGCAGGTCCTGAAAATTAGAATGAGACGCATGTTGCAAACTTTGCTTGTTGAAAACATCATGCCCATAATGGAAGATAAATGCAGAGGCTTTGCCAGATGTCTACACGGGCCCAGCTTCTAATTTAGATGAGTCCTGCAACACAGGTTTATTGCTTTGAAAAGAAAGACATTTAATATTATACTTGACCAAACTAATTAAAAGACTCTTGTTCAGATCAATATCCAAAGTTGTCCCAGATTGATTTTTCTGCCAGGTAGTGTTCTTAGCGTCTGCTCAGATAGCTGAAACATACTGATGGATGCCTATCCAAATCTAGTAAACCTTGGTCAGAAACTTTGTTCAAGATTCTTTAATCAGGACATTCTCATCACATTTTTGTTTGCTTGCTTAAAATAATCAAATAAGAGCATGGAAAGATACACTGAGAGAAATGGAAATTGCCTAGGTCAGAAACAAATTTACAGGTTTAGTGGTGTGTGTGTACACATGCGTGTGTGCATGATGTAAACACATGCACACATTTTTCATATGCACACAAGTGTTTCATAGAGCTCCGTCCTCATTTCATATATACATATATGTGTGTGTGCAGATGTGTAAGGGATCCCCTTTGAATGGGAAATGCACTGGTTTCCCTGGTTTCAGCTTCATGGAGCCCAGTCTGCTTTGGCCCAGAGTCTGAATTCCTAGTGAGCGTGCCCAGGGTTTACAGGGCACTTGCCAGAAATTAAGCCCCTTGTACTGCTACCAGCAGTAAGCGGCAAAGAAGTTTGGTCTCTGGGAACGGCGGAAGTTGCTGGTGGTGAAACCTTCTGGGGGTCCATGAGAATTTGCAGACTTCCTCTTGGCTTGGCTTGCTTTCTGTTCAGTTGCTGAGCACCTAATCTCTCCCCATCTCTCATTAAGAAATTCATAAAGCACTTGAAAGAAACTAGCTGCATTTAAATCTGCCTCGTCTAGAGCTTAGTGGAGAGCCACTGTGGTGTACTGGTTAAAAGTACTGGACTGGGACTCAGGATATCGGAGTTCTAGTTCCCACTCACCTGGAAGTTCATGGGGTAACTCTGGGCCACTCACGGACTCCCTGCCTAACCTACCTCAGGGGAGTGATTAAAGACACCATGGGTATCTTACAAGAAGAAAGAATGGTATAAATATGATGAAATTTAAAGAGCGAGAGATTGAGCACTCAAAATGTTCCATACACCAACCCATCCTGGGTTCCGCTCCTTACCCCTTGGACCTCCACCTGGTATCCCAGGGGACACTGCGTAAGGATGGACTTTCCTTCTCCTCCCTGTCACAATCACAAGCCATTTTTTGGTTCACTGTGGCTCCTTCCCCGCTTAAAGCTTTCTTGTTTCTTTTTTACAGTGGTTGCCCTTTTGTAATCAGCCAGTGACAGCCCCTCTGAAGTGCCCAAGGGGCACACTGGAGGGACTGTCACTGGCTGGCCATCCCTTTAAAAAATGCATCAGAAATCAGAATTCAGGGGAAGGTTAAAAAAAATGTTGGGCTTATACAGTGCAGAGGTGTGCACTTTCACAAATCTGCAAAGGGGAAGCCTTGCTCTGGCAATAGCCTAGGGATATCAGCTGCAAAAGTGCAGGCACCAACCCTGGGCATTGACCCAAAGAGAGTCTAAATGGATATTTTTTCTATTGCTTTTCCCAGGGTCCCCTTTAAAAGACCCCCCACCCACAGGGGAATGGGTGCTTTTGATGAAGACATGGACTGTTGAAAAGAACAAGGCACTGTGGGCTTGGTTTGGTGACAGAACAACCAATTATGCTGAGTTATCTACAATACATTGTCATGTTCTCTGAACCAGATCCTTGTATCTTACTCTTATTTCCGTAATGTCACCTAAAAAGGACTGGCTATACTTGGTATGCTGCAGGAACACTTATGATTATACATATTAAAATAGTCATTGTTTATAATGCATGATCCTTGTGCAAACCTGTATGGCACAGCTTGTAGAAACCTGGATAGTTCCTGAACATGTATGGTTGAGAAAAGAACTTTTATGGGTAGAAAGTAATCCAAAAGCCCCTTTGTTCACAGATGTGACATAATTTGATAAAGCCACATTTGTGTCTGCTCTGATTTCAAATAGCATTTCCTTCACATGTTAGTCACTATGAAAATGTAAACAAGTGTGGAGAGCTAGTGTTGCACTTGAGGGAAAATCTATTCAAATAACATGCCTCCACTTGTCACAGTTTGGTGAAAATAGCTTAGCAGGAATAAAATGAAAATAGACTGGTTCTCCTCCCAAAAGCCAGTTAAGAGACTGGATGAGATTTTCTGAGTTCTTCCAAACATTATATGCAATACCGAAACTCCAAGACCATAGAACACAATTATTCTAAAAAGGACAGCACTTCAGTTCCTTTAGGAGTTCTGCAGCAAGGCAAAAGTTTAGCAGTTTTCTCCATTACTGCAGTCCACAGGAAGGGTTGAAACTGTAGAACTCGATCCTTCTTCAGGGCTTTTAAAGAAACAGGAGATTTACCATTTTAGGAAAGGTATCATATTGACAAGAAAATGCTGCAACAGCCAATGATATTGGAACAATTCCTTATAAGAACCACTGTTACAAGAAGCAGTGATACCTTGACAATTGCTTTATACTACTTTAGCTAGAGACCATAGTATGGTATTGTGTAAACCAGATGAATGACCATTCCAAAGCGGGTGTTTGGTGTTACCTAAATAAAAATGTACATTCTAACAGCTTTGCCCATGGGCATGTCTTCTGTTTCATAAGTTATTTGCATGTAAGGCATTTGTAATCAATTGTGTAGTGGTAAACCCTGAGGTGCAGGCCCACATCCTGAAATTTCTCCTAGCCCTGCTACCAGGGAGAGTCCAAAAATGCAGGCAACTTCATTGGTCCAGATCAACAGACCTTATCTAGCAGCTTTCACTCCCAACAGGTACATGTTTTTGTGCCTTGAGTGCCCATTCAAGACCAAGCCATCCCAAAATACCTAACATTTCAATAGGGAACAATAAAGTATTGCTGGGAAAATCCATTTCCTCCCAGGAGGAGGGAACAAAGCTCAGCTGGGAGGAAACAGAGAAGCCTGAGATGGCCTCAGCATCCCAGCTAAGAAAAGGGTGTCAAGTCTTGTGACCTCTTGGTTTCCAGCTCCATTAAACCACTGCTGGGAATTCTCTTCTTTAAAGCAGTCACAGGGAAAGAACCATTAAAGGCTGTCCTGACGGAGTTGGCTTCTCGAGAGAGACTCATGCGAATGCCACTGCACGGCTTCAGCCATACCACAGACGTGTAAGTAATTGGCATGAAGCAGTGGCTGTTTCTGCTGACGTGCTGGGCAGAGATTCACCTCTTCCATGCAGCCGCGTTCCCCAGCCTGACCCTGGCACTGCAAAGGCTGACTTCGTTTTCAGGTGCACGAGGCCATCAGAATATAAATGTCATAAAATGCATTGCTCTCCCAGCTATATATGAACGAAAATGACATTTTTGTGGAATTTGCTTCACTTCTCAAATACATCTTCATTCCAAAGTATTACAGTACTTCTGATAATGGCAGAAAAGATAGTTACACTTTACCTTAATGTTCTGGGTGATGTACGTTGAATTGCAGTGCAGATTTTAGAAGCGAGTTTAGTTATAATTTCTCTCATTCATTCTGAGCAAGTTTAGGGCGATTAATCTTGTTAAAATGCCAGTAGAATCCTTTATGATCGGGCCATTAATTTCACATTTTTCAGCCATTGTGATAGTAAGAATCGCCACTGGTAAGTTGTGAGTCTATTTGAGCAGGCTTTGGTTGCCTTGTGACAATTCTCCACATACACAAGCTGTCTGATAAACAGCATGAATCATGTGCAGGCATTTATTTGGTGGTCCACATGATACACCAGCATCACCTCCTCACTACATATAAAGTTCTGAGATTGCATGGCCTTAAGCTCTTTCACCAATTAAATTGACTGCATTTTGTGTGCTTCCTTGGGCGTGAAAATAAGTCTTTTTAAAATCTTCCTGTGGAGGATATTTGGTCTCTGCAACAACAACACAAAAATCAATCTTCGGGGTGGGGCCTTTGGAGTGAAGAAGTTATGGGTACAGTAAAATTAAACATTATTTGTTTCTGTGTGCCTAAAGGCATAATCCTATGCATGTATAGACAGAAAAGGCTGTAGAAGTCCCAGCAATTAGACAATATCCTAAATATGAATTCCTTTCCTCCACATTCTCCTTCTAAAGCTGCTTTTTAAAAAGTGTGGTTTTGTTTTTTCCAGGGCCAGTGTACTGCTAGACAAAATGAGGAAGCTGCCTCAAGCAGACTTTTGGTGTAATGAAAGGCACTCTGATCCACTTGTGATTTTCTGCCTCAGGTGCCAAAATGGCTTCGTTGTGTTTGGATACTAACTACTTTGACTTTTGTGGGTAAGGAAGGGGGACGTACAATTTAGGGTTCTGCCTTAGACAGCAAAATGGCTTGACCTGGCCTTACAGGGGTTTGCACATCATATATAGTTAGTTAGAAAATGATGCCCAAGTAGCTTTATGATGAGCATATTGGCAAAGTTCAGTCAATGCATCAGCTAGTACTTCATTGACAAAAACCTATGATTTAAAGTGTATTTATATATTGATTTTAGCATGAAAAATGTGGTTTACTTAAGGACAGCTATTGAAATGCAGGTGATTGAAAACTGAATATTTAAAGAATTGCTTATTCCACTACAATTATATTAGGCAATACGAATATAATATTTAGACTAATGCAAGAATGCTGCTAAGAAATGCAAATAAAATATTAAAGTAGCAATAGGATTGGTTAATTGTGTTCTTGATGAAAGTGAAGAGAGGAGGAGGAGGAGGAAGGTTTTTATCGCTGTATGGAACTTGCTGCTTCCCAGAATTTTGGAGGGTGCACAAACACAATCACAGGTAGGGCTCCAGATCTCTTCCTGGCAACCATCTTCCCTCTGTAGCCCACCATGAAGTGACAGATGCAACTTGCATTCCCAGAATTCTCTGCACACTGCAGATAACTAAGGCAAACAAGAAACAGGACAAATTCTTCCTTTGAGTTTATAATGGGTGAGAGAGGCAGACTCTGGCCTGCACCTGAATTCTCCTGCAGGCATGAGGTACATGCAGTCATTTCAGAATGAACAAAAATATGACCCAAATGGGGTTGTTTGGAAGCAAAGCAATGTTTGTATCCCATTCACATAAGTTTATTTCTCCCTTATGGGAATGTAGGAGCCTGCCTTACACCAAGCTAAACTACTAATCCATCTGGGCTAGTATTGTTGACACTGACGGGAGTGGGGCAGTTTCAGGCAGGGGGTTTCCAGTCCTGCTTGGAGAGCGAATCTGGGACCTTCAGCATTGCCAGGACGTGCTCTCTCACTGGACCACGGCACCGTTCAAGGGTGAGCGGCTCATCCTGCAGGGGCGGCAGCAGGAGAGGTGCTTTTGGCAGCTGCTTCTTGGAACTGCCATGTTTTGGTCTCCAAATGGCCTGCATGGTTTGCCATTCCAGGACATTTGGGGTGGGCAGGTGTGGAATTACACCTGCCAGTGGGCGTTGCCATTTCTCACTGTTTCCTCAATCGTTGGGCAGTAAATGCAATTTTCATTTTATTATACAATACTGTACATATTTACATATTTTATTAACTGTCTTCAAGTAAATTTGGCATTTAATTGTGTTATTTTTACCTTAAGTTATGCGTATTTGCTGCTTACGTTTATTGAGATGGGTATTGTTCAGGGTCTGGGAACGGATTAGTTCACTTAAATTATTTCTAATAGGGAACATTGCTTCAGACTTCAAATGATTCAGAGTTCAAACAGCCTCCCGGAACAAATTAAGTTCAAAATATGAAGCACCACTATATATGAAATCTACTAATGTAATTTACTAATTTTTCCTTTAAAATGTAAGAGGGGGAGGATGTTCTCAGTATCCTGGGATAGGATATGTGATTTTCATAATATGGAATTGTTTTTGATGCTGATACTGCTCTGTGTGGGAGTGGGGACACAGATTGGAGTAGCTTCAGTGTATCCTGCATCCTTGCCTCCCCAATTTCCACCATTCCCCATCCTCTGAAATGTCCCCTTTACCCTCTCTCCAAGGTTGCCTTTTCAACCTGGAAGAGCAGCTGGTACAGTTCTTTCCATGCTGGCTGTGGGCTGAAAGGGGGTTAGGACTCTAGTTCCCAGCTCCAAAGATGAAGTGCATTCTCCAGTGTCAGATCTGGGTATCCAAAAAATCCTATGGCCTTTCAGATGCTGCCTAGGAACCATAGGATCACTCCCTAAATGAACTAAGGATATGCTTTGATTTGTAGACCCAGCAATTTTCAAGATGTCTGTGAACATAAGGAAATGAGAACTACCATATTAGATACATATCTACTTACTTAAGTTTTGCATTGTTAAAAAATGCAGTATCTTAGAATTCCTGATATAGTCAACAGCTTTATTTTAAGCTGGTTAAAAACAGATGCTAACATTTCAAGTTAGTCCCTACTAGAACTACGCATTCTTGTAACCTCACCCAATTACCATAACGCAGTAGTTGCCTCTTCATATAGTTCCCAATGGGTTCTCTTTGCAAAAGATATTGTCATTTATAGCTTCATTGCCTAATTAAAGGGACAAGCTTGATAACCCTTGAACAAGCAATAACTAGAAACTAATGGTTAGACACATTAAATCCCTGACAGCACGGACTGCGCACAACTACCTAATAGCTGACAAGATTTGGGTCATGAAGGGCTGGTGGTGAAATGATGCATAATTAACGCTCAGGTCACACAGCAATGGAATCATAAGCATGAATGTGTCCCATATTCTGGAGTGGCTGCCGCTGTGGTGACCCTTCAGATAGACTCTCGGTGCGGGATCTAAATAGGGACACAGAAATATTCCTAGAGAGGCGGAGACAAACGCAATCCCTATCTTGGAGTCACAGCACTCGGATTTACGCATATTTTGTTGTGCCCTTAATCAGAGTTTGCAGCTTAAGGTAAAGGTGCATGTAAACACTTTTGCAGCAGTTCCAGTGGTTTTATATACTCACTGGGACAAACAAATGGAATGGTGCAGGGAGTTTTCATAGGACATATCCCCATGCACCTGCTTCCCTCCCTCTCCTTCCCCCTCTCCCTCACACACACAGAGAAGCACCAGCCAGCCCTGAAACACACTTCCATTTGCTCAGCGGTCCCTTGACGGCGCAGCACAGAATGAAGCAAGATGTGGCACCTGAACAGGCAGCACATGGCATTGGGCATGGCACTTCACATATGCTCTGGGCAGCCCCACTTCACAATTCGCTTTGTATATGTACAGATCATACAACAAAACTCTGGTTTCGTTACCAATCTTGTCCTCTCTCTTTTTAAGTGGATGGCTCACCTTTTTGTTTTTGTTATTAACAGTTACTTGATGTTGATGTTGCGTGTGATGTTTATTAACAGGGTTGTTGTTGTGGGGGGGGGGGGGTAAGTTCACTCTTGTCTCTATTACTTTCCCTTTACGTCCTCTCTTCTGCTATTCATACTGACCTGCATTTAAATGGTAAAATTTCAAGTATATATGGAAAATCATTAAGTATTTTGGAACTTTTGGAGATCACTCTTTCATACAGCTGCCATAAGTCAGAGGCAACTTGACGGCAACAACAATGTCATGGACATCTCTGCAAGTCTGCACTAGTTTTGTAGTGGAGCACCTTACTCTGCAAATGATTTAAGAACTGTTTCCCATATTAATTGTAAATTATTATCTGTTAGCAATTTGGCACAATATACCTTTTCGTGGTTGGATCCAATAGGCCTTGAATCCAACTGTGCATATTTGGGGCTTTATCTACTTTCCAGTGTTGTAGAATAAGGTGTATTAAATCTTTCACTTACCTATTTATACAGCTATATCTCCACATGTCTATCTCAGCTTACTTAAAAAAGGCAAGCCAAAGAAAAAAAATTTGGAGCAACTGCAGTATATCCCTGGGGAGTCCTGTGTTTGCATGTGTTGCTGATGGCATCTATTGGTGTCCACAGTTATCAAAACCGAAACACTCCCCCCACCACCCCAAGCTGCAGCACAAGTCTTGGCAGTCTGGACATTCTGAATGATCATGGCAACAGCGCTTCCAAGCAGTCCCCACCCTGCTTGGCAAACGTTACGCCCCCCTTCACACTCGACGATCTGCTCAGGTAAACCGGCTTCCTTGGAACTAGACTGCATTATGCCAGTTGCAGCTTCATCTTGATTCCTCCGGGTCTCCCTCAGAGACCATTTTAAGGTATATTAGTTTTAATTGCCAATAGTATCCCAGCGCTATGCAGATGTGTGTTGTATTAAAGTAAATACAATAAAATGCCTGTTTGTTTCCTAAGCAGAGCTCTTAAATGAGATCTCTGTGAATTCAAAGACAGAATGACAAACAGAAATACATCTCCAGATGGCAGTAAAGTTCATTCAGTGTGAGCACCTGAGGCAGAAAATCAAGCTAAGAAAATTGTAACATTAAAAGCAAAGCACATGGCTGCAATTATTGTGCTGAGACAAATGCAAAATGGCATCATTGGAGGTAAAAGAAAAACTGCAAGACAGCTGAAAAATTTAAAGAGTGATTAAAATGGAATTTACCGAGTGTGTAATAAATACAAGGGAGTAAGTAAATAATCATATTTAAGTGTGAATTAATTATGCCATCAACGGGATAAATAGAGACAGAACCTCAAAGGATATCAGGACAGCCAGCTTTAAAAAACAGGTCTTTGGGTTTCACTACCAAAGCCTAATCCAAAGAGCCAGCCAACTAATGCAAGAGGCAACGGGACCTCTTGGGGACTCTAGCAATAGGGGGATTTAAGCACTGGCTCTTGATTGGCCAAATGGCATGGCTCTCATCAGTTGGCCCACTGTTGGGCTTCACCTTGACCATGCAGCAATAATTTGTCATCTGCTTCAGGCTAGTGGCCTGCTCTTTCTGCCCGATGCTCGATGATGATGGAAAACAGAGGTTGGGTCCGGCTGCTACCTACCATGGAGGGGAGGGCTCTGCTCACAGAAAGAGCTTACCGTCACTAATTTTTCACATATTCTCCCCTTCCCCTGAGCCTTCCCCATTCAGCATGGCCCTCCAACTCCGTACATTTTTATGTGGGTGAAAGTGCAGCCAGGAAGGAATAATGAATTTTATTTCTATGGGTCCAGTTGCACACACCTAATATGTATTCACTCCCAGCTACTTTATAGGCCAGGTCAAGTTCAGAATCTATTGAACTTGGACGACAACACAGCAGCCTTTCTCACGTGGTTTCTTCAGATATGCTTAATGGGAAACTCTAGATCAGCCTTCCAGACACGTTTGAATTGGAACACCTAGAATTCCCAGTCAATCACCCTGCTGGATGGGGATTCTGGGAGTTGCAGTCTGAAGGTTAGGAAGGCCACTCTAGAAAGAAGCCACAGGGCAACATGCTGCCGTTCTGAGTATTTATCAAGCCTTTGAGAAGTGTGTAAAGGAGTCCTATAAGGGCGGTGGGCAGACCAAATGAAGAAGATGTTTCATTTGGGTAGAAAGCAAAATGCACTCATTTTTCATTCTGGAAGATCTGAAATTACATACTTTATGTCCCAAATATGTGTGTACCTCTCAGCAATAGAAGAGTTTGCATATTAAGCAATTCAGCCTTGCTTCTATGCCCATATAAGGGCCTTCTGGGTGCTTGCACCCCATCTCTGGAACAGCCTCCCTAGAAAGGTGAGCCTGGCACCATCATTGTTATCATTCTGGAGACAGGTGAAGACATATCTTTTCTGCAGCTATTTTAATAGTTTAATCTTGATTGTAAATTGGTTATGTACATGTCTTATAGTTTTATTGTAATTTTCTAGTTTATTCATTTTTATGTAATGATTCTAATTGTAATTCTTTATATTTTTGGATTTTAATGTTATTACACCATTTTGTAGATTTTAAAAAATGCTATGTTGTTTAAATTGAGTTGTATGCCACTCAGAAAGTCCAATTGTGGGCTAATGTAATGGCATATAAATTGAGATAATAAATAAATATGATGCTCCTTTCAGGTGGGTAAGGAGATGATTCAATGTTGATTTTAGTGTTTAATCTAATGTTTCAGGCCATTTGGATGTGTTGACATTTTGCTGAAGCACTTTCCAGTTTGACATAAACTGCACATCCGATGGCTGAAAGGCTCTGCAATCACACTGGCTGGCTGTTTCAGAAGAAGTCAAGGGCATTATGGCACGCAGCTTGACAACTAATCAGCAATCCAGACGGCCAGTGCCATCCTGTACCGGCAAGATGTGTGTGAGTGACAAGACTTTGCTAACTGCCCACTAGCAATTGCTGAGCAACAACACATGTTAAGTTCCTCACATGTTTATTTAAAGATTCAGATTTATCTGACAGTTTTACACCCAGAGGCACGAAGCACGGTAATTAAAATTAAAAATGTTTTGACAACTTTAACAAATGGCTATATAAATTACAAAGTTGTTTTTTTAAAAAAAAATCACAGTGCCAAAGTAAAGATCTATAGATAAATAAATCAGAACTTTACAGAGGGAACTTGAAAAAAAACAAACCAGTATGTTGATAGGCAAGTAGCTCTTAAAAAACAGCTTTGTTTCTGGGTGGAGAACATTTAAGGAAAATGAAGTATTCAGAATCACAGAGTGAATCTACTAAACTAGAAAGAGGAAAAGACTCAGAATGATATATTGTTTGAAAATTCTATTTAGCAACTAAATTTTTGCTGAACTCTCCTGCCACCCTCTGCTGATGATCTTCCATCTAGATCTGTCTGCCACAAGATAAAAAAAATGATATAACACTTAGAAATGATTCCTGCTTGTCTTTTTTGTTCCATCTCCAAGTCATCCAGGCCTTGATTATGCCACACTTAGACTGCGGCAACGTGCTCCGCATGGAGCTACCCCTGAAATGAGTCCAAAAGCTTCAAGTGTTGCAAAAAGCAGCAGCTGAGTTGCTGATCAGTGCATGGGACAACCACCTTGAAAGACCTGCCCTGGCTGCCTGCTGCTTTCTGGACTCACTTCAAGGTGTTGATTGGAACCTTTGAATCCCTAAAAAGCATAGGACCTGGACATCTTGGAAACTGCCGGTCTTGTTGGAATGTGCCTCGTTATTAAGATGTGCAGGAGAAGCCCTCCTGAAGGTACAATTCTCTATTTGTAAAGGCCTGTTAGACAGACACGCATGAAAGCGCATTCTCCTGTATTGCTCTGAAACTATGGAATGCACTCAGTCAAGAACTACAGCTAGTCTCCACTCTTCTGTCCATAGAAAGAGGGTGTAGTTGCATTATTTAAACTAGGTGGTCATTCTAACTTTTTTTGGGTTGGATCCAGGATCTGTCTTCTGCTGGAGGTTAGGGAATTTCTGAAAGACAAAGTGCTCTTACTTGAGGAAGGTCCCTTTGCCCAAGTTTGGATTTGCACCCCCACTTCACATCATAGTTTGACCCATTCAGCAGGTCTCCTGACTCTGCAGCATTTCTAGAATGTTGCAGGAGCTGTTATGGGAAGGAGAAGTTGGGGAATTCCACCTTCGCTGGCATGGTTGATCCAGCATAAACCTGGATCCATCCCCTGATGTTTTACCATTTGTACAGTGGGATGCCATGTGACTGCACATAACCCTCCAAACTCTGAGGTTCATGGGCTTCCTACTGCGGATGGAAGGCATGAGGAGGCAAAAGTTGCTACTGTGCTTCTCCTGTGCTGCCAAGGACTTAGTTGGCCAATTTCGGTCTTTTAAATCTTTTGTTCCTGCATGCAAGGAATGCAGACCAGTGTACCCTGCCATGCCTCAGATCCTGCTGGAATCTACTGTTCCCCTTTCTGCCCCACACTGCTGACTCCAAGGTCGCTCCTGTGAGTTTGCACCCACCACCATTGAGGAAAGCACCCTGCCAGCTGTCAGGGTGTGGGAAGGTGCTCTGAACACAGGTTCCCAACACTGACCTTGGAGTGCAATTCTGAGCCCGGAGCTGGGACTGCAGATTTTCCTATGTACCTGTAACGCTCTAATTTGTATTGCTTTAAAGTCTGATTGTTTTAAATTGTCATTCACCACCTTAATGGCTTTTTAGCAAATCAGGCTGTCTATAAACATTAATAATGATACAAAAGTAAAAATGGAAATTTGTAGCCACCATCTGCTGCCTCCAGTAAACCTCTGACTAGGTTATGGATATGGGGCCTGCCAATATAGACGGGCTCCATCCCCTCAGACTAGGCACTGGCCCTACACGTTGCTTAGCACTCCTCTGCAGCTAATGGGTGGGAGAAATATTTAATTTGCCAGTGGGTTCTACCTAACTAGGAAAGAGCCCCAATCCCTTACATCAGCAAATCTGAAATGACTTGTTCAACCCCAGGGTAAACTCAGTGGTAAACAGCTTCCATGGCTGTGATTAATTGTAGACATATTTATCTTTTTGCACCTATCTGCATTTCTTCTTCCCTTAATAAGGAAAAATGATAGGTGTAATAATATAGGCACTATCAGGTTAGGTGGTACTGGATAACCTCTAATAAGTTTAAGGAGCCATTATTTAAAGCAGTATTCAAATTATTTCAAGATTAAATTCCAGACAGAACATTAAAATGCATAATCCTCCACCTGCATAATGTCTTAGAAAATCACTCCTCCTGCTTATGAACTGCTTGTGTTTAGTAAGGATAAAAAATATGCCCGTTCTTAATTCTCCAGACAGGAGCTGCTGAATAA
Organism: Varanus komodoensis; assembly: GCF_004798865.1. Taxonomy (NCBI): domain Eukaryota; kingdom Metazoa; phylum Chordata; class Lepidosauria; order Squamata; family Varanidae; genus Varanus; species Varanus komodoensis. The sequence goes on from NW_025336087.1 coordinate 50,854,888, forward strand.
ATGCGCATCACAAAGCGAAAGAAACAGTTTTTTTAAGGCTGTGTGAAAGTTAATAACAGCATGCTGATATACTTGACATTAATAAGTGTTTATTTAAAAGCAACCAAAATGATTGAAAATGTTAAAAGTGTCAAGAGGTAAATTATAGGGAATAGACAGATTGAAAAATGAAATGATATAAGCCAGAATGTAATAATGTAAATCCAATACACACATACCCCAGGCTGCCTGATTAATATTTCCTGTGGAAGGCTTTCATGTTTTAAAATATAATCTGATTTGCATGATTCTGCAAGTTGGATTTTTAATATAAGAAAATAATGCATGAATACGTAATTCTAAAAACATCTCCTTACTTGTAGTACAATTATAATCTTACTAATAAACCTAGCCCTGACAATACTGCAACACAGCTTCGTTTTATCTATGTTCATGTCAGACCAAGTGATTATGATAATGCTTAAGGAACCATGCTGAAACCCATGTCATCTTACAAGGTGATCCTAATGTATGTGACATTATCAGAAATCCTGAACAGTGCATGATAACACACTTTCAGCTTCACTTGCAAAATCCAAAGGATAGGATATATATAACACAATCAGAGCTTTCCTAAATTCATCCACTGGGAGTGAATACAGTTCAAATGCTTGTTTACCCAGCAGTCATCAGCCAGAATCTTCATATAGCTACATAAGAAACCATGAGTCCATCTCTTCTATTCATATGATGCTCTGCTAGAAATCAGAAATGAGATGACTGATTTGAAAAGAGAAAAGTTTGAAGGCAAACATCAAGCTTCAGTGAGCTGAAAATGACTCACAGTGGCGGGTGGGGAACCTCAGCATTCCCACAGCATTGCCTGGGATGCCCTCAGAAGGGCTGGCGGAGAGGGGCCATAGTGAGCCATAGCTCTGTGTGTGTGTGTGTGTGTGTGTGTGTGTGTGTGTGTGTGTGTGTGTGTAAAGAGAGAGAGCCATAGGCACTCATAGCGTGCCAGATGAGGGGTTGCACTCATTTTGAAGAATGACTTGCAAGCCACTCTGTGTTGCTTGCTCCACAGTGCAGCTTGTCATGTTGTCTTAACCTATCCATTTGGTTTGCAAAGCACAGAACAACACGCCATAACAAATGCTGATAGCTGCACCAACTGAAAGAAATGCAAGGATTGCTCATGAATTAGCAAGGATTAGCCCTTGTTCAGCTATCACAGCACTGTGTTCTTCCTCCTCTTTCTTCATCAAGAGGTGGCAATTAGGAAAATTCCAAGAGAGCTACCAGATGGAGGTTCTGGAAACTGTAGTGTCCATTCACCTTGTTCAGAGAACATGACAATCCACTGTTGGTAACTAGCTAAGGTGCGTTGTCTTTATTATTTATTTATTATTTAATTTTCCTACTCCTAAGAACTGAAGTTCTCTGGAGGTTTACAGCAACATGTTATCTGAACCCAGACCCAAAGCACCTTGAGGACCAGTGGACTATTCTAGGGGTAGTTCAATCTACAATGAGTTGTTGTGTCATCAGCACCCAGGAGATCAAGCCCATCATGGGTTGTGGGAAGTAGCAGGCAAGGCACTCAGAAAGAGTAGCAACCCCCTTTGCCACTGTTTATTGTATTCACCTTTTTGCCTCTCGAGGCAGCTTACATAATTTTATTCCTCCTCGCAATCTTAACCTCACAATGACCTGTGAAGTAGGTTGGGATGAGAGTTTGTGACTGGCTCAAAGTCACCCAGTGAGCTCCATGGGTAAGGAGGGATCAAAACCCAGATCACCTGGGTCCCGGTCCTGCAATATCAACCACTACACCACACTCACCTAGGTCATAAACAACAACAGCCTTTACAGAAGTACCCAAGCTTTATTTTCAGTTTGGGACAGGGTGCCCTAGAAGAGCTACCAGGTACCCCGTGGCTGAAATAGATCTGTTTGGGTCAGTCCACAATATAGAGAGATCCTAGCCTCGTCTAAAATGGATTTAAACGGGTGAACTGCAGAAATGTGGTGTCAGGACAGATTTTCTTTGGTGAGGGGAATATTTTAGAAATGTGCTCTCTAATTGCCATATGGTCTGAAAGAAATGGGGAGATAAGGTAGAGGCAGAGGGTGGTAGGGATTAAATTGTTAGCAAGTTGTTACTCACAAATGGATTTTTTTTGTCCTAGGCATTCAAACTCAGTAGGCTATCTCTTTTTTATATCTTCTGCATCTGTTCTGATTCTCTCTTTCTTTGTAAGTGTACGCTGTGTTCTGAAGCAGGGCAGCCTGTTTCTTGCTGATGGTGGGAAATTACAGGCACAGTCAACCAAGTTCTGGTTTCGTACCAAACTCATTGAAATTAAGCCATTTCTGGAACCAGAGATTTCTGGACTGCTCCTCCCAATGAAGAGAATAGATTGTTTTGTATTTTCATTTTAGGTGACTGATGTCTGTAGTTCATTATCTTTTTGTATACAAATATAATCTTAGGCCTTAGGTAGGCAAAATGCTGTTCCTCTCTACATGGCAACTGTCTAACATCGTTTCTTCAGTCACCGCGTGGGACCTCATTTTCTATCATTTAATCTACCCTCAAACTTTATTTGCTCAAATATAATTCCCAGTCCCCATTACTGGTAATTTTTACATAGACCCAGTCCCACTCCCCAATCTATCTTTAAGATTCTTTTCAATGAGTGTGGTGCATGGAAAAGGATGCTGGTCTACCAGCTTGGTATGTAGAATCACTATCAAATCACACATCATACTAATTGTTGCTAAGGTTTATTATGATTTAATAATGACTTGTTTCACAGGGTATGAAACCCTGATTTATATAGGGACCACTACATGCCGAGAGGGGAGAACTGTTGTGAGCCAAAGCACATGCCGAAATGTGCTAGGTGTGATTTTCATAATCATTGCCTGGCTGTGGTTTATTGTGCTGGTCTAAACTGAGATACTGTCATTGGTTTGAGGGGGAAACAACCCTTCTATAATGCATCCACTGTTGTGGACCAATAAGGAAGAGGCAGATGACACGGACAGAAGTGGTGCATGCTGGGAATGATTCTGAGCCACAGAAGCCCATTGGATACATGCTGCCATTTGGAAGGAAGAGGGAGAAAACGACTCAGGCATGGAAACTAAGCACCTGTCTGAACGCAGGACTCAGGATAAGAAGCCATGCCACATGGTTACCACACAATATGGCTTAGTGTTAGTGTGAACACAGCGACATGGTAGCTTGTTGAAACTGTGCAAAGTGGCTCAGTGACAGGAAGCACTTCAGCTTCCACAGCTTTCTCCTGTTGTCAGTTTTTCATAATGAATGTAGTCTTATTGTATGAGATTTAATGAATGGCTTGGATTTGATTTAACCCTAAAGCACAGGACTACATGAATGAATCTTGGATTCATGTATTTCCTCCACCCACTCCTCCAGAACAACTATGAGGAGAAGATTGGAAGCATTTGCTTTCTGGTTTCAACTGACTGCAGTTTGTATTTCATCTTACACCAGCTCATTTACCTAAGAAGTTGTGATCTTGTATGGCATTGAAGTTCTTTGTGAATATTTTGCTTTTTGAAATAAAGTGATTTCCTCCCAAAATGGTAAACTATAGTTTGGAGAAGTAGTGGGTAAAAGGTTTCAGTGGGTCAGCAAGGATTTCTGAACTCCAATATTTTTTTAAAGCAGCCAGCAACAAAATGGCTTTCCAGCCCTAAATTATTTGCTAAAAATGAGAAAATGAGAATCAGCCAGACATGGAGAATGACAGAGAAGATCGTTGAGTTCTGGTACTCAAAATGGATTCCCAAGCTCAGAATCCTTTAATTCCTCTCTAAATGTATGTTTTGCATTTAGCTCTGGTTAGTGGATCTCAGAGTTCTATTTTAAAATGTAGATACAACTTTGTAATCTCCCCTACCCCAAGATTAAACTGTGGATAATTGAAATAAGCCAGGATCCAACAGTGATTTATGATCCTTGGTTGTTTCAACAAACCATAACTAACCAGAATGCACAATTCATATGTAATGAGGAACTAGGGTTAGCTTAAAATTGGATAGTTACAGTTAGTATACTTTTGTTTAAACAAGATGGTTCTGATCTCTTCCTTATAGCTGCACCAGAAGAACAGTTGTCTGAGCAGGGCTGAACCATATGGTCAAAGTCCAAGGATCCCAAAGGACCACCCAGTGAAAGGAAAGTGAGGAGGGCAGCGGAAGTAAACTCCCATTTTATTACTGTAGCTGTGATAGTGCTATGATTCAATACAAAACTGCATATGCTCACACTATTTATCTATTAATTGATCTAAAAAAGCAGGGGACAACAGTTGGTAAACAGTTTTGTTATTTTTTCCATCCTAACATGGCAGGAACGCAGAAATAAATGCAAGGCATGGAATGGAATGGTGTGTGGGGAGAGGAGACAAATTTGGTGTGTGGGGAGACAAAGACAAATATTCCTTGTGTGTTTCATAACTGAAGTGCAATATACATAACTCTCTTTAACTCTCCTTGTCCCCACACAAGTAAGTCGAAGGGCAGAGATCCCCTAACTGCACCCCTGCGGGGGGGGGGGGGGGACACAAACCCAAGTCTCATTCACAGAATGCCAAGTTGAGAGTACTACATCCAAGTCCAGCCACAGAATATTGCATCCTTGGCCTCTCCGCGAAAGGAGGGGTTTCTGTTACTACTGCTGAGAGAGGTGGGAGGACAGCAGGGAGGAGACTGGGCCTCAAAAGGAATGGCTGCTCATTTACTCATGGGAGGGGGCTCCACATGTTTGCCATGCTTCCAATTTGCTAGGTAGGAAAGAGAAACCAAGTGAGCGGGGCAGAGATCTCTCATAGTGTCCTAGAGGACTGCCACAGGGACGATGCCTTCCTCAGGGGTTTGCTGGCAGGCGAAAAGCCCCCACACAATATTCCTCCACAGAACATAAGATCATTGATACTGCAACCTAAGAACACTTATTTAGCAGCATATCTCACTGAAAAATTGGACTTGCTTCTAAGAATCAAAGTATGTTTCCAAATACATTTCTCAGAAGGAAGCTTCCCTGTTCGGAATGGAGTTTACTTCCAAGTTACAAATAGGCATTCAGTGTCACAGTCTTGAAAGCATTTTTTTTTAACATTGAAAAGTTATTGAGGTTTAAATCAAGTCACCATTGATTGTCCTTTCCAGTCCATCTTCCCTTCTTAAGCAGGTGGATTTGGATCTGGGAGACCTGGGTTTCAGAGCCCATGAAAAGATTACCTTCCTTGGTTTCTCTCCTTCACTTCTTTCCCTTCCTCATAGGTTTGTTGTAAGGATAAATGTGACAACTCATTTAAGTATTTTTGAAAAAGAGACCTGGTTTCAAGACTTTAGTCCATCATGAAGTTCAGAAAAGATGGTCCTCTTTGGCCTCTCCTCCTCCTTTACTGTTCTTTCCCTCCCTTTATCTCCTAGTTTGAAGGGCTATAAAATAATATAAGGAAGAAGATTGCAAGTTCACGTATCTCTGGGAGAAGGCTGTATTTTCAACTCCAAATGAGATCCACTAGAGAGAACCTTCGTTCTTGTGGCATATTCAACAAACCATTGATCATTTCCCTTGCTCAATCAGATGTTAGAGAACTAGGTTGGTTTCCAGATGAACATCTGTCTCTTTGAACCATATGCTTTGCTTCCATAAAAGGAAGCCTTGAGAAAGGACAGATGTTGAACTTTGGCAGAAAACTAAGGCCTAATTGGAGGGAAAAATCCCTCGTACTTCTCTGGTGCAGAATACTACTAGAGATAAGGCTAAGACCTGGCGCAGAATACTATTAGAAAATACATCACCTTGCTCCTTGGCTAGAAAGTTATGGGAACTGTGAGGAGAAGGATTTTAGGACAAGATACAGTGCCTGGTGGGTTGTCAACTAGCTGTTCAACAGCCGGTAACTAGGATGCCCATTTTCTTAAGAGATGCCGGGGGGCAAAATGGATTTTAGGTGCTTATTGAGACTCAGTTGATCTGAGGAGAGGAACTACTATTCTGTTTTACATATTTAAGTAAGAAGTAGAAAAAATGTTATAAGTTTATAATCACTGTTTATAACCACTATTCAACTGTCATGCTGTTTTTTTCCTGTTTTAACAAGTTTTTTTTGATGGTGTATTCATACCGGGGGGAGGGGAGGCCATGGATATTATACTATTCAGTTCTCCCTGTATTTGAATTGCTGTTTTCAAAACTATTATACTCGATTTTATTTTCTTGCCATAATTTTTTATCTTTCATATTTGTTTTTATAATTTTCTTTTGTTTACTATTTCTTTAATGTTTGTCCTTGTTGGTTGGGTCAGGTGCTGAACTGCTGAAATGTTTTGTCATTGAAATGTTTTATGGTCATGTTGCTATTTTATTATTTTATTGTATTTTAATCTAATCTTATTTTTTAATATTGTAAACCATTTTAAAAACTGATTAGCTATGGAGGATGGTATATAAAAGTTTGCATGTATCAATAAATAAATAAATAAAATATATTTGTTTTAAATATATTACATAGGTATCTTGAATTTGGTCATTCTATGACACATTTTACTTTTAGCCCTCTCTGAGGTTATTTATTACTGTAAATGAAGCAGCATAAAATGAAGATTTTCATATGTCAAAGCTATAAAAGTGTATGCAAAGACACAGGAAGTTATCAGTTACTAAAAGCCACTCAGCCATCTCCATTTATCAAAAAACAAAACAAATAAAAAACACACATACACAACTGACTACAGTTTGCAACACATAAGTCATACTTGTTTTCAAGGGAAGGTTATAAATAGTGTCTGAGTGGGGGGGTTGGGGGGGCAGTATGCATTTAGCAAATGAGTGCAGATGGAAAACCAACAGATGGTCCTGCACTTTATTTTGTATGCTCGGCCCTACATTTAAATTTTAAAATTTTCATAATTAAGATGAAGGTCTGTTGCAACACTGGGTAGTTTTCCTATGATGGCATCATATATCAAAGGTAACATTATGCAACATTTTCCTAACATGGTCCATAAACCAACACAAATGTTGCTACTTGCCTGGTAAAAGCACAGCAGTGAATATAATGGAGTTCAAGGAAGCCAACAGGGGAAGTAAACACACAAGCACTCTTCATCTCACAAAGGTGTTCCCCTTTAATGGCATCCGCTGCCCCTTGTGAAGGAGATGCGGGAGCAGACGCAGTTCACTTGGACTGACTGTCAAGAGGCAATCAGCCCATGGACCACGAATTAGAGGGGCTTCCCTCTCAGCAATATGGCCATTGTTCCGATTGGTGGGACATGTGCCAAGGAAGGGCTTGCGTACTGCAAGGTGTCTGTCTAGGCAAACACGGCACCAGTCAGTGCTGGGTCCAGGATTTGGAGGGATTGCATTCAGAGCACCTCTGGGCTCCCATTACCTGGAGGAGGTGAAGCGTGCAGGCTACAGATGTGTGACTCACAGGAAGCAGGCCACCCGTGGCCTTTGGCTGACATGTGCATGGACCACAGTCCCTTCCCTGCTCCCTAGCTGATTAGTGCAGGAAGCAGCCGAGAAGCTGAAAGTGTGCAGGAAAAACATTTGGGCAAATCACAGACTGCACCTAACCAGCCTCACATTGTTGTGAGGATAAAATGAAGAACCTTTGAGCCATCTTGTGTTCCTTACAAGTGAAGGGGGGAAATAAATCTAATGTTTTAGTAGAAGCAATAATAGTGAAAAGGGAGAGGAAGAGGAGGGCACTCATTAATTGCTCTGTACTTCAGGCAGTCTAAGAGCAACACCATATATGACAGGCAGTTCCATTATGCTTCCTTCCACCCTACTTTGAATGGAAAGCAACTGTGGGAGGCTGAAATTGGGAATGGAGGACCACTGGGGAGGGGCGAAGCTCTTCTCCTCCTCCTGAATTGCTCAAAATTACCCTGGATGCTTTACAAACCATAGTGCAACAGATATGGGCTCCCAGCTCATTTATATCCAGATTTAAGAAAGCAGTTGTGGGTGGAGGGGAGCAGTTTTAAGCAGCTCCCTTCCCCTGCTAATTCTCCACTCCTGTAGCTGCCTTTCCTTCTCAGACAAACACAGTGAAGAAGTGCTCAACCTACGTAGCCCAGCTCTACGATTTCTGTTTGAGTCTTAATGGACGGCTCTTACGGAAAGAAACCATTTGGGCTTCGTCTTACAGGATTAGAGGGAAGCCACTGGAGGCCTGCATTTGCTACATAAGACACAGTCCAGGGGTTGTCAATAACCAGAATACTCCTTTGGATTTTTCACACATACCTGACATTTAGAGTCGTGTATTTTAGAAGAGCCATCCAGTTTTTAAAACAAAATTCCCCATCTACCTGTGCTATTCCCACTGATCAAATGGTTACAAAAACATCTGCTTGATGCTGTGCACACTGAATGTTAAAATCATGAGGAGCAATTCTCAAACATCCAAGCTCACATTTAGATTCTGCCCTGAAGCACCCACACATCCAGAACACACACGTGTGTGCGCACACACACACACTAAACTAAAATTTCATTACATTAAGCTTTTCCTTAATCTTCACCTTTTCCATTTGTAAACCTGCAACAACTTTTCCCTTAAAGTTTTATTTTTTTCTGTCTGTTCTGGCTCAGCTTATCAAGTTTCAGAGGATCTAGGTAGTGGGGGTTCATGTTACCTTTATTATCTTTCTTCCTGGTGTTTTTCTTTTATTTTCTGACAGCCAGGTATATACTGACCTTGGGAAATTGTTCCCCTGGGTCTCTAACATACCCAAAGAAACTCTCTTGGCGCTCAGTAGGCTCCCCATCCCTCCTGACTTTTATTTATTTATTAAAAATTGGGAGGGTGACATTCTGCAAAGCAAAATACTGTTTTTCAGCATCATCTTTGAGTTCAAAAGAATGGTTGGGGTTCAGACCCCACCTCTGGTTTTTATTTAGGTACTTGGGCTTGTTACTTTTGCTTTAGTCTCACCATGATAACCAGTCTATAAATAGGCAATTCACACCTAATGGGAGCCATTGTATAAAATGTCCACAACACTTTGTCTAAAGTCTGTTGTGTTAAATTCTAATTCATATCCCAAAAATGGCCAGGTTCAGACAAAATAATTACCCACTCTCAAATGTGGAAGATGAATCAAATAAGGGTTATTGTTGAACTGTGAGTTGTTGCTGAATTGTGGGCCATTGTTGTCACGCCTGAGTTCAGAAAGCCCAATAAGAGCAACCCATGAGTCAACAATTATCTACATCCAACCATCCTCAGTCTTTGAGCATGAGTGATTTTGTTGCCTGAACACAGCTATGATAACAACTCCTGGTTTGTTAACCACAAACAACCCACAGTTTACAACTCAACAATGAACCATGGGTACCATGCCTGTTGTAGTGGCTGGGTTCAAGCAAGGCAGTAAGTTCAACAACCCACCCAGGCCCAGGAACATCTTGCACTCAACCCTTGAATGTGGCTTATCATGCTAACTGAATCCAGTCTCTATCTAGTTATGATAAGATGTGATGCAGTTCCATGCTGCCTTGCTAATCCTTTATTGGTCACTGCTAGTTGGATCAGTGGTGGGAGGTTTGGTTTGGAAAAAAACAACCACCCACCAACATGGTGGTAACACGCCTTTCCAGAACTACACCCAATAAGAGAGGACAAGAAATGCCAGATAGTGTGGCAGGAAGAAAGAGGAAGAAGGATGGTGCCGCTATGTGGGACTTGTGACTTGTGGGGAGAGTGGCCCACACCTTTGCCAAAGGGCACCAGGAAACAGGGGGATCTGAGTTGCAATAGCACCAGGAGGGCATATGGCTGATTCCTGGCCAGGAGTTACCGGAACAACCAGGGACATCAGATTCAGATGCAGCCACATGTTTGTACAAAACCCCCACTACTGCCTTCTAGTAAAGGTGAAGGGGTCCCCTCCTCTGTCACCACTCAGTAATGGTACCTTTTTCCTAACTCATCCTGTCACACCAGCTTAGCAGCCATCACTGAAGAACAAACTAGACATTACCTGAGATCTGTGTCTAGGAGCTATGTCTTCTGTTCTCTCTTACTCTAGAGCAGGTGTAGGGAGCCTAATCTAGATCTTAAAAGCCCCTCTGTCCACACTAGGGTCCCAATCTGAATTGGGAGCTCTGCACCTACTCTAAAGTAAAAATGGAAACAGATGTAACTGCTACATGCAATTGCCTCACGTTAGCAATAGATTTGCACATCTTAAGTATGGAGTGGAGATGGGGACAAGGAAGGTCTGAAGAGACATTGTGAGTATAGAACCATAGAATAGTAGAGCTGGAGGGGCCATGAAGGCCATCAGGTCCAAATCCCTGCAGGACACCAATTTACACCATCCCACTCAGATGGCTGTCCAGTTTCTTCCTGAATGTTTCTAGTGTGGGAGACCATACAACCTCTAGGCAACAGATTCCACTGTTACATTGCTCTGACAGTGAAGAAACTTTTCTGATATCTAGCCTGAACCTGGGTTGTCACAATTTGACTTGATAATTCTGTGTCCTAAACTCTGGTATCAGTGAGAAGAGATCTTGACCGTCCTCCTTGTGACAGCCTTTGAGGTACTTACAGAGGCATGTCTGTTACAGTGAGGTGTGTGTGTGCGCGCGCGTGTGCGTGTTATAATACTCTACTCTACTCAATGGAGAACCCAGTGAATAAAGGCCTCTTCCTGTTATTGAAGCTCTTCCTGGCAGCTATTGATGTGGGTGACTATTCATGGGTTGTTTTACAGTTGTGGGTATCTTGCCAGGTTTGCATATAATGGCAGACTATGGCATGACCCTGCCATGGCTCAAGTATTCCAAATAGTGGTGGCTGGCACAAGAAGTGGCCCCTCATTGAGAAGCACAAGAAGGGCTTCTCATTGGGTAAAACCAGGTCATAATATCTCACAAGGCAATACATGTCCAGGGTAACATGGGGCAACTTTGCTGGCCGCAGGCTCTCAATCCTCCCCATTCCCTGTCCTGGCTTTAGAGTTTGAGCCACCATGAAATAGCCTTAACCCAGATCTTAAATTGGCATTTTTAAATAACTGATTCTCTTGCAAGTGGCCTGACCTGACCTATCTTGCCATATAAATTTAGCAAAGATTATTTGAAATTACATAGTGAAATTTTTGTCTAAATAACTCCACTTTCAAAGGAACTGAGCAGGACTACAAAATGCTTTTCTTTTCCAAGGTTAATTCCTTGTTTACTTACCTGCTACAGGTGTACTTCTCAGTTATTCATAGAAAGACATGTTGGAAATTGATATACTGTACATTTTTAAAAAACATTTCTTTTTGCATGACTTTTTTTGTAGTTTTCCCCATTTTCCTTCACCCAAACCATTCATTCAGAATGGGCGACTTAAGGCACAATCCTATGCATTTTTAGACATTTAAAAAAGGCCTACAACTCCCTGGATGCCCCAGCTAGCTAGCTGGGACATGCTGGGAGTTGTAGGTCTTTTTATGGCTGAATGTAGACCTTTTTCCTGTCTAAACTTGCATAGGATTGCAACATTAAAACATTAGTAATAAGATCACCTTGTTCACAGTAACTCCCCCCTCCCTCAAGACTTGTTCTCCCAAATGTGATTGTATTACTTCTCTTACCTTGATGTTTTTGTCAACTTCAGTGTCTAATCTTTCTTTACAATCTTGCTGCACTTTTGACCTGGGACAAGAGCTCCAACCTAATTACAGGTTGTGTAAAAAAAGGAAAACAAAAAAAGAAAATCGTTAGTCTAGGCTAGGGACTGCAAGAATTGAACCACTGAGTGTTGTGCATTTTTTGTGATTTTTGGCAAAGAGTTAATACAATTTAAAAGCTTGAATTGGTAAAATAAACAAACAGTGTTGCTGCTTCTAAGGAGCATAACCCCCTTGGGAAAAGGTGGATCTTTGTTTACCTTGAAATGTAGGTTTGACATTTATTTGAATAAACCACATCTTTGAATATGTGAGCATTATTTTATAGGTCAGAAACATGCAGCTGTTTCATATAATTCTAAATACCACATTGTCTAATTGCACAGAGGCAGACCCCTTATGATCCTGACACTGGGCAGCTTCTCCAAAGCACCCCTACATGTCAATGGAAAGACCAACTTCCTAGTCCCAGGGCAGGATATGAAAAGAAAACCCAGACAGCACACATTCTTAACTGGGAACACTCTGTGAGCAAAAGGCACTTTGTATTACTCTAGAACTCCCCAACTTTTCTGGGCCTGTGGGCATATTGGGCATTTGGAAAAAGTGTCCTTGGCACCACCAAAAAGTAGCTGCTATAGTGGGTAGAGGGCAAGTCACAAAAATGTTGTGTGTGCCCACTTTACCTGTGTTTTTGTGTTTGCCTGAACTGTGCTACTCACACCGGCTTCTTTCTCTGGATCATTTCTCTTACCAGCTTCCCTTCTTGCTCCTCTCTCACTCTCTCCCCGCAACCTTCCCTCCCTCTCCCTCTCCGCCTTCCTTCCTCCCTTTTCCTTCCTGTTAAAGCCTAAGGAGTGATTTGTCCATTGGCTTTAATAGGAAGGGGCAGTGCTTTTTTTGTCATAGAACGCACCAAAACAGAGTTCCGGCACCTTTTTTCAACAGATTTCTCAAGTTTTAAAAGTAACTTTTGAAAATTTGATGTTTGGTCCACGTGGATTTGAATCGCCCTGTCGAGTGTAGCAGGTCGGCAGCAAAATCATTGAAACGGCGCATGCGGGCTGCTTGTGTGTCGAACCTGATGCATGCGTACTTCGTCCGCGCTGGTTGTGATGGCGCTGCTCGGCTTGTGGCGCTGCTCGGCTTGTGACTGGTTGTGTGATCGCGTGCTGAGTGCTTACTACGGGCGGCGACCGTTATGTTTCGTTACACAACCGAAGTGTGTGGGTGTGTGTACAGTGATTGACTATGTGCGAAAGGTAAATAATTTCATGAGTTCCAGCACCATTTTTCTTACAACAAAAGCACTGGGAAGGGGAAATGTCCTTCTACTGAAAACTGGCTGGAAAACGAGTGGATGTCACCCCATGTCACCTGCTCCCCTGAGGGTCCTTGGCATGGGTGGAGTTTTGGGGCAGGGGGCTCCCCCTCACGCACCACACCACTGAATGGAAGAATGCCTCTGTTCACGTGTACAGTGGTGAGACAGCTAGGCGGGGGCCTCCTTTTGGCCTTAGGCACGCGGTGGCACCCAGCAGTGCCACGTTAGAGGAGACCCTTGGCATAAAAGGTGGTTTGGATTGTCACTTGTTCAGACATGACAGGCTTTCCGTCTTCTCCATGTAGCTGCACCAGAAGAGGAGGAGAGAGGAGGGGTGCAAAGCCCAAAACTCGCTCTCAGAAGGATTAAGTTTAGTTTCTCTTATTGCTGGCAGTTTGTCCTTTTGCTCAAAAACAGCACTGTGGCAGGTTCGCATCCTGTGGCAAGCAACCCTGTGTGATTTCCACGGCATGTGGATTCTTGCCCAAACTTACTGGTCAGACAATTGGATGGTTCCCATGGCAACACAGTTTCCATACTCCCCGCTCCATCTGCCCACTCTCACCACACACTCTGGCAGCCCCTGCAAGTGAAATCTGCCTTACTCTTCTGTTGCCTATGAGGGACCTCAGCAGCCTCAACCTGATTGGTCTGCTGAGGTTTTGAGGCAGGTTCTCCCCCTTCCCACTCCTGAGTGTTCCTGCATCTCTGCAATGCTTCCCAGGCACTCAAGCCCACAAAGGAATTTTTATTAAATCACAATATAAACATATTTGCTATGATTCCCCCTTCTCCCTCTGTACACTTCCCTGCTCTCCCCATTTCTGAAAGTAAATAGGAAGACGGGCATATCACTTGGCCAATAGGAATGAAGTAGATGACGACACGTGTTGCTAGGGCACTGAGGGCAGCACTTCTGTGGCTGCTCTTTCCATAGGTCTCTCTGGTGTTTCCATACCTACAATGGTAAGCTGGAGATCTTGGGTCTGGACAACTGGAAGAGCTGTGAAGAGTGGAAATCTCAGAGCTGATTTTTTTCTATGGATTGAGGAAGATGAAGATGCCATGCAGGAACACCATGACTAGGTCTGGACAACTCTACAGACCACGAAGGGTAAGAAATCACCATGGCTTCTTTTGACTTGAGATCCCAGCCTGTGTGTCAGGTTCAGAAGTTTTGATACAGCTCCCCCTGGTGGTGAACAACTGGACCCACCCTGCAAGTACCTGCAGGACCAGGATCAGACCTGTGGGGAGCTTTCCCACTTTGTTCAGCTTGGCCGCAGCAACACAGGCCTTTGTGATGGCTGCCCTGTATTCCCGAAGCTGCCTCATCTTTGATTGTGCCTTGAGTCCTACCTCTGGCCTTGCCTTCAATCCATCCCTTCCTTGCCAGGTGCCAGTTCCTTTTCTTCTCTGACCTTGCCTTGTTCCTGACCCTGCTTATTCTTGCTGGTATCAGGCCTCAGCTTGGCTCTGAGATGTGCCTTGTCTCTGACCTTGCTTTGCCTTGCCAATATCTGACCACAGCCTTCATCTGGATTTTGACCTTGCCTCCAGCCCTGCATCACCTTGCCAGTATCCGACCTCGGTCTGCATTTGGAGTTTGCCTTTGCTCCTTGCCCGCTTGCATCCAGCTAAGACTTCTGCTCCTCTCCAGCACCCCTGCTCCTGGTGTCCTAGCTATGGATGCCCACTGCCGACATCCTGGTGCTGATGCTGCCATCCCATTTTATATAACAAAGAGTAAAAGCGGTATTTTAGAAATAAAAAGGTGCTATACAGATAGGATTGGGATGAACCCTTTCTGAAGCCATCCCTCCAGAATCTGTAGACCTCCACGTCTGCCGTCCTGCACGGCAAACCAAGCCAAGAGGAAGTCTGCAAACACTTGTGGACCCCTGGTTGGGCAACAGGCAAACTTCCCTGTCAGCAGTGACTGCAGGATGCAGAAAGGGGATGCTGCAAGTAGGCACTCCAGCCACCATTCCCAGCAACCAACCATCTTCCCTGCTTGCTGCTGCCATGTGCGGGGAAAGGGGTGCATAGAACTCAATTTCTGGTTCTGGTTGCATGTGCAGGAACTCAGACTCTGGGCTGCTGCAAAGCAGACCAAATCCAGGGAGCTGAGCCCAAGGAATCCGATGGATTCCCACCCCCTAAACGCATGCTTCACACATCCTGCATGGTAGGGTTTGTTTAACTCACAGTGGGTTGTTGCGGGATCTGAATCTGAGTGACTGACGCCACCGTGAGAAAAACCAAGCTGTAAGCAAGAGAGCACGAATGGCAAAAGTCCTCGACTGCTCTCGGGGAAGTCACCTGCGCTGCCATCGGTCACAGCCCCTTGAGAGTGCCCACGTGGCACTGTGGCATTTGTTAGCTACCCCTTCTTTTAAAAAGTGTCACACTCCAAATGTGCACTTTCCCCAGATTTTTTCCAGTTTGGCATTTTAAATTTTAATTAATTTTAATTGTAATTCTAATTTTTAATTTTAGCTGGTTTTGAGTGGGCAATCAGTGTCTCTGGAGAGAAGTGTTAAATGCGATGATTCAAGCGGAAACACCTTTTGTGAATGGCGCTTCCTTCACAGAAGGGCTCTCCTCTTTATCCTCCTGGCTTCCCACACAGACCTGCAAGCCACAGCCTATCTCATTCAGTCATGATGTGTACAAGGAATTCTGCAGGAGCAGCGCAAGGCATTTTGAAGCAGAGCAGCAATTGCCTTTTGTCAGTGTAGTGATGGCAGGAGATCGCACTATTAGAAAGCTTGCCCTTTGAGTGTTAGAAATGCAAGAACAGGGGTCACCCAGGGTGTAGAGGTAATGAGCTACCCTGGGTAAATACAGGGCACACTGCTTAGCAGTGAGGCTAAGATGTTTTCTTCTACTTTAACTACTGCTTGCACAGAACAAGATGACTTGTTTGTGTGTGCTTTCTGTAACCAAGCTAAGTTTGGTTTGCTACCTCTTTCATTATTCTGATATTCTTTCTAATGCAAAAGAGTGTAGTACCCAAGGCCATTGGTGACATCTGAAACAGAAAACCCCACAAAGCCGCCCTCCCCTTCTTCTCTGGCAGTAAAAATGCAATCACAATAAATGAAAGATCTAGCCATGTGTTGCCCCTTAATGTAGGCAAAATCGGTTGTCCAAGGTGGGCCCTATCTAATTACAAGGCTGGGCTGAATTACAGCTGCTGTTCCAAATGGGAAGCTGCTGGGGTGAAGTCGATAGTCCTTTCATTTGTTGCTGCTTTGACTACATCAGTGCAACCCAGCCTGTGTGTACGAGGGAGGAAGGGCTGGCCTGTGCTGGTAGAAATCACCACAGCCCTCAGGGAGCCCCTTCACACAAATGGCTTCACTTGTGGATCAGCAGTGCCCATTTTGTCCATGTGCACAACCCTTGTAATATGCTGGGCTTCTTTTAAAAGGTTTGGTACAAGGCCCTGAGGTTATTTCATGTGGCTGCAAAAACAATGGGGGACATGATATAGGCATGCGAATTTCGGCATGGTGCCAAAAAAAAAAAAAAAAGGAATGGAATGGAATAACCTTTCCCTCCATTTTCCTAGTATTAGAATTTGAATGATGGATCCAGGGTAGCTAAAGTGAAGTACTTTTTCTGCAGAGCACATAGTTAAATGATGGAATTTGCTGCCACACAGGGCAGCAAAGGCCACTAGCTTGCCGGGGTGGTGGTGGGGTGGCTTTAAATAGGGACTAGACAAAGTCATGGAGGTGGATGGGTTCCCATGAGTTGGCTACTTTGGGAACAGAATGGTGAACTAAATAAGCCTTTGGCCTAATCTAACAAGAGTCCTATGTTCTTAACAAATCATGAAAAAATATATGTTGCTTTACATAATTATATCAGCTTGACAGTCAAGCTTACACTCCAATCTTGAGCTTTCAAGGCAGGTGAATTTGACTGTAAATCATGGCTATGCCCAGAGGTTTGTATTTTCTGCTCTTAATTACATCAGAGCATATCTTCATTTGCTTATGAATGCCTAATATATTGCGTGGGCTATTTGCATTCCCAGATGGCACATTTCCATGGCGTGCATCACTGTGGGACAGCAAATGGCTCCAGTATTAATACAAATGATCTGTAACAACAGTGAAAGTTCATCCTGAGTGGTCGCTGTTTGGTTTTATTCAACATTACTTGTGAAAGGTTATGTTCAAACAAAGTGATGTTCTGCATTTCCCTGCTCTCCCCCCTCAGCAGCCAATGACACGGAGCAGATGTTGACAGATGCAGTGCATCACAACATCACAATACAAGTAAAGACATACACAGAAAGAGGTGGCAGGTTGAAGTAGTGTTTAGACTGGGTGTTAGTTTTTAGATTGGGCAGATCAGAGTCTAGTCCCCACAAAGCTCACTGGGTGACTTTGGATCCTCAGCCTCACCTACCCAACAGGGTTGTTGTGAAGGTGAAATGGAGAAGAAGCGGAGGGTGCAAGATTCAAAACTCTGTGGGACAAGATCTGGGCAGGCACAAGCAGCTTCATTGAAGCGTTTGCAAAGGCTGGCTCAGAGTCTCAGTTGCCTGAGGAACAAAGAGCAATTTACACAAAGCATACATGAGATTATATACATTTCTTTCCCTGATGCTCAGCACTACCCCCGCTTCGCCATTGGCTGGTTACTAAGAAGTCACAATCTTCTCCATCCGCCTACATCATACTCCTCCTCAATATGTTCCCCCCCCCGCTCATACATCCCATGTTCATGCTAATGAGCCTATTACCTATGAGAGGTGTGTCCGTTACTATTCATAAGCCTATTACACGTGCGCACTATTTCCTAAGAGTTCAATAGGCCAGTTTGGCCTTGTAGCTGTCTCGCTTGATGACCATTTATCTCCCAAAACTTGTGGGAGGATGAGATAGGAAGAACAACCCTTCTTCCAAGCTCATTCCAGTTTCTGTTCCTTCCTTCAGTAGGATACATGCATGTATCCTTAGCAAATGGCATCTTACTGTGAAATAGCTGTGCGTTTGCTAGTTTTGTTTTTTCTCTATTTAAAAAGATACTATTCTTGCTCTGTTTCTCACAAGGGTCACATACACCATCTTGGGTCCTTGCGGGAAAAGATGGGATATGAATAAATGGCTGGACAGTCTAGTGTAACCTTAAGCCCCTTCTTCTTCATGCGACTTATCCTGTGCTAGGTACATCTTCTGAAGGACACCTTTCTCTGAGATATTGTGGAAGAAGCTTTCTTTGTATAACAAAAATGTTGGGAAGGAATCAGTTGTGAGATTGGCATGTTGTTTTTCATGGTTTGAATGGCAGATTTACAAGTCTTCTCTGTGTTGGTATTCATTGCTGAGAAGTGGGAGGCAACAGAATCATAAACATCCCAGCAATTTTGAATAGAAATCAAAAAAACAAATAAAAATAAAATGTTGAGGTCATTATAACAGCTTGTGTTTGCAGAGAGCAACAGAAGGTGTTAAAAAAAGACAAATACCTTCTTCAGTAGACTCCTTGAAAGTTATTCATCATTATTTGTGACAGGGAAAGAGGGTAGGAGAAAATATATGCTTCTTGCAGATTGGAAGAACAACCAACTTACTGCCTTAAGGTAGGATAGCATGTGTCTTAAGCATTAATGCCTGGTCAGCCTTTCCCTGAGAATCTTCACAGAGATTTCAACAAATTTCTGAACAGATGCTTGTTCAGCTGAATGACATGTTACCTTTAATGCTAACATACAGTTCCATTTGTTCTTTTTTCCATATTCATAAGTAAATGTGCAGGGCTCAATCTGGATCAGAAGCACAGTGCGGGGTGGGGGATGGGGGGAGGCTTTAACCCTTTGTTCCCTGCTGTAGTCCTGAGCTGGACCGTGGTCCTGCGCACTCTTACTTCTGAGAAGGCAAATCCCCCACATTTAGCTGCATTGAAAGCATTAAAGGCAACATGTCTTTTAGCAGTCAGAATCAGGCCATTGTGTGGATGAACCCATGTATTTTCTGGCCCTTACTGCTGCGCAAGAATTGATTGGCAATTGGGGACAGGAGGGAATATAATGCACAAAGACAGTGCTGTGCAGAGGCTTTTCTGGAGCCAGTGATGATGACTCCGGGTCACTCCTGCACAAGCTCCTAGAGGACCTTGCAGGGGCACTGCCACACAATGCCTCCAGCCTGTGAACCAGACTCTCCAGCTTCTTTGCACAGCACTCATTAGAGCCAGCTGCTGCGTGCACAAGGCCAGCTCTCTCCCAGCCTCTGCTTGACAGAAGCACTCTAGATGGACAGAAAGCCTTGTGTGCACTGAATCACGCGGCTGGTTTAGTAATGAGGCATTTCTCAGTCAATCTAAGTCTTGCTTGTGGCTACCAGTGATATAGTGACATTTGTGTGGATGGAGGTATCTCTGACATGTCTCAGAAAAGCTCAGGGACATCCCTTAACTCCTGCATTTGCAGTTCAAAAATGAAAACTAAGAGGGGTGGGGTGGGGAGCTCTCAAACAACAAACAGAATAATCCCAGCAATGAAAATGTGCTTTCTCAGCACTGCAGGGTGTTTATGTCTTGTCTAAACTGACAGATCTATTTCAGTGATTGCAGCTCAGTGGTCTCTGCATACAGAAGGTCCCAAGTTCCATCCTTTCTCCACCCAGGTGAAGCACTGGCTTCACCAGAGAGGGTGAGGGAAGGACCCCACCTGAATCTGTGGCAGTCTGTACTGACAATAGGGGGCTAGATAGACTAGTGCTTAGACTCAGTTTAAGGAGGCTTCCTAATGCCCAGTAAACTATGCTAATTAAAAGATTATTCTAACTTTGCAAAAAACAAACATGATTCTATTTATAAATATGAAGTTATGTTCTCTGATTGTAGGGGTACTTTGTGAATGCCAAAGCCCTTCATTGATATAATAAAGCAGGATAAAAGTTGCACAGGGTGCAAAGTTGCACAGTAGGACAAATGTAATTTCTACTAACCCTAACATATCAAGCCTACACATGAATATGCTGCAATCACATAGAAACTCTGTTGCTCCACTTGAATTACGAAGAGCAGCTCAAATAGAAATATATTTACCAGTTTGCAAATATATTTGCATTGGAATCAAACCAAGTTTAGAGAACTGAAGTAAATCCTGTAAGTGGAAAGAATGTCGGGTTAGATCCAGGCTTAATTTTGCTCAAATTTTAACTCAAATGAGACAAATAAGTAATGGCTTTAAGTTCCTTTAGTTTCAATGGGTGTACTCTAAGCATGACTAAACCTTTTGACTAGATATATGTGTGAGAGCAAAGAGAACCCTCTATGCAGAATACAAATAGTCTGCAGCTTTTAAATGCCTCGAGATAGGTTTGGGGCTTTACTTAAAGTACCCAAGGTCATCTATGCTCTTGGTATTAGTTTTCTTCGCTATTCCCTGGAGGATCTTCATTCTTCAGTCAAAGCACCCTTTAACCTTTCCAGAACTCATTGCTCAGTAATAATAAATGCAATCACCTGTCCTGACATTTGTTTAGATTTTGGCAAAAAGGTATACAAAGGTAAATAAGTTATTGATCTCCAGTGGCATCTGGTGCTTCTGCAAATCCAAAGCTTTCAAGATTTACAGCCACCCAGGTTTGTACATGATTTGTAATATGTATTCTCAACATCTACTATAATCACTCTGAAGGAGACCATATGTCAACTATTGTGCAACTGTCATGCCAAAAAAAAAAAAAAAAAGTTAGTGTGAATTTCTTCCATCAGTTCCTCACCATTCAATCAGTATGCACATGCTCCTACTAGCATAAAGCAAAATAAAAATTTTAAGAAGTGTCATCCATGCTGAGATTGGCTGGCAGAGAAGTAATTTGTTTCTCCACACTGGAATGAACCATGTGTATAGATTCAATATGGAAGCTTTCCATGCTTATTTTTTCTTAGTTTTAATATTATGCAGAATAAATATATGAACATTGATGTGATCTTTAAGATCTCTCAAAGAGCGCTAGGGAAGATAGAAACAGAGTGAGTCAGAAGTGGCCTCCCGGGCCATCTAGTCTGACCTCCGGCACCAGCCGGCTCCTCTCACGACATGCCCACCATGTGGACGTCCAGCCTATCCTTGAACACCCTCACCGATGGGGCCTCAATGACCTCTGAGCCCTCTGAGCCATTCTTGCCGTTATCTCCACAAGCAAACTCAAAATGGATATGGTTTAAATCAGCAAAAGTCCTACTTAGAGGAGAACCACCAAAATGAATGGGATTTAGTCATGACTAACTTAAGTTCCATTCATGTCAATGGTTCTACTCTACATGGGACTTACATTGGATTCAACCCTGTACCTTTAAAGTGCTTTACTCCTAAGAAATCCTTGTAACTATTTGAGATACAATGCTGATTTAAGATTAATCAAGACATAAAGCCAGGTGATAAGCTGGATCCAGACAAAGTTATTAACAATCAATAGAGAAAGTTAAGCATCACTAACTTCAGTCTCATGGATTTCTGTGCTACTAAGCTTGACAAATGTAGTCTTCATCCAACCTGGCGTTTCTAAGACCAGGTCATTTCTTTATGTGGGTTGTTTGTTACTGTGCAGGACTGACCCTCTTGTAATAGTCCATGTTTGAAGCTTGGTGATTGCATGGTAAAAGCCTCACTTTGAAAGAAGCCTAGCATTATGCAGTCTTCATGCTGGACTCATAATGGCAATTATTAGCCCTGCTCACACTGTTAAGGTCTGGGAATGCTGAATTAAACTGCATACTCCATTCACCAAGGAGCCATGAGTATGTGCAGACCAGAAGGGGCAGTGACTGGGTTTGTATGATATAAAAAGCCATCTAATGTGTGTTGACGGCTGTAAGGGAGTGATACTTGTTTGCAAAAGGGACTAGTAGATCAACTCCTTCAGGGGAGATCCTCCAATTTTTATTTTTTTGGCTGAGATTCTAAGTGCTCAAGAAGGTGCAAAAGTGTGAACTGCTCCCTTTTATGGGAGCAAAGGGGTTTTGACAGGCTACCTGGAGGTTTATTTTTATTTTCAATTTTTATTTTTATTTTATTTTTCAATTTATATCCTGCCTTTTCCTACAAAGGGCTCAAGGCAGCTTACATCATTCTCCTCCTCCATCTTATCCCCACAACAACAACCCTGTGAGGTAGGTTGGGCTGAGAGTCTGTGACTGGCCCAAAGTCACCCATTGGCTCCATGGCCGAGCGGGGACTCGAACCCAGATCGTCTGAGTCCCAGTCCCACGCTCTTAACCACTACGCCACACTGGGTTTTGACATGGATATATGCAGTTGTCCCTATCAAAAGAAAACCCTGGTCAGCCTTGTCAAAATCCTCATTTTAAAAGGAAGCCTGACAATTGCCAAACTTTTGTAAATAAAAAAAAGCATGGAAAAGATGCAGGACACTGAGAAGAATGAGGTCCAGCCCATCCAAAATTAGAGAATCTCATTTTGAAGAGAGTGATCTACTATTTGTTTATAAATGATCTTTTAAATTGTACCAAAACACTTTTTTGCCATTAAACATTGCATTATCCATACATTGATGAAAAGCATTTTGATGCAGAAATAAAGCATTGAACCAAAAATTCAATAGCATTTTCTCTAATCTTTTAATTAGCACTAAAATGCTAATTAAAATACTAATTATAAAATAAAAGTGTTTTATACTATTTTGCCATAAGCATTTATTCTGTGCTCATGTTATTTTGTTGGTTTATTTATTAAATTTATATCTGATGTTTTTCTTTTAAAAATTTCAAAGCATCTTACATCACTCTCTTCCTCCAGTTCTCAATCTTATCCCCACAACAACAACCCTGTGAGGTAGGTTGTGCTGAGAATCTGTGTCTGGCCCAAGTTCACCCAGTTGGCTCCATGGCAGAGTGAGGAATTAGAACCTGAGTCCCAGTCCCACAGTCTTAACCACTACACCACACTGGCTCTCCAGTGCGGTTAGTGGGTGCTCTGAATGATGTCACCCTCTGCCCAGGACTTCTTCCATATTTTACAGATAGTTTCATGACTGTTTTTTGTTTGCTTGCTAGCTTTTAGAGCACGACAATGTAGTACTTTCCAGGATGACATCACTATTTATTAGGGAAGCCTTGTGTAAGATCTAAATTCTGTTCTATGCCAGAGGCCAACTTGGTGTTGTATAATGGAACATACAGGATGTATAGAAAAAAGCAGAGAGAAAAACTCCTGGAGAGAAAACTTCGTAGAAGCATAGAATAGTTGAGTGGGAAGTGGCCAAGAAGGCCATCAAGTCCAACCCCCTGTTGATGCAGGATGCCAAGTCACACCATCCCACTCAGATAACTGTCTAATTATTTCTCCAGTGTCTCTAGTGTGAGAGAGCCTCCAACCTCTCTTGGCAGCTGGTTCCATTGCCATATTGCTCTGGCAGTTAGCAAATTCTTCCTTGTATCTAGCCTGCACCTGGTGTACTGTAGTTTAAGTTCACTGTTCCTACACTCTGGAGTGAGGTCTTTTCCTTCTTCTTTGTAACAGCCTGTGAGGTGCCTGTAGAGGCCTATCATGCCACCTCATAGTCTTCTTTTCTCAAGGTTGAACAGGCCCATTTCTTTCAGAAGACTTATTTTCCAGGCCTGGTATAATCTTTGTTGCCATCCTCTGAACCCTCTCCAGATTATCTTCACCTTTTTTAAACAAGTGTGGCCAAAACTGAATGTTGTATTCCAGGTGAGGTCTGACTAATGCAGAGTAGAGAGGAATCAGCACTTCTCTTTTTCTGGAGGTGATACCTCTATAATGAAACCTCGTGTAAAAAGACATTCTTCCTCTCTCAAAGAAAACATCCAGGGGAAATGCCTCATCTAGAGAAGCTCCGCAACATACCAGCTATTGTGGGTTGAACAGGGTGGGATGCGGGCGTTCTCACACACACACACACACACACACACACACACACCCTATACCAACACCCTAAAATGTGACAATTGAACTGCAGTTCCATGTACAACAGTGATAGAATCATGACTGGAGTCACATCTTGAGAAATGTGTAACTCCGAACAGGTTTGCACGGACCCTGAAATTGCCCCATCCTGTGAATTCCCTGACAGTCTCCTTTTTGCTATATACATTCTTACAGGGGATAGATAAACTACACATTACATTAAACACATAGCTAGCAGTCCCTCCATTATTATTCACAGTCATTATTACTCGCAATCAAATATATAGGAACTACTTATGGGGAAAGGGAGAGTTAAACTTCCTCTCTCCTCCCCATATCCATATTTTCCCTTCTGCACAGACACTTCATGAAGAAAGCAAAAATTTTCCATTGGTCCCAATTAAAGTGTGTCTCTGTGTTTGTATCTTCTGAATATGTGCCCTGCGTGTGTGACGAATCTCAGGTGGGGACAGGGGGAAAGCTCCAATTGCCCCTCCTGGATGTAAAGAGGTCCCGAATCAGCTTGGGGTTCCACATCTGCTTCGTTAATGAAATGTGGGGGTTGGCCCTGAAATAACTCCTGCTCCTACCGCAGGCTTCCCCAGTTTGGTGGCCTCCAAATGCTTTTGATGCTGGCCCCCATCATGCCCAGCCACCATGGCCAGTGCCCAGGAAGGCTGAGAGTTCGAGTGTGATTGATCTGGAAGGAGCCAGGTTGAGGCAGGCTGTTCTGCGGCCTGAGCCAGAATCGCTTGCTTCAGAAGAACAATAATGGAGGGCTATTACTGGTAACTGGGATGAGTACAGATAAATACCTGCCTTACTCCCGTCGAGGTGTTGTTCTCTGATTCTTCATACAGGCCTCGTGTTTGTTTTGTTTTGTTTTTTCTCCAGTGCAGCTGCGGAGGCTGGAACTTGAAGGATGACCACAAATGAGAAAGACTCCCAAACTCTTTCTTCTGCTGCCATTTCCTTTTGAAAATTACTTTCTGTGCTGCTTTTACCCCTGCCGCAGAAAAGCTACCAGTATTTGTATACGCCCCCCCTGCCCCAAATTAAAAAGAGACTGAGGAAGAAGCACCTCTTCCTCTGCTTGCCAGTGCGGCCTCAGTGGCAGCACAGAATGAAACAAAACAAAAGCAAATCCCACAGAACGGCATGTAACACACACCATTTCCTAAGTGCTGCTGCTGCAGTGTCTGTAGATTTCCTTCATAAAATTATCCTTCACAAGAGATTGCCTTTCCGGAGGAAAATTCCCCTCCAGGTGTATATTTCAGGTATGGAAACTCAGTTTATGCAGAGAAATGGCAAAATAGGCACAAAAATGATAACTGCAGCCCTCACCACATCTCAACAAGAACACACACCTGCTCACCCTCTTGTATGAAATATCTTCTAGTCTGTGGAGCAGAGGAATGACTGGAGAGTAAAGCAGGATTCACTCGATTTTCTGTATATTTATAGGAATAAGCAGCACGATTGCCTTGAAATGGGGGCAGGGGAGGTTATCAGATGCCTGCTGTTGCTGTCTTGTCCCCTCCTTTCTGTCACATTCCCCAATACCAATGAAGCTTTCTCTTGACCTCCAAACATTGGTTGGTGGGAAGACTAAGCAGAGAGTCAGAGAAATTCAGGAGGAATAAGAATGGCTGTTGTACTCTTCTCTGAAAGATACAGATACATGTAACATAATGTGGCCTTAAAGTTCAGGCCAAGATGAAGGAATCACTTAAGACAAAGGATTCTCGGGCCAATCCTTACAATGGTGTTCAAAGTGATTTCTTAAAGGCATAAGGTGAGGAGATGACAAAGGTCCTTGTGGTATGCTAGAGGAGAAGGAGAGCATCTATCTTCTGTGTGTGTTCATGCATGTGTGTGGCTTCCATACAGCCTGAAATATCTGATCCTGCTTAATCTTGGAAGTTAAGCAGGGTTGGGCCTTGTTAAAATCTGGATGGGAGACTTAAATGTGGTGAATCACTCAGAGAGCTTCAGCTACAGGTGCTATAGAAATGTAATGTAATGTCATCATCAGCATCATCTTGGATTCCTTGACACTGGTGCTTTGAAACAGCTTGCAGGTATCTTATTCTGCAATAGCTTGTTCAGTAATGTCGCATCCCTCTCTGATACATAATATCCCCAATCCATTATTCACATTAGCCATTCCAGTAATGGTGTATGAAGAACAATATCTGTGTTGCCTGCTATGAATCATTAACCAGGGAAGTGGAGATGGAGTAGCACAAAGAGAAGAAAAAGAATCAGAAGGATGAAATAAAATATTCTCCTGCATGCCATAGTTTAGCACAGTAGGTCACACAAAATGTGCTGCCTTTAGTTGTCCATAGGAGGCCTCCTGCCCATTGATCTTGTGTCCTTCAAATGCCCTCTAGTGGTGAAACGTCTGTATTGGAATGCTTGTTGTTCCCCGCCCCAAAGGATAACGGAGCACTTACACAATTGAAGCCTTTGTGTGAATGAGCAAAGTGTTCTCTGAAAAGTTGTTACAGAAAATTGTCCATGCATGCTGAAAGCCCCTTACCCTCCACCTGTTATCTGTGATTTATGTAATGTAATACACAACAGTGCAGCTTTCTGCTTCACAGAGCGGAATGCAGAAGCAGAAAAAAGCAGGCATACCAAGGAAAGTGGATGTAAACCTGGCACCTTGCTGGGTTTCCCCAGGAGAGGTTCTTCTGTTAAAAGTGATAATTTCACGTAGCCTCTCTCTCTCTCTCTCTCTCCCTCCCTCCCTCCCTCTCTCTTTCTCTCTCTCTCTCTCTCTCTCTCTCTCTCTCTCTTTCATGTCCCTCAAGAATACTACTACTAAAAGGTACTACAAGAAGCTGGTAGGAAAAAGTGACATGCAATGAAATTGAAGGTGAGTGGATTGTTAAAAGGTATGCAAGATGGCCTTTACAGGCCACATTGACACAAGTGGCACAGGTCAACATTTTAGAAACACAGAATTTGGGAAGTTTAAAGGAATGAGATAATTCATTCCTAGGAAAGTCCTACGCATCATGGATTAGCTCATAGCATGTTTATGGCAGAGAGCGAGTGAGCAGTTGGAAAGAACAGAAATTAAGGGAAATGTTTAACCAAGTGCACCATAACCAAGATGCAGATAAAGAAAGCATTCCTTGTAAAATAGTTAGATGACTCAAGCAACCCCGCCCCCACACTACCCAGAGAAGGCAAAAAAAAAAAAAAAAAATCTATCTTGAAAGCTGTGTATGGTCTGCCATTTGGTGTAAATGTAGATTTTAGCATTGGGGGAACTCTACACCCCAAGAAGCTTAGCTTTCAGTTTCAAACAAGATATTTCTAGCCTTCCTAACCACCACCAAGTTGAGTTAAGGAATGTAGAAAGCAGCTTTATACCAGGACAGACTAGCTCACTAGTTCAAAAATAATTTCTCTAACTAGCACTAGCTATTCAGGGTCCCTCTTGCAGATACCTTTCCCATCAACTGATCATTAAAAAGATTTTTTAAAGTCCACATGCTTGGGATTGAACTTGCGACCTGCTGCAGGCAAAGCAAGGCCTCTGCCACTGGGCAGTGACCCTTTCCCTTGGCCTTGAAAGCTTATTTATTCATTTATTGCACTTCTATACCTCCCACACTCTGAAGCCTCTCTGGGTGGTTTACAAATTTTAAAAACATATAAAGAACCAATAATGTAATCATTTAAATAACACAATACACAATAAAACCAATATAGCAGCATCAACAATCCTGTAGTCAGAATTAGTACATGGCACAGCAACGACAATAATAAAAGCATTAAAACTAGCGCTTATCTATTAAAATATCTGGAAAATAAAAAGGTTTATTCTTTATACAAAGAAAGCACAGGGGGCACTGAGCATACCTCTCTCATACCCCACCTTTCTTCTTGCAGCTTACAAGTTTTTCCTTCTCTCCATTGTATTCCTGCAACAGCAGCCCTGCGAGGTAGGCTGTGCTGAAACTCCAAAACTGGCATAAAGTCATCCTGCTTCATGACTGAGTAGGGACTAGATCTTCCGAGTCAAAGTCCAGCACTTGGCTCTCAATGTGGGTGACATCTGGTGACATTTCAGATGCTAGTGCATCTTCTAGGCCACACTGTCCTGCTATCCTGGGGGAGACTTCTGTACTTCCATTCTGTGCCTGAGAAGGATTCCCAAGGCTGAACACAATATAGTCCTAGGCTGTTTACTAGGGTAAGTTTCAGGCTCAGCCATGCGTTTCCTGGGAGTGCCCAACAGACTCATCACTCCCTTTAGCAGAGAAACCTATTTACATTTTGCATCTATAAAACAACTTTGGCTGTGACAGCAGTTTAAGGAATTCTGCAGGAACACCACATGTACATCTGATACAGGAAGATCTCAGATCTCTATGGTCTTAGGCAGGTTAACTAAACATCTGTGAATTGGTTCTTTGTTTTGTAAACTGGAGATGTGTTCATAGCTAGAACGAAGAGTTGAAATCTGTGACATGGAATTGATTCCCAGCTTACTCACTGCTGCCAAAATGCTGTTGCAGCAAAAGAGAAAAATAATAATGCCACCTACTCAATTTCATGGTTATATTCAAATATGGAATGGAACTGGGAATGGGGATTCGTTTAATGTTACAGACACCAGTGATATTGTGGGCACTATTTAATTAAGGACAATCATTAGGACAAGTCCAAACTTTCTCCTTGCTTTCTTCAGCATATTCCTGACCACGATAGTTGCCCAGGCACCTATAGGTACTAAAACTGGCATTTCTGTACATCAGAAGCTGATTCCCTTTCTCCACTTCCCTCCATGACTCCACTTTTATAACAGGCACTCTGTCTGGGGCTGTTGGACTGCATGTGTCCACCTCTGGTGAGGCTCAAGTGGTCATGGGGACCCAGAATTTCCCTTATGAGCACCAGCACTAGGTAGGGGAAGCCTTAAGTTTTCCTGGCAGGTACAAGGAACGTCTTCCCTGATCTCTGATCTGTGGGTGTCCATGGGGAGGCCAGGGAGCACTTGCCCCCTGGCCTCAGAATCCCGAACATTTATATTTATTTCCGTGCACAAGACATGCACCCATCTAGCTAGCCGACAGGAGGTTCAGGGTGCTTTCTCAGACTAGGACCTGCACTTTTCTGGAGGAGATTTTTCCCAGGCTTGGAGGCAGCTCAGATGAACGTTTGCAAAAGATGAATGTTGCTTGATTTGCTCTAATGATGCTACTTTTGCAAATGCTACATGAATGGGATAGCAGAAAAATACAATAAGGATATAAACAAAGGAGCTGCGCTGCCTTTTTGTGAGGAGCCTGTTGATGCTACTGGTCCTAGCTCAGTCTTTTGAGAGGCAGGCAGTGGTGGAGGCCAAGAATAGAAACTGAGACTAGCCCAGCAGAATAGCACCCAAAAGTGCTGACAACATTCTTAGGGAATAGGTCATGGACATTATTTCCTTGGGAAATACAAACTTAGCGCTACTCTCCTGGTTGGTTGAAGATTGAAGGAAGGCACAAAGGTTTTCTATATAGGGTTGCTAGAGAGAGAAAACAAAGAAGCAGAGTTGTTTCTATGCATCCAATTATGAATATCTGCAACTATTTAAAAAAGCCAAATGCATCACACAAGCCCCAGGTATATCATCAGGCCTCATGGAAGTGGTACTCTGTGTATCTGTCTCAAAAAAAGACAGAAAATATCCAGGTACAGGCAGGACCAGGGCATGAGAGTGGTGGAAATGACTGAGGCAGCTTTCCTTGATCAACAGGAAAAACTAATATAGGGAACTGATAATGAAAGCAAAAACTCATGTGTAACATTTACACATGAGTTGCTTATCCAGTGCTAGAGTCATGACTTCAGGCATGATAGTATAGGTCCAAAAGCATTCTGTTGGGCATCACTTTCTAAATATTCTCCTCAGTGAGCATACTCTGCTGCTTTGAAAGTAACCCTTATAAATTGCATTTTCCCAGCCAGTAGTACAAAACATGCATGGCACAATCATTACCAAAGTCTGTGCTGACTACAAAAACTTCAATGAAGCTGCAAGACAGTGGTTCCCATGAAGATGCTTCTGGCTTCCTGTCTGTCATGAACAGGAAAAAGGTGTCGATTGAACAGCAACCTAGTTTGTCATATGCAAGAGCCATACATGAAAGCTGTACTCTTATCAATCCTTGGGTATTGTGGATGACATGATGTTGCTTTTTGTGGTAAAACCAGTACCATTTATAACATGATAGGCCATTATAGTTTCATGTTGAAGCAGGCAATGAAATATACAGAATTTTGTACAGGCAATTCTAAGTACACATGTACAAGAATGCAAAACAATTCAATAAGGTTGTGTGATTAAACCATAAAGAAAGAAGTTGTGAAGGCTAACATTTTCATGACATTCTAAGTTTTAGCAGATGTTTCTTGCAAAGAACAATCATCTCTAGGTGTAATATTTGTAGAAGAAAGTAGTGGGAATGCATCTTTTCATAAGGGGTTCCTACTCCTAGTGGGGGAAGCTGTTTCACCACCCAGCACTCGCAAAGGAAAACCACGTCTATGGTTGGCTGGAAGAGCGTCTCCTTGCAGGGGGAATGTGCTGAGTCTATAAGCCAGTGTGAGTCGGTGCATGGGTGTTTGTGTGTGCGTGTCCGTGTGTGCACATTTGTGGTCCCAGGCACTCAGGACTGAAAGCTTTACAGCTACATGTAGCTTTACAGGCCACATGCAGGAATCACCAGCAGATGCATGATCTTCTCAAGCTATTTTGAATATCCAGCCTCCCTGTGTGAGTTCCCACCCTCCTTTGATGGCAGAACTCTTGCTTTGCCTTTGTGCTGCTAAGAGTCCAGGCTCAAGTCTTCCATGCTGTGGAGTGCCAGGAGGGCCTCTTCCCTCTCCCACCTGCAAGCTGTTTGGTGAGTTATTCTGAGGAAAAACCAAGCCTTAGCTAATTTATTCTGTGTTTCATTTTATTTTTAAAATGCAACTGCCCATTTCTGAAGTTCTGTCTCCTTGGCTCTTGAACACAGCCATACAATTGGAAACTAAAGCTAATTCCGTTCTGTTCCCTGAAGTGGGATTTTACTCTGGAAAGGGCCTCTACTCTTCTCCACAGGTACAAGGCATAAGCCTCACATATTCAGACTAAGAGTTATTTAATCAGTGGAGACAGCAAATATTCCTAAATCTTGCAATCTGTCCTACCAGGAAGGGTTGAAAGTGGAGCCTTTCATTTATCACAAATATACATTTGAAGAAACAGCCTTTCTGACTAGGCAGTGGTATAGAAATGAAATAATAAATAAATAAATTTGCCTGTTACCACCATATATGCTTTAACAGTATCATTAACGAATAGGAAATCAAGTTTGACCAGTGATCACAATCTGTATCTTGAGTGCTGGGTAAAACATTCTTTTCCTAGAGTACCAGCCCCAAAGAAATCTGCATGTCCATCAACTAAAGCTTTACAGGAGTATTTTATCTTTCCAAACAACATGACATCTGTGCATGATGTGCAGTGACTCTTTTGTATGTAAGCTGTCCCTGTATAGCTATATTCCAGGGCCCTTAAGTGCTTCAGCATACTCTCTCTGTTATTATAAAGCACATAAACCCAAAGCTACATTCACATGGAATGGGTTTCCTTCTCCACATTGTATGAGCATGTGGATTGTGTTAAATCCAGCAATGCCCAAATTGCTCCCAATATGACTCTTAATTCTTATAGAATTAGTTTATTTCAGAGTATGTGGCTGGGAAAAGAAATAAGGAGAGCAATTATGAAAAAAAATTGTGTAGGACAACAAAGCTTCAGCAATTTTATGGCAACAGAAACAACCAAGTGTCAAGGAGAATCAAAACTCCATGGATACAGCTTTTGTCTATATCCAAAATACTAAGAATTACTGTTCACATCTGACACATTTCCTACAGAATGACGTGCATATAGAAAATACACTATTTTCTCAATGGAGATTGGATAAGGCACTTTGAGAGTGAGTTTCTTAGATACTGCTAAAGCATTGGGCACTCATTCAAACATTAGGGATAGCAATGTTTTTAGATATCTTGTAGCTCATAGGTCCTTGTAGGCCCTTATAGTGCATTATTTGTCCCAGTTCTAGGGAATGAGCATTCTACTTCAGTGTAAAAATGATGATACCTTTGTCAGTATGATCCTGCTCTCAAATGAACTGGCAAGCAACATCTAAGATGCCCTATCTACCAATCTAAAACTGACCATGCATGGATCATGTGTTGGTTAGATCCTGTTGTTGGATCCAAAGGGTACTGGAACAAACTCTAGGTTTCTATGAGCTAAAGTTTCGGCACCATGGTCACAATGGACCCAAGATGGTATCTTACAGTTTGAAACTGAGAGGATAGAAGCTGTTCTAATCTGTTGGTATAAATTTAAGACAGAACAGATTGATGATGATTAATAGGTCTTGGCCAAGAACCATAGCTGGTAAGTCACAAAGAAGAACCCTAATTAAAAATAGCATTAGCTCATGATTTTACCAATAATGGACAACTGTCTTAGTAGCTTCCCAGTAAAAAATTAAATTACAAAGAAATTTGTAAAGTATTTTAGTCTGAGCAGGTACTGTATATAGATTGTATATTTTAATTGGAATAGAAATGTTCACAATAAATAGAATTTGGGATAAAATAATAATTGAGGAATATAAATATGCAATTTTGAACAAAGGCATTTTATTTTCAGATCTTAGGGGTCACATATTGTTTACCTGTTTGTATGCAAGGAAGTGGGATGTTAAATTTTTTTCTTATGGTGAAACTCTAAACAAATCTGTAAAACACTGAACTTCGAGACACAGGTCTTATAGGTTCATTTTGCTGGGTCTTCTAATTATTGGTGTGTAATTTGTCGCTCTGAACCTAGAGGCTTCTGATCACACCTGGTTGTCAATTGTTTCAATTAAAAATGAGTAACAGTAGCCAATTTTAGTTACAAAATGTTTTGATTTGTATAGCAATCAGTATAGAAGTAATTTTAATGGGAACAGCGATGAGTAAGATAACAGAATAATGACTAACAACTGAACCATTGGAGACATTTCTAGTGCTTTGGAGAAGACAAAAAGGTATATAGTTGGGCGGGTAACGAAGAAGCTTGCTCTATATTAACATGCTTTAGTCTGCTTTCCTTCCCACATTAGGGAGAAGAGATTTTACCATTTTTTTTTTTGACAGATGCTTAGAAGATTTCTTCATTTGTCCTATACTGGTGTTCTTCCCATAGTGCCAACTACCCACTCCCCCCCCACCCCCTGCTCAATACTCTTCACTCGCTTAGACAAATATTTTTTGCCTAATGTTTTGGGTCTGACTTTGGCCAGCCCCTCCTCCTGAAGCATGGATAAGAGACTGCTGGAATTCTTTTTCGCTTTTCATTCTTCCTGTAGTGCTTAACTTTGCAAAAGCCTTACCCTGAGCAAGAGCCCTCTAAGAACTGCTTTCTCCTATGTATCATTTCCCCACATGCTGTCCAGCCTTTAACTACGTTGTTTCCTGTGTCTCATTTTTGATTTAATCTTTTAGCATCATGGAGCTTGAATACTTTTAATGGCACTGATGGGACACTTTGGGAACCACCTGAGAATGTTGATTTCTCCCTTGGAGTGATAGATACACATTTCTCATAGCTGGGAATGAAGAATATTTAAGTTAGCACAATTAGAGAGTGTACCAGACCATGTTAGGGAAGGATCCCATAACCCTCTGAATCCAAGGGATTATGGACATCCTATAGAGCAGTGATGGTGAACCTTTTAGATACCAAGTGCCCAAACTGCAACACAAAACCAACTTATTTATCACAACATGCCAACACTTCAATAAAACCTGAAAACTGAGGTTTCGTTCAGAAAAAACACCTCACAGCCAGTCCAAGCAGTTGGCTCACGAATGCCTCAGTTTGCAACCAAATCGGGTTGCGAACAGAAATTTCATAAAAATTTTGACTCAGGTCACGAACTCCACAATGGGTGGCGACTGTGATTGCGGCAGTCTCCCCACCCTCCCCTGAGTGGGATGGTAGCAATCGTGCTGGGGAGGTGGGGGAGATGGCCAAGATTGCGCCCATCTTTCCTGCAGGAGCGCAACCGCGATCTCGGCCATCTCCATCCCCAGCACGATCGCACCCGTCTCCCCCCCCTGCAGTGTACCCGCAATTGCCCCCATCTCCCCCCCCCGAGCACAAATGTGTTCACACCCTTCTCTCTCCCCTCCCCAGTGCGCCGGGATGATGGGCGTGTGCAGGGATGATGGGCACGATTGCGGTCGTGCTGGGGGGGCCATGCTCATGCTCAGGGTGGTGGTGGGGAGACGGCCATGATCTCTGTTGTTCTTTGTCACTTTACTTCACATTTTTCTGATTAAAAAAAAGTTACAGAATGGATTAACCTTATTTACCTTGAACCTTATGGGGAAGTTTAACTTGGCTCACAACCAATTTGGGTCACGACCAGAGTCCTGGAACGGATTAAGTTTGTGAGCCAAGGTACCAGTGTATATATAGCCTTGGCAGCGCACTGACCGGCCATGCGTAAGCTCGGACAAGTCGCGGCTAATGAGTCGCAGCTCATGACATCCTCTCCTGTGCCGCTACTCCTTTCCAAGCACACGCAGGGCCCCTATGTGTGCTGTTATCCGATGCTCAGCTGCTGGGGCGATGCTGGGGCGACTTGGCTCCCGTGCTGACAGAGAGGGCTTTGTGTGCTTGCTGTGGCACGTGTGCCATCGGTTTGCCACCACTGCTCTAGAGGGTGGGAGGAGCTGGAGGTGCAGGTTGCCGCCACACTCCCCCACCCTACAGAGCAGCCATATGTTGCATTTCAGCTGCTGCACTTCAGAGGAGAAGAGAAGGAGAGGCGGTGGCACCAGTATCTTGGCCGCAATGGTCTCCTCCCCTCCCTGCCCACTGGAGCACCCCTAAACCCCGGCTCCAAACTTGCTTTCATGACCACAGAGAAGCAGCTGGTGCAGTTCTTTTCACAACAGCGGAGGGCACTCAAGCTCCGACATCAGAGCTGTTTCAGGACCTTGAAGCTGGGGATTCAGAGGATCCTACGGCTCTTTAGAAGCATAGGATTGCTCTGGTTTGGTTAATACACTTTTAATGTTTCATTTGCCATCTATTATGCCCTGCTTAGTTGATGTAATCAGTTTTATTTTTCATTTATTATTTTATCATTATTTATATGCTAGTCACACTGAAACATCTCTATTTATTATGCTTTAATTATTTTTATGGAGTATATTATTTCCTACCATGCGTTCACTGTTTTTCATGAATATTTATAACTGTTCACCATTTTGTTTGCCATCTCAACAAAATATAAATTGATTTTATTTTTACTGTGGTTCTAACTATGGGTCACTCTTCAGAGGCCCTCCTGGAACCACTTAAGATAAAGAGAAAAATGAGTCCATCATTTAATATTCTTTTTGTTGCCTACTTTTTAAACTTTAGTTGAAATTAATTTTTTTTAAATTTTAAATTTGAGAGCCAGTGTGATGTAGTGATTAAGTGCATGGGACTAGGAATCAGGCGATCTGGGTTCTGGTCCCTGTTTAGCCATGGAGCTAACTGGGGGACTTTGGGCCAGTCACAAATGCCCAGCCCGACCTACCTCACAGGGTTGTTGTGGGAGAAAGACTGAGAGCTGGAGGAGAATGATGTAAGCCACTTTGAGTTCTTATGAAAAGGAAAAGGTGGGGTATAAATCTAATAAATAAATAAAATATCAGAGGCCTTGCCGGTTAGATATGATGGGAGCTCTGGTGCAAGGTCCTAAACATCTGTAAGGTGCCAGTTTAAGGAAGGCAGGTGTAATGATGCCTTCTTTCAAAGCTGGCCTGGTGTGCTCCACCACCCGAGATGACTGCATGACCCTCTGAAAAGAAGCTCCGTGGTTGTGGCACTGTGCAAGGCTTTTGTACCTTTAAACACTGAAAACTTGCCTCTTCAAATACATGTGAATTTTGCTATTCATAAACAGTAGTGCTTTATGACAAATACCCGAGCATTCTGAAATATGTCAAACAAGAGATATAAATTTCTGCTTATCTTTGAAAAATTGAACTGAAAGTACACCTTATTTTCAAGTTGGTGTATTTCTGAATAATTTCAGGAAAGTGGATAGCTCCTCCTAAAAGCTGATTCTATGAGAAGAACAAGTAATTTAAAAAAATAGTACCCAGCATTTAGCACCTAAACAACCAAGCATATGACAGAAAGCCCAATATTGTCAGCAGTGGCCTTGAATAAAATACATGTGCAAAAGTAAAGGCAAATGAAAATGCAAAGCTCCTTCGAAGTCAAATGTATTTCTACCAGCTTTTGTCACAATCCTACAAAGATTACCTTATAGATACTTGAAAAAATGGGCCAGCTGCCCTCCCCCCAAATGCTCCCACACATTTCTGCAACATGGGCATGCTCCTGGTTAATCAATCACATGCAAAGGAAGTATTAAAGATATTGACATCAGGTTGGAAAGAGGCATACAATGGTGTTCTATGTGGGTTAGTATCAAGACCAGAGAAGATTGATTGATTGATTATTGGACAGTAAAACATATAAGCTGCTTTTCAGGCCAAAAGGACCCCAGTGCACCAGAGCCAACCACAGTCCTTGGGACCCTGCTATGGGTACCAGACTATAAAGGTATCTTTTTATCTTCTTTATTTACCTTTCTTCAAAGTGGGTATGCAAAATAATGACCAAAGTTCCAGCGACATTTGGTGAGACAGAGAAATGTGAGCAGTTGCAGCTTTGGTCAGTGCTTCTTTTTGTAGCAGGTCTGCTGCTCTAGTAAAAATGCAAAACAGAAAAGAAAATAATTTATGATCATAAAAGAGGTGCCACTGAGTCCAGTCACTCCAGCAGGGCCTCTGGGTTCCATGGGGCTCAGCATTTGTCCCGCTGTGCTGGGTGTTAATGCTGTGCCTGCAAAGCAGCCTACAATTGTTATATATAATCACATTTTAAAAAACAAAACCATAAAATTCATCAGCATAAAAATGAATGGCAGAAGACAACAGTAATGCTGTCTTGGGGAGCTTATAATAGTACAAGCAGCATAGTGGACGTTGACAGGGAAGGAACTAGATGAGCCTCCTTAGAGAGAGAAAGTGAGAGACAGAGAAAGAGGAAGAGAGGCTGAGAACTCTAATGTCCTAGCCGAGAAGGCTCCTTCCCACTTACTCAGGAAGCAAATGGAGTGACAGTGGGCTGTGGAGCAGAGTGCCTTCCGACCATTTCAGTGGGTATGCGGAATTGTGTACAACATATGCAGCCTTCATTCAAGAACCAGCTGTGGAACTAATGAAACATATAGGCCTCATTGGGATAGGAAGTAAAGCAGTACTGCCTAGACAGGTTTAGGTTGTACAGTGGGTAGCAAAAAGGGATCCTGTGCCATAGAACACCTAGGTCAGATTAGGTTGTATGAACCTGAACACTGCTTTCCTGAATCAGAAAGTAATACCTCACTCTATTGAGCACAATTCAATAGCTGGAACATTTTTGTTCCTTTCTGGACATCACCTTGGAAAAGGTCTAGATACAAATGCTGCGAGGGAAGGCTGAGTATTTGAAGCCTAGAGAAGGGGCTATGGAAGAAAAGCTTCTCAGAAAACTGCAGAGGATGTGTCCAGTGACCATGAGGCAAGAAAACTATTTCTGAAAGGAAGGCGTGTGCTTCAGTACTTGGCAGTTCGGGTCCACGACCTGCACTGTGGACAATAAGCTGCTATTAGGACAGAACGTGGAGAAACAAAATGGTTTGCTATAAGCAAAGCATCAGACAAGGATGTGTTCTATCTCCTCATCCGTTCAATCTGTTTACACGCATAACATATGATATGGAAATTGATTACCATCAGAGGAAGGAGTGAAAATGGTGGAAGGCACATCAATAATGTAAGATATGTGGACTATACCATATTACTGGCAGGAAGCGGCAGTGAATTGAAAAGACACCTGATGAAAGTGAAAGGATAAAGTGCAAAAGCAGGACAGTGGATGAACTTTAAGGAAACAAAAGCCTCGACTACCGAAGAATTCCACAACCTTAATGTCAACAAAGAAACTGAAATGGTGAAAGATTTTGCATACGCTGGCTCAGTCATCAATTCAAAGGGAGACAGCCGCCAAGAAATTAGAAGACTGAGATTTGGAAGGGCAGCAACAAAGGAACTGGAAAAAAGCATGAAGCGTAAGAAGGGATCACAAGGCTAAAATCAGTCCCCACATCACCGAACTGGTATGGCGTTATAGTCTAACAAACCTGGACTGCACCAGGTTGAGGAAGGCTGCTCTGTCGTATAGCAGGATAAATGGCCGCATTTATTCACGGTATGTTGATAGTCCTGCACAATGAAATGCTTAAAAATAGGAAGTACTACTCAGTATTACAGTAGCCTGTAAATGGAAGGAATATAATTTGCCCCCTACCTTAAATCTAAAAGGGACTGAAGTACAGTAACTCAATGGCTGATGCACTGAATCCAGCTGGGCTTTGTATAAGCACAATCATTAAGGAGTGCATTGAATTCAGACTGAGGATAATACTGGGCAAAACAGATGCAAGGCAAACCCTGAGATGGCCTCACAGCCTAGGTCTTCAAAACTGGGATGAGAAGAGAGAGCTAGAAAGAGGTAAATGTACTCTCTTCCCATCCCTTCCTCACATTATGTCTCTCCTTGTCCTTGAATGCAAAGTACATTGTGCACGGCACTGAACAGTAACCACTGTGAATGGTACTGTGAATTAAAATTGTCTCAGCGAGCACCATGCTGCTCGCCTTTTGCTGTCTCGGCCTTGACAGGGTTTCTGCAGAGAGAAATAATAGACCATCAGAGGAGAAAGAGCCAGCAGACCAGAGCATTGCAGAAAAGTTGTTTTAATGTATTTTCCTACCACTACCATGGACAGGCCTCTGTGCAAATTGCATCTGCTTCATCTGGCTTTATTAGCCTGATGCAGGGCCCGCTCATCCTGCACGCACATTGGCCATTGTGTGCCAGCATTGCATTCTTAACATACACAGGCTTTAATGCATAAAGTGCAAGCATGTTACATGCCCATACAAGAAATCCATTGTTGCCGTTGTGCCTGTCACGTGCATATTAGATGGTTGGGTAACACTGTATGAGTAGAAATGGGTTCAGTGGGAATAGCAGGGACTGGCCTGCCTGCCTATGTCTGCCTCTTCTCACATCTGGTGAATTTCACCCTAGAAATAAGATCTCTCCCTTCCCTTTCCTTTCTTGAGAAAAGACAAGTACAGCTGCTTTTCCTCTAGCCATGCTGACTCCAGTGGATTCTAAGCTTATACCAACAGTTGAGCAAGATAGTAACAGGCTTCTGTGCATGACATTCTTTTCTGTTATGTGAAGCTGTGCGTGGTTTAGGGAGCGGTGACAAGCTATGACTCCCCGCCGCATGCAAACATTTATTATTCCTATTACATTGCATTGGTAGTCTACCTTTTTCCTCTTGTGAGGCACCCAAGGAGGCTAACAGAGCTCCGTTTTATCCTCACAACAAGAACCCTGTGAAGCTGCGAGTGATTGTCAGGCCTGGAATCACCCAGGGAGCTTCATAGTCAAGTGGGGACTAGAACCCAGATCTCCCAGTCTAACCCTCTGAGCATTTCACCACATTGCCTCTGACATTTACCACGGATAACGCATGCAGCATGCAGTCTTAAGCAAGCTTTTAAAAGGAAGTTCACAGAACTACAGAACTGCTATTTACGTTTTAAGATTCCCAATCCCTGGTTCTATTCAAGGCAAGAACACAGTGACAAGGAACATTTTCCCACTCTACTGCTAAATAGCATTATTTACTCAACTCCTCTTATTGTGATTATTATCAACAATAATTATGAAAGCAAAATAACAACCAAAGATAAATTAAGAACTATCAGAATGCCCACATAAATACATACTGTGGAGTAAAGGTTCTCTTACCTGTTTGATCAAATACCCCTTAAACTGTAAACTAAGGAGCAGGTAAAATACATTAAAACTGCAATCCTGTGCAAGTTTCGCCAGATAAAAAGACTCACCATTCCTAAACTCAACATATATAGATCATGAATCCACGTTCTGTGATGTTGAGAACATACTTTAAGGAGTAGAGTTGGTGGCTTTGCTGAGCACTATTGATTGTAAGGCAAGAAAGAGGAATCCTATTCATTCCAGATTAATAATATGGAAAAAAGAATGTGTACATGTTAAAAGTTTCTTGGGTGACAAGTAAACTCTGTTGGAGAACTTGCTATACATGTTTTCAGGTAACATTCCAAAATTTGGCAAAATTGTGTCCACATAGCATTAGTAAAATCATGTTCATAACTGCCTTTTTCAAACCCATGTTCAGTACATGTTTTGTTCATCTCTAATGTCATTTCTGCTGTACAATATTGTGATAAGGTTCCCCATCTCCTTTTTTAAAAATTTAAAAAGGCAAAGAAGCCAGGTTCTCTACAGTAAAGACTGTGACATGGTTACATAGTTTTTTTGTGCTCACAAAATTTAAATTAGCTAAAT
Organism: Varanus komodoensis; assembly: GCF_004798865.1. Lineage (NCBI taxonomy): Eukaryota > Metazoa > Chordata > Lepidosauria > Squamata > Varanidae > Varanus > Varanus komodoensis. The sequence goes on from NW_025336087.1 coordinate 50,895,397, forward strand.
TTTATATCTGTTAGGATCTCTGCATAAAATCTGCACTTGTTTGACAAGTGCTCTAAAAGCTGAAGCTGTTTATTATTTTTTTACCTAAACCTATACCCCGCTTCACAACCCAAAGAAAATCACAGCTACAAAATAACTGATATGCAGACAATGTGACGCAAATAACAAAATACTGTAAAAATAATTTATTACCAATACTGTCTTTGATATTGCTTAGTTTAAAAAGTTTTAGACATTCAAACCTTTAATTTATTTTGACTTTATATATTTTATTCTATTGTAATATCTATTTTATTTTAATATTTGTCCTGTACAAATATTTGTACTTTAGACCTGCATTATGAACTGTTTTAAACTGCCCAGAGAGCTTCAGCTGTGAGGTGGTATAGAAACAAACAAACTCTAGGATCTAACTCAGTGTTGTACCAAATCCCTCTGAGTCACTTCAGCCTGTTCTGGGAAGCTTCTGGTGACTGAAGCAAGACACGGAGTGATGGGCCACAGTCATGATTCCAGGGAGAAGACAGCTGCCCTTTCCCAGGGTAGTCAGTATACAGAACCAAATATGAGTCCTCCAGAGCATACACAAAGTTTTTATAAGTTTTGGGTCATGTACACAGGGTGGAGAATGAGAAGGTGAGAACAATGGGGAAGCGCAAAATCATAATACAGAAATATCAAGAAATCATTAGAGGCATCAGGAAAAGCATCATGAAACATCAAAGGCTTGAGTAACAGATAACAAATAAAACAACCAAGAGTTACAGAATTCTAACAGCTTTTGATGTCTGCTTTTTACAATCAAAGGTACAAAATTCCTCAAGACAAAGCATGAACTGGCCAGGTATTTTTACATTGCAAAGGAGGTGCAGCTGCCATGGTTGGGCACTCAGTGGTTTCATGTAGCTGTTAAATAGCATGGAGGACCAAACAGACCCCTGAGGAACTCCATGCTGGAGAATTTACAGGGCTGAGCAATATTCCTCAAACACCACCTACTGGAGATGGTCATCCAAGTAGGAGCAGAACCACTGCAATGCAGTCCCCTTTTATACCCTTGCTGGTCAAGTAGCAATGACAGACACTCATTGGATCGAAATTCCCACCACAGGTGCTGATTGATACCTTTGATTTTTGTGGTTCCTGCTCTTACCTGGGAGGCTGGGCTACCTGGGGGCTGAGAATGGAGATCTTGGAAGGAGATTGCTCAATCCCAGCCTCTGTAACTCAGCTCTGATGGCTTCTTCATACAGTGACCAGCCCATCTGGGGTCAGTGCTGGCCAGCCAGGTATGTCCTACAACACCATGGTCAATGGTACTGAAAGCTGCCAAGAGGTCCAGCAGTATCAACAGGGTTGCACTCCCCTTGTCTCACTCCCAGCATACAGGGTGGCCAAGGCTGTTTCTGTGCCAAAACCAGGCCTGAACCCGGATTGAAATGGTTCCAGACAATCAGGCCCGAAACAATCTCACAAGAGCATTCTGGAGTAGATGAAGTCTCTGGAAAGTTGCTGTGGAACATCACACCTGTCTATGTGAGAAGGCATGAATCACAGTTACTGCCACGTGTTCTTGCATTGTGCACATCAGATGAAGTTGGAGAAAGGCACTGCAAGCCACAGTGATGTTGGATCCAGAAATATTCCCAAGCTACAACCCCTTAAGGAAGGAGTGGCTTCCCTCTGGGTCAGATTTGTCCCATCTAGCTGAGGCACCATATCCTTTATGTGAAGTCTGCCTTGCCTAGGCCAGCCTTCCCCAAGGAGCTGCCCTCCATGTATGTTGGACTATTGTCTTTTCATAGTCCTACAGCCAATATCTAGGAGTTGTGATCTAGCACATCTAGGGAGATCCAGTTTGGGGAAGGACTGGTCCCGATTAGAGACAATCCTGTATACAGCAACACAATGGTCCCAGTCCATTTCAGGCCACTCTGCAGTCAGCTAAGGTTCTGCTTGATCCTGCATTAGATAACATGGCACTTAGAGCTTTCCTTGAGCATTACTTTATCCATGTGCTTTTCTGTAACAACACACACACACACACATAAAAACACTCAGTGATCTTACTCTGGTACTCCAGCTCTATTTAAACCCTCTTGTGTCTTCTCAGAAAGACACTGGCAATTAGGGACAGTTTTTTATTGTACTTGTTGGACAATCATATGTCATCCAGGCTGCCCCAATGGATACTTTGAAAATTTGTGCAAATATCAGAACAATGTAAACACATAAGATTGTGCAACCCTATTATTGCTGAAGCATACCCAGGAGCGTATAGTTACTAAGTAACCATGCTTTCAGTTTATGGACTCTTATTTTACAAGGCCTTGTAAAATATGCAAGTAAAGGGTGAGTGATAAATGGCAGCAAATTACCCCTAAAGGTAATGGCAGTAAATCCATAGTAATCTGTCATTCCACAGATGACTATGCAAGTGTGTGCTTAAGGGCAAAGAACTATGACAATGTAACTGGAAAGGTTGAGCTATGCAGGCACTGGATAGCACACATTTTGGTTCATTTCACTGTAACTTATGTTGGACATTGCTGAATCACTCAGAAGGAAGCTGGCCCGTGGCTGGAGAGTTAAAAGTTTCAAAATGCATTGGCCAGATCCCTGGATCCCTGCCTGCATGTCTGAAGTGGCACTACCTTCGCTTGGAGGCAATCAAACAAAGTCAAAAGCGATCAAATGTGGAGTGCATCATGCCAGTCATCTCCTAATCTAGTGCTCTTCAGGTATGTTTGACAACAACTTCCAGCATCCCCAGACAGCAGGGAATTGTAAGTTTTAGACAAGACATCCAAAGGACGTGATATCGGGAGATGACTGACATAGCGGACTGTATGTATCTTAAGGCCACTTCCAGAAGCTGGCTTTCTTCACAGATTTAAATCAGGAAGCAGCACTGCAAGTCCTGCATAGAAGATGAATCTGTTATCATGGAGATTTGAGTTGGCATCCCCGATGAAATACAATACCAGCTATTCTCCTCATGGTGATCTGCAAGTCCATTTCCACTAGCAATGATCAGCATGAGAATTGTCTGCAGATGACTTTAGTTTGCAAGCCTGCTTTTAATAGTTTAGCTGGAGTCCAAGAGCAGGAGTTCCTACAGCACATTATACTCCTGCTGTTTTTATTTGTCAGTGTTATGTGTGTGTGTGTGTTACAGTTTTATAATTTGAACTTAAATTTTGTTATTTATTTTTCTGTTTATCTTGAGAGCTGTTTTGAAGTTGCAGTTGTAGAAAGGAGTGAACAAGAAAAAGCAGTATCTGCAATGTTGAATCAATATACTGTGTGAGAGAGTGTGTGTGTGTGTGTGTGTGTGAGAGAGAGAGAGAGAGAGAGAGAGAGAGAGAGAGAGAGAGAGATGGGGCTGGAGAGGAGAACACTGTCTTCTTTGTAAACATAATTGTGGAAAAACAGTTTGAAACAGTGGGAATAGAAGAACTTGTACCATGATGTCACACCCAATAGGATCCCATGGCATTAGCACAGCCATATTCTCCATTTCTTTGTTAATTTTCATTTCATTTATATCCCATCGCAAGAAGCCCAAGGCGGCCTATCTCCTTTCCATTCTGTCCTGACAACCACCCTGTGGGGGAGGACACACCGAGAGTCAGTGACTAACCCAAAGGCACCCAGTTGGCTTTGTCACCAAGTAAGGACTGGAACCCACATCTCCCAGGTTCTCGTCCAGCCACTGCATCACACTCATATCCACAGTCTAAGGAACAATCTTATGCATGTTTAGACAGAAGAAATGCCTACAGCTCTTGGAATGCCCCAGCCAGCCATCTAGATGCACAGACATTCACACAGGGAGAGACAGAAATGTATATGATCTGGTCTGCATCTAGAGGCATTGTTTGTGCCATAATGGTAGCAATAATGAAGCTAATAATCCTGAAAAACTGACACGTGCAATGTAGTGTATATCCACCTCTGCACATACCACTGCAGAGCGTTGTCAACTGCAGCTGTGCATCCATGTCCCTGTATTTTGTTCCATATAGAGCTGTATGTTTAATTCAGGTTTGGCAAAGGAAGAACAATTCTGCATCTGTCAGGAATAGTAACAGAATCTAGGACTGTTCTAAACAGATTGCTCATTATCTGGAGTGAAACACAGTCCCCAATGCCTAATTGAAGTATTAATAATGAAAATGAATGGCGTGCATTTCTGCTTTCTGAGTAATTATCCTAAAGTAGGGTTTAATTCTGGCTCTTTTTCTCCTCTGTGATGGAATGGCGAAGCAGGAATAGTCAGGTATTTGCATATCGTGTCCATTCTGACCTGGAGAAAATGTCAAAAGCTTGATGCATTTCCAGGAGAACAGCAATGCTCGCCCTCACTCCCCAGCTGAGCCAAACTTTTTATTACCCATTTAATTCCTAAGGTGAGAGAACTGAGAGAGGAAAGGGTGAGAGAGAGAAAGAAAGAGTGGGGGGAGGCTCATAATGAATGTGTGATGTGCTGAATTATGAGATATGTCTATTTAAAAGGACACTTCATCAAAACGGTATTCCAGAATCGTGGTGGGGAGGATATTAAATCTGATGATCCTCAGACGGTCATGCAGGACAAAATGAACGCAAGAGATTCCTGCTGGAATGGTGTGGTTGTGTGTGTTCGTCGTGCTGGCTTGGGTTGCCTGACAGCAGCTTTCAGTCCCATCCCGGCTGCCAGGAAGGCAAAAGGAGAGAGTGTTTTCCTCTTTGCTTCCCTCTTCTCCCCATGACTCAGGGTGCCCTTGTGTGCTTACACTTTTAGGGTGCAGCAAGCATGGCCCACAAACAAACATGCTGAAGCGCTCCTGTGACTGCTCGCTTCAGCCTGTGGCCCCCGCACCTCTCCATTTGCCTTCCCTGCACCATTGCCACAGTGTCCGCTTGTGCACTGTCACTGAAGAAAAGAGAAGGCATCATTAAGAGCAGGCGTGGCAGAGGCCATACTCTCACCAAAGATCTGTACACGGACACGGATGAGTATAAGAGCACACTGGGAAATCAGAGTAAGATTTAAAGGGATCTAAAGTATTTCTTGCCACGTATATCACTTCTGAGGAGTTTGGGGGAAAGTTAAAATGGTTTTGATAAAAGAAATTACATTTCTCAGGCATGCTCCACACACCCATTTGCAATACATACACTTGAATGACTGACCTAGGCATCATGATGGATCTCAGGGTAAGTGGCAATCTCTGTGCTGCTTGCATGGCTACGCATGGAGCTAGCATGTTGAGGCAGCTTTGCTGAGCTGGAAAGGTGTGGCCTGCAGTTGGATGGGTGACCATATGTATGTGGAAGAGGTGCAAGGGCTTAGACCCGATGGCCTTATAGGCCCCTTCCAAATCTACTTCTGTTCTAGCCTAGCCTAGTCTAAACTATATTCTATTCTGTTCAAGGGTCTCTTTCTGTGGATCAGTTCTATCAGTTCTGTCTCTAAATTGCATACTACGCAATGTTTCGGGATTATGAGGCAGAACAGTAAAACACTTAGGAAATGGCAGCATGTGCAGGAATTTGTCTAATGCCCACTTTGTGGGTGAAGAGAGAAAGAAGTCTTCGCAGCACCCCATTTCAAAGGCACTGGAACATGGAAATGACCTTTGTTTCTTGTGACTAAAATGAGCTGGGAGCTATACCATGTGCACTTTCAAAAGAATATGCTTGGAGAGATTCACTTCCCCCAACCCTAAATTCATGGATAACACTAATTGACATAGGAAAAAAATTCTGGCTTGCATGAATAAATCACAAAATGTGATCTAATCTCAGCACTGGAAGCAGATGGCAAACCCAGCTGACAGTGACAGTAGCAGTAAGTGTAAATAGACAGGAACAGTGGGAATAACAGAGGAATTTGGGCAGAGACGAGTGCCATCAAGCCGGTAAGGAGCTGCTTGATTTGCAGAGAATGGGAGTTTGCTAGAAGATGAAGAGGAAGGGTTTGGCACCACCCAAATATCAGGTTTGCTTCTGGGAAAGAAAACACCATCAAACAGCAGAGTATTAAGTACGTTGAACATCCCAAAGTCTGGCTTAGGACAGAGGTAAGCCTGAATGTTTCAGCCTACAGAAACATACCCCCATTTTTAAAAAAATATGCCAAGTTTGAGTATCAAATTAAAGCCACAGAAAGCCCAATAACTTAATGTAGGAAATCTTTTTTCTCCTGACTGTATATCATCCTTCCTTTAGTCAGGTCAGAGCAGGGTACTGACCAGCTGGTAAATGCATTAGCATGGCATTTTCTTCAAGTGCTTCTGAGGATGGAAAGTTCTACCTCTGCATTACAGCATCACATGACTTTTCAAGATAGAAGACCTTGCAACAAGGATTGGGATCATGTCCCTTTCAAACAATTTGATGTTTTCTCTTCCTTCCACCTACCTGCTTGTCACTAAAGAGTTAAGCGATAGCACCAAAATCACAAAAGGCTCACTGCATCTTCTCTCTTCCTTTTTTCCCCTTTTCCCAAAAAAATAGCATACATCAAAGTCAAAACCTGACATGCAGTGCCCTGAAGCACTCTCCTGCATGCTTTTAGGTTTGGGAAATTTCATTTTCTTCCTTATGATGATTACATGAGAGAGGATGAAATGCTTGCTTTGAGGTCCATTTTAGACAGCGATATAATAAATGTTGTGGCTTTCCACTGCCATGGAATGAGTTCTTTGTAGCCAGGGAGGAAGGAGAAAAATATATGAATGTGTATGTGGCTTCGTTTGTATTCCAGTGGTTGGATGCAGGTGGGGATGTGGTGTGTCAAACAGGGAGGAGGCAGGGGGGAAAGGAGGACTTGGTACCTCAGCAGATAATCTACAGATGCTGCTTGAATGTGGTCCCTCCTAAGTGAAAATGAGTTTCGCGGTCTCAGTCCCTGCTGAATGGCAGTCCGCAAAAAAACAAAACCCATCATAAATAATTCACTTCAGGTTGACACAGTTTACAGCTTCTCCTCCACAAAGGCCCAGGAGCAAACCAGCCAGGAGAGTGAATTATCTCTTGCCCCTGAACAAGAAGTCAGTTCCTCCAGGGGGGGCAAGACAAGATGGAGATCATTTTAATCATGCCACGCTGTGCAGAATTACATGTTTGTTTTTGGTCTTTGAGGCCCCTGTGCTATATTCCCTCAGGATGGAATGAAGCTGAAAAGCTCAACCTGTTTTTTTTGCAGTTGTAGAGAGGCAAGAGGGATGAGTAACTTCTTGGCTGCTTGATGCCTTATTCACCAAGCTTATTTAAAAATTTAAAAACACAGTGGTGGGGAATCTACTAAGTGAAAAGAAGAAGGGAAGTTTGTGAAAAATACAACAGTGGGCGCCTGCTGGGTGAAAGGTCTGCTTTCCAAAGGCATGAGCAAAAGAGTGAGCAAAACGCATCATGATGGAACTGAATTTATTCCACCCAGTATATCTAGCACTTTGGTTTCTCTGCCTTCACCTGAAGCACACTTCTGCTGTTCATGAGTTGTCTGCTGGGTGAAAACTTTGACCACCTTTTTTATGCAGCATATTTACACTACGGACTTAAACTAGTTGAATAAATTTACTTGCTTCCCCATGGAACCCTGGAACTATAATTTTCTGAGCAGAGTTGGAATTTCTAAGAATTCTCAGCAGGCTCAACAAATTACAGATACAAATTACAGTTCCCAGGATTCTTTGGAGGAAACGATGGCACAAAAGCAATATAAAGATGTAGTGTGGATCTTTCCTGAGCATAGTGCACTACAGTTGGGGTTGTCAAAGCATGCATTCCTCTGTTACTTGGATGGGGATCCCAAAGAAGCCTAGTCCCCCAATATGGTCACTGAGCAAGTTAGAGCCACATTGTGATCCTAGCCAATAGTGGCTTGACAGCTGCAGGCAGGACTGTGTCCATGACAGTAGGGAATGGGGAGGCTGTGAAGGGCTGGCCCACTTGGGACTATTCTGGACCTCTTCCAGAATGCTCAGTTTTTATTAAATACAACAGGTGCCTGGCCCCTTTACTTACGAACATAGATGGAGAAGTATGCAGATGTGGCTTTACCTTCCACTCTTTTGGCCACTGAATGCAAAGACACTTATTTTAAAATCTCATCCTAATACTTAATACAATCAAATGCCTTAAAGTATATTATGCTACTTATACTTATGTTTCAGGGTCCCTGGCAGGACTGAAAGTGGTGTGGATTTCCCTGCAGCCCAGGTAATGTTCAAGTCACAGCTGCATGAGATGGACAGCATCCCAGGGTGCAGAACTCAGGGGAGATCCTCTCATGCCCAGGGAAATTGGGGAAGTCCAGTGCAGTCACATTTTAGTAAAAAAGAGGGAGCTTCTCCAAAATGGGGTAATGGGGGAAATGGAGGTTGAGAGGGGAAGTCAAGAGGATTAATGCTTTCCAGAGTGCCTTAAAGGTTTCTCAAAACTGCAATAATAGAAGTTCAGCTAGAATAGAGTGCAGGTCAGGAAAGGTGACAGGTCTAAAAGGAGTGAGAACATTTAACAACATAACGAAGGACCCCTGTAAATGGGGAGTGAAGAAAGGATAGTAATTCGAGAGCAGGGGGCTAGTGTGGAAGCAACGCGTACATCTTGTTCCTGTTAATGTAACCATCCTGGGATAACCAACAAGTGCGTAAGGAAGCACCTGAGTTGTTGGCAATGCCATCCTCAACAGAGCTGTGGTCTCTCCAGGTCAGTGTATCAGTCTGTACGTTTAGGAGATCTGAAAGGAGAAAGCACTGCCTTCTGAAATCTTAAAGTCAGCCTAACTGGTAGAAATGCACTGGCCACAATCCAGCATGGTGCTTAAAACAAATGCACTTTATAGCCCAGGTACTGATTATTTCTGTGAGACAAACATTTTTTTCTATGCAGAGCGGGCAATGCTAAAGAAGATGCACTTGTAAGAATTAGTTTATTTATTGCTTGTGCTATGCCAGCATATATAACACATGAAATGCAATTTCGTTATATTTTCCGCCCGGAAGGGAATATTGTAGAAAGCTTTGTTTAGATGAGAACTTCTTCATCATCTCCGCCAGGTTCTATCAGGTGCTTCAAATTAAGTCATCTCTCTGTGGCATAATTGTAAGCTGTGAAACATAATGAAACAAATGTATGTAGTGGACTATTAACATTTCCAGGCTTCCTTAATTCTGAGCCTTGCACAACTAAATCCATCTTCAGAGTCTGAGGCACTGAAATTGTTCAGCTACAATACAGACTTATAGTACAAGAAGGAAAATGTAGGTTGAAACGAGTGGCTTTGGACTCTACCTCTGCCATTCTGTGAATGAGCAAGGCAGCCATATTGTGAGAGACCATATGGTACTTTTTCAATCTTCCAAGTGTATCTGCTGACCCAAAAGTTCGGGTCATCTGGTAAGAACATTGGGGTCACCTTGACTGAGAAGTCAACATCTTGCCTTCCGCTGCATCAGTAAGCACCAACCAGCAAGGTACCTTTGTTTTGTTGGGGAAGTTGGCTGGGCATGAGGATGGTGGTCTGATGATGGAGAATTTTGATTTAGTCTCTTGTCATGGGCAGATCACCACCTGCTGAGATGGATGGTGGGAGAACCTACTGAGATGGTCTGCTCCTGCTGGCTAAGGGATCCAGATGGTTTCCAGAGGGCTGTGCAGGGTTTCTGGCAGATGAGGCTGGTGCTGCCATCAAAGCCCTGGCTGAGCTGTGGAACATGGAAAAGGCCCAGTCAGTGAACGTGACCGCTCTCTAATAGACCTCTTTCGTAAGGGGGCTGAGGGTGAGAGTGGCACTTAGGCAGTCCATGGCGAAGGTGAGATCCAGACTGGGACATCCTGGCCGAAAGCTCGGTCTGTTAACCATCACACTTCATTTCCACCAGCCAGCAGCATCAGGGCAGCCACCAGTTGCAGGTAATGTACAAGCTGCGATGGGAACAGAGATTCATGTGGGTTTGTGGTTCGAACCTGAACTGAGCTTGGTGTGTCAGTTTCTATTGCAAAGGGGACTTCCCTGTATTGCAGCTCCCTACATAATGTGTCATTGCTACCAGACTGTTAAAAGAATACTCACTTGGAGAAGGTATTCCGGATTTTTCCTAAGAGAATTATGAAAATGGATTGCTGCAGGTGATTGCATTGTTAATGTTGCATGGCTGTAGGAGAGTTGGAGACCTATGCTGCTATACTGAACATTTACCTTTCTAAGGTATTCCATGATTTCTTTCTGATTTTGAATATAGAATGGCCTGAACTTTTGCAGGGATTACGTCAGTATGCATGCAACCATGATAGGTGAGACACACACGTGGACCTTTAAATTTAACATTATCATTTAAACAAGCCTTCCCTGATCAACCAGCCACAGTTTTATTGGCACAATCTAACTTTAAGAATTCTATTTCTGTATTTCAATGATGATTATGTCCTCTTCTTATTGTTCACTGCTCAGATACATTTTGATGTAGAAGAGTACATACATGTAACATGATGATGATGATGATGATGATGATGATGAAAAAGATTAATCATGTTACATAAAATAAACTATCCAAGTGTGCCAGAATGCAACATTTCATAATTCTGGGAACTTAACCTGGTGACCAGGATAATCTAAGCAACTATATTATCACCATTATTATTATTATTATTATTAGGACTGTGGACCTCTATTGCCAAAGCTACCATCCTTTCCCCATGTCATGATCCCTTGAAATTCTTTTCAGATAAAAGGTCACTAGTCCTGTGGAAGAGCACCTGCTTGGCATACAGAAAGTCCCAGTTTTGGAAAAAAATATTATACATCCATGGTCCAGGTGGAGAAATGCACTAAGTATGGGGGGAGGTTTATTTATATATATAAATATATATATAGGAATTCTGTGTGTCTCTTATGTTGTTTCTTTTTCTATTGTATAGTGTATTTTGTAATTGTATTCTTTTAAAAATTAAAAAGAAGAAAGTCCCAGTTTCAGTCCACAGAATCTCCAAGTTAGAACTGGACAGCCCCCCTCTGAAATCACAGAGGGCTTCTGTCACAGTGGGCTAACTCAGTGTAAGCACATTCCAGTGTTCCTATGAGAGGAATTTCCAAAGCAGTTTTCATTATTGCTGTTGCTCTTTGACCTTCTCTTGCTCCAAGAGGTACAGACCAGCATACATGGAGGTTATGGGGAGTTATCTTTCTAATGAATCAGTGGAAAGACTGATAGGTAAGAATAAGTCCAACCCAAAGTCCTGTCTTCCAGTTTATGGCTGCAAAGCAAAGTCATTAGGAACAAAAATAGCTAGTGGATTTTTATCAGCTTGGATCTATATATAATAAAAATAGTATTGTAGTTTTGTTAGGAGGGACCCAATTCCTGAGGCTATGCCACAATCTCAATTTACATCACTTTTCATAAAACACACTTCCGCTTCCCTCTTTCTTTCTAAAATCACCCACACACTTAATTTGTTTGCTGCTTTTTAAAGAATACCAACACCCTCAATCAGAAAGCACTGAAGAAACTAAAGCATTGTTAAAGCAAGTTATTGTGCACGACAGATGCCTCCTGATGACTGTCAGTGACTAATAATTTAATTTAGTTTGAGGACATTACAAAGAGCATCAATCCACTGGCTGACAATATTGATGAAAAAAGTAAACTTGTCCTAGCTTAAACATTTTGGTAAGCTCATTTGAGCCCTTGTAGATAAAAATATAGTTAATAAATATGAAAAGGAATAAAATGACAAAAGTAGAAAATAACTGCCTTTGGCTTATACAATCTCTTGCATCAGGGCAAAATTCCCTAATACCAGAAGCATCTTTGGTTAATGTTTATCCTTGAAAGCATCCTCTTTTTTATAGATAGCTGGATTTTTTCCTGATCTTGTGCCTAAATATGTCTTATAACTTAAATCATTTGCCTCTTTATATCCAGTTGAATTAAAAGGGAAATAGTTCTAAAATCTTCGACATTTTATATTTTGTCAGAATATCTGCTTCTATTCCTTGTCTCAGTTTCTTCTTGAGGCGAGTGCTGGAGGGTGCTGAGTGGACCCCTGAAGGGGAACCATTTGTGGCCCATCTGAATCCAAGACCGCACTGGGGTCACGCAGCCTTAGAATGGGGGCATGACACTGTGTGTGTTCACTGGGATGTTGGCAGTGAAATTCCATGCAGCTCCCAGGGAAATCTGACTGCACGGATGTGTGCAGCACTATTGTGAGAATGTCCAAAAGAAGCCAGCAGGGAACTCTCAAAACATAGCTTTTGCCCAAGCATTTCTCGCAAAGCATGACGAGGTCAGGAGATGTGTGTTTCTTCCTCCCAGACACATTTGTGAGCTCCACATACCACTGTGACATTATACAGCAGCTTTCTCCAGTCTAACTTCCTCCAGATGTGTTGTACCACAAAACCCATCATCCCTGGGATTGCTGGGAATTGTAGTACAACATGTGGAGGGCAGCAGACTGAGGAAGACTGATACAGAAGCACGTGGCCTTATAAGCTGTCCTCTCTTTGCTGTTCTGAGAGGTGAGTGGCAAGACCAGGGTTCCCGCTTTTCTGATAAGCTGTCGCCTCTTTTCTTCTTGCAGGCACCCTGGTTTAAGGGGAATAGCCAGCTAAGCAATTAAGGCACAGACATTGCCATAAGGATGAATTCTGTCTCAAGGCATTCTTAAAATGACCATAATGAATTGGATCTAGGAAGCAGGCCCAGTATCGTTGCTTCTTGGGGGCTGTGTTAAGGCCATTAAAAATAAACAGTTGCTACTGCAGACATGTTAGACCCAAGACTCTTCTTCATCTGTCACAGTCGCTGCTGTGTATATCGTGGCTTCCCCCATGCTCCCCTCCTGTCAGATTTTACTTTGGTAGGTGTTGCTGACAGACAAGAGCGGCTGGAAGATGGCTACCCTGCTGAAACATGGTGGCCCTTGTCATTTTGCAATTATTCCTCGACTTTGCCATTTCATTATTTCTCTTATGAAATCCCCAGCACATGCTGCTTGCCTGTATTTACTGCTATTTTCTGCAGTTTACAGCTATTGTACAGCCCTGATTAAGCCTCTGTTTCCCATGTTGTACCAAAACAGAGGTATTCTAATATAGCTTTCATTATTTTGCTGCACATCTTCCTACCATTGCATGCCAAAAAAGGGAAAAAAGTGTAAATCATGGAAGTAGTCTGGGAGGTCCATAAAAATATAAAACTATGAATATTTCATCAGCCTATATTTTATTTTCCAGTCTACTCTGACTCCTTCAAATTGTTGTTAGTTCATTTATGAGTCTACAGTTCATTTGAGATGCCAAGCTTCTAACATGGGCTTTGGCCCAGACTTCCAGTTTCCTGGGCCTATCATTATGTTTGATCGGCTCTTTTAGTTGCCTTCCTCTGATAGGAATTCATCTCCCTCCTCTATGTCTCACTGACAACTTCACCCAATAGAATATGCTGATTCTCCTGCCACATGAAAAGTATCTGCTTACCATGCTTCAGTTCTATTTATTGTTGTGTGAGGTAGAATGTTGCTTCCTTTCATTACTAACTCTGAGTACTGAAAAACAGACAGCATGATTATTTTCACTCCTGATCTTGCAATGAGCAATACAAATCATTGAATCATTTCGTCATAGTTACAGCTGGATACAGCGACTATGGGCACTTGCCTATTTGTTTGTGAGTTCTTAATGCAACACAATTCAAGTTAGTTAGGGGATGGAAACACCCCGTTTCAACTAAATTGCAGCAGGGTTAGACAGATCTGAATCTCCTAGTAGTTGCAATGCACTGGTGAGGATTTCATTTTCTCTGTGGTTAAGCAATAGCAGCTATGAAAATACTCTTTCTCAACTCCAGCCCAATCCTAATGCTAAAATGGGATAACCAGGAGTGGAATTTTGTACGGGAAGGCTGCAAGATCCATTCTGTTCTAATACTCAAAAAGAAATTCTGGACTTAGAATTCTTTGTTGTGAAGTTTCTGACCTTGGCACCAGGCTCTGGTTGGCAAATCTTGTGGTTCCAGGGGAAAGCAAAGGCATGGACACGGGGCATGGACACAGCCTGATGCAGTGAGGATACACAGGACCCAAGTGCCACTGTGGGATCAGAGATCCGTGCGCTCAGGGTGCCAGAGATTCCTGCACACTGCAACCTCTGGCCTAACCCCAGCACTGTGTCAATGCCCTCCTCTCTATACACTCCACAACCCATGGAGCTGGTGCACTGACACTAGCAGATTGCTTAGCCTGAATGCTGAGAAACAAGAATGCTAGGTTCTGGAGCAGAGAACTGCCTTAAGACTGTCTGCTGTACAGAAACGGGTTTGGCCTGAGAAGGGGTTCTTGTCCTGAAGGATAAAAGTTCCCATAGAATCATAGAATAGTAGAGTTGGAAGGGGCCAAGAAGGCCATCAGGTCCAACCCCCTGCAGGACACCAAGTTAAGCCATCCCACTCAGATGGCTGTCCAGTTTCTTTTTGAATGTCTCTAGTGTGGGAGAGCCCGCCACCTCTCTAGGCAGCTGGTTCCACTGTCGTATTGCTCTGACAGTGAGGAAGCTCTTCCTGATGTCCAGCCTGAATCTGCATTGTCACAACTTGAATTGATTATTCTGTGTCCTACACTCTGGTATCAGTGAGAAGAGATCTTGACCTTCCTCTTTGGGAAGAGGTAGTTCGTATAAGTTTTGAGGTACTTATAGAGGGCTATCATGTTCCCTCTCAGTCTTCTCTTCTCAAGGCTGAACTTGCCCCGTTCTTTCAGTCTCTCCTCAGTCTGGGCTCCGACCTTATCAGAGCAAATTGCTCACTAGTTCTCCTAGGTGCTGCAACCTTTTCTAATTCTCATTTGGGGGCTAAAACTAAGTCTATGTTGTGCCACTTCAGACTGTAGATGGGGCTCACAAGATGGGCATTGCTGTTGTTTTTAATAAAACTTCCACCAATTCATAAGAAGACCATTCATGACACAGACAACTGGCATTATAGGAAGCAAGTGAGGCTAGGAGCTTTCTCCTGCCTCACATGTGCTGTGATTTGTTTAGATGGAGGAATCTTAATCCATATTTACTGATGTTATGCAGAGGATGGCAACTTTGGCCCTCCAGAGGTTTTGCTCTGCATTGCATGGGACCCCTCACCATTGGCTACGCTGGCTTGCTGAAGGGGATTGCAGGCCAAAACATCTCAAGGGCCACAGAACCAACCACCCCTGTCCAATGCAGTTGATGTTGCTTTACTGCTTTTAGTGTATTCTAAAGTGGAATAGTTTTAGTCCATTTTGTGTGCTGGCCCAGGATCATATGAGGAAGGGCATTATAAAGCTGTTTTTAATAAATAAATGAAATAAGTAAGCTCTATCATGCAGATGAGCCTCCAGAGCCTTGAAAATAAGCAAAGAGAAATCCAATATACTGCAGAGCTTCAGAGAGAATGGAAGATATTGTCACGAATAGAACAGCTATATCTCTGGCCTAGGAATCCTAAGGGAACAAGATATCTGAGAGCCAGGGTCCACAGTTTAATTTGAATCTGTTCACTAGGAACCATTAAAATAAATGCTGTGACGGGGGCAAAATTCTGGGGCATATCCTCAGCTCCTACTCAGATCTGGAGAACAAAAAAGAGCAGCAAGAAAGTTCTGTCTGATCACAGGATTTCATTTTGATTTAATGATGCTTTGCAGAGCGAGCTGTTTTGGAGGAGACGCTGCCTTTTGCTAAAGGACAGACTATGTTAGCCACTGGATGGACCACTGTAACCTTCTGCATGGTCTGCCGGGGTGATGCAGGTCCGGGCCATTTTGAGTTGATTTTGAGGTATATTCTTAAATGTGAATTGAGTGTTTATCTGGTTCTGCCTGTAAAACATAGCATGTGTTAGCTCTTTGTGACACAGTTGTGGGAACTACTTGCGTGGTGTTATTTGCAGCTCGTGGGCCATGTAACTTCCAGACTGTTTGACAAAACAAGTTCTAAACATAAGAAGCTGCCTGCCTTATGCTGAGTCGCACGGCTGGTCCAGCCAGGCTGAGATTGCTGACACCAAGTGGCAATGACTCTCTCGGACTTCTTCTAGAGGCAAGTTCAGTGAAATGCCTACAACTCTGCTGCCGTCTTGTAAATGGAAGGGGGGTGGAATAGGTCGACTTTCTTTACAAACTCAGTTGAGTCGTGGGACTTAAACATAAGTTTTCGCATTAGGGCTTTCATAGTTGAAATACTGGGACTCTTGCTCCTTTTATGCAGGTGGGACTTGCATAGCTACATAAGCCAGAAGTGACCTTTCAGCAGTGTTTTTCTAGAGCTCACCAGTGTAATCCGATGGATGAACCTGACATTTATACGTTCTGCCTGTGCAATGTCCATGCTGATGTTGCTCTGGTTTGTGTTTGCTATTTAATGGATCATTTTGCATGACATACACAGCAGTATCTCCAGCCTCCATAAATACAGAAATAATTAACTAGCTCTCTGAATATTTCTTGGAGAGCCATAGGCCAGGGGGAAAATTACAAGAACAATGAAATAAAATGGAAGTGGCTCTGCTGGCCTACTCTGGAAAGTTGGGTAAATCCAAGTGACTGTTAGAAACTTTCTAATTTAAAAGACAAGACAAATATCAGCACTCATACCCAGTATTTGAAATGCAGGCCCCTATAAAATTATAGCTTAATCAGGCCATTAGCACAATTATCGGATGAAAATGTAATACAGATGAAGAAGACAATGCTGCTCTTTGGAAGAGAATGAGGTTTAGTTAGAAAGAAAACAGAAAATTAAAAACAAATGGGTTTTTTAAATGGAAAAAACCCCTCACTCAGCTTAACTCGGATGTGGAGTGCAAGCCTGGACAAATCTACTTGGAAGTAAGCCCACTGAGATCCATGGGACTTACTCCTAAGTAAGTGAGTAAAAGATTGCAGCCTTAAGCTAGGAATTCAACAAATATTGCATAGACTTCTCAACTGTGCTTTGTGTAAGATCATCTTCAGACAATTTATATTGCTATTGCTTAAAACTTCCTCTATGGGAAATAACTTAGGGAAATATATATTGTATACACCTCAATAATTTCTAATAATAATATTCTGGGCACATTTGTATTCACTATGGATATGATGGAGTTAATTCAGTACTTTCTGCATGAACTGTTATAATACCCAAAGCAGTACATTATCAAGAAGGGATGTTCTGGTATAAAACTCAGTGTTGCAGAGTTCATTTATATAGGAATATCAGTTAATGTTTGGGGGGTGGGAGAGATAATATATAAGGAGATGCAACTGTCCCTCCTGTCAAAATGTATGTCTTACGAGGTGTTTTGAATTTTGAGACCTTAGGAATGCCAAGAAGACACAAGGCACCACTTTCTTAATCCTGTGAAATATGTAATGAAAAAAGAGAATGCTAAAATCAATCTTCACTCTTAAGAAAGAAGGAAAGAAAGCCAAGCCAAGCCTAGGCAGCTTATTGCATCCAAGTAATTTTCAAATGCCATGTGCACACGCAATAGCAAGCAGGAGGGACTGAAATAAGCCCTGATCACGTGCCCATCTCTCTTCCCCATAGTCCTTTTAACTAGTGATTGTTAAACACCTGGCCAGCATTACCAGTTGCTTTCCCTAACTAGACTGGAAATAAGTTTTTGAAATGGTTCTTGCTGTTATTTTTATGGCAAACATTGTTGCTTCTGTAAGACTTTGCCCAGGCTGGCAAAGCCCTATAGAAACAATGAGTGGGAGGGATGGTCCAGAGTCGAAGTTGTGACTTGAGATGCCTGGATCTCCTGCATTACTTGCTCTGTCCTGCTGTGTAGACCTTTCCTCTGTTTCAAACCCTTTTGCTAACATCCCAGTGGGATACAAATCCCCTCCACCTGCACATTAAACAGCACTTGCATCAATTGGCCATTCAGCATTACTATTTCTCTCGAGTCCTCATAGCTGTAGTGAGAAGGGAAAGGGCATTAAACAGATGGGACGTGTCTTACAGGACTAAAGCCAACAGTGCCAGCAGTGAATATTGCATGACTGGACTTTGGGAATGTGCACGCAAGATATTCCTCCAGTTTAACAACTTGTTTCCTTTTCTCTCAGTGAGAGAGAGGTTATAAAGTGAGGCAGAGAAACAGTATATATCGACTTTTCTCTTCAGTTGGGTAGATATGGCTTCTTTAGACTTCTTATTCTGATTCTCCCAGAGCAGAACTCTCAATACTCCTCTGATGAGAAAGACGAGGAAACTGGTATCTCATAACATGGCTTAATTGAACATAGGGGGAGTATGTTTGGGAAGGCAGGTCCCAGCTGCCCCATGGCTGGCTGGGTTTTGTAAGCCCTGTTTCTACCTAAACATGCTTTCTCTACAGAATTATTGACATTATTAATTAAATTTGTTTAAAGGCTGCCCATTAGCATCATGCTTTCTGGGTGGCCATTACAAAAAAATAGGTGTTTTAGGTTACACAAATAAAATAATACAATTAAAATACACAAGATAAAATAACATATAAATAAACTACAATGATAAAACTTCAATAAATTAAGTATATTAGTACAAACTGCAAACTAAAAATTGGGACCACTGACGCCACCCTCCAGTCCTCTGAAAACTCATGAGGTCTCAAAAATGGAGGCCAGCAGGTGCGAGAGAACCCCCGCCAACTCCTGAACCTGCCAACTCCTCTCTGGTGTAACCTGTCAGGGGGGCCCGGCGCCTTTGTAACATCCAGTTACATACTTGGGGTGCCACCACAGAAAAGGGCCTCCTCCTTGCAGCCTTCCCCTTAGGGGGAGAACTCCTAGGAGGGCTTGCATTCATGACCTTTAACCATTATTATCCAGGATTACCGATTGCCTTTTGTTTACACAGTTGGATCTTCTCCACTGTTCCCACTTGTCTTATTATATAAAACAAAGGAATTCAGTGGACAACTCCACCTTGGCTGTGCTGACAACATTCATTGCTGTTTCAAGGAACACTGGAAGCTGCCTTGGACAGCTAGACCACTGGTCCAACTGGCTCCATCTGTTGACACTGGCAGGTGGTAGTCCTCCAGGGCTATGGGCAGAAGTTTTTCCAGTCCTACCTGGAGATGATGGGAATTGAAGTTGGGGTCTTCCACATGCAAAGCAGCTGCTTTGCCACTGAGTGACAGCCCATGTCATCATTATTATTATTACTATTATTATCATTATTATTATAACTCACTTTTCCACCAAGCGCCTTCAAAATAGCGATCAATAATTTCAAGCTAAGCCATAATATCACTAAAAACAGTAATACAGTGCAAAGCTACTGATTTGGCACTGCAAATAGTGACAGATGACACAATTTCCTTCCTTCCTTCCTTCCTTCCTTCCTTCCTTCCTTCCTTCCTTCCTTCCTTTCTTTCTTTCTTTCTTTCTTTCTTTCTTTCTTCAAATAGCTTTAAAACATCCTGGGTGCCTGGTGATCTAAGAAAGACTTTTATTGCCCTCCTAAAAGGGTTAGGGTTAGGGTATCATCCATCTTACCATAATGAGCAATGCAGGCTTAATGGCTCACTGTTTCCCACAAATACGTCTTCCTGAATTCTGTGGCACCTGAATAGGCCCTTATATTTCAAGTGCAAAAGCTGCCTGATCTAGTAAAATTCAGTCAGATGTGTTATTTGGAAACTCATGGTCTTCTCATGTGACTATAGTTCATGCAAATACACATGGGGATCACTTGTTTGAAAGTGTAAATGTTCCCAAGTTTCACTCAAGAACATTGGTAGCCTTTTCTCAGTGTTTGCCTTCCCGCCATTTTTAGAGCCAAGAAGGATTTTTGCAGGGTCACGTCTCAGGCAGGTAAAAGTCAGGCAAATGAGAGCAATAGTCTTCTGCAACAAGAATTTACCCAAACTGAGGGAGTGCAGCCATTCTGAGACTTGGATAAGCCTGGCAAAGGGTAGCTCATTGATGTCGCCTGATTGTTGAGCTGCTCTTTGAACCTCAGTGACAAAAAGTTACAGACGAATGTTTTTGTTTCCCAGGATGCAACTGGGAATTGCCCATAGAAAACAATCTAGAATTTGGCCAAAGCTGTAAATGGGCTACATGTACCCTGCAGAAAAACAGAGGGACAGTTAAAAAGGGTGGTGTTGCCCTTCCTAATTAGGCCTTATTTTATATCAGCTCACAAACCAATAATTTTTGCATACAATTGACTGCTGGATTTGGACTGGGCTGGGATCTGAGGAGACACTCTTACTATTTATTCATTCATTCATTCTGGGTTCTTTTTCAGCACTCTCATGATGGTTTACAAAAATTAAAACAACAGAACAATTACAACAATTTAAACACTCCACAAGGCCAGCAGTTAATATAAAATAGTTAAAAATACTATCAACAATTTAAAAACTGGCAAAATAAAAAGGTTTTGTCCTGGCACTGATCAGATAAAGTGTCAGCGCCAGATGCACCTCTCTGAAGAGCATGTTCCACAATCAGGGCAGAATAACAGACAAGTCCCTTCTCCTCAATATAGCCCACCCCACCTGTTTCAAGGAGGGCTCTTGGAGGAAGACCTCCACAGATGATCTTAAGGCCTGGGCAGGTTCATATAGAAGATGTTTTAGATACTCAGGCCCAAAACCATTTAAGGCTTTATATGTCATTGTCAGCACCTTAAATCAGGCCTGGACTTCAATTGGTAGCCAGTGTAACTGGTATAAGACTAGTGTAGTGAGTTCCCATCTACTTGTCCCAGTCAACAATCTGGCAGTTCTATTTTGAACCAATTACTAGGTTGACCTTTGGTGCAACCTGAGGGGTGCTTTAAGGATGGGAGAAGTGCCAAGATATGGAAATCATCCAGAACCCCACATCTAGCCAGCAATATTAATAGTGGACTACATTTCAAATATGCCTTAGTCTGCTCTCTCTCTCTCTCGCTCTCTCTCTCTCTCTCTCTCTCTCTCTCTCTCTCTCTCTCTGTGTGTGTGTGTGTGTGTGTGTGTGTGTGTGTGTTTCTCCTACCTGTCCCAAAGGGCTAACAACAGTATTTGTTCTGGAAATGGAATTTGCATTGGTTGAAGTATTGTTCACTATTTCAAAACTTAGAAAAATACTAAAGAAAACCACACACAAATGATACCCATGTTAGAAAGTGAGGTGGCCACTTGCTTTTATTTGGCAATTATGCCCGTCCATGACGATGTTAAAATCCTGGATTCTTCCACTGATTCCTGTGGGCAGTGCACACTCACTTGTGAACAGGAGAGATTTGCAAAGACCCTTGAGAATCTGGAAGTTCTCAAGTCCAGACAATATGATAGAAGACTTCAACCTTTCAGTATCTGTGTAGCTTGAACTCCCCAGTTCCCTGCTGCGGGTAAACAGAGCAGGATTTCAGGAGTCCCCAGATGGCCATGCCCCTTTCCTGGCCCTGCCCTCCTTTTCCTGACTACCACTCATTTGGTGGTTTCCTGGCTGAAAACTGTGTTTTGGCCCCTTTACCACAGGAATATAACCCTTGACCCTTGGGCTGAAAATGATCCTGTGCTGCTGCTTTCCATTGTGGTTCCCCTCTTCACAATGCAACATGCTGTTGTCTGCATGCTTCAGCTTCTGCAGAGCAAAGAAAGAAGGAAAACCCTGGTAAGTAGTCCTGCTTTGTGGCAGAACTTGGACTTATACCAGCTCGATGATTCTTTCCTTCTGTGGACCTCTTAGCAAAGCTTAGCTTCTGCTTGGTTCAGGATATGTCAAGCCAGAGCTCTTTAACGTGACACACCTTTTGAGCAATGGGGTAGGATTGGCATGTCCTGAAAAGGGAAGGTACTCGGTGTAGGACATACCTGGCTCACAGTAAGCCTGGGCAGGCTGGTCACATCCCAAGCATCATTAGAGTAACTCAGAGCATTATGCGCAGCCAGAGATTGAGCAATCTCCTGCCAAAGCTCCCAGCCCAACCTCCAGGTAGCTCAGCCTCCCAGGTGAGTGTCAGAATCATCTGAATTCAATATGCCAATCAGCACTTGTGGTGGGAATTTCAATCCAGTGGACAACAGTCATTGCTACCTGGTCAGCAGTTGTATGAAAGGAGTCTCTGCCATGCACTCTGGGTTGATTGCCATTTCACTGAAACTGAACTTTATTTTCAAGAACAACACAGAATTTTGTGCTTCTCATTTTTGTTGTACTTAACTGGGTGGACCTCTTGAGTCACTGGGATCATAGGCACACCCATGAAATGGCAGCCTTTGACTCTTGCCATTTGTTTCTCCTGTTATGTTATATTGTTCATCATTACCCATTTACAACTTGGCATCTTTGGGTTTGGCCCCATAAAGGGCATGGAAGATTGAGGGATTGTAGATTTGCTCATTTCTCATAATGAGTCCTCTGGGGTTATTAAATCTTTAGCCATCCCTTTCCAGTTCTCTTCTGCACACACATAGGTTTCAGATTGCATAACGAAAGCCACACGCCAACTTGTGTGTAATCCTGCAGTTCTGTTTGCAGCCATCCCACTGTTCTGAAGTTCCCAGTCTATTTCTGGAACTTTCGGATGTGCGACAGCTGTTCTGCCCCCCCCACCGTCCACCACAATTCTAGCTCACCATACGAAAGTAATCACAAACATTAACAAGGCAATGTCTGCTGCTCTGAAGAGGTATTTCCTGCATTTAATACTTTGTCGGCAATGCTAACCTATTAATGTACTCCCCATTTTGTTCTCAAGAGTGCAGATATACATACGCATACACACTATAGTTATGTCTGTATTCAGGTAGCAATTTGACTACAGTACATTAATCCATCCAGCATAAAGATACAGTGAATTGAGAACTTTCCTCTCCCCCACCCCCAAGGGAGGAAATAGTTAAATTTTAGTGTTTTCTCTGATATAGTGCACCCTGGGTAGTGCATTAATAGCTAACAACTCTGTAACACTAATGTAAGCAGTTACTGGGAAATGTTTTCTTATACAGTACTTTATTATGGTAAGATTGTACTCACGTAAAGTAAATACTCTTGGCTTTCCTCCAGAAAGAGTAGAACATGGCTGAATTTCAGAATCTGCTCAATCAGCATTTGTGTCCAACCATAATTTAGAACAAATTGGGCTTTGTTTACCACAGCTGCATCCATAAGTACACTTCCTTGGAAGCCCCATTGAACTCAGTGGGTTTACTTCAGAGGAAACATACATAGAGTTGCTCTGCAAAACGAGTGGGAGTGGAGCATCTAATCAATGTATGAGTCCTGTCCACTAACATTAGATGACACAGAGTGGGCCAAAGGTTCTGGGTCTACCTGGCTGTTGCCACCTTTCACCAGCTGGAGGGTGAACAACTCCAGTGGGGAATCTGCTGTAGCTATGCATCCCGAAAGAGCTCGCTTCAGAATCATGCCAGGAGCCCGCATGAGCAGAAAAGCTCGTCGCTGGGGAAGGCAACTTCCAACCAGGAGAGGATGGCTGGAACAACGCTGGGGTGTAGGGTAAGCTAGTGTGCTCATCCCCACATTCTCACATGCGATTCTATTTGGAGGGGAAGATTGGACCACCAGTAAAGTTTCATAGGAGAGCTGATACCTGAGGGCTAACAAGGTACACCTAAGATTGCTATATGTGAAATTAAGGGCTTTAATCTCATGTTTAACATCAGGTAGACCTTTTTGGCTGCCCATCCAGTGGAGTCATGGGGTGGGCTCACAGGCACACCACGCCCAGTTCTAATTAGCTGATTTCATCTCTCACCATCACCCCATCAGACTTCCCTTCCCTCTGAACTTAATAGGCAATCGTCAGAGTAGCACCTCTGGGGGATGAGGGGGGTGAATTTCCCCAGCAACCATCTATCATTTCTTGTGATAAGGTCATTTGGAGTGGCCTGTCAGGACTGGGCAAATAAAGTTCATTAGCTTTACAAAAAGGCTGCCTCTAGCAGAGGTGATAATGACTAGAGCTCGTTTGTTGATGTGGCTCAGCACGGCAGCTTGAACTGTTGGACTTGCCTCGGCAACAGGGCCATGTAGACTGCCATGATGAATGCCTGCACGTCATAGCTTACCAGTAGGCCACTGCCCAAAATATGCCCTTCTAAAAAATGGAAAGTGATATCAGGTAGTACAGGAAGTCCTATGAACAATCATTGCTGTGTATTCCTCTACCTTTTAGAGTGGAGAAAATCTGCAAGCATGAACATCCAGCTTTCTAGAAATGGCTCCTTATTTATTAGTTAGGTTTATGTCCTACCTTTCCTCCTAGTAGTCTAAGTCATACATGATCTTCCGCTTTTCCATTTTATCCTCACAGCAACCCTGTGAGGCAGGTGAGGCTGAGTATGACTGACTGGCTGAAGCCACCCGGTGAGGTTCATGGCCAAGTGAGGACTAGAACCCAGGCCACCTGAGTCTAGACTAGCACTCTCACCTGTTATTTTCTTGTTTGGCCACCTGAAACGTGCATCTAGAACTAGCTAAGCTAAGCTTTCTCTCCATTAACTGAACAGAGGCAAAGTTTCAAACCAAGCAGCTTATTTTATAATTGCTTGCAGTGATGCTGTGTGTTTGGTGAGGAGAAAAACATGGCTGCTCTACCCCAAATGACTTAATTACAAGGAAGTTATAGTCCAGTTGTTGGGCCTATGTGAGGGGTCACATTCTAGTGGAGCTGTTTGGTGATAGAGCCAATTTCTCTTCAAGCAAGAAGGTAATGTTGGAAACCCATGAAACAAAGATGAGCTCCATTGGTCAAAACTTTTTCTGTGTGATTTTCTTTTTAGCCAGTTGCATCCCCAGTGAATGGCCATCCTTTCTAAGCTCCTATTTATTAGGGTTTTGGGGGGAAATATCATACAAGTTGAGGTCAAAAGTTATGCAGTCCAGCAATATCAAAGTCTGGATATTATTGAAACTGCATGTCAATTAAACTGCATTAGGTTCTTTCTCCAGCATTTATAAAATGGCACCTCCTGTCAGCCTAGGCTTGTGCAGCCTCAGGGCCGGGAGGAAAGAGTTGGGACTGTGGGTGTAAAACCAGAGAATATGGGTGCTGTTGTTTGTGGAGGAATTAATTTGGAAAGTGAGTTGTGGGATATCCCGGGAAAGCCCCTATGAGGCTGGTTTTTCCTGTATCGATGGCTTTTGGCCACTAGAGGCCACTGCCATGCACGCCATCCTGACTTCGTGCTCTCTCTCTTTCTCTCTCTCTCTGTCCCCGCTCAAATCTAGCGTGGGAGTGTGGGAGAGGCCCTCCAGGGAAACGCATGCACTGCTGGAGGAAATGGATGCTGCATGAACAAGCAGCCCAGGAAGTAGAAGGGAAGCGAACTTGACTCCTATACCTGTAACAGTTGTGTAGAAGGAGGAAAGTTGGAAGGTGTCGCTTTTCTCAGGGTAAGAAAAGATGCACTAGACTACACTTTTCTTTTTTACAGTGCAGCTATGACTTGCATCTGTTTCCTGTAAGGTCTACATGCTTTTAGAGAGCATCCCTTATGCAAATACTCTTAAGGTTGTTACATATGCATTTATAGCAGCTTTGCAGTGAGAAATGATTAGGTTTTCCTTTTTTAAAACAAGTTAACCAGCAACACGGGGGTGGGGGTAGAGAGATTCATTTCTAGGCTTGATGCAGTGGAGGAACAGCTTCAACATCCTGCTCACTCACTCACCTGTACACAGTTTCAGGTTGCTTGTGGCTACCAGTCTAACGCTTAAACACAAGACAGATGACAGCCAGAAAAGATAGCACCCTTTGTAAAACGCCCAAAACGCATAAGGGCCTATAATCATATAGCAAGCTCTGTGGAATTCCTTCACTCTGCAAATACACCTCACAATAGCTCTCTGCATAATGTGGTAGAGGCCACAGTGCTCTAAAAACATTATATTTGCCTCTACTTGCAATGCGTATCTAGAACAGCCTTCCCCAACATTTCTCCTCCAGAGGTGTTGAACTATAGCTGTCATCATCGCTAACCAGACTGATCATTACTTTGGGGAAGGCTGCCTCAGGAAATGCCCCAAGAGCTGCTTCACTGGGGCACCCAGCATGGTCCTGCAGGGCAACAAAGTGGCCATGGACCCCTCTCTTGGCTTCTGGACACTTTGGGTTTTTTATTCAAAGGGCTTTAACACCTTAAAAAACCAGGAGAATGGCTTGCTGCAAAGGTTAGTACTGCCCTCCAGCACCATCTTTGGCTTAGTTCAAGAAAATGGTTTTGCATCTTGAAGCTCCAGCATCTCCTCTGCCCTGTACATAGGTCTTGAGCAAGTTACTTTGCTTTAATCACCCCACAGTTTGTCTTCTGGAGATGAGTGTTCCAAGACTGCCAAGCCCACTCTGGAAAACTTTATTTATTCATACATACATACATACATACATACTTTCATTTAGATGCTGCCTACTACCGTAGTTTCAAGGCAGCTTACAATAAAGCTAAAGCTAAAAACAGATACGAAATAAAAATAAAACTTCATTATCAAAACTTAAAACCTAACCATAAGAGAGAGAGCACCCACGGGACTCTACCAAAATTCAGGGTTGGGAATCCCTGTTCCACAATATGGGCATGTTACATGGAATGGTTGCATAGCAGAATTCTTGGTGGGTGAATAAATATGGAAAGAATTCTACAAAAGTAGAAAGTTGCTTTTTAAAATGATAAAAAATTACCACCACACTGTAGCTGAACAGTGCAACTTTTTGTCAGCACAGCATAGAAGCACACAGTTATCAAGAACATAAAAATATACTTAAAAGCCTGAAAATGCATAAAGATGATTCATGAAACAGGTGGGCATAGATCTGATATAGAGTTAGGGCTGCCAGCTGACTGGTGGTGGCACAAATAGACTTGCTGGTTTGAGGGAAGAGAGGCAGCTGGGAAATTGATAAGGTCTTTATCGAATCAGGTCAACCACACTGGAGCCCATGATGGGAATGGAGGGATGGCGCAGAAAATGCCACTGGGTACCTGTACCGTGATAAATCCTGAGGGTTTCACCCCTTCCTATTGGAACAAACTGCATCATGATGGGATAGCATCCAAATATAGTCACAGAGCAGAATCCAGAGACATATCATGAGGATTGCTGTCTTCTGTACTAACTGGCAAAGTTCTGATGAAATTTAAAGGAAAAAATTCCAGGTAATCATTCCCAAGCTGAAAATGCAAGTCTGACTTCAATGGCTTGAAGAAAAGTGAGGAAGGAGATGCAAGCTATCCTGTAGAACCCTTGGGGTTTCCTAGGGAACATCAGCAGTAGGCAAAACTGGGGATGAAATCCATCCTGGCTCAGGGTTTTTGAGGGGCCCCGGGCAACGCAAGTTCAGTGCTCTCCTACTGCTTGAGTGTGTGCACTTTCTTGCTGCCATTGCCACCAGCTTCTGCTCATCTTCTTTCTCATCACTGCCACTGCTTGCTGGCTTGGCAGTGGGCAGGCAGGGAGCACAAATAGAGTGGCACCTACTCCTCTTCCTCCTCCTCACCATTCTTTGGGCCAGAGTGAGCAGGAAATGACCTAGCAAGCTTCAGTGGTGAAGACTGAGCCACTTGAGGGCTGCTTGTCAGTGGGCCCTTACTTGAGTATGGGCCCTTGGCTGGTGCCCAGCCTTGCCTACTCTTGATGCTAGCCCTGGTTGGGATTAGGCTAGCCATTATTACATTTTCCCCACATCAGCACTTTTGTCTTCTGGAAGTGCTCTGCAAATGTCTTCATTTGAGATTTGTGACCCAATGTGGAATGATGGCCAAGCCCTGACAGCTGGGTGTGAACATTATGCAAGAAAGGAAAACGATTGTGCTACAACTTCTCATTCCATATTGGTGCCATATCTTACTTTTAAAAAACTTACATCTTTAGAGTCTAAGTGATTAATTAATGTATTGGAGTTGTGGAAGAGAGCTCATTGCATGAGTTCAGAACAGTGACACTGCTGATGAGGCTGAACATACATTCCATCGTCTCACCCATACTGAATCGTTGTTTCTTCCTTGCCATTAAAAATGCTTTCAAATCTCTTCAGTGACTCTCTCCAGTGCAGTTGCACTCAATCATTTGAAATATCAACATTAAAGTATTGCAAAGACTACCCACTTCCAGTTCCTGTGGAACAAAGCCACTCCCTATCCTTATGTAATACTTTGGGAAGAGATTAGTTAGTTACTAAGGGAACATTCCTAGGCACATTTACACAGAACAATGTAGTATAACTCCTAGCATTTCTCCAGCCAGTCATGCTGATGAAAACATGCTAAGAATTGTAGAACTCCTTTTGCAAGATAGTTGTAGGATAAACAGGCTAACATAAATATGTCAAATATCCATGTTTAAGTAAACAAAGGCCTACAACTAGCATACCACAGCTAGTATGCCTTTTTCTATATAAGCAGGCATAGCATTATGTCCTTAAATGTATTAAGTTAGAAGAGCTGAGCTGAAAGACTCAGGAAATGGATCAGGAAATCCCTGGTTTGAATCTCACCTTTGCCATGAAGACTAGGTGGTCTTAGGCAAGCTGCTCTATCTCAGCCTCACCACCCCCATCTTAAAACTGAAGGATAATAATCTGTTTTATCTTCACAACAATCCCATGAAGTTGGCTCCACTGAGAGACAGTGCTCAGCAAGTAACTTTCATGGCAGAGTGAGGATTCAAGCCCAAATCTTCCAAGTCCATGTTCAATATGCTAACCACTATGATGCATTGATTGTGAAGCATATTCTATAGACAGGCATTTAATATAATTCCATTAGTGGCTTATCCCTGGAGGGATAAAATGTTTACTAACTTTGTGTTAATCCTTTCTAACCTAAATAAAAAATTAAGAGGAATGTAAACTGGCAATCTTATAGTATTCAAATGAAAAATCAGGAGACCTCAAGGATGCCTCAGTTCACACAGACTTGCCCGGGGTATTAAGTGTCTCCTTAGAAGCTGTTCTTTAGGTCCTGTTGACATCTGTGTGACTGAAGCAAAATAGGTCTTCTCTCTTGTGGCACCCAGCCTATGAAAACTAACCTGGCCCCATCTGCTATGCCTGCAGTACCAGGTGAAGACTTATTTTTTTATATTCACCCTGGTTTTTCCAGGATGTTCCTTTTGATTGGTGGGTTTATATGGTTTTTAAAAGTGCCTGTCTTGTTTTGTGGCATTCTACATATGTTTATCAATTTCACTGATATCATTTCACCAATTTGTAAGCGACTTTTGGAGGTTGTATATCTGATAAGTGGAGGTATAAATGTTTAAAATACAAATAAATAAGCCATTTCTTTATTTCAGTAGATGAGAAAGGGTAACCAAGAGTTAGGTGAAAGTGGTTATGTGATAATTTGTGTATTACTTTTGGTTAGGAGTTTGTACTGTGTTGACTTTAAAGGTCTCCTCAGACTGTGAGTCCCTACATGATATACAATAAAGGGGCATTTATTGCAGTTTGGAAGCCATCTAATGAACCCTGTGGGACTTCCACAATCACTAGCATTTTTGAAAATTGGCAAGCTTCTCTCCAGCATCTTCTAAACCAAGGTTTCTTGAAGCCTGCTCCAGCAAAACACACACTCCATTTCTGTTGATACTGCACATATATACAGTGGTACCTTGGCTCACAAATTTAATCTGTTTCAGAACTCTGGTCATGACCCAAATTGGTCATAAGCCAAGTCAAATTTCCCCATAAGGTTCAATGTAAATAAGATTAATCCATTATGTCACCATATTTTTTAATCACAACAATCTGAAACAACGTGACAAAGAACAACGAAGATCGCGGCCATCTCCACCCCCCCCCCCCGCCAAGCATGATTGCAATCACGCCCGTGCAGGAAAGACGGATGCGATCATGATCATTACCTGATGCGGAGTTCACAACCTGAGGCAATTTTTAAAAAAATTTCTGTTTGCGACCCAATTTGGTCGTGAACTGAGGCGTTCGTGAGCCAAAGTACCACTGTATTTCTAATAGATATACCAACATGCATTCATTACAATCTCTTCCCACTATTCACTTTGATAACACTCTCCTTCACAGCTTGCTTCTAAGTATACTCATCAAACTGCCACAAAGATTGGGAAGCTAATTGAAAGAACTACAGATGGCAGATCTTCAGACAGTTTTCAGGGTCTCTTCAAATTGCCTCTTAGGAAGAGAATTTCCTAGGACTCAACAACACAGCAAAAGAGCCAGTCAAGACTGGAATGGAGAGCAGGGACTAACGTGTGCAGGCCCTGCTGCCCTCCAGGGGGTTTGGACTACATGTCCCAGCCAGCCATGGAGGGACCAGGTTAGGGAGGGCAGGTATAAACAATGCACATTCCTGCAGAATGGAGGCCTCGGCTATCTGCATGGTAGGGCTGGCGAAAGCTGGCAGCGTAATGACAATATGTGGTGGAAAAGGTTTCCACTGATTGTCCACAGTATGCTTAGCCATCCTTTTGAAGTGAAACCGTTTTAGAAATGGTTTGTGCCTCATTAGGCTGCTTCAGTCTCTGCAAACGAGAATTTGCTTTAATGGCATTGTTTTGAGTTGCCGAGGGAAGAATCTATCAACCGCAAGGTGCCCTGCTGCTGAACTCAGCCAAAAGGCTGTTAATAACTCCAGCAGATGTTTAGGCTTTTTAGGCCAACAGATTCCTCCCTTCCCCTTTTGGAGAATAATTTGCCAACATGATACAAACCCAGAACATTCTGTTGCTACAGCAGAAAGAAGGATCTTCAACCAATCACTGGCAACAGATGCTAAGACATCAGCAACAAAAACACTCAATGTATTGTTTCTGTTCCTGAGATTAATGTTTTAGGTGTGAAAATATGAGGAATAAGCCTCATTCTCTCAGTATCCAAATTTCATCGTTATAATGCTGTATTACTGAACAGGAAGCATTGATAAAGTATAGCACCCCTTTAAATGTCTTTCAAATCCCTTCCTCCCCTCCCTATTTTTTTTAACCTTTTGCACCAAATTAAGCAATATCCAATCCCCATTTTGTTATCATTTTAGTCCCTTTTCCCTCCCTCTCAATGTGTGAAGGATCCAACAGATGGATCCCATCCATGCAAGGATTCAGTGTGGAGTACTTAATTCCTCTGTGAATTATTCTAGATGCAATCAAAAGATAGTTGGGTGCATGTCAGCCCCACTGAAATTAATTGATTTCAATGGGACTTTAGCACATCTGTATTTTACCAAATTGCTACTTCTTCAAATGATGGGCTCACTTGTGTGACTGTACTGTAAGGGAAGATGAATTTTCATTATCAGTAGTCTAGCAAAAGTAAAATTTACGTTTACCAGGTGAACAAGAAGAAAGCTAATAGCAAAATTCACTCTTCTAGAGTACTATTTTCTTTCTATTTGTCCAGCAATTGGTTATTTACTCATCTGACATAGAATGGACTCTTGGATTTTCTGTATAATGGCACTGTTTTCTTTTAGCACTGCATGGTTTTAAGTGCTTTGACCTTCACAGTTCTACAATATTAGAAGTGTGTTTTATAAATACCACTGTATCATTGTGTTGTGCATACAGTACAAAAAGCCTTGACTTTCCAGTGCTTGAATAGGTTTTTGTCAGCATCTTTATGCTGTTGTGAATTGGAAATCTTAAATTACATCTATATTCTGAGCTTTTCCTAATGAGTAGTGTAGAAAAAAATAAGTGTCTTTCTTTTGAAGGTAAGAGCTTGAAAGATAGCCCAGTGACAAGAGGAATGATCGTGAATAGTGTGTCTCAGTTATTGAAAGTGTGTCATGTACAGATGGGCACAGACAATAGCAAAGCTTTAACAGTCTATCACCAGGCTTATTCTGAAACATTTCTAATGATAAGAGTGGAAGCCGGCTTAGGTGAGGTTCTGTGCCCTATTAGCATCGTTCCTCTGGGTAAATTTCTGTGGCAGGCAGAGATTTTCCAAAAGGAGTGTGTGTGAGTTCTCATAGGAATATTGAGTCATGCAACAGGGATCACCAGATCCTACACGATGGACGATCTGGAAGTCTCAACTGTTTGCGGCTGAGGGGGTCTGGCTTTAGCAGGTTGTAAAGATATCGAACTGACTTTCACATGTACCTAGATTATTTCTCAGGGTAGCTGTGCCACGTTCTCACCAAGCTACCACAAAGAAACTTGGTCTGGTACCAAGCCCTTTGGGGAATGGTTAAAAGAGCTGAGTAGATTTAACCTGGAGAAGAGGGGTTACTGAGATGGGACAGAAATACAACCAGTGTATGGAAATTGCAGGGAAGCAGATCAACAGGGAGAACTGAAGGCATTTAAGCAGACGCTAGAGGGCCATCTGGCAGGGGTGCTGTAGGTGCACCCTGCAATGAGCTGGGGGTTGACTAGATGATCTCTGAGGTCCCTTCCAATTCAACAATTCTGAGTTAGAGTACTGTTATAAAATGAGTATATCCTGAAATGGTTGGCTAATGGGTTCGCTATCTATGGAAACCACATCAGATCTACCTTTCCTGCTGGGTCCTGTAAATTGGCCAATTGTTCTCCTAGTTGCGAATCACCATTCTCTGCAGCTTGTACCATTTAGGTAAAAATGCTAATCTACAGTTGTTTGTTTAACAAAAAGTTGTTGTAATGATAAATTATGGCCTTAAATTAGCTGTCTTCCCCCCCCCCCCAATACAAAAAAGGCAAGGAAACACTGCTGTATAGAAATGCTTCCATATGTGATTCTGTGAGAGCAAATTTTACATGTATACAGCACCTGAAATGATACATGGGTGAACACTTTGATGTATAAATAAATGCTTGGAGGAATGGGTAGTGAGTCAAAACATGTTGAACTCAGTCATTATTGTGCTGTCGACATGGAAGGTACTTTCAAAAAAGTAAGAAACAGGAAATGATGTATTTTAATGAAGATAAAAGCAAGACAGTGAGGTTTTCTTTCATTTCCCTCCCTCAGATATTTGGAGGGTATTCAGAAATGCAGTGATAGAGAGGAAAAGAATATGTAGATGCAGCCTTCCCAAAATGTGACAAGTGAAAAAAAAAAAAAACAAGATGCATGTGCATTTCAGGACATGGCACAGTTACTCCGTTCTTCTCCTGCAGGAAATTTTGAAATGTAAATACATGAAATAGTCCTAGAAATCCTGGGAAACTGCCATCTCACAGCCCTCTAGTCATTAATTATCACTAGTCTGCTGGCATCGTTTATTCACTTGTGATCATTAGTCACTGAAAAAACAGAGAAAATAAAATAGACTTGCCATATAGCAAAACGTGTGCAATATCCCAATCAAAACATTAAAAGTTTGCAAAGTTAAACAAGCACCTAATATGATTGTCATCAGATGGTTGGCTGTCCACTGCTGGATAGGACAGTGCTGTTCTCTAATACCTAATGACAATTTGAAGATCAACAATGAGTCCAGTCTTTTTGGCTGCCAGTACATAGAGAATTACTTTGTGAGTCACATATTCATCCCTATCAGCAAGAAGATGACGTATTTCCCTGTCTTTTGTAGGTTAGGTACTCCATTTAGAAGTTATGCCAAAAGTTTTGTCTAAGGAGAGACACTACAATAGATAATGAACAGAATCGTCTGCCTTCTAGAGGTCACATCTACAGAAGGCATTGCTTTCTTCCACATAAGCAGATAGCCTTAATTCATGTAGAAGAGCCTGTTTATCTATGAATTTGTGGCTACATTCAGCCTTAACCTTTTCAAGTGGTAGGAATGAGATTATGGAGTCTTCATTGTTCAGACATGTTTCCTGTCCAGTTATGATGTCATATCAACTAGCTTTATGAATTTTCCATGCACTTCCCTTGCTACTTGGGAAACCCAAGTCCTTTCCATCGGGAGGTTGAGAGCTAAAGATACAGATCTGTTGCAAGCATGGGTTGAGTAGTGGCAAAGCCATTTTCATGTTTTTCTCATATGATGAAGCCCATGTGTAGACACAGCCTCACCCCACTGGTCTGAGCCCCAATGCCAGGCTGCCCCCCCCCATCACTATATCTGTATGTTAGATGTGGCTACAAAAGTTGGAAAAGCCTATGTGAAATGACTTCCCGTGGAAGTCTATGCATGTAGAGTCTATGCACAGATACTTCTACAGCTCACACCTTCTTCCCTAATGTATAGAGATTGGGTATGAGGCCAAACAAGCCTCACAAAGTTAGGGGTAGGACCAGTAGTGCCAGTCCACTGCTCCCATTTTATACTGACACCCTTCACACAAGTAATGCATGAAGAAGGCATAGGCCCACTGAAATTCAATTGCAAGCTCCTCCCATCTCCCCTTCAGGCCAGGAGGGGTTTTGAAATTGTTCTGCTTTTCACGATGTCTCTTAGTAAGGAACATACATATGCATATAGTAAGTTACATATTTGGCTCTTGAAAAAGAAAAGCGGGGGAATAGGGCACATTTACTTATGCCATGTAGCTCATTAGGTACCTGCTGAAGACCTTTTTGTAAAAAAATGAAAAGATCAGGCTTCCCACACAAACATCAACCCTAACCCCTCTAAAGTAAGCCACATCCCTGCTCTGTACAATTTCAGGCTGTGAGTTCTAATGCCACTCTAATGTAATCTGGCTTGAATTTCTTCTAGGAATCAGGTCAGGAACAGGTACAGGTGGGTCAGATTTCTCAGAGAGCGAGAAGAGATCAGCACCATGGAAACATCCTCCATATGTTGCTCCAGTAAGAATCAGGACAAGATGGAGATACAGATAAGTGCTCAATTTAGACTGGTTGTCTCACCTAAGTGTTGACGGAAGCTTTGCTTCTTAAAGTGGCCTGGGTATTTAAACAATCTCAGCTGTTAATGACATGCTAGTTGCTTCAGTCTGATTCCTCAGAAATGGAAGACAGTAATACAGTCCCTTCTGGATACAGAACAGCTGGCCACTGGACAGTTGGGCTCTGGGAAGGTGGAAGTCTCAGAACACCTTTCTATGGAAAGTCTTCTACTTGAACTCTGGGCCCTCTTCTAAGGATGAAGTGTGAGGTCATGTAACTGTCTTTACATGACCTGAATTAAGTTTTTCTTGCTTAAAAATTCGACATCATCTCAAAATGTTGATCAAGATATGAGTGTATTCTCTGAAGAAGAAATATGGAATGGGTTTCCCAATTAGGTTTTTTATATAAAAAAAAATCAGAAATGAGAAAATGAGAGAGACCAAATCTAATCATTATTCTTGAGAAATTGCTCCCTTAAAACTAACTAAACTCTCCTTCCATCAGCTATTATTGTAATGTGACTGTTCACTCATTCAGGTGAACATCCAAATTGGCAGGTATAACAAAATAGAAGAGTTTTCTGTGCTGTGTGTTTATCTAGATGGTTAGTTCCAAGTGTGTTGCTACCACATTGTAATGTCAGTGTGACATGCCATCAATTTGAGCACATTAGAAGCACACTGCCATTCTTGCAGAGCATATCGAAAGCAAATCACCACTATTGCAGCAGTTATCAAATCTGCTTACCTGCATCAGATACCCAAAAAAAATCACGCAGTCCTAGTTGCTTCACCAACTCACAAGTCTCTTTCCCCTCTCAGTGGCTTTGTTCACACATGCAAAGAAACCAGAGTATGAGTTGTTATTGAATCATGAGTTGTTGTTGAATCTGCCCCTTCAACTAGTTCCACAGTGTCACCTTCCTTAATTCTGAAGGGTGTTACATTTCAAGGCTGGAGAGGGATTTCCTGCCCTCAGAAGAACATCTGTAATTAGTTTCCATTTATGAAATATCAATCATTCATCTGGACCATTAGCAAGACATCACTCTAATAAAGAATGGCCTCTCCGCATCTTTAGTAATATCCATGCTGAGATGCTGTCATGATGTATGTTGGACATAAAGTCTGGAGGTCGTATTTTGTCAGCTGAAATGCAAGGCACATGCACCTGGATCACATGACACCACATTCAAAGTGTTGTCTCATGCTAATTCAGCCTGGGCTACCCATGATGGATTTTTTTTTCACTCATTCATCCATTTTCCCATGGTGAGTTGTCAAGTCATCTAAATCTGAACAACTGATTCTACTGGGGGTAAAGACAAATGACCAGCCATTTGTTTGGCAAAGATCCCCTTGCTAGTACCCTAGCCCTAGCCACTGCCTTCCCATCTGCTGCACACGTGCCCAAGTAGTAATTGGGGCTGGCTGGCATTGACCCTGCCACACCACACAGAACTGCTTTTGGCTTCCTGCGGCTTTATTCACTTTCAGATTTTCCACTATTTGGGCAATCACATGCCCACTCAAAATGGCATGTTGGGAGGGTCCCTCAACCCCTCTGTGGTTGGAAAGGGTCCCAATGTTTTTTTTCAACTCTCAATTTCATTTGTGCTAAAGTGCCCATTTGACTGAGCACAGATGGGTGGGTTTCTGGACTTGGTTGGAAAAATGTATGAGGCATCCACTGCCAAAGGGCAGCTGAGGATGCTGCCCAAGCCAAGGTTTGAAAACCTTGCCCTGCCTGCTGGGTTTCTCTGTACAGGTCACAGGAGGTGATCTGTAAAGAGAAAACAAAGCCATGAGGGATCTTGTGCTGAAAAAAAGTAGCCTGGAGGAACCCATCCCTCTGATCAGCAAGATTCTTGCATATTCCCATTATCCCCCTTTCATTTCCATGAAAGTTTGGACTTTCCACCAACCCAAAAGGGGCATCAAAATGTATAGAAACTGCCCTCCCCACACACTTTTTAAGGGAACCTATGACAGTTGCCTGTTAAAACTCAAGGTCCCTTTAAAATTGGATGTTGAACAAGAACTGGGCAGATATGTACTGTAATATCCCCCTCAAAATGCCCGTTTAAAGTTTCCCTGTGTTTGACGCATGACTATCAA
Source organism: Varanus komodoensis (assembly GCF_004798865.1). Taxonomy (NCBI): domain Eukaryota; kingdom Metazoa; phylum Chordata; class Lepidosauria; order Squamata; family Varanidae; genus Varanus; species Varanus komodoensis. The sequence continues at coordinate 50,932,207 of NW_025336087.1, forward strand.
AGATAGTTTCCTTTTTAAAAGGGTGTGTGTGCACTTCTAGCCTTTCTGAAGCCTCTGGAGCATTGTGAAAAGGAGCAAAATCAGCTCCCCAAGGGACTAAAAGGAAAGAGGAAAGATGAGATTGATGAGAGGTGTGGGATTAAATTCCCCCAACCCCAGTGTTTACACAGAAAGCTCATAGGTATAACTGTTGTAGCATTCAGTATTGGTAACCTGAACAGTTACGGGCTGATGACTGTAACTTTGTGCTAAGTACAGACCAAGATATTATATTAATAATAATAAATTTTGTATTTTATCAGATTTCTTTGGCAGTCACTACAAAAATGAAGTCTGCTTGCTGATGTGTTTGCTCATACATTTATTTTGAATGTCAAACCCGTGTGAAAAAGTAATTACTATCTTAGGCCTAATGAGCAATGCTCTAATCAAAATCCTCTATATCTTGACATTCGCTTTTTACACAGACTCATACTGCAATTATAACAGGGAAAAAAGTTGAACTGCTCTTATAGAAAATATGACCTTGGGTCTCTTCAGCTATTTTTCTTCTTAGGAGCAAATAAAATGATTTATGCCTAAAGTGACGCAAGTCTTACTTTCCAAAGACATAAACAACAGGAGTTTCCCTGCCTGCTCCCACCCTGCCCCCACATCCAGAATTGCCATGTTCTCTGCTTAAACAGCACAGAATGGTCTATGTCACGCTAGTGTGACTGTCTACTGCGGTTGTCAATGCAAACGTAAAAATGGGAAAGGAAGCTACAAATTAGAAGCTGAAACTCATGGTCAGTTTAGTTAGGAACATTCATCCATAAATCTACTGCATGGAGAGGGCCAGTATTTGTATCTACATATACCATATATCATGTATGTCTGAAACTTTATATGACACTCTGTCATGGATGAATTCTGCAGGCTTAGTATTTATGCCTGCAGTTAACCTACCAGAATGTAGATGCAAGTGTCTTTCTGAGAGGCCTTCTAGCCAGCTTCCTTTTATATAAGTAATCCAAGCCATTATGATTACTTTAAAGGGCTTCCTGTATAACTGCAATCCAAACTATCAATTAATGGCATAAATGGCAAAGAACTATCTGCAGTCTACCTTGCCATTTTGAAGCAGGCATTGTACGGGTTGGGTTCTTAGAAGAGCAGAACTTTGTCACATGGCAAATTGTTGACCTGTGGGTGGAGGTCAGCTGCCAGTCTGGTCCCTGATCACCACGCCAAATTTCTCCATTCCTATTTTGAACAGTAGGCTCCATCTTGGAAGATCAGAGGCCCGGCTGATGGAGCAGGATGGAAGGGGAAGAACCTTCTGGCCGTGGGGCCAGGCCCCAGATACACTTGTGTATCTTCTGTGTTGGGGAGAGTCGCACACTAACACTGCTTCTTAGTTGTGCAGTGAAACTACCACTTTGTTGTTTTCTTTTTTAAAGACTCTTAAGGAAAAACAGAGGGACAATTGAGCTGTTGCTGTGCTCGGTACAGTGAAGCCTATGTTAGCGCAGCCATTTCTCTCTCTCCCAGTCCAATGGTCCTGGAAAAAATGAACATGGTTTCACTCCCTGGGGCATTTGTAGTTCCGGTCCTTAGCAAAGGGGGCACAGAAAGAGCTTACCTGCTAGCTTGCCGCTGGCTTAAGTGAGGTTTTTTTTAGAAAAAGGGTAAGAAAGAAAAGGCCACTCCTGCCCTCATTCACACTCTAGTTATCTTGCTTCATTGTAATCCCCATCCAAAGGGAATTTCAGTGTGCACCCTATTTATTTTTAATTGAATTTAATGGGGTGATGATGCAGTGATCAATGCGTGGTGGTAACTGAGGAGAAAATGGTTTTGAAGGAGTATTTGTGTCATCCCTAGGAGCCTTTTGGGTGAAAGGCCATGATAAAAATGCTGTGAATAAACAATGTCTGAGTGGGAAATTATTTGGGTGTAATGGCTAAATGAATTGAACTTATTTGAATGTTCTTGGGGTTCGATACACATTTATTGTAAAACTAATTTGGAATTACTTGGGTGGAAAATTATTTAGCTTGCCTTCTGTGAAATGTAAATTCTAGTAATTATTTCAATCCTTCCATGTTATCATACAAATTAGCATATGCAAATTTTATGGAAACATGTACCTATAGGCCAGGGCTTTGGATAATTTAAATACCTAACAATGCTCCTTTTGGAAGGCGTATGCAACTGGCTTTTAAGTCCACAGCTATTTTTCATCCATGCCAATTGGCTTTAATGATTCATAAATTGCCTTGTCTAGTCTGTGTGACCCCTCCTGGGAGAAAACTGGAGCTGTGCACAAATGGCCTCTTAAAAACCACCCCCTATTTGTGAGCAAAGAAATGCGGGGTGGGGGCATTTTTCCAAAGGAAAGCAGAAATTTTCAGCAGTCTCACAGGTAGGGTTCATGATTGATAGCAGCACAGATTCCTTCCCTCTCCCTTAAGGGATTGTGCTTGTTGTTTTTTGCACTGCCGCTTAAAGCAGCACCAGCATCAACAGTCTTGGCCCCATTTTGCTTCCTCTACGAGAGCCCATTTGTAGCATCATTCCAAGGCATGGAAGAGGGGATGATGGAAAGCAGCCACTACAAAAAATAATCCTGGAGAAAATTCTGCAAAGTAGCTTTTTCTTTCTAGTGGGGTAGCAAAAGAAAAATCTCAGCTCTTTTCCAGGAAAGAAAGTCTTCTGAGACATTTTAGCTCTGTTCTATTTGTCATTCCTATTTTAAGGCTCAGAACCTTTCCCAGGGTCTTCCAAATGTTACATTTTGGAGATGTGATCCAGGTATGGAGTGTCATGTGGTAAAAAGATCCAGGGCTCAGAATCACAGGAAACACACCCACATATTTGCACATGCTACTTTACAAAGGCTCTAAAGAGGGGTGGGGGAGAGTCAATCAGTCTCTAAAGGGCCCTTTCTCCTAAGGACGCCCCTATTTGTAAGAGCAGTTGTACAGCCATTTGATTTCTGAGGAGGGGGGACCCTTGGGGTGGAGGCAAAGCACATGTGGGTAAAAGTTCTGCTAATACAGGGGGCAATAATTTGTTGGAATAAAGGTACGGGCTCTGGAGATCTCTGTTGCACCTGTTATAACAAGTGCTCAAGGACAGTAGGGTACCAGGGCAGGTGGCCTCCCACAGATTCAAGGCCTGGTGGGTTGCCCCCGACACTACCTCTAGGTCGAGCGTGGAAATTTCTTGTGTCTAATGCAGGTACTCATAATGCAAAGCATTCCCTGCAAGTCCTGTAGAAGATGCCTGAACTGGGATGTTGTTGCATCCAGTTCCAAGGAAGAGGAAGCACCATTGCTGTACCCAAATCTGTCCTCCCATTTCCTAAAAGCATTATTCCTCCATAAACTTCCAGTTTCTGTCTCATTCTTAGGACACCAAGTGCTGGGTAATATGTCTCACACAGAGAAGCCCTATATAAAGGGTTTCACCATTTTATTGAGGTTTCTTCAGTTTTCACTGCAGAAGGAAAAACACATCCTTTACATCGTTTCCCCCCCAGGGTTTGAATTCCTCTGCCTTTCTATATATTCTATTAACCAACCACAAAGTGGTGTAGCTGCAGTTTAGTGGATTTGCAACAATACATGAAACTTGTTAATCGCTCATTATCCTCACATTAAAAAAGCCCCCAAAATGACTGGAAAACATGGAAGAGGCCCTGGAGGAGGTCAGGAAAGGGACTTTCAAACTTCCATAAGTGAAGGATCACAAGTGCACAATAGATGTCTCATGCAGGGAAGCCTTAAAAATCTCTTGCCTTTTATTAAAAATGGTCTTACTTTTTGTTGAGGAGAAGTGTTTTCTTGAAGTTGAACAAGTACTGATTTCTGCTTGTATATTTTCCTCAAATGTTTACTAAATGACTTGTCATGTCATAGCTATATTACTGTAGTTTTTTAGTATCCTGATTGAATTTCTAAAAATCTTTCACAAGGCATTATCACTACTGATTATGTCACTTTTAATATATTTGAAATTACTGTACTCAAGTTTATTTTATTCAATAAAGCATTGAATATAATGGGAAACAGAGCAAAAAGGTTTCAGGCCTTGATTTGGAATCTCATGTGATCCCACTCCTGATTTCAGTGCGAATGTGAGTAACCAAAATCTTCTGTTTATCTACCTGCAGTAGCTGTTACATGAACTTCACTAGAATTAAAAGGTATGAAATAACTCTCTAATATTTCCAAATCCCCCTATGGTGTTGTTCAGATTGTGAGAACCAGGCCCCTGACTGGCAATAGCTATCTGTAGTATTGGGCAGGAGTTTTCCTGCCTTATTTAGAGATGCCAGGACAGAACCTGAATCTTCTGGCAGCGAAGCAGGCATTCTGTCACTGACGGGGAAGGTCAACGGGAGAAAAATGGGTGGATTCAGTTGTACATACTGATGCTTAGCTTTGTTTCATTGTTACGCACCATGAAGTCATCCCCAACTCATGGCAACTCTGTGAATGAGGGCCCTCCAAAGCACTCTGTCCTTGACAGCCCTGCTCAGCTTTTGTAAACTCAGGGCTGTGACTTCCTTCCCTTTCTTCTTCTGCCTTTGACTTTCCCTAGCACAGTGAGGGAACACAGTGACTTTTTCTTCTCCAGTGAGTCTTGCCGTCTCATGATGTGCCTGAAGTATGACAGTCCCACTTTTGGCATTTTTGCTTCCAAGGAAAGCTATAGCTTGATTTGATCTAGGACCCACTTGTACATTTTTCAGTCAGTCCAAGATATTCCCAAAGCTCTCCTCCAGCACCACCTTCCAAATGCATCAGTTTTTTTCCTGTCAGCTTTCTTCACTGACCATCTTTCATGGCCATACATTGTTGATTGGGAATACGATACTGTGGATGATCTTGGCCTTCGTCTCCAGCATGTGGGAATACAACGATGTGGTTGATGCTTAGAGTCCCTCAAGGAACTGGGCCAGCTCAAGGATTTTAGACAAGTTGGACTAGGAAGCCTGAAACTCCATGAGTTTAAGGGTAGTCAGTGCAACATGGAAACTAAGATATAGGCCTGTACAATAGTGCAGAAAACCTCAGGGGACTCAGACCTAGTGAGAGTACTGCCTGACCTGTGGTCCTGCACATAATCACAGGAGACATTATGGTGCAGTCTTCCCTGGCATTAAGCCTTTTGTGCACAGCCTCAGTCTTCGTGTGGCTCCAGTCCAGCTTTCCCCAATCTGGTGCCCTTCATAGTCAGCAGCTTCCCCAAGGCTGGGAATGAAAGGAGCTGAAGTCAAGCTCACCCAGAGGGCACTGGCGGGGGAAGAGCACTGTAACCGAATGAGGAGATGTCACTGTTCACACGCATTTGTTGACCCATTAATATATCAGGGCCCCAGCAACTCCTGGCCTTGCCAACCATGTGTGCTGGGGTGTTTCAGGAAAGATTTGCATTATATCTAGGCCACATATCTTCTAGGAAGGATATCTTAATATAGGAGTGGGTCATAATAAAATGGTCTGATGCATTTGATACCTATGAAAAGAAGGTACTTTACAAGCTAAATCAGAGGGGGAAAGGGTGTATGGTGAAAGTGTTTGTGCTTAGTAATTAACCTCTGGACCAAAATAAGCAATACTTTAAATCCATAGTGAGAAGCTATGTTTACTTTTGTTTTTACTTCAGCATAGGTGCAGGGGAGTTCCAGACTCCAGCAGAGGGAGAGGGGATTCTACATTAGGAGCTCTGTACCTAATCTAAAAGAAAACGCAACAAAAAAGTTGTTTTGGTCCTTAGAAGACAGTTAGAGAATATTCCACAAACCTTCCTGAGGTAATTTTGCTGACACACATATGAAGATTGCTGGAGGCACTCTATTAGGTAGGCTGTGGACCATTTGGAAGATATTGGCATTAAAAATGTTATAAGAAATATTATGAGTTCAAAAAAGAGGAGTATGTTATGAGGGGCTGTCCCTTCTTGCTATAATAATGTATAAAACTTTTAGCAAATACCTTGTCTTGATTAATTTATTATTTTTATTTCCCCCTTTTATTTCTTGCAGATCTGGGAATTCTATATTTTCTGATGGTACCACAACTGAGCCATTGACACACAAAGGGTTACACAATCTCTGTTTTATGCATTAAAATCTGTTCACACCATTGCCCCATATAAAAGGAAGACATTACTTTCAAATGAACTGGATATACTAGCAGCATCCAGAGCTAAATCCATGATCCAAGACCCCGCAAGCTCAGATAAAGAATCTCTTTCCAGTGAGAGAGATCAGCTCTGGAGTACATGAAGTAATGATGAAGAGTGACTTTCCAGAATGCTCTCCCTTTGATGCTACATAAACTGTAAAGGGGGGATCTGTGTGATACAGTAAGATTCTTTCTCTAGGCTTTTCACTTGAGAGAGAGAGAGAGAGAGAGAGAGAGAGAGAGAGAGAGAGAGAGAGAAGTTTTCTATTTGCCCTAGAAAAAAATTACTTCAGAAATAAAACAAAAAATATATTCTTATAATAGCTCAGAGTTGTTTTTCTTTCTTCCTTTTTTGAAGAGAATGCTTCTTAAACACTAAAATAAAGGCAAATATTTTATTTTCAAGTACTCCACAGAGACCTTGATCTTCAGCAGAGACATAAAATGTGCATAAGCTATTACTGCTGCAAGTTAGAAGAATGAACTTTATAATTTCAGACAACAAATTAGCTGGGGAGCTAATTTGTATTTTCTAACCAGAACAAAGCTGGCTGCCCTTACAGAAGGAGAAAACCGCAGCAATTAGTCACTTTGTGCACATAATACTGCACTTAAGTAAATATCCATTAATGGGGTGGGCTTGATACAAATCCCACCAAGGCCAGGGGGAAGTCCGTGCTTTCTCTGCCACACATGAAATTTGCACCTGCTTCCTGTATCATCACACATTTCTGCAGTTACTCTAAGCTCTTTTGCTCTGTGACAAAATTCAAGCAACAGCATTAGGCATTTTGACACCTTAGGCAAAACATTAAAATGTTATATACTTTTCTCATTTTTCAAACATAGACATGCAGACAACTAAAAAATTTTAAGCTGCTTGCATTCTAGTGTCTTGCTGAGTTTAGGTGTTTAAATGAGGCTGTAATGATGGGGTAATGGAGAATAACTCTTTGGAACAAGCTCAGAATCATGAACATTAATGTAGATGTGCATTAAAGATCAGTCTTCAACCATTTATATAACTTGGACTTTTCAAGTTCTGGGATCCAACACTTGCGAAGCCCAGTTTAAATTAAGTAGTAACAAAGATTGTTACCTAACGGGCTGGTTTGCATGAACATCACAGTTATTTCATGTATTTGTAGCATTTTGGATATACAACTCCTGGCATGGGATTGCTATAGTTAGTCATGTCATCCAATGGGTGACCTTGGCTTCTTTGAGGGCTGTTTAATTTGAGGACTATTCTTCAAACGTTGCCATGGTAATTTGCAAACCTGATCAATAGGTGTGTCCACACATCACACTAAGCCACGCTGAGAATAAACCAGGATTTATCAAGGATTGATTGTTCAGATAGTGCCAAGAGCTGGTCAGCATCTCTAAAGCTTGTCACGACTGGTTTCCAAGTCTCTGCTTCCGCCCATTCATGGCACATATCCCAGAGACCTCTGCAAGACAATTCCCATCCCACAATCTTTTTCCCCTTACTGTGTCAGCAGTCTTTTTTCCCACTGGCCTGCAGAGTGCTCTGGAATTCTACCAGCCTTCCTCATCCCTTGAGCAATCCATACCTGCTTGTTCTTCCAATAAAATCGTAATTTCATGATTTTTATTTTTCTCTTGAGTTTTGATCATTATTAGCGCATTGCTTTCTTCGCCTGCCTAAGTAGTAGGTCATATTAATCATCATTTTCTGGTACCCTCATCAGTCTTCTAACAGCTTCAGAAACAGCTGTTTGTCACTGTTCCTTCTCCCTGAAAAGTAATTTGAGTCCTGTGCTCCTCTTTGCTTGCTCACCCTTCTTCCACTGCCCAACAGAGAAGTCACGCAGCAAGAAGTCACTGGTTACCCCCATAAGTGGCTCTCTGCTCTGAAACATGTTGGTGATGGTGGATGAGAAATCAAAATGTATCAGTACATTGCTCAAGGAATTAATTCTTAATGCTAGGGCTCAAAACAGAACTTTAAAGCAAAGTTGCTTTAATGGGGCCCTGAAACACAATGTTGTAGTGAAGGCAGAGCTTCTGCTCAGAGTTCCAGCCATTCTAGTTATTATTATTTATTAGATTAATATCCCTCTTTTTTCTAACAAACTCAAAGCAGCTTACATCATTCACCCCACCATCTCTCTTTCCTACCACCTAGAAATAACTGGCACATTTGGAATTAGAAGAGCTTTCAGCTCAGAGGATAAGGATTCCTGCAGACTATAAGGATTCTGAGAAGATTCAGACTCCCAACTCGGGAATCTTTATTTTCACAAAACTAATGAGAGTATATGATCTTTGGAATACCTCATACCCCAAGTGTGCCTGAATACAGAATATGTCATAGATACTTTAACGCCAGCGGCTTTAGTCCTCCATTCAGAGGCTATTAATTTTACATTTTTTCTCTGAATAGTCATCAAAACTGTAGATGGAACATGATAAATTATTTCTCTTCTCCCATCTCTGACATTTCTGCTCAAAGTTGTTTTCACCTTCTCGTCTGACCTGTCTCTACTTCTCTTTTCTCTCCTCCTCAGCACTCTTTGGGCCAGATTATGATCTCAGCACCATGCTGTCACTTAGATAAGAGGCTGGCTAGGTGCCTCCACTTTTCTCTTCTCCGCTTCATGATCTGTCTCTTTTTTGAACAGTCTTCATTGTAGCTCCCACAGTGGGAGGTATAGTTTTCAGGTATCCTTGACTACAGCTCAAGCATATTCCCCAATTGCTAGCCAGCTGGATAGGCTCCTACGGTGAAACCATGTTGAAAATGAACGGGGGTGGCCAGTCCTCATCAACACATTGAAATGCTGGCACATCAGAGAGAGAACAGGCATCCTTGGGCCACCTATCTGGGGTCTGTAGGTGCTGTAATTGGTTGCACTTACTGGAAGCATGGACAGTAGTCAAAGGGAAGGAATGACAAATGCAGTGAAGAGCAGACACCAGATTTGTCTTCTCAGCAATGCACTTCTGTGCCAAATGGGCTAGAGCTGATACTGCAGTCACAGCTAGCTTGGAGGCAGGCCGACTAGAACTTTTTAATGCACAAATGGGTACAGCAGGAGTGGTCTGCAGCACCAGCTGTGCTGTTAAAAAGGAAGGTGGTCTAACAATGAGTTTGCCTTGACATTTGCAAATGTGCTTGAGCATGAAAACAAATTACTTATATGTAATCACAATCACATATTAATGCAAGTACTGTGGAGGAGAATGCTTTTAATGTATGCAATTATTGAAACAAAGGGTTTTTTAGCAATCTGTAGCCTTCTCATTTGGAGCTGATTTACATGAGGTGTGTACTGCACCTCACAACACATATGGAGGATTAAAAGTTTGAACATCATGTCAACACCTTTTTTCATCTAGAAAGTTAACACAGCCAACAATACTGTATTTTATTGTTGTTCTTAATATAATATGTTATGGTTTTTATTATGTTTTATTGTGTTTTTATCTTGTGTTGTGAGCTGCCCAGAGGTGCTGTGGCACAATTGGGTGGCATACAAATGTTTAAAGAGAGGGAGGGAGAGAAAGCTAGGATAGAATTGTTTTCTGTAACATATGAGCTTCTTAAAGTGTGGAGGTTTGATCTGGGCCATTATTTGGTCATGACACCCATATCTGCATTCCAGAGTGAAGGAACTTGCTTTTTTGGAATATATACATCAGCCTTACATTCATGTATGTTGGGCAAATTCAAGAAAACAAGAGAATAAAGACTCGTGGTCTAATATAAAGATCTACAAGAGATGAAGAACTCCAGCACAAATGTGGATGCGGGGAGAGAGAGGGAGCACGCACATAGACTCCAGGCAAGTAGAAATTTCCCTGATTCATTTTGAAATGTGATGATTGTGTTGGTATCTATAATCTGAGTGTCAACAGCACTGTGCAAATATTTGGGGGTGTTAGATACTAACAGTTATTGTCAGAAATGGTTGGGGTTCCCATTATACCAAAGAAGAGAAAACATCTGCACACGTGTTTGGAAAACATTGAAATATCTTCAATACAGAACAATGGTTTTTCACTCTAGACTTACTTACTCATTTGAATAATAAATAATTTAACCCTTGATGATGAATACTTTTATCAATTATGATAGCACTCCAAAGTTCAAAAGGGTTTGCAGCAACCTTCTGGGGCAGCCTTCACTAACTAGGTATGCTCCGGATGTTTGGACTACAGCTGCCAGAATTCATGACCATTCACTGGCCTGACGGAAATTCCTTTTCTAAGGAATGCCCTTATTTCCAAGATCCAAAAGCCAAGAGATGGTAAGTAGTCTAAGAGCATTCAGTGGTGTGGTTCACAGAAGACAAGTGTGGTTAACAAGCCATGGTGCCTCGATAAGCACCCTCATGCATGCTGGCTCATTTCGCACAACAAATTGTGGGTTCTAGAGGTTTGTTAACTGCCCCAACAATGTGCCCTTCCCAGATTCACACAAAACAACAAAGTGCCCCCACTGAAGGCGAGTTAAGCTACCAGATGAAAACTCTCTAGCAGGCCACATTGGATAGCTAGGCTACACTTGTTTGTTTTAGCTATTCTTAATTATCTGACAAGAAAGAGAGAAAGGTGGAGAGAGAAAGTCTATATAATCTATATAGATAATGGATTATATACAGTGATCTCTCTTTCTTTCTCTCTCTCTCTCTCCCCACAATACATTCATTATACATTTGACATACACTGCTTATTGAAAAGCAAACACTTCCAAAAAGTTGAGTTGGGTACTTTCTTGGAAAGATGCATCCTGGCTGATTTACAGTCCCTTGTCTTCTAGTTTATTGGGACAATCTTGGGTTATGTGCAAATCAAGTAATCTAATGCAACGGTTTCAGTTCACCCATTATTCTCTTTCTCACCACCAGTTTCCAAATCAATAAGATTGATTTTCCTTCTCTCAAATTATTGTCATTAAAATCATTAATACGTGCATTCATTTCTTTTTTATCCCTTCTTCATCCTTGGCACCATATAAAATGTTTTTAGGCAATAATCCTAAGTACACTTACCTTCAGTAAAACCCTCTGAACATGGTGTGCTTCCTTCTGATTAAGCATGCATTGGCTATCAATTTTAAGCAGAAAAGACTCTGTGACTTGCTTGGCAAGAGTTGTTTTATATGTGTGTTCACAAAATTCCCAAATCATGCCAGCTTCCCATCCCCTTTCCTTTACCTACATTGATTTCAATGGATGTTTATCCTCTCCACCCTAATCTAGCCCTCCCCTGACAACAAGGGTGTATGTATGGAATTTGGGGGTGAAAAGGGGGAGCTCTAAATTCTTCCTCTCAGAGTAGCAGAGTCCTGATGCACATGCTTCCAATGAAGTAAATAAGCTGATCCTATTTGAAGAATGCTTAGTTTTGCCCTAAGTGTTGAAGCAAGGTAACAAGGTTATTGACTAGGAAGTTCCATGCTGAATGGCAAGAAGTGGTGGTCATCTTCCTGAATATAATCTGATAATAAACATTTATCAGTAAAAAACTGTGACAATGAAGAAAATACATCTTTGGAAACTTGGTACTGTATTGGTAAAGGAGACAGATGCTGGGATTTTGTGATTTTGGTTTTAATTCTTCTGCAAACTGGTGAGTTTGCCAAACTTTTGAACAATGAAGGGAACCAAGTATATTGGGGATGGTTCTTACCAAGTTTCTGTGTATGACTCTGCGTCTGCACACGCATGTATGTCAATATTATCCAATACTCTTTTTGACCATAATAGCATTTATATTTTGGCATGAGAGTTAGTAGACTGTGCAGGTAGCAAAATTTCACACAATGCAATGATGTGTTTATTTTATTTTTTTGTGCTAATTTTAGGAATTTTATAGGGACAGGACTTGGCCTTGATTTATTCAGTTGATCCATGTATCTGTCTTTTCCTTTAAAAATTAACCAAATGTACATGAAACATCATTGTCAGCCTACCGTCATCTAGGCTAAACACAAAATATCTGCATGGAAATAAATCTCAGAATTTGGAGGAAAGGGATAGGTAAATAAATGGAGATTTTTTTAATAGAAAGCATTTCTACTGAACCAACTTAAGAGGCCAATTAAACCTTTCAAACATTACTTTTGATTTAGATTCATATACAGGCTGGAGGACAAGCCACGGTGAGCCCGATCATCTGTGTAGGTGATTTGCAGGGTGGCTTAGCATCTCATACAAATCTGCCCTCTGGCTTGAGAATATCTTGGGAAAGAGGCCAGTGCTGCATTCCTCACCAGCTGGAAGTTAAACATACTTGAATGTTTCTATCCATGCGAGGTGGGGGCACCCCATAGTGGTAAGATGGGTATACAGATGTGCCTGCGTTTTGCGCCTTTCCCTTTATTGAGATAGAACTGGGATCTGGGCAAAATGAGCTGCTTCTGACATTACTTTAAAGTGGGGATGGGGATGGGGAAGAATAAAATAAAGGCAGGAACTGGGATAATAGTGGTGTAGCAAGACTTTTCAAAGTACTGGCCCTAGCAGGTTAGGAGACATATTTTAAGCAGCCAATAGATTTGAGCTGCCAGACACTAGAATTTATCATCGTCGTCGTCATCATCACTGCCATTGTTGTATTACGTTACATGACATTTTTCCTTCTGTAAGCAATCCAAGCTTCACACAGTGCTCCTGCTCTCCATTTTATCCTCACAACAACCCTGTGAGGTCAGTTAGGCTGAGAGTCAGTGACTGACCCTAAGTCACCCAGTGAGCTTCATTTTCAAGTGGCGTCTAGAACCCAGATCACCTGAGCCTCAGTTTATCCCTCTAATCTCTATACCATACCATCTCCTGGAAGAGAGTGCCATACATTAGAGGCTAACACTGAAAAAGTGCGACCTTATCTGAGCAAGCGGCAGACTAATGAGCAGTGTGTCTCGGATGACAGCCTGAAGCCCTCGATAGGCCCGTGCGAGTCTAGGTCGGGGTTGAGCAACTTGCGCCCTCTCCCACAGGCCTTTTAATCTACTACTTCCCTTATCCTCTTCATTGGCTAGGCTGCCTAGGGGTTACTTTGTTAAATCACTGGTATGGATCCAAACTTGATCATACTTAAAGCAGACCCACTGACATAAACGGGGTTTTAAGAGAGTCAGGATTGGATTGGGACCTATTAATTTCAATGGATTACTCTGTGACTATGTCTAGATCCAATCCATTTTTTCCAAAGCTGAGGTCAACAACGGATGTCTTTCAGCAGCGTATTTCCAGCTTCTCAGCAGGATTCATTACTCAGCATTCTCTGATCAGAGTTTGGTAGTGACGCTAGGTGCTATTTCTGTTCCCAGCAATGCCCTGATGGGATGCTATATCAGGTGCATTGTGGGAACTTAAAATGGTGCCTTGACCCACCAATCTGGCCCTGTTTGGAGCTTGGAGGATTGCTGTCTACTATCTGGTAAGACTTTAAAACAAAAAATCATGAGAACATTACAAACCATTGTGTATTACAGAATGGGCAGAAAATGTACCTCTAGATGTTTTGGGGTTCAATTCCCAGTATTCCTGACTATTGGCATTGTTGAAGTTGAAATACCAAACCTCTGAAGCTCTGCCTTCTGCCTATTCCTGATGCTTAATATGCAATTAGGCCCACTGAGATGCTCAGTGGGTACTGGAAACAGCCAGCAAATTAAGGATTTTCTTTTGTTAATTCCTTCACTTGCTGCAGACTGTGCAAGTCTGCCTTGAAGTGCTGCAGAGCAAATAACTGTGCCATTGGTTTTGCCAGACCACCAGTCATCTTCAGTTCCTCCAAATCTCATCAATGCAAGTTCCTTTGATGACGTCAAATCCAAGGCTAAGCTTCTATGATATCAGCAGTTCATGATAAACATCTAGCATCTTTTTCCATGTATGAATTGTGTAGACTTGCAAGAGAATCCCTAAAATGCCAGAGGATTATCTCATACATTACATTCTTGCTCACGACTATAGATGTTCCTGGTTCCAGTAACATGAGTGGGATAATTTACAACTTGGCTTTTAATTGTTCCAGATCTATCTTTTTGAGCAGATCACTTTTTTTTTCATTGCAATGGCTTTTTGCTCTGAACTAAGTGCAGTGTTGTAAAATCAAAAATAATGCATCAGTTGTGGGGATCACATTCATAATATCAGAATACAGGTTTATATTCACTCTCTCCAGTTGATGTGAATTGCCTAGATTTCTGTACTGGACATATCTATTGGACATGGTGTAGATGACCTCTAGATCTGCTAATCTAGTTTCTGCTAGAATTCTCAGGTCTACCAATCACTTCAAGATGCAAAATGGTGGTTCAGGCAGTAGACTCAATTATCCACTGTACCCCATCAGCTGTACAGTATGTATCCAAATATGTGTCTGAATACAGTGCGTATCTGAATATATCTGGATCTGAATGAGATGCTGTAAATTGGTGACCTGAAACAGCAGGGGCTTGGACCCAGCGGTCCCTTCCAACTCTACTGTTCTATGATTCCATGATTGAGCAGGATTATAATATAGAATTCTCAAACTATCAACAGGGCCCACAAAGTTCTGCACCTATAAAATACTCCGGTTTTATAGATGAGGAACACTGAGGCCAGTAGATAAGCATCTAGTGTCCTTCAGCCATAGCAGATATAATAAACTGGCAATATTACTTGAAAAGTTTAGAGTACCAGGAGAAAGAAAAAACTTTGTAGATCTGCCAGTTATCCAGAAAGCTACCAGTAGATCCTAACCTACCTTTTGCCTACCCTGATATTAAACAGCAATAATTAAAAGATGCAAATACACTTTGACTAAATGTTTCATTTTAGTAATCCTGATTCATCCCATAACTACCTGTTTTCTGAAGTTCTTTACTCACTGTGAAAGTTTGGGGGAGGACATTAACTAGAGAGCCTCTGAATACCTCCAGATTACATCTTATTATGTTGTTATGTGCTGTCTCATTCCTGGAATTTTATAGCAGATCCAGATGATTTCATCTTCCCTTGTAACTCTCCCATGCTCCATCACCTCTTCTTCTGTCTTCTTCCTTTCTACAAAAAATCTTTTAGGGAAGAAAACATGGAGCAGTTGCACAGGGCATTTGGCTGGCTGTGCTGGGAGCTCTGTCTTGCTAAACCTGAAGAGGAAAGGAATTGGAATACTCAAGATGTATGGCAAGTTATGCCAAGATCCTTGCCCAGAAATATGATGTTTTAGGTCCTGCTTTTCTGATACAGAGGCATGTTCTTGTAACCACCATTTTCACATCTATGTCTAAAGATGACTTCCAGTGAGGTTTTTTGTTTGGTTTTGTTTTTCGAGCAGGGAATGTGTGGCAATTGAAGGTGTAAGAAAATGCCTTGTTGGCTGTGTATTTGTGCTACTCTGCTACACCACGATGCATCTGGCACTTTTTCAGACAAGACTGAAATGTGGCCTTTTGGTTTTGTCTCAGCAGTGGGATCCCAGTATAACACAGCTTTTCCTTTTCTGCTGTTCTCAAACATAACCTCTAGATGGTGCTCTGCTATAACTTGATATTGTGATTACACAAGTAAGAAAATACCTTTAAGTTGCTTCAGAAATAATGCCCTATTTTTCTGCCCCCACCCCCCCCCCCCCGGGAAGTCTTTTTTAACAGCAGAAGTGCAACTGGAAGAAACCCATAAATAATAATGAGAAGGGAATCATGCATGCACAATAAATACCTAATGTGGGAAAGCCCCTAGGAGTTACGCACTGGAAAAGGAGGAAAGGAGACTCTCTTATGTAATGCCTGGATCCCAGTTCTGCTCTAAAGTAAAA
Source organism: Varanus komodoensis (assembly GCF_004798865.1). Taxonomy (NCBI): domain Eukaryota; kingdom Metazoa; phylum Chordata; class Lepidosauria; order Squamata; family Varanidae; genus Varanus; species Varanus komodoensis. The sequence goes on from NW_025336087.1 coordinate 50,948,169, forward strand.
GTAGGTACAGCTGATTAACAGCTGAGAAAAAACCTCATATAGAAAAGCTCTCAGATTCATACACAACTTAGAATTATTCCATCATTTTTCCAGCCCTTAACAGGTAGGGGCAACCTCCAAATACAGAGACTGAACACCTTAAAATACCACATGGTAAGGATGAATAAATAAGAATAGCCATCTGCATCGTATCTTGCTTGTGTTCCTCCAGTGGCAGGCCCTTTTGGAAGCAAAATGCTGGACTGCATTGGTAGCATAGCTAGGGTTGGATCCTGAGGCCAAAGTCCAGGACCTGCAAGCAAGGGAGTACCCCAGCCCCGTGACGACCCAGACAGAGGCATGTCATGAGGTGGGAGAAGAATGCTCTGTTTTATTCCTGTGGTCATGAGGGTGATATGAATTATATAGGCTTAAAATGCAAAGCTGCACACAGAGTATTTTGTTGATCACAGTCAACAAACAATAATATTGCTGCTCTTGTTCTAATTTGTCATCACATTGTCCCTTAGTTAAGCAACCCTATGGAGGAATGGCCTCCAAAATGTCCCATCCTGCATAGCCCTACTCAGCTCTTATACCCCTAAGGCTGTGGCTTCATTTATGAAAGTGCAAAATGTGGATTGTGGAGAGAGAAAAACCTTACTTGACACAGAATCCTAGAATCACAGAATAGCAGAGAGGAGAGTTGGAAGGAGCCAGAGGGCCATTCAGTCCAAAGCCCTGCTCAGTGCTGGACTTCAGATTAAGCCATTCCTCTCAGATGGCTGCCCAGCTGCATTCAGTGTGGGAGAGCCCACAACCTCCCTAGGTAATTGGTCCCATTGTTGTACTGCTCTAACAGTCCGGATTATTTTCCTGATAGCTAGCTGGAATCTGGCTTTCTGTAACTTGAGCCTGTTATTATGTGTCCTGCACTCTGGAATGATCAAGAACAGATCCTGTCCTTCCTCCTTGTGACAGCATTTCAAGTACTTGTACAGCGCTATCATATTACCCCTCAGTATTCTCTTCTCCAGGCTAAACATGCCATTTCATTCAATTATTCCTCACAGGGCTTTGTTTCCAATCCCTGGATCATCCTTGTTGCCCCCTTCTGAACCCTTTTCAGCTCGTCTGGATCTTTCTTAAACTGTGGTGCTCAGACCTGGACAGAGTACTCCCGATTATGCCTAACCAGTGCTGAGTAAAGATGAACTAGTACATCACATGATTTGGGAGTTCTACTTCTATTAATGCAGCCTAAAGTAGCATTTGCCCTTTTTGCAGCCACATCAAGTTGTTCACTCATAACCAGCTTATGATCTACAAGAATTTCAAGATCCCTCTTACTTGCAGTATTGTTGAGCCAAGTATTCCTGATCTTGTACCAATGCATTTGGTTTCTTATTCCTAGGTGCAGACTTGGTATTTGTCCCTATTCAATTTTATTCTGTTGTTTTCAGCCCAGCACGCCAACCTATCAAGATCACTTTGAATTTTATTTCTGTCTTCCATGGTATTATCTATCCAACCCAGTTTTGTGTCAAGTGAAAATGTGATAATTGTTCCCTGAATTTCCTTATCCAAATAAGTAATAAAAATTTTGAAAAGCATTGGACCTAGGACTGAACCCTGCAGTACCCCACTTGTTACTTTTCCCATTTTGAGAAGGTGCTCTTTGAATAGCAAACTGTGGGTTCACCTTGTAGTTGTTCCATGTAGACCATTTTCTGTTAGTTTGCTAATCAGGATATCATAGGGCACTTCGTCAAAAGTTTTGCTGAAGTCAAGATATATTATGTCCACAGCATTCCCACAGTCCATCAGGGAGGTTAGTCTGGCAAGATTTGTTCTTGGGAAATTTGTGTTGGCTTCTGGCAATTGTTCCCAAGGGTTTGCAGACTGACTGCTTTATAATCTGCTCCAGAATTTTCCCAGGGATTGATGTCAGACTGACTGGTTTGCAGTTCCCAGTTCTTCTTTTTTCCTTTCTTGAAGATGGAACAACATTAGCCCTTCTTCAGTTATCTGGCACTTCCCGTGTCCTTCATGATTTCACAAAGATAATCATGGTTCTGAGAGTTCTTCTGTTAACTCCTTTAGGACTCTAGGATGGAGTTCATTGGGCCCTGGAAATTTGAACTCATTCAACCCAATCAGATGATTCTTGACCATTTGTCTATCAATCTTGAGCTGCCATTCCTGCTCCCTCAGCTTGTACTTTCCCTCTTCAGCCGGAAGGTCATAGATCCTCTTTTGGAAGAAGACTTAGCCAAAGTAGGAATTGAGCACTTCTGCCTTTTCTTTATCATATGTTATCATTTTGCCATCCACACTAAGTTGTCATCCCACATTTCTTTCCTCTTTCACTTTGGATATATCTGAAGACTTTTTTTTGCTGCTTTTAGTGTGGTGAGCCAAGGTCCTCCTCCTGAGCAAACATACTAGGCTGGAACTCCTTTTTCCAACAGACTTTATTGTTACAAGTCTGAGTTCACCCAGAGTGAAACATTGAGTTCTCTTTAACATCAATCCTTCCCTTGCATTTTTATATTCCCTTCAGCATCTTGTTCCAGAAGACAGGGAACTGTGAAAGCATGCTCATCTGTGCTCTTCCCATTGTTTAAACAACTAAGCCTCCTGCCAGCACTGGCACAGAGCAACCAGTGCCACCTTCTCAGCAGGAGGGACTTCTATACCCTGCAAACTACTACGTTATCTTTCCCCCACTCCCCTGCTGTGAGAAACATCCAGCCTCCCCCAGCCCAAAATGTTAACCCTTCCTCCCCCCCCCATCTCTTCATTCCCAGGGGTCAATCAACCTAGGCTCTTCCCTGCCCAAAATTCCAACTCCTCCTCCTCTCCCTGACCGTGGCCTCCTGCTTGGAGATTCCACAACAATCTCATCCTCATTATCTGAGCTTGAGTTCCCATTGAACAGGGCAGCTGCTTGTGTATGCACAGTGGAGCTTCTAAGCTCATCCTCCGGTATTTTTGTGCAGAGATGTGCTTCTTTAACATATGGTTCTACTCCACCTCCCCTTCTGTTTCTTCTGTTCTTCTTCAATAGGTTATATTCTTCAGTTGTTGAATTCCAGTCATGGGAGTCACCCCACCAAGTTTCAGTTATATCTATCAAGTCATATTCACCTTCCTGTATTAAGAGTTTGAGTTCATGCTGCTTGTTTCCCATACTCTGGGCATTAGTATATAGACATCAAAGACATCATGCTTTATATTCTAGCTTTCTTCCTACATTTTGGAAGACTATTATTGCGCACTGGTAGAGCTGCACTCTCTGTTGTGATGCATAAGCCTTTGTCTGTTGTTATGCGCAGGTGTGCTTCTCCCTCCCCTGTAGGATTCAGTTTCAGGCCCTCCTGATAAACTTCTTCATGCTGTGGCCAAGCACATTCTTTCCAAGTCCTTGTAGGGTGCAACCCATCCTTTGCCAACAGGCCATCTTCCAAGAAGTGTAGCCCATGGTCCTAGAATCCAAATAATTTTGCAGTGTTTTTATTTCTCTGCCTATTCCTCTTCCAAGAGGTGTTAGACCCCTGACTATCGACGATGCCCGCCCCAATAAGATCCTGAAGACCAGGGTCTAAAATGACTTAGCTGCACCACTGGATTAGATCAATCTTGGTCTGACCCAATAAGGCCATCTTTCTCTTCTTGTATCTTCCAGTCAGACAACCAGCCAGTTGTGGAAGCATTTAGGCAGCCAAAGCCAGCATGCCAGAACTGGTCTTCTGTATTTGGACTTATGGATACCAGTTAGTAATCTGGCTGCCATATTCTGTATGAGCTGTAGCTTGTGAACAGTCTTCAAGGGCTGCCCCACACAAAGTGCCCTGCAGTAATCTAACTCACTAATACCTAGCTTACTTTTCTAGCTGGTTCATGTCTCCCTGTTATGCATAGATGGTCCTTTTGGGGCTCTGTAATGATCTACATTTGGAGGATGACTATCCTATTTGTGTATATAACGAAAACTGTTACACTTCCTAACAAGATTAAGATCTTGTATCAACACAATTTGATTATTTCTTTCCTTTCAGCGCTGGAAAAATCATGCCCAGTTCCCCTGCTCCCAATGCAGGCATTTCTCCTGCTGATTTTCAATGGCAACAAATAGCTATGAAATAAGCATGGGGTAATCAGGGTTTGCGCTGGATAAATCAAGAGTGAACATGGGGGATCTCCTGCATTCTAATACAACCCAGAATGTTTGTGATAATGCAATAATGCAGAGACCACAAATTTACCTTCATTTTTAAAAATATCACGGTGTCCTGTAGGTCTAAAGTTCAATGCAATCTATTCACAGCACTCTTCATAGCCAGGACTACATGTTCGGGATCAAACTTGCTGCAAAGTCTTACCCTGTTTTTTACTTCTGTTTTGTACCAATAGTTTTAAATGTTTAAATTTTTACAGTGTGTTTTATATTCTATTTTATTGTTTCAATGTTGTGAACTACCCAGAGAACTTCAGTTATTGGGCAATACAGAAATAAAATAAGTGAATAAATAACACCCCCCCCCCACCATGCACACACACGGATCCATCGCTTCTAAACAAACTTCTGCTTAAACTAACCTTTCCGCTGCAGCCAAGGCACAGATGTCAATGCTGCCTCAGTACAAGCAGGGCCGGCCTTACAGGAAGTCATGGTAGGGCACCTACTGGTGGTCCACTCCACAACAGGAGCCCTCCGGAAAGACCCCTCCCCCAGCATTGCTCTTCCTCTTCACCACTGCAAGCTTCTTGTTCCCCTGCCTCTTGCTCTGGCCCACACCACAGCAGCCACCGATGCCGTGAGGAGGAGCAGCACCAGCCACCGATGCCGTGGCTACTTGCTCACCGGCTCTCTTCCTGTCAAGCAAGCAAGTAGTAGCAATGAGGAAGAGGGGGAAGAGGCATGATGGCAGCCAGTGATCATAGCAGTGACGAGGCAGACCACTGACAGACTGGGGTGACCGGTGGCATTGCCCAAGGGCCCTCAAAAGGAAGGACTGGCCCTTAGCCAAGGGGTGCCCATGGGCAACATGCACCCCACCACCATCTCCTGTTGTGCATGTCCTCAGGGCATGTTGCAAACATGCAACACGCTGCCAGGGAGAAGGCATGCTGGCATTGGCTCTTGGACAACAGTGAGCTCCACGTTCCTGCTGGGTGCCAGGCGGGAACATCCCCTCCAGTCTGAGTTCCGCACCCCCACATGACAGAGCAGCAGCGCAGCACTGTGTGGATCCATCTTGATCCAACGTGCCCCAGATGAGTTGTGCCTAAGCTTGCTGTGGCAACCGATGGGCTGTGGAGCATCTGTGGCTCAGTGGCATCATACCTGTCTCGCATACAGTGGGCCTCAGGTTCAGCCCCTGGCATCTCCAGGTGTGGGAGGAAAAGCAGCTTCCTGAAACCAGGGAGAGCTGCTGCCAGCCAGTGTTGATGGTGCAGGACTAGATGGCTCAATGGTCTGGCTCAGGACAAGGCAGCTCCCTAAGCTGAGGCGTTTCTTGTTAGGTGCTGAACCTTGCCTTCATCTTTATATGCCAAGATCAAGCAGCACCAGAGTACTTTATCCCTTAAATCGTATTTTATGATTTTACATATTTAATTTATCCCTTCAGTGGGATTGCAGCCTTGTCAGTGTCATTTTGTGGATGGAATACTTATTGCTTCTGTCCATTCCTGAGTGGTATTTTATGCAGCCAGAATGTCTCTGCACAGGCACAAAACTGACGGAGCCTGTCCCGTGGCCCTAACCAAGACTGACATGCGCCACTTCAGAGTCAGCCTGGGAAATGCAGTAGCAACCTTGTTTTGACTGCAGCACGACAACTCAAGATCCCAAACTGTCCTCTCACCCTCAGACAAAATCTGCTCACAGCATGATTTATAGTTAACAAAAGTAATCAGAGCGTTGATTCCTGCATCAGTTGAACATTTTATTTTGCCTGAAAGATTAATTTCAGATACCTTCTCTTTCCTGTATCCTTCTGACTGGAAGGAGTGATCCTTTGGTTTGATTTCTGCTGAGTTCAAGGCCAGTCCAGGCAAGCTGCCCTGCATGGAAGGCCACCCGCTAGGTATGTTCTGTTTACCTTGCAGCAGCGATAAAGGGCAGAAGGGCTGCAGATTCATCACCCTGAGTATAACAACAGTTGTGTGTGTGGTTACACTGGAGTGATAGAAGCTTGGGGAAGGAAGCTCCTGAGTTTTTCTGTCCCTGCAAGCAAAGATAAATATGCCCCATTTTACCTTAAACAATTAGAACCACTGATTTAGGAGTTCCTTTCCCCCACTCCCATCTCACTGTGTCATGTTCCTTAGTTTGTTCTTAATCACACTTTTATTATAAGACATGATTTTCAATAGCGATGTGTTTGTTACATTTACATCCTGCCTTTCTCCCCTCAGGCAACATACAGGATCCTCTTCCATGCTATTTTATCCTCACAATGACTCTGGTAGGTAGAGGCTAGGCTGTGACTGGCCCAAAGTGACTCAGAGTTTCAGAGCAGTGTGGGGACTAAAACCTAGAACTCCCCAGTCCTAGTTCAACACTCTAGCGCTGTTCACATGTAACATGAATGGTTACTGTGCAGTTACCTTTCTTACCTTGTGTCCTGTGTTCACACTTTCTTGAGTTAAGTACTCACAAGCCATCCTGGTGTGCCTCCATCTTCCCTCCCAGTGGCAGCACGTAATCCATCAGACCCTATAGCTGAAACCAGTCCCAGGGCACACTGCTCCTGCCCGTGTCACCTGCTTCTGCCCCACTGGCTTCTCTCCTGGGTGTGTTCCCAGCCAGCCACCACTTCCCCGTCTCCTGCTCTGTGGAGCCCCTCTGTACTCATTAAAATACATGGTGGACCCACAGAGCCCCTGTCTACTTCCTAGAGTACAGGATGACTCTGCAATGCCCATTAGAGTACACGGTGGCTCCACTGTTGCTGTCCCCTGTCCTCCTTCCTGGCGTGCACTCCCTGACGCCCAGCTGCACCACTGCAGCCATGCCCGCCATCTGGCCAAGCACCCATTTCTCATGCTGCCCTCCTGATCGCCCTCCCACCCACCTCCTGACCAAGTTGCCTGTCCCATGCACTGCTTGAGAGTTTATGCAAAGGGCAGGGACCTAGGGACAACGCATGAGAGCTCACAGGAAGGGCAGGCACTTGCAAGAGAAACCTCTCTGCAATTGGCCAGGCAGCATGTGAGGTGGGCGACATGGCCAGGAGATGGTTAGACGGCAACTGGCAAGGCGGCATGTGAGGTGGGCAATTGGCCCGGTAGTGGGCATGGCTGTGGCAGGGCAGCCAGGTACCAGGGAGTGCTCACCAGCAGGGAGGACAAGGAGCAGGGGAGCAGCCAAACACCACCTTGCCCATTGGAAACTCAGCCATTGCCAGGCAAACAGGGCAGTGGAAAAGGGCAGCGGGAGCAGCAGAAGCTGCTCTTGCTGCCAAGCTGGCTGGCCAGAATGGGGAAACCATGGAGAAACAGTGTAACTAGCTTCATACAGGACAAGAACCAACGTGCAGATCTTACAATGAACTATTAGTTCTCTTGATGGTTCACAGCAACTGAATGTGCCATGTTTCACCATGCTTCTGGTGACAAGCCATTCCTGCCGTGGCTTAGTATGTGCGACTACAGCCTTTAATTACTATGCTGCTGCCTGCTTTCCACATCCATATCTCACCTCCCATAGGAACAATGAAAGATCCAAAGCAATGCATGCAAGTAACTGTATTAAACAGAATATTTCTTTAATCTTCCCGGTCTATGATGGTAAAATAAAAACTAAACTTAACTAGAATATATAAAAATCAAGAATGATAAAACATATGCATTGCAGAAAAGTGGGTATTTTGATCTTACAGTGAAAAATATAGACTGCTGTAGTTGATTGTAGAACAACTGTGGGAAGGAGAATGTTGTAGCTGAAGACCCTTACAGAATGGGTTGGGGACAAAGAATGTCTTTGTTTACAGAAGCCATATCTAAATGGTGATGATGATCAAACTCTGGGAGGAGAGGAATTAGAAAAAGCTTGCAGAAGAGACTCTCCACTGTGAAAGCACAAAGGGGCAGGGCCCTAACAGCCCTGGCCATGAGTAAGAACACAGGAACATAAGAAAAGCCATGCTGGATCACACCGAATTCCAGCACTCTGTGGCATGCTGGAAAATCAGCTGTTCACAGGATCCCTCAAATGGGATGGCCTGCCCAAGCTCCTCAGCAACTGGTATATGTAGGCGTGCCACCTCTGGTAATGGAGGTAGCACATAGCCAGCAATGGCAGCATCCACGAATCTGTCCAATGTCTTTTAAAGCCATCCAAATTGGTGGACATTACAATTTCCCATGGCAATGAATGCTGTAGTTTAACCATCTGTTGTATGAAAAAGTACTTTCTTTAATCTGTCCTAAAGCTCCCAGGTTTTGGGATGTCTCCAGGTTCTAATATTATGGGAGAAGGAGAAAAATGTCTCCTCCTCCACTTTCTCTACACCATGCATAACTATCAACACCTCTATCATGTCTCCCCTTACTCTTTTTTCTAAGCTAAATAGTCCATTGATCATTTTAGTTGCCTTTCTCTGTACCTTTCCAACTCAATAATGCCCTTTTTCAGGTAAGGTGATCAGAGCTGAACATTCTAAGTGTATTCTAAGTGTAGCTGCACCAAAAATTTATAAAAGGTGAGTACACTCTTGGCAGTTCCATTTTCTATTCCCTTCCTAATTATGCCTAACATGGAGTTTGCCTTATTCACAGCAGCTGCACAATGAACTGACATTTCATTGAGTTGTCCATGTCCCTCCTGCAAGATCTCTTTCTTGATCAATCACTGCTAGCTCAGATCCCATCAACCTATCCTTGAAGCTGGAATATTTTGCCTTTACTTGCTTGTGCTGAATTGCACTTGCCATGTTGATGCCCATTCTCCCAGTTTCAAGAGACCCCTTTGGAGCACCTCACAATTCCTTTTGGTTTGAATCATCCTAAATAGATGGGTGTCATCAGCAAACTTGGCCACTTCACTACTACTTACTCCTAATTCCAGATCATGTATGAATAGGCTGAAAATACTGGTCCTGTTAAAGAAACTTGTGGGACCCCACTGGATACATCCTTCTATTGAGAGAATTTGCAATGTATTCCCACTTTCTGTTTTGTACCCTTTAACCAGTTAGTGATCCCCCCCCCCCCCCTCCACAATTCCATGACTCCTAGGTTTGCTCAGGAACCTTTGCTAAGGGACTTTGTCAAAAGCCTTTTGGAAAACCAAGCAACCAATGTCTACCAATTTGTCCTTGTCCACCTATTTACTGACACTCCCAAAGAACTATAACAGGTTAGTGAAACACTACTTCTCCTTGTGGAAGCTATGTTGATTATTTTTCAGCAGGCCTTTGGCTTACTGATTCTATCTTTAATAATGCTTTTAAGCAATTTACCCAGAACAAAGTTCAAGTTAACTGCCCGGTAATGCGCCAGATCCTTCTTGAATTCTTTTGCTAAAAAATTGGTGTTACCCTGGCCATTCTCCAATCCTCTGGAGAAAGGGTGATTTTAGGGCCATAGTCAATATTTTGGCAAGAAGGTCAGCAATTTCATATTAGAGTTCTTTAAGAACTCTAGGATGGATGCCATCTAGGCCAGGTGATGTATTAACATTCAGTTTGATGCAGCTCAAAATCCTTAACATTTAAATGGTATTTGGAATGATCAAATCAGTTCACAGACATTACCCCAGTAAATCTTACCTAGTAAGACAGCTTGGTATTTTGGTACATCTTCACATTGTAGAGATGTGCATATGCAGTCCCCTGCAGGATCTTTTTGAATCCTTAGACTTCCCAATTCTTATAGAAATTCTAGTAAATGAAAATACTGCCTCACCTTATTTGAATAGCTGACCAAATCATGCATTTAGTTTGCACCTAAGAAAGGACTACAGTCATTGTCTAACTCTAAACTAGTGGTCTCCAACCTTCTGGGACATGGGAGCTGCATTAGAATGCCCAATGCCTAAGGAGGGCCACATCTTAAATCAAAATGTAACAAAATTATTAACCTACCAACATAAATCAATTTAATTGATTAATGAAAAATGCTAACTTGAATGCAATCCATTCTGAAACAATATTTTACTGTGGAATCATTTTATTTAGCAACACATGCTTACCTTATTGGTGTGATTTTGGTGGTTGTTTTCTGTTAGCTGAGGCATTAATGTCCAAGTCAAGATTTGTGACAGACACCCTTAAAATGTTCATCTGTAAGTCTTGACCGACACTTAGATTTCACAATTTTCATCTTCAAAATGGTTTGTTCACAGATGTATGTGGTGCCAAAGACTGAAGATGCCTGCAGCAGATGTCTTTAGGTTGATAAATATATATCAGGTAGACTACAATAGAAATATAACAGACTATTTTCTTTCTAAATGTTTCTGTGATGATCACTGGTTTGCGAATCAATTCATTCCATCTGCAAAAAAAAATTACTTGCAGAATCTTCCGGTGCTACTTCAAATGGATTCTGAAACATTCTTGTTTCCTTTCCATGCTTATGGCAATCAGTGAATCTGTTCTGGAATTCCACCTGCAATAGGTTCAGTGCCTTGATGAATCTTTCAACATTGAATTGTAAATTTCTGATCATTGCAGCATGAGAAGTTTGAAAAGTTATTTTCACTAACTTGCTTCACAAAAATGTTCAGTTTTGCTTCAAAATATTTCAATTCAGAACACATGTCACACACAAGCTTTCCCTTTCCCTGCAACCTTAGATTCAGTGTGTTCGGATGCTTTATGGTATCAGTTCAGAAAGCCAAATCAAAAATCCATCCAGGGTCAGAACGTACTTTTTGACCTTTCCCTTTCTCCTTGAGAAAGACATCAACTTCACGATGAAGACTGAAAAAAGGTTTGAGGACTTTGCCTCTGCTAAGCCACCTGACTTCTGCATGGTACAATACTTCTCCATAATCTGCATCTATCTCTCAGAGAAAATTTTGAAAATGACAATGAGAAAGGCCATGATGCCTGATGTAATTAATGTTGGAAACAACAATATCCATCATACTTTCCCACTGAAGAATCTTACTACACAAGGCTTGCTGATGGATGATCCAGTTTTACTTCCCACCATATTTCTTGTACTATCCGTTGTGATGCTTTTCAATTTATTCCAACTCAGAACAAGATTTTCCACTGATTCACACACCTTCAAGAATGTTCTCTGCAGTTGTGGTGCCTTTCAAACCCTGCAGTGCACCCAATTATTCTGTAAATCTGAAGTTGGACTCTATCCCCCTGATTTGTAAGCCATCCTGAGATGCTGTTAGGAACGGGGTAGAAATGCTGTAAGTAAAATAAATAAATAAATATTAGCAGCGTCTATAATGTCATTCCTCTCATCTAATGCCAAAGGGGAAAAAAAAATCAAAATGTTGTGCCTTGACAATCAGTGACATATGCAGCTCTTCTAGTTCTTCAACATGCCTGGTGATTCTAGATGCAGATAATCTGACACAACTAACACAAGATACCAGGGCACATTTCCCCCATTACTTTAACCATGCACGTCTTAACAAATTCACTGTTGCTGAATAGTTTACCACGCTGAGCGATACATTTAGCAACATGATAGCTGGACCTCACAGTTGACAGGTTTTCCTCAGTGTGCTTTCTAAAACCATTTTGCTGCAAAAAACAATACTTGTTGGAGAAAATTTATCTTGTTCAGTCACACCTCTCCTTGCTATATTGCGTAGCTCTTGTGACAGGATTCAACGTGCCTTTTAACATTGTATTCCTTTAATACTGAGATAGTTTCAAGACATATCAGGCAAACTGCTTTATCCTTGTTTAAAACAAAAAAGTACTCAGTATCCATTTGTCATTAAAGACATGGTGCTCGTTTGCAATTTTTCATTTCTTTGAAACACCACTTTCTTTTGCAGACATGTTACAGAATGTTTAGCAGAGCAGCAGTTGCAGAGTTTTGATATTATCCTTACATAAAGAAAAATATGAGAAGTATTGTTTTAGGCATCTAACTCTTCCCTTTCTCATAAAATCCATGCAACTTTGGCTGCTGTTAGCGAGGAATTTTCATTTTGACCATGGAAAAGAAGAGAAGAGACCCCTGCCTCTACAGTTCTCAGAAAATTGGGGCCATATGCACAGGCCAGGAAGAATTTTTAAAAAAATGGATTATGAACCTCACCTACCAGATGGCAGCCTTGCAATCCTAAGTACATTGGATAATACTAGATTAATTTTTAATAAACACATTTTCCTGAGGTTTAAATCTATACATGCTAATACTTTAAAAAATGAGGGCCTTCCAAAAGGGGCAGGTAGAGAAAAAGAGTTAATGAAAGGGCAGCCTTCCACCTGGAGCAGAGATTACGCCAAAGTTGGAGCCAAATTATCTGCAGGGAGGACGGACACATCACTGCCTGCCTGCCTGCCAGCCAAGCCTCAATCATGAGAAGCGACATGGCAGCCGGGGGGAAGGGAACTTTGCTGGAGGAAGATGTGGGAAGGGGCACCCCATACGCTTCCCTGCTAAGGGAATCCTCTTTCCCTTTCAACCCAAGGGGCTGCTCTCCAGCTCCAACAATCACAGATGCAGGAGAAGACTCCTAGCTGGAGTGGGTAGGGGAGGAGAGACAAAAGCGAGCAAGGCAAAAAGTCAGAGCAAGCACCCCTTGCTGAGGAAGGAAGGAAGGATTTATTTATTTATTTATTTATTTATTTGGAGTGCTTGTATGCCGCCCCATTCGCATAAGCCTCGGGACGGCTTCCAACAAATAAATAACAATATACAAAAATATACAGAATTGGAAACATCGCGGAGTTAGATAAAAGGAATAATTAATTTAACAATCAATTAAAATAACATTTAAATAAAAAGGTCTTGGCCTGGTGCCGAAAAGCAAATAATGGCGGCGCCAGGTGGACCTCTCTGGGGAGCACATTCCACAGATGGGGCGCCACCGTAGAGAAGGCCCTCCTCCGGGTACTCACCACCTAATTTCCTTCATGGAGGGTTCCCAGAGAAGGGCCTCTGCCGTTGATCTTAGAGGGCAGGAGGGCAAGTATGGGCAGATGCTCTTGCCTGAAGCAGCAACCTCACCAGTAACCTGGGAAGCCACCTGGAAGGGTTTTGATGGGTGGAGCTTCTAGAAATCAGAAATGCAGGACACTTTGTCTCCTTTCTGCAAAAAGACCAGGCCTTTTACTCTCCTTCCTCTGCCTTTTTTGCAAAAGCAGGCCAGGCATCTCCTGCACCCATCCATGCAGCTGCTTTATCTTCCTTACACACACAAGTTGCCTTCAACATGCTAACACATGAAGAGGAGGAGTGAAAAGGCTGCGTAGTAATGAGTACCTGAGCTCTGCTGGCCAGCAAAGCACCCAGAATGGCCAAAATGCTAGTATGGTGGGTAAGACCAAGAGAGGGCTGACAGAAGAAACCAAGGAGACCAGAAGAGGCAGGAAGAACATGAGGAAAAATGCATTGAGGGTGATAGCAGTAAATAAGCAGGTTGGGGGGCTGCACAGAAAGAGCTTGGGGGCTGCAGGTTGGGCACCCCTGCTCTAATCTATACCTGGTAAATGGGCTTGGGAGTTACTTCTTCTGGCAGCAGAGACATTTTACGTGGTGAATATAGCAGTGTGTGGAGATTAAGACCAGCCTACTGGAGATTTACTGCTGCATAAAGTCAAACCCTCCATTATCTTCTGCATATGTCTTCACATGTTCACTGAAACCTCTCATGTTTATGTTTTGTCACAGCGCAACAACATATGAACCACCAGTCTTGAAGAGGATTAAATGCCATTGCACAAAGCAGCATTTGGACTTCCCGCCTCAGCTGCTAAAACTCCTTGTGCCTGCTCTGTTGACATACTGATCCAGTGCAGGCTGTAGTGCTGCCAGGATGGCTCATGAATCACTTATCACTAATCCTGTCCATTTTCTCCTTGCATAAGACAGCAAAAAAACTCTGCTAGTAGAGCAGTATTTCTTCCCTTTTGCACAGATGACAAGGCTCAAATCAGCTTGCACCACTGACACAAAACATCCACTCACGGCACTAGCTCCTAAAAAAAGAGAAATCCTCAAAATGGGATGTGAGTGGGCAGCTACATAGTTCCTTGCCTCTGCAACCTATTGCCCTGCTGGTGGACTTAGAAAAAGATCTTATGATCCCGTGCCCTCCCTTGCTGTTATGTACACCAAATCTTCCTGCACAGCAAAAGAGAAGGATGGCATATCTAGCCAAAGGGATGTCTCTCTGGAAGTGATTGACAGGGGTAGAATTTATGATTCAGGCAAGCACATTAGCCTGCACTAATAGGCCTGATTGTCAAACTCTTGTAGAACCATCCTTCATACAGAACCAGAACATTTCCTGCTGAACACTGTAAGTTTTGTAGACTTTCATGAATGATTGCTTTCCCATCCCCCTCCAGGTCTGCATCAATTAAATGGCAAGAGGTGTGTGTCTGTGTGGGTGGGAGATAACGGAGCTTCCCAGTTTTCAAACTGGCTCACTAACACAGGCAGTTTTAAAGCATATCGTGAGTTTTAAAGATGAGAGCGATGAAGAAAGAAATGTAGGAAATTACACCACTTACTTTCGCTAGCCCTAAGCACCAGATTTACCTTCAACTTCCCTGCTAACACCGTGGAAGCCTTTTTAGCATACAGATTGCATTCCTATGATAGCTTTCTGAGCTGCTTCCACATTTCTCTCCGAGGGACTGTTTAGTAAACAGCAGTCTTCGGCTCCTGGTGCCAGGACTTCATTAATGGGCACTTGAAAGTTGAAAGGGCGACTGATTAGCAGGCAGATTGAGCTGGAATGTTCTCCGCATTCCCCCACAAAAGGAAGTCCCAGCCTCACAGATTTAGGGAAAGGGCTGAGAAGTTTTTCGTATACATAACAATGACCTTTCTTGTTCAACACCCTGCCCGCCCGCCCGCCCTACCTTTAGGCAAACCTATAAACAACAGATATAAAAAGGAGGCTTCAGCTTAAGTCAGCTCGCTCCTCCCAGCCGTCCTCGCCTCCAGGCTTGCACCGGCAGGCACTGTTAAAATTCCAGCACCTTCTTCACCTGACCCCTCCCCTCAACTCCTGCTATGATCGCCCTTCTCCATCTCCGCCCCCCACCGCCCCAGAGCGACACTCTAAACCCTGCCCTCTGATCCCAGAACAGCTGCTGAAAGAAGAGGCAGCACGGATCTATAGATCTATGCCAGCTACTCTGTACACACGTTGCAGACGGACGAAGCAAGCATACTCGCGAAGGCGCGCGCGCGCGCAGCGCTGTCTGTCCGTCTCCACGTTTGATCAGCAGCAGCCCAGAAGCAGCTCCGCCTTCTCCCGGCTGGAGTTTGAATGACCGTTCAGGGTAGCGAATCCGCCCTTTCATTGAACCTCGAGGGCGGGCCATCTGGCTCAGCTCAGCCAGTCGAAGGCTCTCCTTTGCAACACGATGGCTTTTGGCCGTAAGGGAGGAGGAGGGGGAGGCGGCGGCGGCGGCGGCGGCGGAGCAAGTGGGACGAGCCAGGAGGCGGGGCAGGAGTTTAGGAAGAGGAGGGATGGCTGTCATCAATGAAGTCATATTCATAATCTAGTTCCTCTCGCTGGATCTGTACTCCGGATGACTCATAGAGAGGAGAGATCTAGCACACCACTCTTCCTGAGCAAGGTAAATATTGCTTACAACTCCTTCCTCCCACCTCTCTCCTAATCATCCATCTTTTGCTTTTCTCTGGCTTCGCCTTCACCGCTTGTTTGGGAATTGGGGATGGGTGGGGGGCGCGCGAGGATAAATTAGTTAGCCTTTGACGGTGCTTCTCTCTCTTTCCCTAAAGAAAATAAAATACCCCAGGCAGGCACTCCTATCCCCCCGCCACCTGCCCACACCCAAGTCTCCACTAGTAACCCCTGCCTTCAATATTCATGCCGTCTTTCTTCCCAGGCCTCCAAAAATCAGAAGAAAGTTTCAGATCGCGACCATCGTTCATTTTCATATATCAAAGACAGCTGCTGGATCGTGACATTTCATAACAGGGGAGCATAGCAGAACCGCTGACTTTGTGAGTCAGCTGAACCTAGACAGAAGGTCGAGAGACTGCACGTTGCAAGAGAGGGCTGTGGAAACGCAGGCGATGGGTAGAAGCCAGGCAGCAGTAAATAATCAGCAGCTCCGGGTGTTTTGCTCCTAAATGGAGCTTAAAAAAAAAGCAAGAAAAGAAAGTGTGTGTGTGTGTGTGTGTAGGGGGAGACTCTGGGCAACCAGGCAAGAAAAAGAGAGCGAGACAACGAGAGCGGGAGAGCCAGAAATAGATTGCAAGAAGCTACAAGCACGCCAGTAGAAGCTTGTCTGCTACGATGGGGCCGGTAGGTTGGGTATGTCTTTTTTTCCCTGTGCTTTGATTGACTGAGCTGTATTTTGGCGGCTATAAATAAGGATGGTATTGGGAGGGAGATAATCCCGAATGTGGGCAACTACAGGGAGGTTCTGCTCGGGGAAGATGGATCTGCCTGTAGCCGGCGCTGCTCGGTGCGCTGGAAGTTCGTGTAGCGTCCTGCCTTGAAAAAGGAGAGCACGGAAGCACGGGAACGTTTGGAAGGGGCAGGGGGTTGTTGCTGCATGGGATCTCCCTTCCCCCCGCCGCCTGCCGCTGCTCCAGTTCAGTCGCGGAGTTTTGAGCTGCGGCCGCGGAAGGGTGAAGCAAGACGGAAGGGGGGTTGGCTCGTTAAAGAAGCTGCATTAACCAGCCATGCCAAGCAGGCCATGATCCGGATAATCTTCCTGTCTGTCACAAGCACCATACACCCGAGGGGAGGGCGCCGGCGGTGGTGGGGGAGGACTGGGGAAGCCGGGACTTGATTAGCCAGCGATCGCTGTCCTCGTTCGATTCCACTTTGGCCTCTCCAAACACATACACACGTATATAGCTAGATGGGTGGCTCTGTTGGTTTCAAGTGCACAGACGGCGTGCTGTTCTGCTGGGAAGGTGTCGCGATGCGTGTCCCAAAATAGCCTGGCTTAACCAGACCCTCCCGCCCCTCCCCGACGAAAGCAGCCCCCCTCCTTTGCAGCAGAAATTCACGCCGCGGTCTTTTCCTTTGATTATCAACACGCTCTGTTTCCGGCGAAGGACTGGGAAACCGTCGTCGAGCACTTATTTATTTTGAAAGGCGTTGTGCGCGAACGCGCATAACGCAAAACAAACATCTGGGGCTGGGTCGTGCCCCCCAGATTGGAGCCGGGAGTCTCATCGCTCGCCATGATTATTTTTTGTTGTTGTTGCTCCGCCGGGAAAGGGGAGGGGGGAAAAGTTTTTTTGCTTGATGATTAAGTGCGGAGAGGAGGAGAGGAATTCGAGGCGAATGCTGCAGTTTGCTCCTGGTCGCTTGAGTGAGACCGGAGGAGTAGGAGGACAGCTGGAGCCAGCCTCTCTGCCTGAGCTTGCTGCTGCTTGGAGAGAGGAAGAGGCGAGGTTTCGCGCTGGTTGGGGTGGATTCCCCCTCCCGTGCATGCTCGGCAGTGCAGAGAATCAGGAAGTCGCAGCAGTCGAATAGGACTCTCACCCTCATACACAGACATGTTTGATCAGCATGACACGATGACGGAGAGAAGATAGGCCTAGTTTTGCCATGCGAGCTCTCCGTCCGCGCATCTGGCACCGAACCCTCCGTGTGCCTGCCTAAATCTCCTTTTCCGGCATCACTTCTGAAAGGTAAATGTCTCGCTCTTTCTCTCCGCAGTCGTTACTTTGGGAACAGAGAGGAGGAACCGGGGGAAGGAAATACTAGCGAAGCGGAGTTGGGTGTTTTCCAACGATTTTTTTTTTTGAGGGGGGGAGGAAGAAAGTCGAAAACTTTTAAAAATAGCTCTGCCAAATGTATGCATTGCTGCTCGTTTCTTTCCTCTCGGGCGTGTACGGGTCGAAGCGGCAGGATGTGTTGCAAACAGAAAGTTGAGGCCTATGTAGTCTGCAAAACTCCTGGAAGAGTCTTTCTTGCGTTTTAAAATCAACCGTTTGCGAATTAGAGCGGCGAAATGCGCGTGGTATCATGATCAAGTATGGTTATGTGTACCGTGTGGGGAATTTGGGGGAATGTTTCATTTCTGAAAAAATAG
This sequence comes from Varanus komodoensis, assembly GCF_004798865.1. NCBI lineage: Eukaryota > Metazoa > Chordata > Lepidosauria > Squamata > Varanidae > Varanus > Varanus komodoensis. The sequence goes on from NW_025336087.1 coordinate 50,966,348, forward strand.
GTTTTAAATCCCAAGTTAGGAAACACATGTTCTTGTTGCCTCCGCGTTTCTGCCAGTGTATATTGTACAAAGCCTTATGAAAGAGTCTCTGAGTCCTCCATTTGTTTCAGGCACAATTATGAGAGCGTTGGGTTCTGAAGTGTTTCATCTACATCATATTACCAGCAATTTACAACAGACAAGAGTGGTTGATTAACTACTCTTGGTACGGTGCTTTTAAGGCAATGAGACATAGTAACCGCTTTCTGTGCTTGCATCTTAAATGTGATTATGTCATTGTAGTTCTGCACAGTTTAATTTAAATAAAAATCAAAAATTGAAAGTTGGGAAGTTTTGCAGACTTTAGATTTAACTAATTTGCATAAAATTGTAGCCATGGATCCTTGAATTTCTCGGTGAGATAACTTAAGTATTGTGTTTCAACTGTGTGTGTGTGTGGGGGAAAACACAGCACGGGGGGCTATGTACTTAACATGGTATTTGACATTTGCAGCATTGTTCTCTGGCCTTCGTGCTTTTGTGTGGCCAGCCACTAACTCCTAAGGTCTAGACAATGAATGTAAGCCAGTCTTCCATTCCTTTAGTACTATAACAGCTACATGTTAGGAGGTGGGGCAGCTTTTGCTGTGTGAGTTAGTGTATTGTTATGCAAATTTAGGCACACTTTCTCTTTATGAACCTAATTGCCCTGTTCTTGTATCCCCCCCACCCTTTTCTCTTCTATAGTCCCTTTGTTACTGCAGGGACTATAGCAGAAGGAGAGAATTAGGGACAGATTTTTATGTCCATCTGCAATTCATCAGATGTATGAAACAAAGAAAAATATCAGTTAAGAGCATTTTACAGCAAATTCAAAGTTAAGTGTATCATGGAACAGAAGAGGGCTCAACAGAGGTGAAAGTAATGCTTCATTAATAAGTGTTTCTCCCCAGTCATGTGCACACTTCAAGACTAACTATATTGTAAGATTTCATAGAATCTAGGCACCACCAGCGCATGTTCAAAGCAGCCTTAGATCTCTTCTTTTGTTCACTTCTAAAGTGAATGGTGAGCATTCCTTGTCAAATTTGAAGAGTGCTGTGACCAACACCTGAGATTTGAGACTGACAAGAAAAATCTTTCAGTTCACATTTCCTATGTTTAATGTTGATGTTCTGTTTAATATATTCTTTACAAAAGTTTAACTGAAATTAATATCTCTTCCATATGCACTTTTGCTTGACTTTGAAGTTCAGATCAGAAGGTAGATAGGGTTTGTGTTTGTGTATGTAGTTTTGTCTGTACTTTTTTTTTTTCAGACAATTGTGTTCCTGATTTTTATTTTTGTAACTTCAGTGATCCATGCATGGATACTTCTCAGTTGGCAACAAATGGACATGAATTTATTTCTATTGTATTCTTGTGGTTTTTGTTAATTTAAAGATAAGTGTGTATTAAGCAGGGTGATTTCCACCTTCTTGCCTAGAGATTGTCAGTTAACATTTTTCAGTGCAAGTATTCATGATGCCAAATCTTAAGGAGTTTTAAGGAGATAATATCTGAAATCATCTTATGTTAGAACCCATAATTGTTCATATCTGCACAAAAAAAGGTTGGGATACAATCAAGTTCCTTTTTAAAAGCTGTGTAAAGTTTTTCTTCCTACTATGATGTAGAAGGGATTCATGCCCAAGTTGAAGATACCTTTTTAAATGTACTACTGCAAGGGCACAATGCTATGCATATTCAGATAGAAAATACCATTGCTGACTGGGGAATGCTGGGAGCTGTAGTACTGTTTTCTGTCTAAACATGTGTAGGATTGTGCCTTCATGTAGTATTATCAGACTGCATGAGATGGCCCTTCCCTTCCAAAGCTCTCTTCATTCTAACCTAAAACCCTCAGTGTGTTCTTTGCACTTAAACATGCTCCTCTTGTACTGTTCCTTTCCCACCTGTCTGCTGTTTGTTCTATCCCTTAAGCTATTCCTACCTTTTACTTTTATAGAAGTACTCTGCATGAGCCACAGTGCCGTATTGAAGTAACTATGTTTACAGCAATCAGGAAAAGTGCACAGCCTTACTCTTGCTTTTTGATAATTGCCATGGTGGATCATAACCCACAGTCTTTGGAAACCTGAGTCCTGACTTGCTTATAAGTCTGTTCACAATATTATGTGCAAAATTATTTGTCTCCCATGGTGCTTCTTACTCACCCTCTAGGGGGCCTGTCCCCAGTCTGCAAAGCCCTGATTGCTCTCACAAACAATAATTATTTTACCACATATAAAATGCATCGTTAGTGTAGTGTAGGCTGTAATATAAAGTGGGTAGTAAAGCAGCTTCTAAGACTGCCCAGACCAAAGGCGAAAGCAGTTTCCAACTCTGTATGCCTAGATATATCCGTGTCTCCTAGCATAGAATGTGAAGTAGATTTGGCAAGCTGCTCACTTGGAATGATTTGTTGCTTGCTCCAAATGAGTGGCTGACTACAATGCTGTCCCAGTGTTCTTGCAACATTGATGTTGCTGCCAAAAACAATCCTTTCCTGGTGGCCAGGGCTCTATGAAGCTGAAGGAATTAATGTTTGAATTCACCTCCTAGAATGGCCTCTGAATTGCATTTGGAGTACCTTCTCTAATCCTGCCCAGTCAGCTGCATAAATATTTGGCTCTAGACCCAGTATTCCGCATCCCACATCAGAGTACACATATGCAACCTTCAGGGACTGCAGATAGAAGGGTATACCTGCTGATTAGACCATTTGATCTTGGCCCACTGAAGGATAACATGGCAATTCTCATTAGATTCCGGGTATTTGAGTTTAACTGCAAACAATCCATTCTTCTGAAAGAAGACCTATATTCAAAGAAAATGGGAAACCAGAAATGGTTTCTTTTTCTGATGCCAGAACTCCTCAAGTTTAGAGATATGTATCAGGATGCAGTTGGAGAAGTAGTTGAAAGAGAAATTGCCAAAAAAATAAATAAATCTGAATTGCAGCTTTTAAGTATTCAAGTAATTATTACATTCAGTTTTGAAAGGTGAATTAAAATTTGGAGCATTAATGACTAATGATAGAGAATTATGTTGTAGTCATAGCCTTATGCCATTGGAACTGCTCTTGAACCTCTTATGTCAAGATTGCAGACTTAGAATTAGGCTTTATTCTGTTTATTATATTTCTACACTTCCCATCAGCCAAAAGGCTTCCTGGACACGTCACAAAATCAAAAGATACAATAATATAAAACAGTCATTATAAAATCACAATAATGCAATTAGTATAAAATGCAATAAGAGAATGAAACAATGGTCAACGCTACTGCAACTTCAGCTAAATTGATCTGGACTACAGTAGTAAAATATAGTAAAAATGGAAATAGGAGTCTAACAAAGGAAGAAACAAAGAGTAGGCTCCTCTTTGAGGAGCTGACACAACTGAGAAGGCCCTTCCCTTAATAGCCACCCTCCTTGCTTTCTTTGGAGGAGCTTTCTGAGAAGAACCTCCAGTGATGAACTTAGGGTTTGAGTGGGGAGGAGGAGGAGGAGAAGCATTCCTTCAGATAACCTGGGCCCAAACTGGTTAGGGCTTTAAATGTTAATGTTAGCACTTTGGTTACTGATTGAAGTCTGTGATTCTGTGTAATTGATGGAGGACTGATGTAATGTGTTCTTGCCAGCCAGTGCTGATTAGCAGCCTTGCTGCTCTAGCTGGAACCAGCTGAAGTCTCCAGACTGTTTTCAAAACCAGCCCCATGCAGAGCACGCTAAAATAGTTCAAATGAGAGGTTACCAGAGCATGGATCACTGTTGCTAGGCTCTGCTTGTCCAGATAGGGTCATAAGCAGCCTAAGCTGATAAAAGCCACTCATTGTCACTGAGTCTACCTGTGACTCCAACAACAATTCAGGGTCCAGGAGCACCCCCAGACTGCTAACCCTGACTTTAGGGAGAGTGCAACCCCTTTCAGTATAGGTTTAATAGCTCCCAACTGGACAGATAAACCATCTATCAATAGTACCTCCATCTTGTCTGGATTGAGTCTCAGTTTGTTGGCCCTCATCCAGTCCTTTACTACACCCAGGCACTGATTCAGAACAGCCACTGCCTCACCTGAATTTCATGAAAAAGAGAGGTAGAGCTGAGTGTCATCTGCATATTTGTGACACTTCAGCCTATACCTCTGGATGAACTCTCCAAGCGCTTTCATGTAGATGTTAAAGAACATGGGGGATAAAATAGATCCCTGCAGTACTCTATGGCATAATAGCCATAGTGCAGAGGAATAATCCTCCAGCACTCCCCCTGTTTCTTTCTCAGCCATTTCTGTTCCAAATCCAGACACAGCTTCCTTTAAAGAGGCTGATACCACTCTCTCCTTCAAGGATGCATTCACAGCCTCCTGGATCCAGGTACGAATCCCTCACTTGGTTTGAGTAATCAGCCATGATGGGCAAGGGTCAAGCATACAGGTGATGAGCTGAACCTGCCCAAGCACCTTGTCCACATCCTCATGCCTCAGCAACTGAAATTCATTCAACAAATGGGATCAGATGATGCAGTGGCTACCTCTGTTAAAGAAACTGCATCAACTTCTGCATCATCAGTAGGGTCCAATTCATGGTGAATCCAAGCAATTTTATTCTCATCCTGCTGTGCAAATTCATCACAGAGGGTTGTACGGTATTTTTGTCTGGACTTGATTGTAAAAGGCCTTGAATCACTCAGAAGAGCTTTGCTGGATAGCACTGAGAGGACACACTGCTGCTGGAACAGGAATGCCTCTTTGCCACCCTCATTGCCATGGATTAGGCCCAGTAATGGGCTCTAACCCTTGTTTGGTTGGATTCTTAACTGTAATTCATTTTAAACTCCCAGGCCTTCAGTTCTTGCAGTGACCTATTATATTAATTACAGTACAACATTATATTCTTTTATTGCTTATGGTACAGTTTAGATATTAATGACTTCCTCTTTTGGGGGGCTAACAAAATTTAAGAATTTTATATTGAATCTTCACACACCTGTGGATAATACTGCACTGAATGTTTGCATGCTGATTTTTTTTTTTTTTGGTGGAGAAGTGTGCTTGCAAGGAGGTGAAGTGTGAAATAGTTTCTGATTACTTTTTTTCACTTCACAGTGAGTGTTTTTCAGGGATGTTGCTGCTTTTGCATTATTTCCAAAGAGATCCTAGTCAGTTGGGGGTTATATGGTTAACCTGATGATCTTGTTTAACACTTCAGATGTGGCAATGCGAATGACACACAAAGCCAGTTCAGAAGAAAGTAATGCTTGCTTTTCAACATGTATGGATATTGAAATGTACCAATATGTACTGGTAGCATGGCTGCTATTCCCAAAAGATGTCTAGGGGAACAGGAAGGCAGCTCTCTGATAAGTAGTTCATCTTGTAATTCAAACCCTTAAACATGAAGAATCATCAAAAGGAGGTGATTCTCTCTTTCTTGCAGAGAACAACAACGTTCTGAGAAAGTGGTCTCTTCTCTATTTCAGCTTTTTAATGTTACAATCACATGCTTCACTAAAAACACAACACATCCAAAAATACACAAAAACCTAAGCAGAATGGTATTTTGGTATAGGATTATAATAGTGTTATTATGAAGTGTTCTGTGTGGCAGGTTTTGCACTTAGTGCCTTGAGTCATCATCTCTTTCATTAGGGGTAAATAGCCCTTGAATGTGTATCTTAAATAATGTAGCTGAGAAGCAAATTTAGGATTGTTTGCTGGCTTGTGCTTATGTGAAACAACAGAACATTGGGCCCTTTTAAATTGGTTAAAGGGCAACCATTTTTGTCACATCCACTTTTACATTGCTACAGGGGTCCTCAAACTTTTCCACCAGGGGGCCAGTTGAAAGCTGCCATTGCTGGGTGCAGGCTGGAAAGGTGGTGCTGGTGGTGTGTGTGGGCCAGGCTGGGGGTGGCACGTGCACATGCGGGGTGCGCAGTGAGGGGAGGGGAGGGGAGGTGGGGGTGAGCACACACCGTGAGGTGGGCACATGAGGCAGTGGCTTGCTCGCTTGGAGATTGTTTTCTCCGAGCGAGCAAATGGCTGCCTCCCTGCGCGTTGGGCAAGGTGGGCAGTGGCGCACGCATGCGTGTGGTGAGTCCGATTGGGCATGGCGGGCCTGATAAATGGACATGGTGGCCCAGATCCGGTCCCTGGGCCGTAGTTTGAGGAGCCATGCATTACTACTTATTAGATCCAGAGGTGCAGTTTCTATGCTTTCCAAAATCTGTGTGAGACAGATACCCGGTAGAAGCTCAGTTTAGATTTACTCTATCTAAAGAATTGATTTGTACTTCTGGCACCTTCAGTTCTTTTGCATGGCAATCAAATAATTCGATATTTTCACTGTTGGGCCCCTTGGATGTGTGGTTGATTTTGGATTCCATAGTGGATCTGAATTTGCTTTTCTTTTGAAAAGTGTTATTTTGTCTGTTCCTGTTATGGACATTGTATCTGTGCTACCCTGTCATAACTGCCATTTAGTTTTGGGGAGCAACTGAGTGTCTCTCACAGGCTTTGGCAGTACTTGATGCTGGCATCCTTCACTGTAGTTGTGCGGATTGTGAGTATTAATTATGGGTAACAATAATTGCACAGGACATATCTTCTCACTAAAATGTGCTGAATCTGATACAGATTTATTATGCTTCTCCCAGGCAATTTAAATGAAACCTTGCAAAAGGGTGCAGTTGTCTGGTAGTGGTAAATAGTGACTTATAAATTTAAAAGTAGATTGGTAAGACTGATGCTTAGTATTAAGCCAGAAACCTAGCATGTCATACTGGCTTGGGATTAGTGTTATAAATGAGAAACTTCACTTGATAGCTACCATGTTTTGAGGAAAAAAAACACTTCAAGTTTTCTTATTTTATGTGACTTTTTGTAAGTCAGGCAATAATTGACATACCTTCATAATCTGTGATAGATCTTTACTGATGGTGCCTTAATATGGCGTAAATAATGTGTTTTCCTCATTTCCCTGTAGCTTTACTGTTGATTGAAAGAGAAGACGAAGAGTAAATGTCTACACCAACAGATCCTGGTGCAATGCCTCATCCTGGCCCCTCCCCAGGGCCAGGGCCATCTCCAGGACCTATACTAGGTCCCAGTCCAGGACCAGGCCCTTCACCAAGTTCAGTACATAGCATGATGGGACCAAGTCCTGGACCCCCAAGTGTTCCACATACAATGCCAAATATTGGACCAAGTGATTACTCGCAAGATGGCATGCACCAAATGAACAAAGTAAGTATTTCTTTGAATTAGAATGCTTGGGTTTTACTCACAAAGAGCACATTCAACAAGCTGGGATTATAGTTTTGCATTCCTCAATATTATAGTCTGTTTTATGTTATCCAAGCAAATGGGTAGAGATATGTGGTTTTTTTCATTTATTTATTTATAGCTTTGATATACTGTCTATCTACTACAGTCTCAGGATGGTAGATTTATGTCCTACCTTTTTCATTTCTTTTTTAAAGAACTCAAGTGGCTCACATAATTCCCCTCTTCCTCCTCTGTTTTCCCTTACAACAACAACCCTGTGAGGTAGGTTGGGCTGAGAGTTTTTATGACTGGCCCAAAGCTCACCCGGCTGCATGGCTGAGTATGGGGTAGACTCCATGTCACCTGAGACCCAGTACAGTGCTCTTAATCACTACATCTCACTTGCCCTCTCTACTGAATAACATTTTTATAGAGCACAGATTTTGAGGGTATTGTTGTGGTTTGGGCTGTAGTCCTATGCACATTTGGGAGAGTCTGCCTAGATTCATCGGGACTTACTTTTGAATAGACATTTACCAGAGGCACTGTAAATTCTTCTTTGTGATTTCCGTGTATTGTACATAAGGACTCTGTGCCTTTGTGGAACCTATCATTGGGAAGCTTTTATATTTCGTTTGGGCTGGAGCCCCTCACCGTCCTATTCCAGGAGTGCAACGGTGGGCCTCCCACCAATTCCCTCAGTTTCTTTTTGACCACTATTGAGCCTAGATTGGGAAGTGCTTCTCATTTCACCTTGAGTATCCTAGTCCTTTTCACTTTTTCTCTCTGAACCTCTCCAAATGTCTAAATTGTCCTATTCTTTTACCCTTACTCTTAAAAAACCCTACAAAAATATATTTCTGCCCACTTTTCTCTCCATTTCCCCGTCACATTCTCTACTGAACCACGCCATTCTGTCCTTTCCCTTTTTCTTGCCTTCCCCATCTTCCATGAAGTTGATGGCACTGTTCTGAAAATGCATCCACTGCAACAGCAGACTCCCTCTGATGGATGGTCACTCCTTCTGCCTACTCTGCTTGGTGAGGGACATATCGTCGTCTTCTTGATCAACCTCTGTGTACCATCATCAAGGGACCTCTCTCATGCCACAAAGGAGCCAATGCCACGAAGGCCTAACATTCCAGAACTGGAGGGACACCAGTACAGATACCACTTTATCTTTACTGAATAGAACTGTGCCTCAAACTGGTCGCCATCCCCTTGCTAGGGTCCACTGCAACAATCTCTGAATCCAGTGGATCTGGAATTGCCAGGAGACCTACATCTCATCTTCCTGGAGATGCTTGCCATACAAAAGGCTATGATCACCTTCTAGTCATTCCTACAGGGCCACCACATTCAGATAAACATGGACAACATGGCCATGATCTTTCATATCAACAGACATGTGGAATTCCCTCAGTCGACCTGTTCACCACACCCAGCAACATGACTTGTGAGAGCTTTTGATCCCAAGTGGGATAGGGAGCAGGATTCCTGGGAGATGTCTTCTTCCTCCAGTGGTGGGGGATACTATTCTACTGCTTCCTTTCCCTTGATCAGGAGGGAACTAATCATCCCCTGGAGACAACCAGAGGACCTTCCACTCTCCCATGGGACCTTCCATCAGCTCCCAGGTGCACCATCAGCTGGGTTCACCTGATCTTACTGGACCAGGACCAAGTCGCCCATCCAATACTGGGACCCTGCACTTCATGGCATGATGCATCATTTTGTATGTTATAAACCAGAGACTCTACCTTAGAAGGTCTATCCATGATGCTATTTTCTAGCCATCAACGAGGAAGTCCTACCTAGCAAAGTGGAATGCCTTCTTTACTTTTGTGTGCCAGTAGAACATCCTTCTGTAAGATACCACATTGAGTGGATCCTCTACTTCCTGCTATCACTCTTTCAAAACAAACAAACAAAACGGACTGAAACGCACCTCCATCAATCTCCTCTTTCCATGCACCGGTACAGGGAGCCTCAGTCTTTGTATACTCTCTAGCTTACCAGTTTCCACTGGGCCTCCAGAACCTGGTCCCCACCATCTGCCCTGTCACACTAGCATGGAGCGTCTCAGTTGTACTGCAGGCCACTGACTACAACTGACCCCTGCCTGCTCTCCTGGAAGGTCATCTTCTAGTGGCTATCGTGATGACCAGGCATGCCAGTGAACTGTGCACCCTCAGAGTAGATCCCCCTTCCATGTGGGTTTCTTCAAGTGGTCATTCACAGAACCCACCCACTGGCTCCACTTGGTGTTGTCCCTTTGACAATCACCCCCTTGACTACAAGAGATGCACAGGGGCTAGAGCAGGTTGGCATAACACTTCTCCGTTGGTCCTGGAACCTATGGTGGTCTCATTGGAACTGAGGAAATGGGCAGGAGCCCCTTCCATCCACCTTGGAACAGGAAGGGGAGGGACTCTCACCCAGTCAAATGTTTAGCTATAGTGGCTTCCCAAGGATAGGCTCCACACAGGTGCAAAGCCCATATGTGTGACTGCACAGATGACCACTCAAAGAACAACAGTTACATTTAAGCCACCTGCATTTTTCTTTCAAAGAAAGCTACATTTTAGAAAATAGGATCAGGACAAAAATACACTAAGGCTAAAAAATACTTACCGGGAGCCAAGTTCTACAAAATTCTGTGGAATATCTGCAGCCAGGATCCAAACATTAGAAACACTGCTATGTTCCTTGTATGGGCTTGTAAGCTGCATGATCCTGTGTCTGTCTAGACAGAAGAAAAAGCTTGGCTGGGAGTGCCGGAAGGAGTTGTGGGAACTTTTTCTGTTTAAACATGTGATGAATGTACACTGAGAGAGGGAAGATTTAGTAAATTGAAGATGGACAATTTACTTTGTTTCTTTTCTCTCCCTGTACTGCACAAATGGCTGATATAGTCATGTGTATTCAGATGGATTATTATTTTGGGTCTTTTCAATTTTGGAAAAACTGAGTTTGTATGTCCCTTATATCCTACTCCTTAAATTAATTTAATGGACGCAAGTCCCACAGGTGACTGACTTCCTATGAAGAGCTCATTTTGTTCCTGCAAAAATATGGCATTCCTCATTCATTGTGGGCAATAGCTCTACATTTGTCATGAGGAGGCATCAAAGAGATATTTCCCACATACTGTAGAGGTGTTTTGACATTGTGTGGAAAGGTAGCCCCATTAATGAGCTCCAGTGCAATAACCTGATGGATCAGGGCTAATAAAAATATGGTGGGGTGTTAAGTGTTTTCTTTTGGTTGTGACCCCAAAGGGTAAAACCATTCAGAAATAGAGGTTTTGTACTTTGTATGTTACTGTGCTCGTTCATTGCAAGTTTTGTTTCTGAACTAATCTGCATACGCTGCAGTTTATCATGTTGTTTGGAGTGTGCATTTCAAGTGCGTTTAATGGTACTTGTTTTGAAATTATTCATCTGATTAGTGTACTTCTGAGACTTAGAAATTTTACAAAGCTGTAGGAACAGCGTGTGTCTTAATAATTGGGGTATGGCATAACTTAGGAGTAGACATCCTGATATATTCCAGATGTTGTGAACTACAATCGCCATAAGCCTCTGTGAGCATGGCCAGGGGTCAAGGATTATGGGAACTGGAGTCCCAAATCATCTGAAGGGCACCATGTTGTCTATTCCCAATGTAGGAAGCACAGTGGTTCATTGCAGGCTGGTAGTTTATTTAGTACTTTTAAGTTCTACAAATCCAAACACAAGCTCCTTTACTTGCTTCTAGGTCCTATCGATTTCAGTGACTTACAGTCATAAGTAAACCTAAGGAAATTTATTAGGAAGTAGGTCCCATTGAACTAATTGGCAGGCTCTGAGCAGTTTGCTTGCTGCATCAAGTGTATTGTTGCACTTGGACAAGCATTACAAACAGCAGGCCTCTTCCTAATTTTGAAGATTAAGATGTAGAGATGGTGATCCTGGTAGTTTTGTGGCAGTCTCCACTACTTTCCAAGCTCCAGGTTGGCAGGAAGGCTGTTGTTGCTGTGGTCCCTAGCACACCTTGCCTTGGAACAACCAAACAGCTGCATTTCCCACTGGGGCACTTTCTTGGCCACCCTGAGCAAGGCACCTAATGCAGTATGCCTCTTGAGTGGCTAAGCCACTGGGTGCCCTAGCAAATCCTTCAGAGCAAGAAGGTTTGGAGGGAGATTTTCCTGGAGAGCAGTCAGTGTGGCATTTTTTTTTTTTTTTTGCAGAAGAGAGAAGTAAATTGCAGGTGGCTGCAATTTTTGGCTTGGCTAGTAAGGCCAGCCAAAAATGGTTGATTCCTGCTCTTTAGGATTTACATATTGAATTGTGCACCATTTTAACTTATTGAGATGGGAAAGAGGGGGAGCTTGATTTCAGGGAAGAGTGCCCTACCAACTGGCCATTGATACCTTCATTTGCTATTTAGGCAGATTCATTAATTGTCCATTTTGAAAAAAACTTTGGAACTCCATAACCCTTTACTTTTAGATAGAAGTTGACGTTCATAGGGAGAAGGGGCCAACAAAAATGTTTTTGTACACCATAGTAACATTATATGCTGACTCTTCAACTAGAGACCTCACTGTTGTGCTGTTTATTTCTTTTAGTTACTTCTAACTTGTCTTTTGGCCTTATTGTTAAACAAACAAAGAGGCATCGGGATAATGATTATGAAAATTCCTTTAAGTGACTTAATGCTGTAGATAATCTGCTGGGACAGATTGAATTGTACCTACCACTGTGCCAACCAAATAAACCTTGTTGATTAATTGCTATTTTAAAGTAGTAAGTGATATTATTCTAGCGGCTGTGATCCTTAATTTGGTCCTGCTGGCATGTGCATTTTCTGAACAAAGTTTTTCCTGTTGAGAAGACCCTCATACCAATGGAAAATGAAATGTAGACAGTGATTTTCACTAATATCCCCTTCCTCTTGCAGTCCCTTGCACTACCCCATCTCCAGAATGCTGAGGTCTCCTCTGGAACAGTGTGGGGAGGTGCAATCAGTAGGAACTCTGCTTGATTTTAGTCTTGCTTTTTGCTAACAGAAGCCTAGCTAGGACTGTTCTTTTAAAAAATGTAGTTCTGGGACTTGCCTTCTGCTGATTAATGTCTGCTAACCTGATTATTTATATTTAGTAAGCCATTCACATACCATTTATATTGATGACTTCAATGAAACTCCTGTCATGATGTCTTCATAGAATGGCTTTTACAATACATGATTTGCTGACTTTTCCCTGCAATAAGAATAGTGTATGGAGAAAATAGGTATTTGATTGGGAATTGCACAGTTTTTTCCCTTTGCAATGATTTCTTTCTCTGTAAAAGTTAATTAATTTGCAGTTTACATAAATTATCCAGCCAAACCTGACCACTTCAAAATCAGTGGAGAAGTTCACACAACACAATAGCTCACTGTGGGTTACTTACCCTACACTGTGAGGTTGAAGCCTGTGTGACCACCATTTTTATATGCAACCCGCCCCCCAACACACACACACAACATAGGGTTGTCATGCAAACCTGGTGAACTTGGATTATGTGAAGGTTGATCAACCCTCACCAAATTATGGTCTGTTTCATTTAACCTCACATAACTCATGCTATACAGTTTTGCATAGCGTGACAAATCTGAGTTCAACTCCATGGCTCATAATGAACGGAACAGGAATCATGTTGAGTCATCTGAACCTGGTCATTGAACTTTAAATTAAAATTTTCAAAAATTTATCTCTGCCTACTAAATTCCATGGGATCCAAAGTTGTTTAATTTTGGCAATTTTGAATTTGAAATTAATTAACTTTTAAACTTACATGTTTGAATGCTATATAAAGGGCCAGGCAAAAATTCGATCTGGATTTACAGGTAGATTTCTTAGTGATGTGTAGTACATCTTCAAGGCTTTTTGACTCTAAATAGCATAGCCATTGCAGCAACAAATTACTGTGTGAAAATGAGAAAAGCCTGGTGTACACAGGAATGGATTTTTGTGTTGAAAGACTGTAAGTTACATAACATTGAACAACCATTGGTGAGCTAATTCATGAGCTCTGAATGCTTTACTTCTAATTGTATGGCCAGGGTCCAGTTGTATGGATATCAGGGTTCTGGTTTAAAAACCCTGAGGCTGATCTCTCAGGCTTGAAATCTGCCCATCTTTGCTTTAACTTAACTGCTTTCTGAGATTAATTTTGAACAAGATTATCTTGGAAGTGACTAAGATTTCCCATATGGAGCAGACACCTATTCTAACTTAAAAAGCAATTGAAAAGATTTATTGAGGGCAAATTTAATTATTGAAGACAATCTTTCTTTAATTACTGAGGAGTAACCTAAACCTGAAATCTAAGTGGACTTCAGTTAGAGTTGTGTCTCCCAGTGCTAAGAACCAGTGCACAGTTAAACAAATGCCTTGGACATCTCAGCATTTTTATAATCTTGACAGCACGGTTATAGCACTAGGATACTAGGCCTGGTCTCTTGTCCCTTGCCTGGCTTTTTTGTGACTCCTTAAGGACTCTGATGGCAATTATACCTGCTTGGCTGAAGGGTGTTAAAGGGTAATTAATCAGCATTCATTTGTCTCCTCAGTTTGACTCTGCAGTAGTTTTGCACCCCCCACCCCCAATCTTGGGTTCTTTTTGATTCTTAACGGATTTCCCAACTGCCATGGAACATTCTGAGCCTTTAAGTGCCAGTGCTAAAGATGGAGGAGAAGCCCTTCACTTCTATTAGTTAATATGCTGTAAAATACCATATCCCCTTCCGATAAGGTCATTTTCTATCTGGCTCAGGGCAACACAAATTAGAAGTTTGGTTCTGTCACTTTAAAACATCTTGACCTGGATTCACCTTCGGTATATCTCCATTGTAACCAGCTGAACTTTTTGCCTCAAGAAATTTTCCTTCTATTCTTCTCTTTTTGTCTCTATGGCTGCCTCAGCCTGTTTTAAGGAGTAACAAATTTGTTCAGTGTTTGTGAATTGCTAGCTTTACAGCTTGTTTGTTTGAGAACACTTTCTCTTCAAAAGCAAGATAGGAATTGACTTTCCCTGCTGGTAGAAGAGCAGGCTAGTCTATAAATGCAGTTATGTTATAAAGAAAACTTCTGGCAAAGTAAAAAAATAGTGCTTTGTAACCCCCCCTCCCAAATTTGGAACCACTTTTTTTGAGGGGAGGGTTAATTTTTCTTAACGCTCATTTCTTTTATTCCCTCTCAATTTTCCTGGCCTTCCCCCCAGAATTCTGTGCATGTTGAGATCTAAAAATTGCTGATGATGGTTGTGGGCTGGACTGAGGATACTTCTTATAACATGAGGACTTCAATTGTATATATATTGAGGGGACAGACTGTCTCAGTGTGTGCCTGTGCGCACGTGTTTACTCTCATACTGTATCTTCTTGAGCAGCTACCATTGCACTTTCTTCCTTAAATAGCAGTCTTCTGCACTCACAGCCTGCAAGTGAAGTAAATCTTTTATTTCGCTATGTATTGATGTTTTTGTTTTAAAATGTCCAGGTTTATATCTTCATTTTAAGTTTACTTTTTCATGGGCTTGCCTCTGCCTACCCCCTGCTCTTTGTTACTCCCTGTAGGGATTTCCTCTTATCCCCAGATGGCTGGCTTCTCTCCCTTGTATTCAGTTGCCTTCCTCTAATTTTATTCTCATCACTCGAATAGATACTCCTCTCTCGCTTAGCCCTTGTGAGCTGGGCCTTGAATGCAGCCCTTGCTTTCTTAACACAGACAGTTTTTCTGGTGTTGGAAAGAGTTGATTGTTGCAGTGGAATGTTCACATCCAAAGCAAAAAGTGTATTTGGATGTTCTCATGCAGCAGCTACATAGGTTGAGGTTGGGCCTGGGATAACCAAATCTCTCTTTATGCTGACCTATTATGTCACAGGTTATGTAAGTGTTTCTTGTGATGACTGCCTTCCTGGTTGCTGCAAAAATTTAGATTACTGTTGGCAGCATTCTTGTCCAAACACATTGTGAGTGATTTAAGGAAGATAGAGGAATGCCAGGGAATGGCCCTTTAGATAACTAAGGTTACCAGGAAAAGGGTTAAAGTAAAACATTTGACTTTGTGCAGAAGAGAATGGGATTTCAGAAAAGTCTGTTGCCATGTCTCTTTGTTTCCATGTGGGAAACAATTGTTTCCATGTGGGTCTCTTTGGCTTTTTGCACACTTCTTATATTTTTGTCTAATTTTAATGCTACTTTTTATGCATGGGGGGTGTGCATGTGTATGAGAGTGAGTAAGACAGAGGTGGAGCTGGCTAAAACTTTATATAAGTGGAACGATCTAACTTTCTTTATCTGTTTACTCTACAGCCTATTGATGGTTTGCATGAGAAAGGGATGGTTGAAGACCTGCACAGCAGTTCTATGAAGACTGCAAGTATGCGACCTCCTCATCCTGGCATGGGGCCACCTCAAAGTCCAATGGATCAACACAGCCAAGGTTTATATCAGATTTGCTTTTGATATATTTTAGACCACTTTAAAGATCTGTGAAGCTACAAGCCAGTTTTGACAGGTCAATTGTGTCCTCTAGTGCCTTTTTAAAGTTCTTTAAAAATATTGTGGAGAGGGACTATTTGCTAGAAACTTTGGGGTAAAAACACATACAAAGGATGGGAGTTTTAAGGAGTTTGTTTTGTGTGCTTCCTAGGATCAATCCTCCTGTGTGTTGATGGCCAAATCTAAGGGGTAGAAAGAGGGCCAAATCTAAGGGCTTTGCATGCAGAAGTCCGGCATCTCCAAGGATGCCTGGAAAAGAACCTTGCTTGAAACCCGAGAAAGCAAGTGTTAGTCAGTGTGGGCAATATTGAGCAAGATGCGTCCATGATCTGGCTCCACATATGTCTGCTTCCTATGTCTCTGTGCACTGTAAGACCATTCGTCTATCTTGCTAACATTGTCTGTTTTGATTGGCAGTGGCTCTTCCAGCCATCAGGCAGAAGCTTACAGGATTCTTTAAAATTGGAGCTGAAAGTTACCAAAGCAGGGTTGAGCCCATGTCTCTTCATATGTGCCATCTCAGCCTGTCAGGCTTGGCTTTGCATACAGTGTCCTCCACATACAACTCACATCTCAATTTTTGTACACTTCTGCTAAGATTTCTACATAGTTCCCAATGCACAATTGTTTGTTATTGAGTTAAAGCTAGAAAGTACTATAATCATTTCAGGTTTTTGACCTGTTTGTTCATTTTTGGATAGATATAAAATGTTTATAGTCAAATGTATATGTTCTTAGCTGTCCCCATGCCCCTGATGAATTCAGCCTAACAGGACACTGAGATATGTAGATTGTGTTTGAGAAAGGTGAGGGGCAGTAAACATCTCTGCTGAAATCAATGGGGAGAAGAATACGTGTAGTTAAGTCTCTAAGGCCTCATCTATGCAACCAAATAACAGTAGTTGTTATTTGAATAACTGAATTCAATTAAAGTAGTAATTGAATACTACTGATATTATTTGGTCATGTATGTAAATTGATCACTGTTATTACTAGTGATAGGTTGATGATTATTACCAGATTTGTGTTAGAGGAGGTAAGTACAGTGCTAGTATAAGCCTATACTGGTTGTGATCTTTACTAAATAAAGTAAAGGAGATTTCTTGCTTTCCCAGCTCTGTTATTCTTGGGAAACAACTCTTATTTTTCAGACTAAATCCTATGTATGTACATTAAGATTCAACCCTACTTAAGTATATTAACTTTTGGTACCTGATAAGGATGTGGCATTTTAGTTTGTTTACATTTATTCCAAATTCAGTGAAAAATAACTGCAGCATTACATCTAGAACTTATTCAGTGGTGTCATACTGAACTCCAGCCTGTACAAGTTGTGGCTCACCAAAGGGCTGCATACAGCTCCTGCTTTTCGGCAAACAAGGATGAGGGTATCAGAGCATCTGACAGGTCACAGGGTACACTACTGTGGATTTGCTTTGCTTTTCTGGGTCACATGTTGTGCAGGCTTGTTTAAATTGATTATTTCATTTGTGTATCTCACTGCAGCCTTAAACAAGGGGTTGGCATCTTGCAGGCTATGAACTTTGACTTGAGTCATAAGCCAATCTTAGCCAGCATAGACAATGGTGAAGGATGCTAGGAGTTGTCAGTCAAAACATCTAGAGAGCTGTACATTGCCTGTCCCTCCCTGAAACAATACTGGAGACAGACAGATGCTTGCAGGACCAAATATTATCTAACTATTATGCAGTCTATATGGATTTAAGGATTATACACACATTCTGTGTTAGCTATATTCTCCTTCAGCAGTTCATGTCTCTGGTCCCCATGCTAATAACGCTGACTGCCTTCTAAGAGCCTTCATATTAATTCCCTTGGCCAGCATATCTGGAGTTGTTTGTTTTTAGATGCTTATGGAAGACAGGGAAGGGCTCAGAAAGGTCAAATGTTCTTGTAGCAGCATATGCTTCATGGTTAAGCTCTGAGAACAGAAGGTAAATATAAAATACAGTTAATCTCTGGCAATTCAAAAATAAATAAATGAGCACTAACAGAAGCACATCATTCATGGTACTTTCCCCAAGGAATTCCTTGTTGAAACCAAGCACTTGCAATACAGTTCAGGTATTTGTATAAGGCTTACACATGTCCCATAAGTTAAATAGTTGTCTTGCATTCCAGAAGCTCCATAGAACAGAACAAGAGCTACTGATTTCAGAATGTGACTGGGCAGTTGAATTTTATAGTGACTATGCTGTTACTGACCTCAGTATATTCTGTATGAGTATTTAGCTTATATATCCTCATTCTAGTAATGCAATACTGTTTTTCTTTTTTTATGTCCATTAAAGAAAAATAATGTAGGAGTAATCGTCAGATGGAGTTGGGCTAGTTGCTTTCATTCCCATATCATACATAGCCCCAGGCCACGTGAGCAAGCAAAAATACTGTTATATATGTAGTCTGTTAGAACCTAAAACATATCTTACAATTCTGCACACAAAATTGGACATATAATTGCCTTATTTAGAGTATAAAATTGCATTACCTACATTGCAAAAACACCCAGATTCTGTGCTGACTATAGTTATTTTCAGTACAGGCTGGCAAGTTTTATGGGAACAGTAAAACAGTAGAAGACTGAAGAATCCCCTTCTACCAAGTAACATGCAGCAAAATCTGTCACAAAGTTCTCCGGCACATGCCTCATAATTACTGCTGAGTTGGCTCCTCTCCCTGTACCCCCACCTTGGATTCTGTTAGGACTAAACTTCTGTAGGATTAGACTTCTGTAACGCGCTCTACGTGGGGTTGAAGATGGGCCGGATACTTCAATTGGTGCAGAAAAGAGCTGCCAGGTTGCTGACGGGGACTGGGCGTTGTTCTCATATAACCCCAGTTCTCCGTCAGCTTCACTGGCTCCCGATTGAAGTCTGGACCCAATTCAAGGTGTTGGTTATGACCTATAAAGCCCTAAACGGCTTGGGACCTTGTTATCTAAATAACGCTTGCGTCCTTATATGCCCTCCCGCCCCTTGAGATTGGCAACAGATGTCCTTCTCCAGGAACCCTCCATGAATGATATTAGGAGGGTGAGTACCTGGAGGAGGGCCTTCTCTGTGGTGGCACCCTACCTATGGAATGCGCTCCCGAGAGAGGTCTGCCTGGCGCCGCCGTCACTTGTTCTTCGGCACCAGGCTAAGACCTATTTTATTTAAAACTTATTTTAATTGTTAATTTATTATGTATTTATAGGATTTTAAATTTTTAAGCTGAGATATTACCAGGCTTTTAAATCTTTAATTATATTAATTGTTATTTATATGTTTTAATTATGTTGTGAGCCGCCCCGAGGCTTTGTTGCGATGGGGGTGGCATAGAAATGTTTTAAATAAATAAACTGAGCTACTTCCTTCCAAATAAGGAAGTAGCTCCCTATTTTCAAAGAAGTACAAATTCTTCTATTTTACCCATTTGAGAGCTCCATCTTCTACCCCTACCCCTTTTGCTCTAAGTCACCAATGTCAACCCTCCTTCCTTTTAGTCATACATATTTGTCTGGCACAGTAAGAAGCAGTTTTCTCAAATCAGCAAGCTGCCATGAGAGAAACATCCAAAGACCTTAAGTAATCCAGTAGGAGTAAGGGTTACTAACACTGCAGTATTCCTTACAATTCACATTTTGGAGTAGCTGATGTGCTGCTGTGGAGGGGGAGGTGACAACAAATTCAACCTATTCAACCTCCGCTTGACCAGCTGAACCAGACTAGTAAGTGAGGTTGAAGAGAAGGTTGTGGAGGATCAGTGGGTTGAGAAAGAGGTTGGAGGGTAATTTCTGGTTAGATTATTATTCAAGGATTTGAATATTATATTACCTGCAGCACAGTAAACCAACGTTCGAGCTCAGTGAGCTCAGTTATATCACTGAAATAAAGGGACTGTGGTCTTGTACAGATAATATGCACTACAAAGTGATTATGGAGGAGAATTTCCCAACAGATTGTACATCATGGCTCTTACCCAATTTTCCATTCTGTTGATCTTAATGGTGTCCAGAAGAAAACCTGGAAAAACCAAATCTACAATCATCCTGCTGATAATTGTGTGTAATTTCAAAAGTGTCCACTTAATATTTTAAAAACTAAAGACCATTACTTAAATAGGTTGCTTTACTTCAGTATTTCTAGAGTACTTCATAAGCGTATTAAAATGCTAGTCACGCAAAAGCATTTGTCCGTAATAGCTGAAACAATGGCACATTTTAGTGCAGGTATACTGTTTTATTTATTATTAAAGTTACATTCCGCTGATTAGTCCAAGGGCTGTCTAAGTGGATTACAATAAACTATCAGTAAAAACAATTAGATAAATCATAAAACAATATTGTTATCCAGGAGGGAAGAACAGTGTACAGCCCAAGGGATAATAATTTAAAACATTTTAAATTAAAAACACATTTAAAGTTATCAAGATAAAAGCAGTTATTCAAATGTCTAGAAAATAGAATTGTTTTCACCTGGCATTAAAAAGATTGTAAGGAAGGAACCAGACGAACTGCTTTCGGAAAGCTGTTCCATAAGTGGGGTGCAACTACTGAGAAGGCCCCTCTTCTATTAGTCTTCCTTACCTCCTTGGAGGATGGCTCAAGGGCTTCTAAAACTGATCTTATGAGCCGAGTAGGTGCCTGTCAGAGCAGGCAGTCTTCAGGTATTCTCGTTCCAAGCCATTCAAAGCTTTATATATTAGAACAAGCACCTTAAATAGGGTCCAGAGCTCAACTGGCAGCCAGTGAAGATGATGCAATATCGGAATCACATGGGCATGTGTCCTGCTTGCACCAGCAGGTGCACTGCCCTGTTTTGTACCAGTTAAAGTTTCTGGATCATCTTCAAGGGCATCCCCATATAGAGCATGTTACAGTAATCCAGTTGAGAGGTTACCTGAGTGCGTGTGACTGACTAGGCTCTGCCAGTGCAGGTAATGCTGCAGCTGGTAAATTAATTCCAGCTGAAAATGGGATTTCTGGCCACCGAGTCCACCTGAGATTAAAGTGATAATTTTGGGTTCAGGAGCACCCCTAACATACGGATCTTACCCTTCAGGGAGTGCAACCCCATCCAGGATGGGTTGAAGGTCCACCCTCTGGGCGGATGGACCATCCACCAACAGCACCTTCATCTTATCTGAATTGAACTTCAATTTGTTGGCCCATATCTAGTCCATTACCGAGCTGAGGCAGCAATTCACAATGGAAACTGCCTCACCTGGGTTAGATGAGAAAGAGATGTAAAGCTGATGTGTACTGATGACACCTCCAGCCACCACCTCCAAATGACCTTTCCCAGTGGTTTTCATGTATATGTTAAATAGCAGTATATGACAGTATAGAGAATGGTTTAGGGTGGGGGGAACTGTTTTGAAATGACCTGTTTATTTTCCTGTTTTCACTTTCTTTCCTTTTCTGTCATATTTGAGTTAGCATATTGCTTCTCAGCTAATATGTTTAAGATCATGTGAAAGATTGAATTGAAGGCCTTTCATAAGATGGGTTGCATACTTTAAAAAAAAGTGGAGAATAACCATCTATTGCCCTGTTAAACTAAAGTTTAAAAACCACATAACTAAATTTGTGCTCCTTTAGCAACAGTGCTCTTCTTGCATGAAACACTGCTGATAATGTATTAATTTTGGCACATGCTATGTGGGAGGCTGGTTGCAAATTGTTAAACTGCTGAATAGATAGATGAAAAGAATTGTGATGACTTGTTTTATTTAGGAAAGAAAAGAGCAATAGAGGACTTAGCGATTTATTATAGGAGAGAGATGATAAAAATGCTGAGCAATATTGAATTAATCCAAGACTTCAGAGTTGGTTATAAACTTGTTGAATGGAGTGGGCATGTGGGGAAGAGGAAGGATTCATAAAAATCAGGCAGGGGCAACTGCTGTCCAAGCCTCTACCCATTTCTTTTCTGTAACCTATTCCTGGGCCACAAGCACCACAGCCCACTTCCTTGGACCCCCTGACACTCTGAAACCATTTTTGGTGGCTGCCCAGGAGGGGAAGGGTTAGGAAAATCAGTTTTCCCTGTCTCTTTTCAGCTCATTGTTCTACTTGGCAATCAGTGAATTTATTTTGAAAGTTGCTTTACCTGATTCATTGGTTTCCATCTTATGCCTTTTGTAGAAGTTAGTGCTGAAGCTAGTTATCATTGCAGCCTTATATTCCAGTTTAGAATTTTATTGAGTTTCTTCCCTATAGTTTAGCTAATTAAGGTATTCTGTATATCTTAAGAACATCTTCAAAAGCAGTTCTTGTTCTTCTCTGTAATTATATTTCCTAGTGGCAGATACAATATTTAGTCTGAATTATAATTTTCTCCAAGATTGTTATGCCTAACTATCTTTTCTTCCTAAGCTTTTCTTTAGAAAATATAATGATTAAGTATGAAAAGCTACATGCAGGTCTTCATACTACATGACTAGCCTAGGGGAGATAAATTAACAGGTGGGATGCATTTGTTGCTTTTCCAGGTTCTTTGACATAAAGATCAATAGGCTATAAGCAGCCCATTTGCATATGATGGAAATGGGTGGAATGTTGATACACTTTATGTGACATTCAGCTTTACAGGATATATACCATCGTATGCATATCCATAGTTGCAAAATGTGTTACTCCTCTCCCAGTATTCAGGGACATGGAATGAACATTGCTGCAATTAGCTCTCTGGCATGTGTTAACTGAAGGTTTGGAAACATGTGGTCACAACCTTACATTCACAAGTGGCTCTCCCACAGTAAAGACATTCAAACTTGATGTCATCTGAGTGGACAGTCATCTGAGTGGGATGGTGTGAATTTGTGTCCTACAATAGCAGGGGGTTTGTACCCAGTGGCCGCCTTGGCCCCTTCCAACTTTGCTGTTCTTCTATGAGTCATCAAGTGATTCTTAGGTTGAATATAAGCAGTAGCTTTTGAGAGTGCTTAAAGACTATGTTGTAGAGTCATCATTCTGCAGCTCATATTTTCAGAGTCTGTGCCTTGGAGTGATACCTGGTGTAATTGACATCTTTCATGATTAAATAGCACATCTAAGAAATATCTAGAAGAAATACAACTAGATCATGGAAGCATGACCAAATAGATGTATGCATTTCTTGTGTGTGGTGGGATAACATCCTTCATCCCGTTTCCTCGTCTGCAGCAAACTTGACTACCTCTCAAATTCAGCAGTACCCATTCATTCAAGGTCCCCTGTTCTTTCCCTTCAGTTTCTTCCCCCATAGAAATGAAATTCACCAAACTACGACCTCTTTCAGTTCTGTGTGCTCCATTATCTTTTCTTTTGTCTTGTGGATTTTTCTTTCTGCGTTTTGTTTGCACAGTTACTAACCCACCAGATGCTTGTGCCATGACAGTGTTAAGGAGGTTTTTATATGGATTTGTTTCATAAGCTGTCTTACAAAGGTAACCTCTTGAAAGCTGAGATATAAAGTCCATAAATAAATAAATCAGACTCAATTATTGTAATTGTGCTTCTGAAAGGATCATTTGTACACAGCCTAAATATGCATTGTGTTGGTCAAAAGCCTTGCTATTCAGCATCCAGTTCTTAATATATCTGGCAGAGAAGTATGTGCATGTGCATGTTTAGCCTTACCTTTCAGGGTAGTAGGGTTTTTTTACAGGGTAGTAGGTTGTAGTGTGTATCTTGAACCTCTTCCTAGTTTGATCTGCATTTTAATTCATTCAGAGGAGTGTCACAGTTGGGGAACCTCTTGTCTTTGAACTGAATTTGGCCTGTCAGATCACGCATCTGACATGTAGAGGTTTTGGGTAAGGACCCTCCTTCATTCTGAAGCCCCCATCTAAGAAAGGAAGGTAGAGCAATATGTCAAGCCATGAGAACTGCTCCTAGAGGCCATGGCTCAGTTGTCATTTGTTTTTTCCTCACCTTACCTGGTTGGGAAATGGGAAAGGATAGCAAAGCCATCTAAGGAGTCAGCTTGAACCTATATTCAAATGCTGACTGACTCTTTTCCTTTGCAGAGAGGAGCAAAGGAAAAGAGTCCATTGTTTTATTTATTTATTTATTTATTTATTTATTTATTTATTTATTTATTTATTTATTAAAACAGTTTTATGCCGCCCCATTCGCCGAAGCCTCGGGGCGGTTCACAACAATAAATTAAGACAATAACAATTAAAATATATACATTAGAATAAATTGTTGCTTCTCTTTGCAAAGAAAAAGGGAAAGGGGGCTGGATAATGTTAGCAAGGTGGGTCTTTTGGAGTGAAACTAAATTCCTTTGATGGCATACTTACTGTGGAAGTCATCTCAGGAGGTAATCTAGGCACTGGGGACAATTCTGCTCCCCACCCCTACTCTAGAGTGTATATTGTATAGTATATACTGTGCATCTTAGATGTGTTAAGTCCTTAAAACAGGCAAGCTTTTTATGTATATATTAAATTTTATATGGATTTGTTTTGTAAGCTGCCTTATAAAGGATACTTCTTGAAAGCTGAGATACAAATCCTTATAAGCAGGTAAATCATACTCAGTTGCCAATCTAATGAAGACATTATCAAGCAGCTACCTGATAAATTTCAAATGATAGGTAAAGAGAACATGGCATTGATTAACAACTTGTTCTTTTGCCTAGTATCTCTGCCAATGAGCATGTAATGGTTGTTATACAAAATGAATCAAATTAGTTAAGATAACCAAAATGATCTCTGCCTCAAAGAAAAACTGAAGTTTTTTTCAGAACTAGGAATGTTTGTTGACACAATGGTAGGCATATGGGAAAATATGCTCACACCAAATACTTTATTTTAATATTAAATTTGTAGGGCTTAATTGCCGGTACCCAGGAAATGATGAACTTGATTTTACTTTTATTTTCTGATCCAGGTTACATGTCACCACATCCATCTCCTCTGGGAGCACCAGAGCATGTATCTAGTCCAATGTCTGGAGGAGGTCCAACTCCACCCCAGATGCCACCAAGCCAGCCAGGTCCCATGATGCCAGGAGATCCTCAAGTTATGAGTCAAGCCAATAGGGGTCCTTCACCTTTCAGTCCAGTTCAGTTGCATCAACTTCGAGCTCAGATTCTCGCATACAAAATGCTGGCAAGAGGTCAGCCTTTGCCTGAACATATTCAACTCGCTGTACAAGGGAAGAGGACACTGCCTGGGATTCAACAGCAACAAACTCTTTACAAGCCATCTGGTAAAATAGCTGTGCACTACACTGCTAATGAACTTCATTTACACCTGTGCAATGAGTGGGCAATTGGCCCCTGTTTATTTATCAATACCAAATCTTCACAGCATGATTCTTTTTAGTGTGGAGATGCAGAAGGAGCAAAGGGATCTTTGTAAGGCACAAGAGAGCTCTGCTTCCTTTTTCCTTCCACCTTGGTACATGTGTGTGAGCACACACAGGAGCAGTGCACCAGGGCATTATGGGCAATGGAAAATTCTATGTGTAGCTCCTCCCATATTCCCACCTATCCTGCCATTTCTGTTTACTGCAAGCTATTCCATATTTGAATCTTGAGTAATTCCAGTGGTGTAGAATGGAAAAGCTGCATGGAGATTTGAGACAATTCTCTCATTCCCTATAATGACCTGGTGTACTGTTCTTAAGCATCTCTGTGTGGCCACATCAAAGTAGGGTGAAGGAAGAAACAGGGCTTTAATAATGTCTGTGTGGATCCACTCAGGCAGATAAGAATTCTGCCCTTAAATTAGTTTAGTGGCCTCCTTTGTTGGTTTTGATGATCTTTGAGCCTTTGAGCTTTATATTCTGTACCTAGTGAAAAACAGTTATGAATACACTACAGGTTCATCCTCATTATTGAATAGAAAACTATTAAACACTTATACTAAGTGCTTACAGTATTTATTTAAGGTATTGTTTTCTTCTTGCGAAAATTTATTCTTGAAATGTCTTTCATTGGTTGTTTTGCTTTTAAGGATTTTAAAAAACCTATCAAGTATTAGGTGTTTTATTGAAGGTTTTGCATATTTTGCCATATTTTTCAGTTATCCTGTAGTTCTGGCAGACTTGCAGTTTACAGTGGGGAAGTAGCATTTTATATCCCCTTGCCTACTGATGGAAGAAGGGTATTCCTCAAGCTACTCCCACAATTATGACAAAATGTAGCTGCTTACATATGTGTAGGCAAGTATGTTTCCCCTACCCGTACAAGAGAGGGTATGGTAACTTTTTAAAATGAACAATTTTTGGGTACTTGACTGTTTAATTTTAATCCAAGAATATACAGTAAATCCAGAACTGAGGTATCAAAGCAATTTACCACAAATGTTCTTTTGGTGTGGCACATTCTAATAAATACTATTTCCTCTGCTTCTTGCAGTAGTTGTCCCTCTAGGAGTTGCTTCAGGAATGCCAGGACACACAGCTGCTATGGCACCGAAAACCTGGCCAGAAGGTAAAGTTGTAGTCTGTGAAAGGGAAGAAAACCCTCCAAATAAATAAAGAAAACCAGGGCAAGGTCCTTCTAAACATTCCTGCTTTCTGTAATGTATTTATAGCATATCATTGCAACAGCAGGTAGTCACCGGGGCTGGCCAAAATGCAAAAGGCCAGGAGTGGTTTTGAAATACCTGGAGCCCCTCTCCTCATCTTTCATCCCAAAGCTGCTTTTGTGGCATATCTGCAGTGGACAGATTTCCTTCAAGCACTTGTGCAGTAGTGGTTGTTTGTTGTACTTACACAGGAAATGATGCTGAGTGGCAGAGCTGGTGCAAGAGAAAAAGATTTCCTTTCTGGGAGCACACCAGAATATTCTGCTCCTGGAGATGCCAACCCAAGTCTTTTGCAAAGATCCAAAGTGTTGTCTTGTAAGCCGCCCCGAGGCTTCGGCGAACGGGGCGGCATAGAAATTTTTAAATAAATAAATAATTTTATTTGAAAAATGCTGTGGTGTTAAAGTTTTCCTCTTAGCTTGATTTTTATAGCTTCCATATTGTCTGCTTCTCCTTTTCTTCATGGAAAGGAAAATGGCCCTTAATGCTCTGATTAAAAGTCTTCCAGTATCACATAATCTTCTTTGAATATGATTTAGGGTTCTAAATCTCTTGCACTTACTGAAATCACAAGCTATTTTATTTCCAGTACACATCAGATGTCTGAATAGCAAATAGTTTGGAAGCTTAGTCACCTTCTGATTGATTTCAGAGTTCTGACTAAAATAAATAAATTGGGTAGTGTTGAACAGAAGTTCTTTTCAACAATTTCTTTTGTATTCTCCCTGTGTGGCTTTACTGATTTGTCCCTCTTTCCTGTGTGGTTGCTTTCACAAACAATAATACAGAAATAATTAAAGTACAATAGTAATAACATGAGACCAACCTATTTCACCTGTATCCTGAAAGTGTTCTTTGATATCCAGAACAGGTAGTCAAAACCCATATTCTGGAAATTATTCACAATGCACATTCACAAAATAGCATGGACACTGTTCATCGGTAGGTGCAAGTACAAGACAAAAACAAGACGGTAGACATGAGAGCTTTCCTTGTTGTTAAGGCAGCTTAGGGCATGTTTTATCACACTATATGAGACTCCCACAATTATCTTAAACTTTTCCCATTACAGCTCACTCTACCAGAATGACTATCACACCCACAGCTTTTTCCACTGTGCACCCATTTTAGAAGAATGTATTGTTGCTAATATATGGACCTCAGCTAACACTTTAATTAAACTTTACAGGTTGGATGCCATTTCAGCAACTGTCAACTTCTCTAGATTAGTTTGTACACATTGCATTTTTGGATGCCCCCTCACACCAAACCATGAATGGAACACTGGACGACACATACTTTTGGTGTGATGGAAGCATGCAAACTACCCCCTAATCAACCTGTGGTTGACTCATGCATGGCTAGGAGCCATAGGTATGCTGCCACTCCATTCGCCACTCTCCACCTTGTGCAAGTCCCAATCAGAGAAGTGATTTTCTGTCCTTCCATCTATCCATCCTCCCTCCCTCCCTCCCTTTTGATTTCTTAGATTGCATTCCATCTCAAGCTCAGCCTCAGATGGAACTAGGCAGTTTATCAGCATCAAGCATGGAAATAAAAAATTATGTCACATGATCCCTGCCTTCCTGGATACTAGAGGAGGAATTGCATCATTAAATGTCCAATGTTCAGTTCTGACCTTGACCACTGGCTTTATATGTTGAATTTAACTGGTAAATGCCAGCATTTATATTTATCACAACAGATGTACATCATATCAGGTACAAAAATGTACTGCTTTAGTGATACACCTACCATTTATCTTCAGACATGGTTTCGTACCTACATAATGCAGCTACCTAAACTGCATAATTAATACAAGTTATTACTTGTACTTTTAAATACTTGTGCTCTGAGCTGTGTATTGATATTGTTAGTCACTTAGAGAGCCCTGTAAGGCTATTCAGCAGCATATAAATGTGAAAATAAAAATAAACATGGACATAATGAAGTTCATGTTGTTCTTACTACTGAGATTTGATTTAGATATTTTAGTCTAATGTTTTTAATCTCAGTACCTTTTACTTTTCAGGGCAAGGTGCGGATGTGAATGTATCTAGTACACCTCAAAAGCTTGCTGTTCCACCTCCTAGTGGAAGACCTTCACCTGCCCCTGCAGCTACGCAACCTACTGCAGTAATGCCTGGTCCTTCAGTATCACAGCCTACAGCTGGCCAGCCTTCACCAATTGTTCAGCTACAGCAGAAACAGAACCGTATCAGTCCTATTCAAAAGCCTCAAGGGTTGGATCCTGTTGAGATTCTCCAGGAACGGGAATATAGGTAAAAACTAGCTGGGACGCTTAAGAGCTATTTTGGTTTGTAAATTTAACTCATATTTCTCAACATTACAGCAATGATGATCTCATGTTATCTGAAGAAGGATTTGAATCATCCAGAAATACTGCAGTGCTACCAGGCTATATAGTAAAGCCCAGCTTTTGGGCCCATAGGCCCATTTTAAAAGTTGAGAAACAGTTGTGGACACCTGCACAAAATGGCTGCAGTGGCCAATATAGTTAGTCAGGTTTTTATGTGCCATAGGGATTTGGCTGGTTATAATAGACAAATGACTTGCCCAAGAAATTGAGTACAAGGGAAAAGTTGGGTTTGAGACCCAAATACAAAACCACATAAATGAATACCCATTTCATAGAAGGTACACTTTGAACCCTCCACCCCCAGACAAACTAAAGCACATGTAGGCACCCTTTCCCCCTGCTCAAAGTACACAGAAAGCCAAACTAGTTTTAGTAAGTTTCTTGGCTGCTTTTGGCTTGGAGGTTTAGATACAGTGTTTGGCATGTCCAGCAAATATTTATAGATTATCTATGTTTACATGGCATGAGGTTTCCTTAAACCATCAACTTTTTGGGTTTATATTTTTCTTTGAAGAAAAATATATTGTTTTTTTAATGTAGAAAGCAGTTGCACTTTTCCAGTAGAATAATAAAAATACAAGGAACTTCTTATTCCAACTGGAAATAAGTCATGGTTAAGACTGAAGTTTAGCCTCATTGTTCCTCTAAGAAGTTACTTCAGTTAAACTTCTGTACATACCTGTGAGCAAGTCCTATTGATGTCATGCATAGGATTGTCTTGTTAAATGTGGTGAAAATGTGATTTTGGTTGGATGGGCTTCTGAGCCTTTTAGAGATATATTACAGATAGTAAACTCATATATATTACAGCTAGTAAATATCAGGATAGTGCTACCAAGGGAAATCCTGCTGCCCATGTTTTAGGCCTGGAGCTGTTATCACTTAGTTTGTGAGAAGCAGTGCTGGCAATGTGGTGATTGTCTGAGTGCCTAGTTATGCCTGATTTTGTTAGGAAGTATTGGCTCCCTTTTAAAAGCTGTAGACCATCACAAAACACTATTTGATAATAGTAAATGAGGTACGATCCTATGGAATTCATTCAGTTCAATGGGCATTGGTCTAAAATGGAATTAACTGCTCTTAGTTCTTTATGGGACTAACAAGGAAATATGCAGGATACAGCTTTAAAAGCATTTCTAGAAAACCTTCACATTTTTAATATATCAAGGACAGCTTAGTTCATTTTACTATTTGAAACTGGGCCAGAGTGATAAATTTATGCCATAGTTCTTATAAAGCTCTCCTAACACTTAAAAAAATAATAAAGTGCTGCTTTAATCTTAATGAATGAGTCTTGTAAAACTAATAATGTGCTGTGTAATTTAATGTCATTCTACTGTGTGCAAAGCTTCTTTTCTTCTTAACACTAATAAAAAATGCACATGCCATTGTCTTAAAATTATGAGCACAGTGGATTATGTCAAACATATCCCTTTTATCTTCTGCAAAAGTGTTCCAGAAAAGCTCTTCTGGCTCCTACAATCATCAGTCCTGCTGCATGGTACCTATTCCAAAAAACCTGAAGCCCTTTAATGTAACACTTGTTGTTGTGCTTGGTTCGTTGAAGGGAATGCCCTTTTCCAAGAAGATCTTTATCTTCAGTTCCAATACAAAAATCACTTTCTGCATGGATGAAGACAAATAACTGCACTGTGGAGATTAATTAAATGTATTTTGGGCAGGTTTAGATTAAATCCCCAATGCACTTCCACATGGCAGCTTCAAGAAACTGCTTTCCTCTTTGGCCCTGTCTTATGATTGAATGACTTAATAGCCTTTAATATTTCCCCCTGAATATAAAACTAGCCTTTTTCATCTGTTCAAAGGATTAGGCAGTGAGCATGATTTAAGTATTTATTTGATGGCATGCATTTTAGGTGAAAGTGGCTGTCAAATCTTTTTTTAGATAAGGCATCAATTAAGCATTCATTTATAGGATATAAGCAGTAACATTAAAACAAAACCTGGCCAATCCCTTTTTATTTTTTACTTGAAAGTCATTTGACTGTTATAAAGCTTATAACTGTTATAAAGCTTATAACTTGTTTTGCTTTTTAGCAAGCCAAAAGTTTATTTTAAATCAATGTCAGTGTAGATACTTTGTTATTGCTGGCATTACCCTTCTTAGATAAATGTCTGTTTATAAGTGTTGTTTTCATCACTTTTACCTTTGGGATTATATGGACAGTCCCTATTAAGATGAATGGCTTATATAGTTGCAACATGGGCTTCCTGCTAAACTTGCTTAACCTGTCAGAAACCATCTGCAGGGAGCTATGTCTTTCTCCTTTAAAGCCCCTTTCCAATATGGGGCAAATTTTCAGGTCTGTTTGTTAGCATAGACCTTGATTACAGGAAAGCTGGATTCTCATTTTTAACCGGAATGTGAACCACCATTTGCAAGGGTTTTCTTACCATGTGTTGAACCCATATTGTGCCCAAGGTTGATACTGGTGAATAGGTCTTCTTCACCAGATTAGTTCTTAAGGAATGTAATAAGTATGTTTGAGGACTGTGTTAGCACTATGCTAAATGACAAGGCTGCTGTGCAGAGAGCTCAGTCTTAAAGTGTTTCTTCATACCTTATAATAAAATATGGGTCACTATGTTATCATCATAGACTTATTTCTTGTTTCCAAGCTATTCCTGGATCTTCTTGCTGTGCCAAGTTCTGCAACAGTGGCCCTCTATTTGCCTCTTACTTGCAGCCATAGATTCTGTGTTGTGAATCAGGGAGGCAGAATGGGAATATTTCCCATAATGTTGTTTCCAGACATTGGGGGGGGGGGCATTCTGTCCACGAGCAGGCAGCAGGCTCTTTTGCTTGGGACCAGAGCCCTCCCCTTCAGAGCTGCTTTGGGCAAAGCATTCATTACACAGAGAACCCTTTTTGAGCAAGGCGTTATGCATTTATGTATTCATTAGGTTCATATCCTGCCTTTTTTCTTTTTTAAAGAACTCAAAGTGTCTTACAAGTCTTTTCCTATTGCTTTCAATCTTATTTCCACAACGACAACTCTGTGAAATAGGTTGGAATGAGAGCCCATCATTGACTCCCAAGTTACCCAGTGGGCTCCATGGCAGGGACTAGAATCCAGACTGCCTGGGTCTTAACCACTACACCACACTGGCTCTCGTACTTAATGGCATGAAAGGCATGTTAGTTCCACATGCAATGGCAAACTGAGATGAGAAGTCTGTTTCCAAGAATAGAAAACATTTTTGTTATTGAGTAACTCAAAAATGAGATAAAACAAACAAATAATATATGCACAGTTGCCAAACCTCAGAAAAAGGAGGAAATTCTGATCTAATCGTCTAAATTCTAGGAAATGTTACTTGATCTTAAAATGTGTGGCTTATTCAGAGTAGTTCAAATACACTTTAGATAGCTTAAGGCACAATCCTGGGCATGTTAAGACAGCAAAAATAGCTACAGCTCTCACACCAGTATTGGTTAAGGTATGCTGAGAATTTGCAAGACTTTTTTCTAAATATGCATAAATCGTGCCCTAAGGTATTTTTAGTTCTTTTGTCTGATGGATGACCTTGCATAGGGTATATACAGCTTGTAAAATGGGTTAATAGCCTTTATTTAATAGGTTGCCTTGAAGGCCTCTAGTGATAACTATTAAAACAAACTGATCAAAGAGGACTAGCCACTGACAGATTCACGGGACCCCCCTTCCCCTCCAGTTCTGTCCCAGTCTTTTAAACTTAACTGTAGATCTAGGTTTTCTGAGGGGGGGGCGGGGAATAAGTAGTGGTAAATAGCAGCTGTATTTGCCCGTTGCTTCTCTTGCTCGATGCACAGAGCAGGTTTTATTTTTCTTATGAAGTCAGGATGTAGAGAATCTACCAAACATGTTAATTCAATATAATAATTTCCCCTCTGTTACTGCTGGGAGGGATTTCTGCATTTACCAAGTAGTCCAATTACAGATGGACCTTAAAATAATAGCTTTTTGAAAAGTGTTATATACTTATTTCAAGGAACAAAATGTACTAGTATCATTTTCTGAACAAATAACTCTCCTACTAGGAATCATAAACTTCTCCTCTGGACCTGAACAAATATCAGTTGCCTTTAATGGGATTCTTTCTTACCAGAACAGTAACCCTTCCTTGATTTACTCTTCAATCTGTATGAAAAAACCTTTCTGACCTAATTCTGCTGCAATTTTCTGTACTCCTGAGGATACCAAATGAGACTCCTGTAGTTATTCAGCATTACATCTTTTTTTGTTGTTTCCTGAGAAAGTTTAGAATTCTCTATCTTCAATTTTCCATAGAAGTTAAGAGAAATTGTCTGGCAAGAATTGGTGCTTTAAGTACAAGGATAATTTAATGTATCTACCAAGCCCTAACAAAAAGCATGCAGCCCTCCCTTGATTATACTTATCTCCAGTGCTTATGAAATCGTTAATTGTTCTTCGTAGTCCTAGCATGTTGAATCAGATCTAATGTATACAGTTCTGCAGAAAAGCGGTAACTCTTTCTAAGGACTGGACCATAGCAGACTTTGTGTGCATGTCACATGTTTTAAAGTTCACCAAATGTGGATGCAGAGATTTGCTACTTCTTCCTGATGTGCCAGTGTTCTGTGTGCAATCATTTTATCTATGGGGAACACCAGTGTGGCATCATGTTAGGGTGTTGGACTTGGTCTCAAGAGATCTAGGTTCTAGTTCCCACTCAGTCATGAAGCTGATTGGGTGACTTTGGGCCAGTCGTAAACTCTTAGCCTAACCTACCTGACAATGTTGATGTTGTGTGAATAAAATAAAAAGGGAGCCATCTTCTTGTAAGTCATCTTGGGTTCCTCGTAAGAGAAAAAAAGATGGGGTATAAATGAAATGTAGTATCAATAATGTTAAAATATGCCACCCTGTCATCTATGACTTGAACTAATACAATCTGGGAAAAGCTGTATGGATAACTGGTCCTCAGATAGGTTTTTGATTGTACATTGAAAACTCTACTGTGCTATTCTACTTTCAATAGTAACTGTTAGTTTCAGTAGCAGAAAGAGGGTAAAAAAAGATATTTAACTGCATCCAGTGCTCCATTGTGTTTCATACAGAAGTAATTGCTCAAGCATATGAGAGGGCCCTCTGGAATGAGTGCATTATTATTCTGTTTCCAGTGGTCCCACAAATATATATGATCAACAAGTCTAAGGCAGTTACCTGCATTGTAGAGCACAATCTGCTTTCCAAAGTACCTGTGGATAGTATAAAACATGTCAACTTGGCTGGTTTAAATTTTCAAACTGAGGCTGCCTGTGGAGTCCCAGCTCAGGATGTCATGGCCTTCATGACAACCATGAAACTATCTCAGTTGTTGGCCCAATACATGAAGTCACACATTCTGTTGATTTGGCCTTTGCTGCAAGAAGTGAGATAGGTAATCTGAAAATAGGGATAGGGAGAGGGTGGTGATTGCCATGATTATAACATTACCTGGTAAGATTTGAACTCTAGCATTGTTTACCAACTGCAGGGATGGGAGGCACATTTGAATGGTCCATTTCCGTGGAATCCAGTGGACTTTGGAACAGTTTGAAGGATTTTGTAGTAGAAAGAGCTGGTGATTCAGTTGAAGCCCTAGTCTCACTATGGAATGGTGAGATGCAGAGGGCCATTGACTCAATTGTGCCTGAATGTCCTCTGTGGTGCTATAGAGCCTGGTATTCTCCTTGGTATACTAGGGATCTTTGGTCTGAAGTAATGGAGAATGGACATTAACTGGAGAGCAAATGGCCTGAAGAGAAGATGACTGAATACACTCAAAATTATATAATCATGCCTGTTGTGTGGCAGTGCAGGCAAATAAAATTTACTTTGCAGCCTCCATTGTATCCCTAAGTCGCCATTCAGGTGAGCTCTTTCAGGTGGTTAGGAGCCTGTTAACATTCTTCCTAGTAAATGGGATCTGTTAACATTCTTCCTGAGCCCTCTAACACTGCTTGTGACCTTTTTGTATTGCACCTTGAGAATAGAATTGTGGCAAATACTGCTGTTAGCTTGGGTTAAGGTGTCTGACACTAACATCCACTTGATTCCATGGGATCAATTTCAGGTGCTATGACTTGATGACATGGACAAGGTGCTTGCAGTACGTGACCGACCATGCTCCCTCTCAATCTTTGGCCCTCTCAGCTAATAAAAGCTAGCTGCAGGGCTTTGACTGAGTGGGCCCAGGGAGTATAGACACTTCTCTGTATGAAGGAAAGACACATTTCCTTGGGCAAATGGCTCCTAAGTCCAGACTCCTGACCTGTTCTGGGTGTGGTTGCATTCCCTTTGAAAGATCAGACTGTAGTCTGGTGGCATTTGCAAATGCTGCCTTGGATTGACAATTAATGTACATTTCTTCTACTTTTACTGTGCCTGTTTGTGTGTTCCAGTTGGCTTACAAATGTTGCTTTCTTCTCTGTTGACTGTTAGTTAACGTGGCCAGTCAGGATGAATGATCCAATGTAGCTGTAATCTTGGTTCCATGTTAACCTGTCAAGAGCCATCCTCAGGAAGATGCGCTCCCCGGCTACAGCCTCTTTTCTGACTGGAGAACCCCCCCTTCCCTCCCTAAATACAAATCTGAATCACAGTTAAAGGGTGAGCATTTAAGTAGGATTTGAAGTCACAATTTGAAACAGTTTTTAGATCATGTGCTAAACTTGAAACAGCAGATCAGGCTGATGTTGAGTAACAGTTTTAATACTGGTAAGGCAGTGGGGGATGGATAGATGGAGACACACACATGTGTGTGTGTTTGTGGTTTTTATCTTGTAGGCCACCTTGGGAATATTAGATACTAGATAGGTAATAGGTATTGGGAGCAGGAAACTTGTCTTCCTGAGTGGTCTATGCCTATTTGTTTATTGTGGTTAGCAGGGGAGCTCATTGGAACTTTTGTGACTAGCAAGATGGTTCAGTGTCTGAAAGGTAATGTCAGAAGGGTAATCAGAGATTTCCCAATGAAATACTAAAACTTTAGATTTTCATTTCATTTCATTTCATTTGGATCTGTTTTCACTGCACTCTTCATAGCCCAAATAGTGGCACAGAGCTTCAAACACATATTTGTCTTGGTCAGCTGGACCCTTCAGGTTCCAAGCTGGCGTGTTCATTTAGTCCTGTTAAACCTTTTATACATACGTATGACTTTGTAGGTTGAATAAGTTGGCTTTCTAAAACTTTAGAATTTCTCTGAAAATTAATTTGAATGAAGAGTCTTTAGTACTAGAGCTTTTGGCAGTGGTCAATAAGCAACACTATTCACAGACTTCTTGCAGTTGCTGGAGCTGTTTCATATACAGCACTCTTAAATGTAAAAATGCTCTCAGATGCACTTCAAGGGAAGGGACAATACTGTTCATTCCTTCGTTACATAATGCATAGTCCCGAGTTCTGCAATGACCAACACTGCAGCATCTCCCAACATGCTGTAGTTGTAGAAGGAGTGGAAGATACATCTTCTCTACATTTCATGCAGACCCTCTTGCAGCTACTTCAAAAAGAATCAACTAGGCCATGTAATGTCCCACTTCCCATACATTTTTGTCTTTTGGAAGGACTTGGCTTCATGCTTTGACACTGAAAAAGGGGTGCATTAGGATTCTTAGTTAATATGTCATGTTAGTATTCAGTTGGCTCTTAGAAGTGTTATATGTTTCAGCAATCTGTCTGGTGCCAGACTGCCACAGCTTTTTAACATTTTGCTTAGTTAACAACTTTTCATACCACGGCTGCCAACTACTTCATTAACATCATTAACATTCATTCTTGCGTCTTTGTACTGTGATAAAAATATATGCAAAGAACAGCACACAGTTGTGTTAATTTATTGATATTTGAATGGCACACCAATAAATTGCCATTACTGACAATGACGTTTTCCTTATTTATTGTCAGACGTATGTATATTTTATGTCCATTGTTAGAAATGGGATGGAATGCCATGCCACTTGTTTTCAGATGGACCTAAAACCATCCCACTTCTTTTTAAAGGATGAAATTGAGGCTGGATTTATTTGAAATGAAACAAAACTGATTAGAAATAATAACACCTCCTTTGCTCTTCTCTTTTCTTGTTTCCTCAGGAAAGTGAGGGTTTAAAATAAATAAGATTGTTAAAAAATTTCCCCATTTGCTTTTTCCTTAAATTAAAAAAATCAGTGTAAATTTCTAAGTGTTTTCAGATAGATTGGTTAATTATCATATAATCTGTAAGCAAATAATTTTTATATAACTAGCAGGATTTGAATATTTCACGTTTCTGCATCAAATGTGTGAGTGCTCTCCAGTCCTGTGCATGCTTTCTTAAAAGAAAATTTCCTCAGCTCCCTAATAACTGTGAATAGGACTGCAGCCGTAGAGAGGTTGAGAGACTGTTAAATAGACCTGGAATTGACAAATTAATCTAATTTCTTTTCTAATTCCCTATCTCATGTCCTTACCTATATAGACTTCAGGCTCGAATTGCTCACAGAATTCAGGAATTAGAAAATCTGCCTGGCTCTTTGCCTCCAGATCTGCGAACTAAAGCCACAGTGGAGCTGAAGGCGCTAAGGCTACTGAATTTCCAGCGCCAGGTAATGCATTCTGCTAGTTTTCTTGAGAGATGAATTCTGAAGTGAATGGAAGTGTTGACCAGAGTCATATCTTAAAGGTCAAGGATCACCTTCATTCTAGGTGACTTGTGTTGGACATTTATTTGTGAAGCCGTCATTGTGGTCTTTTTCTACTGCCATGTGCATAATCCCATCAGAGTTAAGCACTTTAAGTTCTCTTGATTCCACTGGGAGAGATGGACAGAGAAGTACTATATGCCAGTTCTGCCCAAGATTAGGGGATTGTGGGGATGAGGTGAGTCAGATATATCCTATATGTCAAGGATGGCGTAACCAAGGCTTGGATATCACCACTTTCCACAAACTATGATTTCTTGCAGGGGCTTTGCAATAGACTCAACTGTTAAATCAAACTATGATTTTGAAAGGTGGCTAAGAAATACATTAAATAGTAATGAATATCTCATTTCACTCTGTGATATAACCCTATAAAGTAGATTAGAAAGAATGACTTCCTTGTGTTTGTACTACCAGTGAATGATGACTGAGTAGGGATTTTAAATCTAGATCTTCCACTACTGAAGTCAGCACTCTGTCTGCTCTACAGTACTGACATCCTGGTGAAATCTAGATGCTAATTTGTTTTTCTAAGAATAGTTTTTATGGGTTATTTGAACTACACTGTTGTGTTGCATATAAATCGAACAACTGAATAAATCATGCTTTTTTCACTTTGGATGATACTTTGGTGGTTTCTCAGCTTCAACTTTTGCAGTTAACTTGGTCAGCAAACTATTCTAGGTTCTAGGACTCCAGTCATGCTTAGTTCTAAGATACCTAGAACAGAATGGTTTGAAATGGAAACCACTCTTTGAATAACTTGGTATGTTCTTATATCAGTTAAGTTCCTCTGACAGAAGAATATTTTCTTCAAAAATCTGCCTCTTCTGGTTGATAGTTAAGACAAGAGGTGGTGGCCTGCATGCGTCGTGACACGACCTTGGAGACTGCTTTGAACTCAAAAGCCTACAAACGCAGCAAGCGCCAGACCTTGAGGGAAGCCCGAATGACTGAAAAACTAGAGAAGCAACAGAAGATAGAACAAGAGAGAAAGCGTAGACAGAAGCACCAGGTACTGTATTTTCAGGAACTGGTTTGTCTGTTAATTTATATATTGCAGTTAGTGTGTAGTAATCTGCTTGGGATCCAGCAACCCCTTTTATGGGAGGTTGCCTATCATGGCATGTGTAGCCACCCTGGAAATTGCTATTATTTTCTGGGTTTATTTTGCAGTAATGAAAGAGCCAGCAGGAAAGTGAGAGTTAGTTCCTTGTGCTATTAGTGTAATTACAGTTCATTTAGACCCCACCTTTCTTCCTCTTGTATAAATCTAAGGTGGTTTACAAGGTTTTGCTCTTTTCTGTTTTATCTTCACAACAACCCTGTGTAGTAGGTCAGGTTGAGAGTCTGTGACTGGCCCAAGATCACCCAGTGAGCTTCTGGCCAGAGTGGGGACTACTATTCATTGTATTTCTCTACTGCCCAATATTCACTCTGGGCAGCTTACAATGGGTTTAGTCCAGTACTGTAACCACAGTAGCACTCTGGCTCTGAAAACTACTCCAAAATCAGATTGAATTTCCCCTTCCTGAAAGTAGCCCCCCGCCCACTCTTCTTGGTTTGCATTTCTGAACAGAAAGGACAAGAATGGAGTGCTCCGGATTCAGCCTATTTTTCCTTTCAGTTTCACTATTCAATTTTGTTTAGTTCTCCTGTACTTTAATGTCATCCCCCCAGTACTTTGCCTTCTCCCCTGATGGTGCTTTTCATTAGGAAGCAAAACCTATTCCAACACAGCATTTAGGCACGATGACTGCTTTGACAAATGCTTTGTGAGCAACCAGGCCATAGCATCTTGGCTCCTTTACCTCCCCCTCCCCCATCCCTTTTAGCTTCTCAGTGGATAAAAATTGCCGTACTCTTGCTCATGTAGACAGGCCTGATGAAGCACAGGGTTGCTACCCTGACCACCTATGGATCAGCATTAGGCAGAAGAACCTCCACAAGATGGCTGAGAGCGCAGGACTTGGCTGTCTCTTTTGGACATCTTAATTGACAGAAATACTACTGAAGAATTCTGTTCCTGGGATCTGAACGGCAGAGCACACTAATTCTTAGTTGCTAATACTCAGAAATCTCCATCTAGTTTAGTATCATCAATACTGACTGGCAGTGGCTTTCAGGTATTTCAGAAAGGAGTAGTTTTCAGCTAGCCCTGAAGAGGCAAATGATTGTATATGGTATTCTGTCCATGCAGAGCCTGTGCTCTGCCACTGTGTTATAGTTTCTCTCCCAAGTTATCAACCTACAGTTGTCCCAATGAGTGCCTAGAAGTTTGGTGAAGAGATCATTATGTGGCTTGTGCTCATTAACAGGTATTCAACATGGTTATTTCCCCTTCCACTTGTTAGATAAATTATTTTATTATTTATTTTATTTCCCCACCAGTAGCTGAATTGGAGTTTTGTATTGAAGTTTTATTTTGGAACTGAGATCATCTTCTGGAAGTAATCCATGCCAGAGAAGATGGAAGTCACTGAATCAGTAAAATAGAATATAACTTCTCTCCACTGCATGAGCAGAAGAATCCGAACTGGATGTGCTTGAATTATGTGACTATACTAGGCATATATAGTGTTCGGTGTTTCTTCCCACCCTCAGCTGATGCTTATTTTCTTTTAACAGGAATATCTCAACAGTATCTTGCAGCATGCTAAAGATTTTAAAGAATACCATCGGTCAGTAGCTGGAAAAATTCAGAAACTTTCCAAAGCTGTGGCTACTTGGCATGCTAATACTGAGCGTGAACAGAAGAAAGAAACTGAAAGGATTGAGAAAGAACGAATGAGAAGACTGATGGTAAGGGTGGCATTTGGTAAGAGATCAGTCACTCAGACTTTCAGGATGTGTACATATTTTACTGGTTTGGGAAGAAGGAAGCTTCATTATGAGAAAGCCTATTTTTACCTTGCTTGAAATATCCAATAAAAATGAGTAGGTCCTTCCTACAAACCATGGTTAGTGTCTTGGGTTTGCAGTGCAAGTTGGTTAACATGGAGTAGTGCCCAGCTTCTGATGCTGATGTTTGGTTTTTTTACATGTGCTGCATCATTGCAAATTGAGATTCTGAGTTGCAGGTTATATACATGGTCAGGTCACACTGCCTTACTGAAATGCCCCTGGAATCTTCTCTTTCAGAAGATGGGCAGGAGGGAAGCTGACTGCCACAAGCAGGACTCTTTCATGACCCACCTGTGACTCTATCTGTGAATTGTTCTTTTAACAATCAGGTTCAACATCCCTTTGAACCTTAGGTGTGGATGGATAATTCTAGTTCATGCCAATATGCCTTCGATATGTCTAATCCCAAGAGATTGGGGGCCAGTTGATGCATTTTATTATCAGTACATGTCCCATATTCAGTTCCTGGGCCCTTCATAGACATTAGGTTAAAAAGGGTAAGGAAAGAAAAAGTAGCAATAAAATTAACATAAAAGCAACATTTAACAGAAGTTCATGAGAGATTAAGAATTCAAAGGACTGGGAAAATAAAGAGGTCATCTTGTGGCAAAAAGACATGAAAGGTTGCTGGCGAGCCTCCTTGGGGAGTGCATTCCATGAGTGAGTTCATCTTTTGTCAGCCTGTATGCTCACCATGCTCAGTTCGTCCTATCTACAGGATTGCATGGAGGAACAATGCTATTCATAGAGACAGTCCACAGACATTTCCAAGAGTATAGTGTACTTCTCGCTGCCTGGTCACATTGACCATTTTCTGATCATCTGATGAAGATACGGTGCTAGTTTGGTCATGCCAACTTTCTTATATATTGTATGTGTTTTAAAGTGGTGGTAAAGATATCAATTGAATCTTTAAAGAATATTAATTACACAATTTTGCCTTACTATGTTTTGGGGTATTTTAATTCTGGTGCTCCTTCCAGAGATTGACCCCATTACTTATAACTTCTAAGTTACACCACATCACCATTTATTTTTAAGGATTTATAATTTCTCAGTAGACCGCATAGTAATTTCTTTCAAATGCTTGTTAGTATTCACAATGTAGAGACTGTATCATTTTCCTAACCTTCCAATTATATTTGAGCTACAGTTATACTTAACACCTTTCAATTATTTACCATGCCAGTCAATTCTGAGAATGATTAACATGGAATCGACAAGTGGCAGAATCTCAGAAAAGTTAAACACGTTGGCATCTGACTGATTTTAATGAGAAGCATTTAAATATATACTTAACTGTTCCATTGGAAAGCAACCACAGCAGGGCAAAAGGGGCTATTGTCAGGGGAGGGGAAGAGACGATAGTGAAGCCATGGTACAAGGTGTCTAGAAACTGCTCCAGCCTCCTACTCTTCCCCTCTGAGAAACTCCAGCTAGGTGCTAAAAATCCTGTTTAGAAGAAAGTGGGATGACAAGGAAGCAAAGATTGCTTCCAGTGTGCCTCCTTCTCTGTATTGGATGCTTGTAAGCCTCTAAGTTCAGGGGCTTATGGATGTTGCCACAGGATTGTACCCTAAGTTAAATGCGTTTGTACCCACGTTTTCCAACTTGGTTTGCTCTAAAATCGCAAAGTGAAAAGGGTGTAAAAATGTTTCATTCAACATAAGGCAACTCTTGTTTATTCTTCGCTGTTTTGACTTAAGTCTGCCTTAAGTCAGACTTGGCTTTAAATACACCATTTTAGTATTTCTCTGAACTTCCCCCTTTTGTTCAATAGCAGGTCCTTCCACTTCTGCTTCCAGGGCCTGATCATTATATGCTTCTTGCAACATTTTAACCATGTTTTAAAAATACAAACCAGATAGAGAGATTAGTTTCATTTTGGGTACTTTAACCATTGTAAGCTTCTTTAGACATTATCATTTTGGTCACAGTATGTGACAACCATGATTTAAATAAGTCAGGTGGCTAATTGATACGGTTGATTTCCCGAATGGTACCCAAACCTATAAAAATGATTGAAACTGCTTCCTCCATTAAGTCATTCTGGATCTCACACTGAAATTTGTGTCGGATATGCATGACTATAGTGAGTGGTGATGTAACAGGAATTTTCATTTTCTTGCAATGCTAGGCTGAAGATGAAGAAGGCTACCGTAAACTGATTGATCAAAAGAAAGACAGGCGTTTGGCATACCTGCTGCAGCAAACTGATGAATATGTGGCTAACCTGACTAATCTTGTGTGGGAGCACAAGCAAGCACAAGCTGCCAAAGAAAAAAAGAAGAGAAGGAGAAGAAAGAAGGCAAGTATATAATTCAGCTGCTGCCAATAAACTTTTTCAGTATTTTCTTTTACTCTTTGCTTTCATTTCCCTCAAAACTAAGTGACACACTTAATGAAAATGCTTCTAGTATAAATAACTCTTCGTTCAAAGTGTTCGTCATATGCTGGATAAAGAGCATTTCACTTTTAAAAAATCAGGTCCGCATTGCCTGGTTTTTTACCCAATTAAGAACATTTTCTTTTTTCAGCCCTTTCTGATAGGTTTCTGTTAGTTAATTTCTAGATTTGACTTTTTCTCCCATTGTCACAGGACCAGTCTGATCCATTTTTTCCTTGTCAACTCAGATTTATAAGTATGACCTGTGATACTACGTAGGGCATAAATTAAGGGAGTGTCAGGCTGATTCTGCCTTTGTACAGTTCAATTGCTACCATCTTTACCTTGTTTCCTTCTAAAATAAAATAGAATCATGAGGTCATTTTAACAGATTAGGGCCAGGCAGCAGGGCAATATTACCAGGCCAGGAATTTCAGAACTATCTGAATAACCTTTGTTCTTCATTGTGGTCTCTGTGCATCACACATATATGGGGTGCTGCGCCTGCACAGTGCCTGGTGCCAGGAAGATTTAAGAGCTTTAATTGTTTTGGCAGGAACTCTGTACCCCCCTCCCCTATAGTATATATGGGTGGGGAGTGCCTGCCCCTTCGCCAGTCTACTTTTGACTGACATAATGCCTTCAAGAATATTTACACAGATGTCAGAGTCTGACATGCTATGCCCATGGCCATGGCGTCCTCCTGTAGCCCCCAGGGTTGGGGTCCATCCACCACATTCCCCTGCTCCATAGTAGTGGGGAAAGGGAAGGCATATAACCCTTTTCCTTGAATTTCTATCCCCAGTCTTTGGTAGCAAAGTATATCAACTTCACAGCAATGTGCTGGTTAGTGAAGTCTGCCATGTAGTAACTGTAGGTGGTACTGTGTGGGCACGTTGAAATTAATTAAAATCAGTGCATTTTAAAATCCAAGTAACCTGGAGGAGCACTCTCCTAGGACCGCCACATCATGTGTGCAGAATTTAAGGGCTTAGGCTACACAATCTTGATGCTATGGCACAAGATACAGATGCACTTTTCTTATTATATAAGGTTAAAGGACAAAACACTATGAGGCTCAGGTGGTAAGCAAAACAGCATTAAAATCTTTCTCTAGAGTTATTTGCTTTATTTCCTACCCCGACTTTTCTTAGAATTGTGTGTTGATGCTTACTTGGTTGTGGCATTGTATGTTTCGGGATCTGGCATGGCTGGTGGTAAGCAAATCACCCATATTGCAAAGAATGTGTGGTGTCCTGACAACACCGTCCTCAACTGTCAGAATGGGAAACACGGGGTGGGGGAAGGAACGTCCATGCTCTTATCCCTGGGAGTTTCCATATAAAGTGAAGACACTGAAAGTAGATGTGCAGAAAGGAGAAGGAACACATTCTTGATTGGCAGTGACTGTTAGGGCTGCTTAAGCATGGAAGTTAAACAACCACTGGTTGTTCTCCTTTAAAATCTAACCAGTTCGCCTCCCTTTGGAAATGCATTCCCACAGGTCTCGTACATTACCGAAAGAAAACAAAAGAATCCAGAAAGAATGGCTTTCCCTTTCAGATGAAACAAATAACACCACCAACATACATACCTAAGCCCTCATAATCCAAGGCACATGCACCCAAGGCATATAGGTGGAAGTCGTACCATAATGTTAAATCCTACCATATGTGCCTTTACTTGCTCTGCTTCAGCAGTTTGTACATCTGTAGGTATGTATAACCAGTCAGGGACCTTGCAAAAACCACAATCCATGGCTGTGCATAATGCTTAGGTGTGTCACAGAAGTGCAGAAAAATATGTGTGTGGGGAGGTAAGGGATTGCCATTGTGATCCTGCTGCCTCCTATGTTTTTTAATCGTGAAAAAGGAATCATTAATCTGTGATAGTCACCCTGTTCTGGAAGCCTGGGGCAGGAAACTTTATGTTACTGCAGCAATATGCTACTAGAATAACTTTGAAAACACAATCCTAAGTGTGCCTGTTCAAAAAAAAGTCTCATTGCTTTCCATAGGAAATGTGCCGAGGACGGCAGCCACAGCTGTCTGTATTAAAGACAACAGGTCCTTCCCTTGGTGCACAAATTGTATCCTTGGTCAGTCTTAAGGATTCTGAGGGCCATGCTTCAG
Organism: Varanus komodoensis; assembly: GCF_004798865.1. Lineage (NCBI taxonomy): Eukaryota > Metazoa > Chordata > Lepidosauria > Squamata > Varanidae > Varanus > Varanus komodoensis. The sequence continues at coordinate 51,011,190 of NW_025336087.1, forward strand.
TGTCCTGTCCATTTAGAGCAGGGATGACCATAACTGTCCAGGTGTTTTGGGCTATACTTCCCACCAGCCCTAGAAAATGGTGAGGAATGATGATAGTTGAAGAACAAAGCATGGAAAGTCATCAGTTCTTCAGACATCATCATTTTGGTCACAGTATATGACAGCCATGATTTAAATAAGTCAGGTGGCTAATTGATATGACTGATTTCCAGAATGGCTCCCAAGCTTAGAAAAAATATTGAAACTGCTTCCCCCATTAGAGATTTCTGTGCCATGATCAGAACCTTGTCTTAACAAGAAGACTGTGGGGGACTAGTGTGAGAGTTAGAACACTAACACAAAAGACATACACTTATACACATAACGAAACATCCAGGGCAGGCCATACTCTTTGAATCTTCCAAACACCTTTCTGAGAATAGTGTTAAATAAAGGACATTTGAAATGGTTAAACCTTGAGGACAGGAAAGCGTGAATGGTGGAACCAAGTCCCAGAGCCCTGGGTTTTTTTATCTTCCCCGTAGATGGACATTTAGCACCATCTGCTTTGAATGGCACTTCTTAAAGAACTGAATCTAGGGGAAAGGGATCTCAATATGCTGTGTGATTATAAGCTGCCTAGGAAGGCCTTGGCAATTATAGGTTCCCTATAATATATGTAAATAAATAAATTCACTTAAGCATTGCCTTGACAGTTTTCAACACCCTCTACCTTTTTCACACTTTCCCAGGTCTCCCAGGGAAATATGTTTCTTTGTACTCTTAAATATGTTCAAACTTGTTAATTTTTTAAAAGGATGCTTCTTTGACCACTGCTGAAAGCATGTACTTACAAAGGAGGTAGGATGTAGACCTCCCCTCCCTGTAGGATCTAGGGGCATGGAGACATGTGAAAGAATGGGAGGGGATGGAGAACAGGTTGGGGCAACACTGAAGGATCATGCTGGAATGGGAAGATATATTTTCCACCCACTTTTGCGGGGGGGATGACCCTTTGCCTTGGTGCTTTTTGATTGGCAGCTTGTCAGTTGACAGCCATCAACTGTGTGCAAAACAATCTATAGACAAGCCTCACTTGGTCAGTGTCCATGGATGTAACCTACAGCACTTTGACAGCAGACGCTTACCAAGACATTGGCCAGACAAGACTTGACATTTTGGGTAGGCATCATACTGACCTTACAAATAACCAATTTTTTTTAAAAAAGATTGAAATGTTTTGCATTTGTTTCATCTAAATTTTTTTAAAAGGGTAATATAAATGCTGTATAATCATATTAAATACTAATAATGAGGCAGCATTGGTTGTAATGTTGTAAGCCGTCCTGGCACAGTTGAGAAGGACGGGGTAGAAATATTGTAAGTAAGTAAGTAAATAAATAAATAAAATGGTTTCTCCAAAATGCTGCTTCAGCCTCTGTAGAGCAGCTGCTACTGGCAGTTCTATATTGTGGTCTCTCTGCATGACACACATGAAAAAAATTGGGTCACAATTGGAGCAGGACAGGGTGGGTTCTCCCATGCAGGACCCTAGTATACTGGCTAGAGCACTCAGGGAGAACAATCCATAGTAAGCCTGATCATTTGTTGTACATTTTTCTTTGAAGACACGCACTGCATAGCTTGTGTGCTATGTGTGACTGTCATGAGTGAGTGTCATGCAGACTCAGTTCACTGAGATCAGTAGGTCTTATTCCCATGTATTTGAGTATAGGATTGCAGCTTCAGTGAAATGGTTTAGAGAGAACAATGGCTATATGATAATTCCATATTACATAGTTTCTGTTCTGTTTTTATTAACATGCTGCATGACTGAATGACAATCATAAAGTATAAAATCAGGGTTTGTGTATTTACTGTTCATGCTTTTAAAAGTGAAATTACAGTTTTTCTACTGCTTTTCTGAAAAAACTCTAAAAACATTGACAGTTCCATTTAACTCGCGCTCTGTGTGTGTGTGTGTGTGTGTGTTCTACATTTGAATGGACTATACTCAGTGCTGTTCAAGTTATTCAGATTGACACTGTAAAAACAATAGGTTCAGAGCTTAAACATTTTATTGTCATGCAGTTAACAAATATAGCAGAAAAAATACTAATGTTTAGTGTGAAGTAGACTGCAACATCTGTATTTAGTTTGATTTTTTTTGCCAAACAAACTACAAAATATTAGTTTGTAGTTGGATCCAGAGTAGTGTTGTATCCAAAGGAGCCTTCATCTGAACAGAAAACTGTCTATAAATGGAAACACACCTTTAGAACAAACTTAGAACAAATGCAATTTCCTTAGGATGCAACCCATAAAAAGTGAAATCTCTTTGATGCTAATGTAAATTGCTATTTGGCAGCGCCAGTATAATTTGAACACTCAACTTATTCTAGTACTTGTAGACCTGTATCATGATTTTGGCTTCATCTTCTCTCTGTACTTTTCTTTACATTTTCCTGATATTTCTACATACAAGTTGCCTTCACTTTTTGTCATTTCTACATGGAAGGACCATATATAGTTGTGGGTACACGTTACGGCAAATACAAAGGGCAGTGTGTGTCTGCTCGCTCTTGCTCTCTCCCTTGCTCTCTCCCCTCCCCCCCTTTTTTGGCTTGCTGTGCAGGTGTATTTAAAGGGCAATATGATCATTTATAGACTTATGTACTCCTCATTATGTACTCCTCCTAAGCACATACGTATCTGTGTTGTGCTTAATATCAGCACCCTCAGCATGTGGTGCCTTAACTCCCAGTTCTGAACAGGCCCTTGATGCGTGAGCTGGCAGGTTATGAGCTGTGAGTTCAAGCCATCCTCCATGCATCAGAGTAGCAGTCATATAGAACAGGAAGTGTGGCATGATGGCAGTAGCCTTCCTGAATGTAGAAGATAATCTGAGAGTTGCTGCTGCTTATGCTTAAAAGCCTTTGTCGGCAGCACTCTTAAACAGTGTCAGGGCCCATCTTCCTCTATGCCTTCTGTCTGCTGCCAGGAATTGCCTGAAGCCACCTATTTGCCTGTTACTACTAGAAAAAGGAAAGGAGAGGTTAAGTTAAACCAGTCAACACCACTGTGGGTCCTTATCCTTGCATGTGAGGAACCATGCACGTGTGTGTGTGTGTGTGTGTGAGAGAGAGAGAGAGAGAGAGAGAGAGAATGGTTTTTCCTTGAGGCACAATGCTTTCTCCTTGATTCAGATACTGTCTTCATTAGTGAGAAATATAAAATAATCACATATATCTCTGTACTGGATAATATGGGTGCTAGGTGCTGCTAAGCTGCAGAATGAGAGGAAACAAAAATGAAAAAAGGAGGGAAAACAAGAGCTGTTTCCTATATGATATTTTGTACTTTGGCATGCAATACACAAGCACAAGTCATCTTTGTCTGCTGCATCTGAAGAAACCATCTGTGTAAAAAATTGCTGCATTTCCTTTCAAAATATATTTTTGTAAGAAGGAATGCACAATTTGTACATGCGTATCCTTTACAATAGATAGAAACAAGTATATTTCAAAACATCCTTTTGGAGGGAGTCTTGGGTGGTATGGAGAGGGAGGAGAGGTAGTGCATGGAGACATTTAAGCATCTAGAAAAGAATATGTATTGGGAAATAAATATGGAAAAGGAAAATAAGAGATTTTATATGGGACAAACTGAGGAAACAGCAAGAGGAAGGTCCCAGAGGAACATCATAGGTGAAGCTGCCATAGGAAAACCACTTGTTTAGCAAAAACTGGTCTGCTCTAAATGATAATTAGGACTAGGTCCCAATTTTCATTTGCAGGGGTAGGAGGGGCAGGTCCTCAGATAATACTTTATTGCTCTGCAGCTTTAAATAAAAGAGTCTGAAGATCAGAATACAGTTTGAAGGTGATCTATTCAGATTGAACCATGGAATTAATGATAATGTACCTTTTTTCCCTTGAAGCTTTCCAGGCTCCCTATGTTTTCTATTTTAATTCAGTGAAAAATGTTTTCTATTTTAATTCAGTCTCAAGTACTATAACCCACACCCATGTCCCTGAAAAACAAATAACTGAATATACTGACGCTATCTAGTCCAAAGTTTGAATAATTTCCTATACTCTCTTGAACATAATTTTATATAATTTTGTATATAACTTTTTGTCTGTGTTTTGCCTACAGAAAGCAGAAGACAATACAGAAGGGATAGGATCTGGACTTGGTCCTGATGGAGAGGTAGGAATTCTAGATTCTCCTTAGAAGCATTTCAACAGAATGCCCTCATAATTAACAAAATGTCATAATATGTACATCAGAGAACTGGGCTAAAATACATCAACAGGATTATTTCCCTTACTATTGTTATCCTATATTATTTCTAGACTGCTACTATTTATTATAACTAAAGAAACTTGTATAATTCATATGATAGCAGTAAAATGATTTTAAGAAGGTTTTTGCATGGCTTAGATCCTATTCTGAATTGCTCTTTGATCTAGTAGAGGTTGTTGCTGGAGACAATGCGGGGAGGGGATTAATAATATTCTTCTGCTGTCTCCCCAAACTATCCCCAGCCAGCTGGAACAGATTTTCAGGGGTCTGTGGGGGAAAAGAGGAATCAATAAAAATTGTTTTGCCATGTTCCCAGTACTGAAACTGCATTCTGACAAGACAGAGACTTGGTGGGTAGTGCGTGGGTATGGGAATTAGAGTGCTAGATGGGTTGCATGCATCCAGAGCAGGTATGTAATTTGGGGGTGCTCCTGGATTTGATAGTCATAGAGGAAGCCTGCCTTTTCCATGCTGGCACCCAGTTTAGGGGATAATCTTCCCCCCGCCAAGGAGAGGAGATCTGCACATTTTAGATGCCAGTTAAAGACTCACTTCATTACTGAGGCCTTCCTTGAGTATGTGTACTCTCCTGTCCATTTGTTTGAAATTATTTGTTTCAGTGGTTTTACATTGGTTTTAATATTTTTATTTACGCTTTATATAAACACCTTAGTATTACATATGCTGGTTGTAATTTAATGTATTTCAGTGTTTTAAATTTTTTTTTGTAAATTGCTTAGAGTTATTTTTAAATATGAACAGCAGTATATAAATCAAATAAATAGTCTGTAAATAGAGTACTACTTAGAAGATCTGTGGATCAAAGCCAATGTAGTTATGGTTCCCTTATTTAAAAAATTATTTATTAGATTTGTTTAAAAGCTGCCTGTTATAGCATCATGCTGTCTGGGCAGCTATTACAATATAAAATCACCAAATTACACCAATAAAATTATGCAATTAAATATCATGATAAATGGAAAAAAATCACAACAACATAAAGTAAAGCATAAATTAATATAATTAAAACCAGCACATTGATATTTATGCTTTGCTTTTGTTTGCATTTGTTCCACCTAGTTCTCTTAAAGATGACATATCAATATAAGGTTAGAACATAAAGATACAAAGGTTGATGTGAATTAAAATTAGCTTTAATTGCTTGAAATATCTTGCTGCAGCCTCATGATTGTTGCATAGAACACACTTATGTGTGAAACATTTCATGCATTTCCAATATAAATAAGTACATTTAGTAAGAAGTTACATGTCTTGAATATTAAATAATTTAAAGATATGCATTGGTCAGGAATAAGTGTGCACCTACAAGCAACAATTTTGTAAATTAAAATTTTATACATTTGTGTTGCCGCTCCCCAAATAATTTTTAAAATGTAATAGGTCAGTTGCTCTTTGATGCTACATGGATATTGGTGGAACAGTTGGCAGTGGAACAGGTTCCTGGGGGGCGGGGGGACAAAGACCCACTAACAACTGGGATTGCTGTTGGAGCAAGTAGGGGGAGACAAGATGGGTTCCACAATGCAATGCCAGGAATTCCAACTGGACGACCAAGGTGTAGGGAAGCAGGAGGAGGACAATCCACATTTAGCCCAGTGGTTTCTGAAGTATACTTATTCCATGAATAAGACACACCATTTATGTTATTCACATAGCAGATTGCTGTGTTGTGTGAACTTGAGCAACGTATTTCATGTTAACTTATGTCATTAACATTGCTTACAGATTGCATTGTATAGTAAGCTGTGTTATTGTTGTTATTATTTATTATATATTAATAATATTTTGTACTGTGAAGAAAGCCTGCTTAGCTTTTACTTTCACAAATAAAATTGGACTGTTACACCCTAACTAATCAGGCAAATATACATCAGTAGATTTACAGCTTGCTGTTCTTTCTGGCATGCAGTAAGATGTGTGGTGAATTGGTTTAATGGAAGACACTTTGTCCAACACATCTAATTGAAGTTTTTAATGAGCGCCCTTGCAGTTAATGAGCTATCTCACTAATGAGCATGCTAGGGTGCCCTATAAATGACTTCAGAAAGTTTCTGTGTGCATGTAGATTAGAATCTTACACTGGAAATATGACACAGATGTTGTTGTTAAAAACTTTTTCTACAGAATTGTTTAAACCTACTGAGGTGTCTTTTGTTAGTGGTTAAGACAGTAGTAGCATACATACTTAGCTGGAATTGTCCCATTGAAATCAGTACGGTTTGCTTCTGAGTAAATATTTTAGGTTTAAGTAGATTCAGTAGATACTAGCCATAGGCACTGACCAATCAAGGATACATTTAGGAAATTTTGTTATGTTTTGTTTTGCTTCTTACTTGACAGCTCTCATTCAATGAGCAAGTAAGCGAGAAATAAAGCTGCAAAGATCTCTGCTTGTGAAGGTGGTGGTGAGTATATCACCCGCATCAAGCTGAGATCTTGTAGTTTTGAAGTATGGACCTGACAGCTCTTAGTGTCCTCCACCATCTCAGCCCCTTTTTCAAGATATTGAGTGCTCAGGAAAGGAGAAAAGTATGATCCAGCCTTTGTACAGGATCACAAATCTGTGGCTTTGAGGTTTCTCTGTCAAGAAAAAAGATTTCTTTTAAAACAAGGTTTTTACAGAGCTAAATAGTTTTGGAGGGGTTTTTTTTGACAGGCAAATACACAGTTTTCATGGGTGCCTTTTGACAGACAGTCTGCTGTTTGACAGTTAACAAATGAGAAATGAAGTAACAAAATAACCTGTTTGCAGCTTTGCTTGGTCAGTGTTCACTATTGCTACCTACTGCATTTTGACAGTAGACATTTACCATAACAATCAGTGGGCAAGCTTTGCATTTTTGCCAGGTAAATATACATACTTCACACCTCTGAGCTGCCAACCAAATAAATACAATTACAAAAATGTTTGCACTTATTTCTGGCACCTAAAAAAATTATAAAGGTGGCACTGTCAGTAACTGTCACTGACAGAGGCTGAGAGAAGACTGAAAAAGAAAATGCTCAGTGGAGACCAAAAAAGAGTTGAGAACAAAGCAATGAGAAGAAACAAGATGTCTGCAGCCACCTAGTCCTCTGGGATACCTGGTGGAGAATTGAGTGGGAAGGATCGGGAAATATGACCCATGGTGAGCCAAATCATCTCTTGGATGTATGGTGCTTTGTTTCACTAACAACCCACACTGCATTGCTTATTTGCAAGTGGGTTGCCATGCCAAGCAAACTCAGCCACTATTTTCAGGTTCAAAATGGCCACAAAACACCTGGTGCACACTGCAGCAAATTGCAGTCTACTATTATATGTAAACTGAGACACTTTCTTCACTGATCTCTCAGAATGAGACAGTATTATCTTCTGACCATGAATTAAACCGTATTCTCTTTATTTTTAGCCCATAGATGAAAGCAGTCAGATGAGTGATCTCCCAGTCAAGGTAACTCATACTGAAACAGGAAAAGTTCTCCTTGGACCAGAAGCTCCTAAAGCAAGTCAGTTGGATGCTTGGTTAGAAATGAACCCAGGGTGAGTAATCCCCACAGCCTGTTGCTTTTGCATATATGTGTGTGTGTGTGTATGCGTGTGTGTGTGAGAGAGAGATAATTGCAGATTCTTATTTTTGTTTCCATACTCTTTGAATTTCTGTCCTGACGTTTATCTCATTATTTGAAAAGATGCCTGCTCATACTTTCTCACTTTCTTCTTTCCTACCAGCTATGAAGTTGCACCCAGGTCAGACAGTGAAGATGAAAGTGGATCTGAGTATGAGGAAGATGTAAGTGAATGCCTCATGTTGATGCATATATTTATCTACAAGTTTTTTTTTAAACTATTTTTCATTTCAGGGAACAGAGAGTGAGAAAAAGCATACAGGAAGATCGTTCTGACCATTAAAATAACTACTGTTACAATACTGAAATATAAGTAGTGGAAGAAGTAGTTTTCTTAGACTATAATACATTCATGATGTACTATTCCCTGTTCCCTTCTGTATGGTAAATGGATAATAAGCCATAAGATAAAGCATAATTTGTTGGAGGTTTTTTTTTGTCTAAATAAAAAGCTTCAATGTGATGAGAAAGAAATGGCAATAGTACAATCCAATTAATTAGTAGTGAAGGTGGAGTAGTGAAGGATTACAGATTTCACTTCTGGTACTGATGATCATGAATAGCTATAAAAATGGGTGGAGTCACATGTAATGCTAAGCCACACCTCCAGTTAAGGTATGCAGCATGGGTTGTTTTCAATCCTCTAGATAGCTCCAGCATGTATCCCTGGGACTTCGCAATAGAACTCTTCTTTTTTCCTTACCCCAGCCCATTTCCCACTCTGATCATTATTCTTTTCATTCCTTTGCTTTTTTATATTATGTTGTTGTTATTTTACTTTTTGTGACTTTTTTTTTGAAATCTCTAAGTACAGTCTTAGGGCTGACTGATGTGCGTAGTCTGCTTGGCCAATTTTGTTGTACGTTTCAGCTGTCAAAAGGAGCAGTAAAGCAGAGTAGGCAACATACAAGGCAATTAACAAGATGAGGCTGCTCATCAGCTAATTTTTGATTGGGGGAGAAATAGTGCAATTCAGAAGCACAGAAATTGGGGAGGGGGAAGCTGGCACCAAATGAGGGAGGGGGTATTTCCTCCTTGGCAAAGTGATTATCTTGCTTTTCAATACTGAACCATAATTTTTCAGTTTCTTCCACTTTTCACTCCACCTGTTGGAAATATTTGTGCTTTTTCATCTCAGAAGGGAAATGTACACAAATTTAATGGCTGGAAAATAAATGAAGGCAACATTTGAGCAAATTTAAGGGGTGGAAGTAAATGGAGGGGAAATGTATGCACTTGCAACAATGGAGCAGTTATAGCTGTTGTGCAAATTTATCCTTCATTTACTTCCCAGCCATTAAATTTGTGTGCATTTCCTTTCCATTTATTTCCCAGCTATCCCCCCCCCCCCCCCTTTTTTAACTATTCCAAACAGTTAAAAAACCTCTAGTGGTGACAGGCAGCTTCAGCAGTATTTACACCTGCCCCCAAAAGAATTTACTTGCTCCCATTCTTTGCTTTTAGTTTCCTGTTTAAGAACTGTCAGCGTACTGCTGCAGCAGCAACAGTAAATGTTCTGAAAAGCAGAGACAAAGGGGAGGGGATTAATATTTCCTCTGGATAGACAAGCTATAGACTAGTGTTGAAAAGATGGGGGCACTTTCAAGTCAACAATTGACATCAAGAGAATTACATTGTTAAATACAAGACATATCACCCTTCTTGGTGTACCTTACTCCTCCCATTGTTTCCATTTTTGGTGCTTTTGCCATTTTACATCTCTCCCTTAAAGTATTTTCCCTGATTCTTGTCAACTTTGCAAAAAAGTTTCCTTGTATGTTCCCTACCTAAACAAGGAAATTTACCAGGTAAGACTATAGACAACAGACAACCATGCATACACCCCTTTGCACTGGAGAAAGGCAGAGAAAAAATTACTGACAAATTTGAGCAATTATCAGGAACTGATTTTTAAAGAAGTGAAGATCAAATGGTGGCTCCTTCAAAGTGTCTCCTGGGCATCACTGGATGGGTAATGGCTGGCAATGGCACAGGCAAGTTTGCCAAGGCTAGCACAGGCTTTTGTTACTCTTGCTGAGGAGCTCTGAGGCTGGTTTCAGTAACCCACAGTGAAATTACTTGCCCGGATTTGGATGACATGATAACCAAATGGTATATAAATAACATCTATAACAAGCCTTGGGTTGGAAGGTTATGTGAACCTAATAAATATGCTTTACTCTATAAGAAATTGCATTCTGTTAAAGCATATATATGTAGTTGACCTTAATTTAGTTAGCATCCTGTCAGCTTAGATCAATTTTACCATTATACATCAACTCACATTTCTCTGAAAGGTGCTATCCTTTTAATCAATACTTCATTAAAATACAATGATGCTTCAAAGAGGAGGAAAATAAATACAGTTGTTGATGCATTTTGGCACTTCAGCAATCAAGCATGGGTAATATTCAAACTTGTATTTAACATCTTCAATAACAGCTAGGAAAATTGTTGTACATAGTTAGCGAACAGCTTTGGGAACAAGAAATGCTTTCATTCTTCTTCTTTAGCCCACTAAAAACTGTGACTTTGGGGAAAGAAAAAGTAAAAGGGATTCTAGTAAATAAGTCCTGTTTGCCATGGTTATATTTTCTCTTTTGGCTTGGAACTCAAAACTCACAAAGGTACCCCCACCCAATTTCTAATGGTTTTCCCTCTCTACTACAGTTCCCTATAGTCTTGAACATTCTGGAGTGGCTTTTTGGGTGCAGCAGAACTTCGCTGATACAAATTTAGATGCATTTTACCAGAAAGCTTTTAGACTTTTGCTTACAGTAAAAAGTGAAAAATGATGAACTGTTACTCATGTTTACCAGTTACTGATAAAATGCTTGAATATTGAGCAAATTAGTATAAAATGAAGAGTTCCAGAAATACAGTGCTTGGAGTTTTTCTTGGCTTTGTTTTTAAATAAAAAAGTGCTCCAAATATTTCCTGACTCTCAAACCTTGTGAAAATGACTTTCGTTTAATCAAACAAAAGACAACATAAGTGATACAAAAAAGTAGTCTTCCATTTGCAAGGTTGTGTGATAATACAGGACTTATGTACAAAAATGTAGTCTTCCATTTGCAAGGTTGTGTGATAAATACAGGACTTATGTAAGTTTGACACCTTGATACTATTTTGGCAGGAAGATGAAGAGGAATCAAGTAGACAAGAAGCAGATGAGAAGATACATCTTGATCCAAACAGTGAAGACGTGTCAGAAAAAGATGCTAAACAAATCATTGAGTGAGTAATTTGGAAGGTAGAAAAAGCAAAGCAGACCATTTGTTTATTGTTATTTCTGCAATTGATTGTTGTATGCATGTGTAAGAACTAAGACTGCAAAGTAATTAGCAAGAGTAAAGTTAAAAGTGCCTTTGTTGATTTCTAGGACAGCCAAACAAGATGTGGATGATGAATACAGTATGCAGTACAGTGCTAGAGGGTCTCAGTCCTACTATACAGTGGCTCATGCAATTTCTGAAAGGGTGGAGAAGCAGTCTACTCTTCTTATTAATGGCACATTAAAACATTATCAGGTAAGCATGGTTGCATTTACAATATAAATCCTTTCAGTGGATCTTTAACACAGAATTTCTTAAACTACGCCACATTCTCCTTAGAATCAAGGTGTTTCATTCCCACCAGATAATTAACATTAATGTTCTTGGTTTAGTTCTTGAATGGATGCTTTAAAAGGCATAGCATATTCTATCTCTTTTGCCATTGAATTGGCTGGTTCCTCACATAACACAAAGAGTGCTACCTCTTGATAGGTCTCAAGTAATTTTCTTATTTACACTGCAAGACTTGCTATGACAACATTTGAGAACTCATTGCCTCAGAGTTCTCCACTAAGCTGGAAAAATTTCAGGTACATTCAATTCATAGCTGTTGCAGGGATGGGAGCTCTTAATTCTTGATTGGTTAGTATACCAGAAAGCTATAGAAAGTCATTCTCAAGTTTTGATATTGCTAAGTATTAGAAGAATACATTCTTTCCTAAATACATCATGACAGTATTGCATCCTTAACAATCTTTGATTTGGATGAGACATAATGCGAGCTTTTTGCAAATCATGGTTTTAAATAGTTTGAAAGAGACATGCCCTTTCTTCTTACTACAACATAAGAGCAGTGATAGATTAGGCTAGAAACCTATTTAGCCCAGCATTCTGTTTGCATAGTAGCCAACCTATAAGAAGGACCCCCTCACACACACACACACAAAAGAAAAAGAAAACAAGGACATGAGCACAATTAGAGCCTGTTCTTACTTATATTGCACTTATTCAGAGGCTGGCTACCTCCGATGCTGAAGGTAATATGTAGTCATAAGGACTAGTTGCCATTAATAGCCTTGCCTTATCCTGTGTGTGTGCTCTTTTGTTAGTCCTAACCATGGTTTAGTGTTAGATCTGCATCAATATTAATGATGGTTAATGATCATTAGGTTCCTCTCTTAAGCATCCTTGCACACCTGTCATGTGCAAGGATGACATGCCATGCTGGTGAAGATGGGAGCCCTGGGTAAAACTGGTGCAGATTAATGCTTAGTAATTTTAATTTAATTAGTTTAAATGTCATAATTGGAGGACTGGAATACAGGAAGCTGCCTTAAACCAAGTTAGACCAGTCTAGGCTATTCTGGGTCAAACCCTAGTTGGCAATGGCTGTCCAGGTTTTCAGAGAGTGATCTTACCAAGGGTTAAACCTAGGATATTATGCATGCAAAACATACTATTTACTTAACTCTCCACATGTTCCTATGGATGGCTTCCAATTTGCAAACCATAGTTAATTTACACGGAACCTCCAAAATGTATTTTTCAATATTCCAGATGTCTCCTGTTTCTCTTTAGCTCTTCTGCTGATTAAAAGTTAACAATTTAGTAAATTTCTATCTTGCTACCAGTATTAAATTCATTCTGCAGTCTGTTAATTTCTTCCCAAAGAATACTCAGGAATAGTTTTGTTGTCATGAATAGGTGGTGGTTAGGTAATGCATCTTTCCGAAATTAAAGCAAGAAATATATAGGTCCATGGAAATAAAATTCAAGGCACATATAGACAGTTAAAATCCTGAAGTGGGTCAACTGTTAAGATCCTGAAGTGGGTCATACTATGAAAAGCATTAATCTTTAGTACTGTGCCCAAATCAGTCAATTTTGGGAGCAAAGGCATTCTAAGCATTGGCCTACATAACAGTGCTGAATCTTGTGTAGGCAATTTTGTGGCTCCTTTTTCATTGTGCTGCTCAACTAGCACATCCTCTTCTGAGGAGCACACAGCACTAAAGCAGAAATGGTAAAATCAAAATGTTACTGTATGCACAAATACTGAATAACTGAGGTGATTCTCCTGCATTTCAGATCCAGGGCCTGGAATGGATGGTTTCCCTATATAATAACAATTTGAATGGGATTTTAGCTGATGAAATGGGACTAGGGAAGACCATACAGACGATTGCACTGATCACTTACCTGATGGAGCACAAAAGGCTCAATGGCCCCTATCTCATCATTGTTCCCCTCTCGTAAGTAGATGAACTTCTAATGATATTTTTCTGTGCTATGCAGATTCTCTCATTAACAACATCTCCTCCCCTCCCCCTCCCTGTCTTTTTTAACACTTAATAGCTAGATGACTGTAGGACTGTGCTGACTATGTCCCCTGGATTTATTCTTTCATTGCCTTCCCTTCTTCTCACATAGATTGTCTGGGATGGGGGAACAGATGGCTGCTAAAAGCATTTAGTAGTCAAGATAGTGACTATTTCATAGCCACTATAGCTTGTCCTTTTGATTTACAAGACCGAAAACTATATTTTCCTTAACCAATTGGCATGTATAACATTTAACTTCAATTTCAGATTGAATGTCTTGCAGCTGTAAGAGCTTTAAAAAGGCAACTCCTAAACAGCATCCAACAAAATATGACGACTTTGTGTGTTCATAATTTTTATCTTCTTTGGTTGAAGTACTTTGTTTTTTTGTTTTTACCCACTAACTCATCAGCTTCATTTGCAATTATTTCAGAGCTTCATTTGATATTAGATTTTAAATAAACAGCAACACCAGGTTGCTTGAATCTTTTCCTGGTGTTTGCAAGAGGAAATATTATTCTTGGAAAAAATGAACTTTAAAAAGACTATTATTTCTGTTAAGGCCTATGATTTGCTTTGTAACTCAGATGTGTATTTATACAGATGTTTTGTGGTTGTTCATATGATAAAGTATTCTGCAGATTCCTCTATCAAAAGTATAGGATCAGATTCTGTATTAGAATAATTAACTGCCAGAAAATCGTACCAGAATGTATTGTGGCTGTGGTGTTCGGATTATCGGGCAGCTAGATATATTTTTAATTCACACATATGGTGTAGAGAGAGCAGTGAAATAGCAAGCTGAATGTCTTTGAAAACAAAAGGGGGAGCATGAAGAGGAAAATGAACTATGTCATCTCCCAAGCCTCATTCATTTCTTTTAACATAACTAGAGATTGCAGGGAGGGGGGATGCATTAGGCCTGCATTTTAATACGAAGTGACCTAATTTGTACTCCCCAAACCAATACATGAACTAGAATGCAGATCCTTGGTTGTTGTACTTTTCTGAATTTTGGGACACAGCTCTGCAAGAAAAAAGGCATATATAGATGTGCACAGTAGGGCAAATGCATTAAAAATGTGTATGTTAAGGAAAATCTCACACAGAAAGGAATATATTAGAGAAAATTGCTTGCTAATAATGTGTATATTGCAGAAATACATACAAAAATGAATGGGAATGTTTATTTGTGTGTCTTGCAAATGGATGCAGAAACAAGATAGAGTGAATTTGTGTTGGAAAAAAATGCAAACATAGAAAACAAAACCGACAGATTGGTCCATCTCTATTTCTGTACTTTTCCTATTTTTCCAAGGTGTTCCATTCATAAGTATCAGGGCTAAGATCATGGTTCTGTATAAAAATGAAACCTATGAATGTGTGTCATAGCTTGTGTTCCTCTGATTCTGTTCCTCTGACATTATTTAAAAAAGAAGATACATATGCGCAACAGCATTTCCATTGTCTGTCATTAGAAGAGTGCTTGGAAGCAAGGATCTAGGTGTAAAAATAAACCTTAAGTTTGTAATTATATGCCTACTACACTATCTCTTCTTTCAACTTTATGAACAAGTGCTTTAATTTAAATCCAGGCTCAGATTCACAAAACCGATCCCTCTTCAGCAAAACACCTAAATATATTCAAATAGTTTGATTAAAATTGGACAAGTTTATGCATGCATATAACAGCTTTGGAGAAAGAGGATGGAGTCTTTGAGTAGAAAACCAGACAGCATTTTCTTTCATGAATAGAAAAGCTGTTCCTGTAGCTCCTCCCCGCCCCCACATTCATATGACCATGTAGACTACGTTTCATTCTGCTTTTCATTTTAAAGATTAAAAATAAGCTGGTGACTATTTTTCCATTTTTTCCCATTCCTGTTGTCCAAATTGAAATTCTGAGTTCTACATGTATTGGAAAATATGCTTGAATAATCTTTAATCTTTTCTATAGGACTTTATCCAATTGGACATACGAATTTGACAAATGGGCACCTTCTGTGGTGAAAATTTCTTACAAGGTTTGGCTATCTTGTGTATATATGAATGTAATGTTGGCAGTGTATATTTCTTTCCATTTTTCATGATCATCTAGTAACAATTTAATTATAAAGTTTTGCTATTGCCTAATCAGTATGCATGTTTGTAATAGAGCACAAATCTACATAGTGAAAAGTGATAAGATAATACACAAATGCAATAAGTAGTTATCTGTGCTTATATTCCAAAGTATTCTGATGGGAGTAATATATAGATGACAAATAATGTATATTTGTGTATTCCTGTATTATTTATTTATAGCATTTCAATCTCCCCCCCCCCCCCCTTATCAGAGATTTCAAGGCAGGGTTTTTTTTTTTTTTTAGCAATGAATTAGTTTTCCTCTGGATTAACTTAGCTACAGGCATTGTTATGAAGGCTAGCATAAAGGATAGGGGCACATGACTGCCTGCGACTCAAGACATGTCTGAGCTGTTCTTTTTCAGTCGTCAGTTTTAGAGAGTATCTGGCTGGTCCCCCTGCACTGTTAAGGGTCTGCTGATCCAGCAGTGGCTTTTATGAGTGGAACAGGAGCGGTAGGGGACAGTGGATGATAAAACTGCTAGGGAGAGGGGGAATCCCTGAAAATTGCCTGTCTACACATTCTGCTGATGAAAATCACCACTGGATTGAAGAGCCTTCCCTCAGCAGAGGAACACCAGTTGGATACAACCAATTATAATTTATTTTCTCTTCAGCTTCCTCTGCAAAAAGGATTTGAATTGTAATCATTGCGTTAGCCACAATTGGTTGTGCATTTCAATGCAGGACATGGATATCCTTGTTTTAGTAAACTATAATTAGAAATCATGGTTCTTTTCTTTCTCTCCTCTTTCAGGGTACACCTGCTATGCGCCGATCACTTGTTCCTCAGCTTCGTAGTGGAAAATTTAATGTTCTTTTGACTACTTATGAGTACATAATAAAGGACAAACATATTCTTGCTAAGGTAATACTACATTTCAGACCCTTCTTAATGACAAGTTTCTTCCCCTTCTCCCAAATAGATAGAATTATACTGAGCAAAGACAGTCTGGGCACAGTGTCCCCGATCGTAGTTGTTTTTAAAAATGGCTTCCATGATTTTCTTTGTCTGAAATGAGGAATTTGGCCTTTTTTCCCCCCAACTCATTCATGGTCTCCTCTCCTATCGTGGTACTTTCAGGACCGTAGATGGGAAAATGGTTTTGCTACCTGTGGATCCCATCAATACTTCACAGCCATCTCACTGTGGAGAAGCATAGCCATCTCTACATCATTCTGCCTAATAACATTTATCCTGGAACCCTGCTATTCCATTTTTATCTACAGCTCTTCTGTAGTTCTTTGTTTCTGAGGGGAGGTGAATATGGTTATAAAAGGAACCAGGCTGTGTAGTCTCTTTTTTGGATGTGGAAAGATAATAAAGGCTGGACTAAAACCTGTTATATTCATTTTCATTTGTCCACTAAAATCCAATAGCTCAAAATCACTGCTTTGATCTAAATAGCTGAATAGCTAATAGACTCTAAAATGTAGGGACTAATCTTTGGAAACTGTTTTTTCAGTGGTAGTCAAGGTATTTAGGTAATGGGGCTCACTTTGAATTGTTATATGTAACTGCAGTCTCACTCATCAAACCTCAGAGCATGCTAATGTCTTAATGAAATTTCACATGCTTCCTATAGTCACCTTTTGAAAAAGTTACTTTTACTTTTCTTTTTTCACTATTTTATTATATATCTTGAAATTAAAGCCAAAGCCAAATTAAAGAAAAAAATTAAAGGGAAAAAGAAAATGTTTCAATCTTCTTACAGGAAACTTAAATAAATCTATTACAATTATTACATGAATACTATATAACTCTGTATGTTTTTACATATAGCAAGACATTAGAGATAATTATGTATAAACAAAGGCATCCAAATATTCATATATTTGTCCATTCATAAATTGTGCTTCAAAGTCACCCATTTAAAATTTTCTTCAAGTTCTCCACACATTGTGTTATAGCAGATTGCTGTTTATCCTTTCAGTGCTGTAATATTAGTTGTTTGACTATCAAAGGGGCATGGAAAATCCATTTGTATCAATTGTGCATTAAAATCCAAGTAACAGGTAGTTAATTAAGAACATATCTGTAATATTAGAGAACTCTCCACCACAAAATTGATCTTCCTTCTCACAAAAGGAAGCAGTCCAGCCACCGAAGTAGAGAAGTATTAGCTGTATTGCACTTCCAGTGATCAGCCATTTTAATTAGGCCTTTGTTGAAAAGACAGTGTTGCTCCACTATACTCAAAGCATCCATTTTTGCTGAATTAATGTAACCTAAAACCCACTATCCCTTTCACAATAGATGCCAGCAAAGTTGATTGAATAAAACCGGATGCTCCCAAATCATCAATCCATTCTTGCTTGAGAGTCAGGCTACCATATTTGTTCACTGGTAGCACATATTTATACATATGAATTATGGACTATTCAGCCTTGATCAATACTCCTAATAACAAGAGGGGCTCTGAAGTTGCAAAAGCAGCAGGACCAAACCTTGATTTTAACAAGTGTTTTATTTGCATATATTGTCATTCAGCTGTAGCTGGAAAAAAGCATATGAAATCTGTAAAACAGAAAATGGTTAGTAGTTATTATTGGGACCTACAAGCTGATATTAGTATAAATCAGTTTATCTGTCCAAGTATGCCAGACACGTGTTTTCATTATCAACTTTTAAGGCTTGGTTTCCCAGTAAGGTTAATTTTGCATTCAAAAAATCAATTAACCCACAATTGGCATGTGTTATACCTCTCAAAATTGATAAGGGAGAAAAGTCCAATCTGAATGGAAAATACCAAAATAATAGTACAAATCAACCGATAAGCACAATGACATAAAGAAAGCTCATGAAAGCTGAGTTTACCCTCTTTAATGGAAAGCTGCATCATTTTTGAAGATATTCATGGTGAAATGAAACCCTATGCGAATTTAAAAAGTGAAGCATTAAGTTCCTGAAAACAGTTGCCAATATTTCTGAAAATATGTAAAGAAATGGCATGTAGAACATACACAATTTGAGGTATTAAATTCATTTTTCAAGTATTTATCTTACCGCATAGACTTAACCTTAAAGATGTCCATCTATCAGTGTCCTGTGAAATTTCATTAATCAATTTTAATACATTTTAGCTTAATCATTTGAGGTATATCTCTAGACAGAAGTATCCCCAAGTATTCTCTGGGCAGTTTCTTGGTTTCCAGTTATCTAGCACAGCATGGGGTACAATATCGCTAAATGATATCAACTCAGACTTTGACCAGTTAATACAGTAGCCAGATAAATATCCAAAATTCTTAACTGTCTATTTCAAAGCTGGAGCAGATGACTGGACATGCAAATAAAGAAACACCATCATAAATAAAAAGTTTAAATTCCAAGGGATTATGCATGGATCCATGGAAGTTAGGGTTTTGTCAGCACTTGCCAGGGACTCCAAGCATATATCAAATATTGATGAACACTCCTATGTGGTACCTCTCTTAAGTAATAAAAATACAAATCTGGCCCTGACTCAAGCTGTTGAGGTTGAATATAAAATTCAAAACATAAAATTTTAACATATTTCTGAAATTTTTCAAAGAAACCAAAATGTATGACTGTAGTAAAAATGTTCAGTAATTTTTATCAAAGGCATTCTCTGCATATAGAAAAATAATGACAGATGAATCTGTTCTACATATATTTGATGCAATCAGATCAACAACCAAGCCAAGATTTTTAGCACTCTGTTTTTAATGAACCCCCCAATGCGGTTGTACTAACATTGTATGAATTTTTTGTAGTCTATCAGCCAAAATTGTGGTTAATATTTTTATATCAATATTCATCAATTAAATAGGTCAGTAATTAGTACAATAAATGTAATGTCTGTTGGGTTTAGAAATATCTCTAATATAGGCATCATTAAGTGCTGATGAAAGAGTACTTGATCCACAGATACAATTATACAGACAAGGAAGCTTAGGAACTAGAAAATCAGGAAATGCTTTATATCACATCACTCAGTTGGAAGACCTATTTTCATATTAGTCACTATTTTCATTATTTCTTCAATATGCAAAGGTGCCATTAAAGACTGTCACTAGATATTTCACAACTTCTATTCAACTAAAGAAAATTTTAAGAATTGGAGATTTATGGTTTCAGCATGAGTGTATATCTTGCCACTATTAGTTTGTTTTAAGACAGTCATACTGGATGAATGGTTAATATCCCAGTAAGATTTTGCCCCCATCTGCTTAAATAACAAAAACATCAAAATATTATTTTGTAATTATTTAAGCAGATGGGTGAAAAAATATTTTCTGCTGTGAAAAAATATTGCTCCATTCATATTTAATGTTCTGCATCCTTTGATAAAATTGTGCAATTGGAAAGGTGGTAAATGGAACCATAAAGATTTTTAAACATTTCACATACAGTTATTTGTTGCATGTGTAAATATGAGAGGCGATTAATTTAACTCCAGATGAAAACTTAATTAGTTTCCCATTGAGTGAAGCAAAGGTGGATTGTACCCTTATTAATAGACCTTTCCAATCCAAGTCTCTTGTTAGTTTCTTAATACTTTTTCTGAATTAAAATAGACAGTGCAGATTACCGGACATATACAAAATTTTAATGTTTATTTGGAGCTAGACTACTTAAATACAAACAGTTTTGGTTTGCAAAGATTTTTATCATTACTGTCATCATCCATAGCAGCAGCAGCATCTAATTTTCAGTGTGTTAAATGGCTTTGAGTTTCAACAGTTGCTCTGATGCTGTTGTTGTGGGAGCTAACATGTCTTGGGATGACATGCATTTTAATTTCATCTGTGGTTTTCTAGTATCACAAAGTATAAACAAATGATTCCAACTTTTCAGTATTTTTAGCATGTCTGCTATGTTTTTAAACCTAAAGAATTAAAACATTATTAAGGGTATGGATAATTACTGGTTCCCTCAAAGTTATACATAATTTAAAAAAGTAGCATAATGGAAAAAGCTGTGACAAATTATTATTTTTTAAACACTATTAAGATCTATCAAAGGCCCCACCAAACAGTGCAGATGTTACAGCCTATATAAAACACAGTAGGTATAGAGCCAACCTTCTTTAGAAAATACGGAGTTGAGTTTATTGTTAACTGTTTTTCTGTTTTCCTAGATTCGATGGAAGTATATGATTGTAGATGAAGGCCATCGAATGAAGAATCATCATTGCAAGCTTACTCAGGTGTTGAATACTCATTATGTAGCCCCAAGAAGGATTCTCTTGACTGGAACTCCACTGCAGAACAAACTGCCAGAACTTTGGGCTCTCCTCAATTTCCTCCTTCCAACCATTTTCAAGAGTTGCAGCACCTTTGAACAGTGGTTCAATGCCCCATTTGCCATGACCGGAGAAAGGGTACTAGGCTACTTTATTTAAATTTAAGTGTGCAGAGATTACATTAAAAACAATGTATTTCATAGAGGTGGCTGTAGCCATGTTCGTATTTCAATATAATACTATTGCATCTTTAAATTCTCAGTATAAATCTATATATACTAAAATAATGAGTTTTCATATTCTTTTAAAAGGACACATCATTTCTTTTTCATGATCATTCTTCAGGTGGATCTTAATGAAGAAGAAACAATTCTGATTATCCGGCGTCTCCACAAAGTTCTGCGACCCTTCTTGCTAAGGAGATTGAAGAAAGAGGTTGAATCTCAGCTACCAGAAAAGGTTTGTATAGGGAAGGCATCTCTGTAGTTTTCTATGATGCTGTAAAAGTGTCCAGCAGACATGTGATTCTTAGGTCTTATTTGCAACAATTTGCTGGGTCAAATGGCAACACATTCTGGTTTAACTAATCATAACTTTATGCTGTTTAATCCACTAACAACTCAGAGAACGCAGTGATAGAGGTCTAGATCCAGGTTCAGGGCAAGATCTGGGTCTCTGCTTTGTGAGTGATTGGGAAACCATACTATTCACTTGTAAAATAACTTATTTACAATAATTGTTTTGGTTTCTATGGTTGTTGCAATACAATGTGGCATTTGTCCATCTTTTGGTTACCTACCTCTGGATTCCCTTTGCACTGGTACAGAGTTAAAAGCTGATCAATGTAGTTACTCTAAATTATTTTCTAATTTTTAAAATATTTAAAATTTTTAAAATATCAGACACCTGACTATTGATTGTACTTCAGGCAATATACAATAGTAATTCACCTCATCATCAAAATCTGTCAGAGCCCAGACAATTCTAACTGTCAAGGTTCTTTAGAAGGTATCTTATGTGCAGTAATGAAATTGATCCTTTTCTTTATTATTGGCTCTGTAATCAGGCTTTTAGGGACAGCATGAAAGTGAAGCAAAGCCTGATTACAGGACCCAGCTTTGTCTAGATTAACCAAACCATTGTCAGCAGTAAAGGGTTTACAAATCAAACAAAAGTATAAAAGCCAAGAATATTAGCAAACATGGGACCTTGATTATAATACTGAGAAATTTTGAAAACTCTGGATTATTGTTTGCTTGTTTTTTCATACTAGGTTGAATATGTGATAAAGTGTGATATGTCTGCACTTCAGAAGATTCTCTACCGTCACATGCAAGCCAAGGGAATCCTGCTTACTGATGGCTCTGAGAAAGACAAGAAGGTGAGAAGATTTTTAGCATGTAGGATAGGATACATATTTTCAGACTTTTGTCAAATAAACCTTTTCTAATCCAGAGGGTTGATCCTTCTCAAGTGTGACTTAAGAGAAGACAAAAGTAACATGGCAGAAACATTGCATTACATCCCAACCGCAGGTTGTCACAAATAGGTGACATTGAAAGGATGCAACATGAGGTGCTTAAAATCTCCATGTCTTAGGGAAACTAACACTGTTAATTAATACAAATAGGAAGCTATCCATGTTATATCATTTGGGTCTTCAAAACAGATATATAATAGGGGGCATAAACAATATTTTTTGGGCCTTTCAACAGCAGGGCCAACTCAGTTCCTCATTGCTGACCTTCTGAAAACTGGAAAAGTAATTTTTAGGAAGGCATTTTGTATATTTTTACTTTGTCTCAGTCTTTTGAATATTAAGAGTGCAATTCTATGGTATTGCTGCTCGTTCCCTAACCCATATAAGCCCTGGCAGGCAGTGTGGGAGGAGCCAAGGTGTGTTTCCCTCCTGTTCTTGCATATTTGACAAGAAGGGCCTCTGAGGTGACTTACCTCCCTGAGGTTATGGATGAAAATGGAGAGGTTTGTGAAACCATCAGATCCACTTCTCTCTTTCCCTGCACACCATTTTACTCACTTTTCTTCCCCCCGACTTTCCGACCTTAGAAGAGGAGCTACTGCAGCTCTTTCCATGACAGGGGTGATGGTAAATTCTTGCTTGGATTTTCACTGCACAAGGTTGTGTGTATATCCACAGCCTCAGGAAGTGGGTGAGAGAGATTTGTAATCATTTACGGCCCTTGCAGTGTCCTCTCAGCCCTTGCAGTGTCTTCTCAGGAACCATAAAATTGCTTTGTTACATCCTTGATTGTTGCATTGTGGGATTCTGCTGCCGTTTCCATGTTTTAATGTTTAGTGTTTCTTGAAAGGATGCTTTTAATTGTTGAAGTTCTGATGCCTTAAAAGTTGTTTAGCTGCTTTGAAAATCTAACAGATTAGATTTCTAATAGATGGGATATATGCATTTTAAAATAAGGAAATATTTGGTGATACAAATATTGTGGTGTGTGGACACATGCCTTTCAGAATTTTCACTTGAATTCATGACTACTCTCTTGTTACCTCCTCAGGGGAAAGGAGGAGCCAAAACTCTTATGAATACCATCATGCAGTTGCGAAAAATATGCAATCACCCTTATATGTTTCAACATATTGAGGTAGATCAATCATGTGTTTTTTTGTTTTCTTGGAGGGTAATGTGATCGAGGGTAAGCCTGTGGTGTTTTAGCCCAAACAGAAGGTGTCCTTTGGCAAGAATCTCTGACACACATGCAGAAAGGGACCTCTTTCAGTGACTTTCTGAGGATGTGTGAACAGGGGCAACAGTGTTAATCCACTGTATATGGGGGAAGAAGGAAACTTGTCTCCGTGTCACCAAAGCAATGGAGTAATAAATTTCCATTGCTTTAAAGTTCCTGTCTGTCTTAAATTGTGTTTCCACTTTTGAGATCCTTTGCAAATCAAGCCATTTTATTTCATTAAAATAGCCAAAAGCTGTTAAATATTGTACATCTTTCTTTCAAGAATCTACAACAATGGCATTGGAAATAGGTGTTTGGGATAGGTTTAACAGCCTGTGTGTGAATGTGACATCACAATTTTTCAGTGATTTAAGTCATTCACTTGGTGATACATTCTGCTTTGCCAACAAAAGCCACATTACCAAATGAATTAAGGTACCAAATGAATTAAGGCTGCTAAACAACTCAGTGGGCATATAGTGAGATTCTCACTTGGGCCTGCTTGATGTGTCAAATGCATGTTAACGATCAAGGATGCAGCTGTCTAGGCTAGCCCTGCATTTCTTCTTGGTAGCTCCTTTTACTAATGCACCACCCACAAAGCTTCAGCTGTGAACCAGTTTAGAAATGATGAAGATGAAACAAAATGTACTTGTCAGGTCCCAGGTGTAGGTGGCAGGTGTGTCTGACTGGAATCACAGGAGGTGGAAGTGAATGGAGATCTTGGCATTAATAGAGTATGGCCAGAGGTAAAGGCAATGGCAGGAATGAGCAATAACCATCAAGACATAGCAAGACTAAAAGCAAAGACCGATTTGGGAACAAATAAGGTGCAGATACCCAGCAAGACTTGGAAGTTTACTTATCTATCTATCTATTTCTTTGGAATATATCTACCCCATCCAATCACTATGCGTCTGGATGGCTTACAACAAAATTCCATAAATACAACACTACAAAATATCATATAATACCCCAAACAATAATAATACTAATAAAACTAATAACCCACAACTGAAGTAAAACAAAATTATTTTTTTAAACATTAAATTACTGGGTGACTAAAACGGTTTCGGAGGTGAAGGCAGAGCCAGGAACAAACAAGGTCAGATCCTGGCAGGTCCAGAAGCAAAGACATAGTCAGGTGCTGACAGGAGCAAGACAAAACCAGAGGTGAAGGCCAGGATAAGGTACCTGGCGAGGCAGGGTCAGACCAGAGGCAAGAGCAGAGTCAGGAGCAGGCAGGAGTCAAGGAATGGTTGAAGGCAAGACTGGAGGAAGGATCAGGAACACAAAGCACCCACCACAAACACTCATGTTGCTGTGGCAAAACACAGCAGTGCAGAGGAGCCTTCTTTAGAGCCTTCCAGCTGCACTGCATGTTCACATGGAGTCCGATTTTTTCAAGTTTACTCCTGGTTCTGCAGGCACTTGCATTTGCACTGTGAACCATGCAGTAGGTCCTGACAATAACTGACAGGCTTCTCCAGGCTTGTGGCGTCCAGATATTTTGGATTTCAGTTTCTTCAGCCTCAGCCAGCATGGCAATAATGGGGCATGAAGTTGTAGTCCCGACTTCCCATCTGGAGGGTATCAAGCTGGGGAAGGGTGTAATATAGTATGCAGAAAGGGCTTGTCAAATGGTTGATAATTTTTTTTAAACCACTAATTGTGCATTGTTGCAGCTGTAATCCTTCTTTAACTCAAATGTTAATCTTATGTTAATACTTTATTCATGTGAGCTCAGCAGTATTACTACTACCCAAATATATTTTATCCCGTTACTTTACTTTGAGAACAATGCAAAATTCATCTCAATATTGATCCAACATAGATTAGAATCATAGAACAATAGGAAAAGTTTATTTTGGGTGATGCCTAAATATTTTCCTGCAGTCAAATTCTTGGCCCTTTTCAAGAAGCTTATTGTATTGTTCCACACAGTGTGACACAGAAGATTTTTCAGTTTCTTCCACCCCAATTAAAAAAGCCCCTTTCATAAACATTTGAGAAGATATAGTGACTGCATTTGCAAATAACGATGAACAAAAAATGTTGGCTTATCCTCATTTAGTGCAATTTGTGTGCTCTCACTTTGCTCAAGATGGTGTAACCAACAAGAAATAGCAAGTGTTTGTATCTCATAAATTCTAGCTTTTTTGGAACAACAAATCAAGAGCCCTGGTTTTAGATGCCACATGAAACTTTCCTTTTCTTGTCTATTTTGACTGTTCATGTGAAGCAAGGGCAAAGTGGGAGTGAACAAGCTATGTGAACCAGCACACTTTTTTTTCACAAAAAAACCCCAGGATAACTCAGTAATTCTGGTTTACTGTTATGTGTGAATGCAATCATTTAGGCAAGAGAATACTTTTGCATTAATGAACCATTCTTTTTTTTTTTTACAAGGAATATATTTATTCTATATGAAAATGTTCATACATTATTAACTTAGAATGTTGTGGCAAAGTAAGTTTTATATTAATCCCTTATTTATTAATTCAGCCTTTTTAACAATTTGCAAGCAAATTGCCAGTTAATCCACATAAAATAGCTATATTATAATGTGGTTCACGTATTCATAAGAAAAATATTATTCTTAAAATCCATTATTTTAAATATTATAACATTTGGTATACAAAGCTGTATTTAAGGTTTGTGAGCATTTTTAATTCTACTGGGTGTTAAATAATTTTCTGTTACCATTTTGCAGGAATCCTTTGCTGAACATTTGGGCTATTCAAATGGTGTCATCAATGGGTAATTCTTTTTCTGTGTACTTATCCAAGATTATTTTGTCCATTTATTAGTTACTTTTCTCAGTGTCAAGAGCAATTTGTTTATTTATTTAGAAAGCTTCTATGCCGCCCCATTTGCCGAAGCCTTGGGGCGCTCACAAAAATGAATAAATAATAACAATATAAAAACAATATAATTGGAGACATCCTGGCCAAAGAAGTAAATTAAATAAATAATATTAGAAATTAAAATGACATTTTAAATAGAAAGGTTTAAATTGAGTTTAAATTTATTCTCTAATACCATCTAGAGCAGGGGTGGACAAAAAGTAGATCTCCAGATATGTTGTACTTCAACTCCCAACATTTTTGATCCTATATAGGCAGACTTTTGGAACTTGAACTACAAAACATCTGAAGACAGACCTTCCTCCTACCTTTTCTGTAGTGTATAATCTGGTCAAAGGATAGGCAAAAGTAGTCCCAACAGGCACCAGTGCACTTGCCTCTTTAAAGTTAAATGGACACAATTTTTTTTTTTACTCAGAAGTGAGATCACTATGAAATAAATTAATGCTGGTGCTGAAAATTGTGCATGTAAAGGAGCTGTCCTGAATGTTGTGGATCAGATCTCACATCTGTCTTATACTCAAACTTTTGGACAAGTTACTTGTCTCTTTAGGCTTCTCATAAGCACAATTGTAGCATTGCTGAATACAATGTTTATTTCTTCACAGAGCCGAGCTTTATCGAGCCTCAGGGAAGTTTGAGCTACTTGACCGAATTCTCCCAAAGTTGCGAGCCACTAACCACCGTGTGCTTCTTTTCTGTCAAATGACATCACTCATGACTATTATGGAGGACTATTTTGCCTTTCGAAACTTTGCATACCTACGGCTTGATGGTAATGTCCAAGATGAAAGAAGCTCAGGAAATAAATTGCAGCATAGGGTAGTCATTGACCCTGTTGTATTTAGTCAGGTGCCTCCATCTCTCAAATACCTGTTTCTCCCCACTAGTTGCCAACTAATGGTCTGGGACAGAGAGGTGCTTTCCCTTTTATGCACTGGTGATATAGCACTAATGGCATAGAATGGTTACAACTGTAAAGTTTCACTTAAGTCACTTTTTCAAATCTCACCTCTGTCATGAACTCATGAAATGCAGTTTTGGCAAGCTCCCCTTTCTGCATTCTGGAGGAAATACTGACCTACTTTGCTATGGTGGTGTTGTCACCATTACTGAAATGAATATTTTGAACATGTGAAAATGCTATATAAATATTAAGTATTCCTTCTATTGTATCACTTTTAGGGTGTATTTACAAAATGCTAATCTGGAAGAAGTCCTTTGCCGATGTAGAATTGTCTTTTCATAGTCCTTCATGCAGTACAGCTGAGTTTTAGTTTCAGACAGGTTTTCCAAATGATATTATAGAGTTAAGTTAAAACAGTATGCTCAGTTCAGAAAAAGTCCATTATGGAAAGAACATTCATTTGAATATCTCTCTGAGCTGGCCCAATTCAGTTTCTTCTGAAAAGCATGTAACAGTTCAATCCTTAACACTAATGATTTGTTCCCTTGAACAAGATTTTTTGTTTGTGAATTTAACTGCTGAAGCCTGATCAATTTCAATAGAACTAATTTACTTTCAAAATCTATTTTAGCAGTAGATGGTGCCTAGATATTTTTCCTAAAATGACATGAGAGGCTTAATTAATCAGTGTTGGCGAAATGTTTTATAGTTCTTAAAGTAGTGCTCTTGTAGAAATACGGTATTTAAATATGATTTTAAAAATTAATCATATGAATTGCATGGCTGTTTATTTTTCTCTTGGGATGAGTTATTTAACTAAAGGGACTTTTTTGTTCTGAATATAGATAGAGTTCATTTAATTTCTGCAACATTTTCTCCCTGTATCCTTAACAATAATCACCTTCAGTTTCTAACTGAAATTGAAATACTGCTTTTTCATCTTCCTTCAGTAGCAAATGTATATTTTGGAGGAATATGGGAGAGATTTCGTGACCTCCAGACATTGTCTGGGGGAATCACAGGATACTTTGGATTCCCATCTCCAACATGAGAAACAGCACTTCAACAAAGATTCTAATTCTCGCTCCCACTCATAGTTGGTGAGGAAAGAACCATACCAATTCAGATAAAAGTTAAGAGGAAGTAGAGTGGGGGAGGAGACCTGAATGGCCAGAATGGAAAAATGCTCCAAAATGAAGATGCTCCAGCCTCCTTTCCTACTTCTCTATTGTCATTAGTCAAAAATGTCTGTGAAGCAGGAATGCAAAGCAGAAAGAATGGGCGAGCAGAGATTACCCCTTGCTTTGCTGTGGATGAAGGTGACCTTTCCAATTCAGAAGTTCATGCTCTTCTTGATAGGATTACACCCTGCATTAAGCAAAACAAAATACTTCTGGAAAAAGTAACAGTTTTGGCCTAGTGGAGATCCATTGGTTTCTGATAACTACTAATAGATGGCTTACATTGGAGATCACGCTGTGGGATGAGAGTGCAACACTGTTAATTCCCTTCAGTCATCTTTGCTCTGCACTGCCTTTTTTGAGGACAGCAGTTGTTCCCATCTGCAAAAAATGGGCTTTAAAAAGACCCCAAACTATAAAGAATTAGAAAAAGGAACTCCTCATTCTCTTTTTCCCTTAAGATGTTTATAACATGTGCTCTAAACATGTGCACTCAGCAGGGGGTTGGACCCAGTAGCCTTCTTGGCCCCTTCCAACTCCACTATTCTATGATTCTATGATTACTGATAGAGGTACCAAGCCAATTCTAAGCATGTTCAAAGTGGAACATGCCTCCTACTAAATAGGCTTAGTGTGGTAGCATTTAAAAGATTTTTATAAGCTCTCCTCTTCAACCATCTTTATTCAGTCATATTCTAACACTGATCTCATACTTCTTTCTGCCTATTTTTATTCATTTGGCCTTCTTTATAGAAGGTAGAAGTGCTGAGCAGTTTGTGATTGTGTAAGGCACACATTTTCAGACTTTCCATGCATTTTACTGAATTGCCTGCTTTTTTCTCTGTTTGGTTATGACTTCAGAAATGTTCTCTCCTTGATTTCACCAATAGAAATGTGTGTTCTTTGGGAGAGTCATAGATAATTATTGAACAGTGCCGGCTTTCACTCCAAAGTTCACTTTGACTTGGTAAAAGAGACCTTCATGTTTCAGTTGTGCTTTCATCTATAGCAGCTAAACCGTCTGCTTATTTCGCTTATATTCTAAGCTGAATTTCCTTAACTGTTGTTGTGAGCTGGTCCCTTCTCCCTTTTACTCCTGTTTAACAATCTCAAAATGAAATATTTGAATTGAAAATACTTAAATTGAAACTTAACTGGTTACTGAACAGTATAAACTTTAAATTGCCATCTACAAAAGTAGAGGGAGAAGCACATGAACATGTAAAGGGGTGAATCCAAACTGAAACTTCTGTGTCTCTCCCTTTCAATAAGCTTTTGGCTCCATCCTCAGGGTGGCTCTTGCTCCCTCCCCACTCCTTTGTCACAATGAATCTAGTCTGAGGAACCTGTACTGAGCAAGAGATGGGCCCCCTCATATTATGATATTTGCTTTGAAACCTTGTAATTTTAAAGATCCTGCATTACTTTAATCCATTAAAAGGTAGCAAGCAAATATATTTACATCTGCATAGTTACATGGTTTCCAAATAACAACTACGCATTGGTTGTTTAAACAATGGGTAATTGTGATTGGATGTGGGACTGAGCTGTCTCCTGACCACTTGCCCACTTCCAGTTTACAAAACATCCCAGGAATGCCTCCAAAAAAGCTCAGAGTTTTATTCTAACTTAAAGCTCTGGGTTGTTTCTCCTCAACAGCTTAGCTTTCCAGATTTGCACATCATGGCAACAAGTCATGGGAAGTATGCAGCAAACATGCTTGGTTGGGCTTAACTGTTACTACATGCAATCTGGGCTAGCATCTTTGAATGCATTACCCTTCCAACATGAACATATCCTAAAACTCTTTCAAAGCAGAACAAATATTGTGGAAAAACTTGGAAATTGATGTGTATACCTTCTGGTTATTTAAAATTCACCAGTAAGACCTTTTAACAAAGGAGTAAAGACTCCAATCCAACTGTAGTTGATCCCAACTAAGTTCAGTGTAAAGCAGTGAAAATTATCTGAGTTGTAACTGCACTATTCCAGTGGTTTCCAGGAGATATGGGGAAATTTGATAGGACACTTTGAGACACTTAGAAATGATACATACCATTTTACTGGCTTCTCTTTTCAGGAACAACAAAATCAGAGGATCGAGCCGCTCTTCTGAAGAAGTTCAATGAGCCTAATTCACAGTATTTCATCTTTCTGTTAAGCACAAGAGCAGGAGGTCTGGGTCTGAACCTTCAGGCAGCTGATACTGTCATAATTTTTGACAGTGACTGGAATCCCCATCAGGTTATTTATTGATCACTATACACTGTGTATTTGTTATATGGATTTTCTTCTCTTTCCATATTTCAAAAGTTAACAAAGGATTGTTCTCATACAAGCTTTTTGTTCTGGTTTAAATGAATGATAAGGAAAAGATGGTATGTCAGTGTATTTAGCCTCATGTGGATGGTGAAATCATCTGTGTTGAGCCCTTGGGCTGGATCCAAAAAACTTCTGAAAGTTCGTGTGGACTCATCCCCTTTGACTCACACTTTTAAAACATAGTTGCCATCCTCAAGAGATGCTTAATGTTAGTACTTCATCCGGGGTGCATGTACTTACAGAAGTGGGCAACCTGGAGATGGCCCCTAAGGCCTGAGATATGGCTGACCCTGACCCACCTCCATAGAAGATCAGAAAACTTGTTATGGAATGAATGTACACAAGGAGAATCTAAAATAATTTTTTCCTTGATGTGTAATGTAGTCTTGAACCAAGTCTAATTAGTATCAAAATATCATTGTAGCCTACTTACAGAAGCTTAAAACGTAAATAATTGGGCACCAGAATTTGATTGTTTAGACCTACAGGAGCAAACAGGTGCTGGTATGCCATGCAACTGAAACATTTAAGTAGTTTCTGAATTAGCATTATGGTCTTTAGCGTATTATCATTGTATATATAAAAATTGTGGTGGTGTTTTACTTTGAACAACCACTCTGTGACTGCAGGAGGCTCAATACATTGTATCTAATGCATTTTTCACAGGACTTGCAGGCACAAGACAGAGCTCACCGAATTGGACAGCAAAATGAAGTTCGAGTCCTACGACTATGCACAGTGAACAGTGTGGAAGAAAAAATTCTTGCAGCTGCCAAGTATAAACTGAATGTGGATCAGAAAGTTATTCAGGCTGGCATGTTTGATCAGAAGTCTTCAAGCCATGAACGCAGGGCTTTTCTGCAGGCCATATTGGAACATGAAGAAGAAAATGAGGTATTATACAAACTTGTTTTAAGGTATTAATATAGAAGTATATTCACTGCCTCAACATGTGTCTCTCAATGTATCTGAAAATGTGTCTCTAATTGTTAAGTCTCTTACATGAGGATATGTGGAATCCAGATATCTGGTATTTACTTATGGAGGAGGACGGAGCTTTCTTGTGCTTTCCTTAAAAACTTGTAGTGAGATAGAATATTGGGCTGGGCAGAATAGTCAAGTTTCCAGTTTTAGGTTTTTTAAATTAAAATTTGCAAATGAGTAAAATAAATTAAATATTAAATGCAATTAAATATTGCATAAAATAAAATAAATGTAATTTTATAACTAGCTCTTAAACTTGATCAAGATCCTAAAATTGGATTTAGACCTACATAAAAACACACAAATTTCATCCTATATAACAAGAAAAGATACTATAGTTCTCTGTTGATTTCCAGTGATAGTCAATGGGAGGTAAGAGAATTTGGATTTCCAAACTGATGTTCAGATTAGAGTCAAAGTGAGCTACTCTCCCAATTGGTCCAATCCTCAGTGTTCTGTTTTCTGAATCAGGGATGGAACTGAAAATTCTTGTCAGTGCATACTCCTAATATTGTCTACTCATGTCTCAACAAGTTCTATAGGCATGTATCTTTACCTAGGCACATGTATTTATAAACTTAGATTTTTTCCTTTTTATCTGTAGGAAGAAGATGAAGTTCCTGATGATGAAACGCTGAATCAGATGATTGCACGGCATGAAGAAGAATTTGAACTTTTCATGGTAATGATACCATACAGTGTATTTCTTTTGCATTTGATTAACTTCACATTTCAATTTCAAATCTAGTGATTAAATTCCATTACAGCTTCTTAAAATGCTGATAATAAGAACTTTGCAAGAGCAGCTTGTACTAGATAACTGTTTGCATGGCTGTGTCCTTTCTAGGACATTCTTTTCCTTAACCAAATTCAGTAGCTTCCTTTGGATGGGCCATGTAGTAAGTATAGGTACATTTTTGGGCAAACCACCTTTGCAAGAAAGCCATAAAATTGCTCTGTGGAAAAGATGTCATTTGAACCTGTAAAATGTTACAAGTTTATTTTGAAAATGTAACCTCTGTGTTGACCCCAGTGTAGGGAGACAAATGGATCTTTACTTGCTAATGTCTCTATCAACTTCACTCAGTGTGAACCCCATGAACTGTTTTGCAGCTTTGTACACAACCAGTGTGAAATAAAGCATTCACCTGTCTGGTGGATTGACAGGAAGCCTTAGAATGCATTTTTTCTTACGTGCCACAAGAGGTTGCTGTGGCACCTGCTCAGTTGCTAACCCAACTAGTTAACTCTCCTTCGTCTGCTCTGTCCATTGTCTACTCCTGTCTGTCTGCTGCTTCTCAGCTGTAGAGCTTGATCAAAGCAAAGCAAAGCAAGAAGCAGCTGTACCAAGAAACAATGCATTTCACTCTAAGAGCAGTAATTGATTAAAATTTACACTATAAGGACACAGTGCAAATTAAAACAACACTACAATAATAATTACATTTTTAAAGAAGACTTTAAAAAGCAGCAAAAAATAAAGAACCATATAATCACAGTCTTAAAACATACAGAATGTATAATTATTTATGAATAGTGCTAAGAAGGGCTAAGAATGGCAGACTGATGAGGAAGGGAAGCAAATGAGGAATTGGCTAAGGAATGAACAGGGACTGGGTTTTGCCTGAGAAACTAATCAAAGGGAAGGAACGCTTCTACCTCCCAGTAAACCCCATCAGCTTAGCAGTGTGGAGAGTTACTGAACAGTTATTTGGATGTCTTCAATCCTACTAGTATCACAGTCTGCTGCTCCGCTGGGGTCATTTCCATATCAAACAGGAAAACGTTGCTCTACAAAGGGCAATGAGGCTTCCTTCCTGTTGAGGGGACCTCTTCAATGAAATGTTTTTAATGCCTCTAAAAATAAACATAATTCTCTGTCTATCAATATAGGGAAGGAGAAAAAATGATAACACAATATAGTCCTGGTGACCTTATCACATGTGTAATTGGGAGTGCCCTAAGCATTCACAAGTATTTACATGTCTTAGCATTGTTGTAGGTTGAATTCATACTTTGCAATTGGATGACCATAATGAAGGAATGCCGGCTATACATAATTTTGGGATGGGACTGAACAAATCCTCATCTTCATTTTTATTATTTAATTAAAACTTACAGCCTTTAGTTGATCAATTTGTGAAATACATATGAATGATACTGTTCTCAAGCAGTCTTTCAGGAATGTATGCTATTACAATTTTTCAAGAAAATGTTACAATTTTTCAAGTTAAGCTCATGTCTTGTAAAGAGTAATTCAAACACCTCCATTAAAAGAATAATATCTTTTGAATTATTAATCTGCACATTTTTGGTACCATTAGTCATCATTAGTCTATGTTGCAAAGGGATTTGGACTCCACTATACCTTTCTTAGTTATTAAGCAATCCAAGTCTTCAGTTCATTTATTTTTTAAAAGAAAAACTTCTTTAAAATGTTTCCTTTGAAGTCTGTAATAGGAAATCTAAGTGTATCAGCAGGTAGAATTTCAGAATCAGAGCTGAAATTCTGTAGCTTTGTGATTATTGCAAAGCACTGGGAGGGAGGTTGGTGTCCAAACTGCATGAAATGCCATACCGATACAGGGCTGGTCTGCACTCAACACGAAGAACAAACAAGGAATCTCTAAACAAAACAGGAAAACACACCAGGGTTTGAGGTTGGCTTGTTGACTAGAATTTCTTTTAAAGCGCAGGAATCTGGTAAAATGAAACTACACTTATTTTCCCCATCTGTGCAGGGGAAGTGTGGGTTGCACAAGCTTCACATAGACATATTCGGTTTGTATATGCAATGCTAAATCCTGCTTAAACTTATGCGTAAATTGGGCCATTGGCAGGCAAGGACTTAGAATAGTTTGTGGGAAAGTTGAGTGTTGTGACAAATACTTAATAAAGCTCTAGCACCTCTTAGTAACATTACATCACATTAGTAAAAACCTGGTGAAAACTAGTGTTCAAACATGCTAATATGGGCCCTGCAGTATAATGGTGCAGTGCATCCACCCTTTTAAAAAAAGTGCTGCTGTTCAGGGTTCCAGCCAGCCTCTATGTCCAATCAGGGGCTTCCACTGTTCTCCGCTGCATCCCCACCCCATCCCTTTCACCTTTTTATTTTCCTTTTCCAAGTGTCACTCTACATACCATGGATTCTGAGCATGATCAGTTTCACTGGACTTTTTAAAAAGCTTTTTTTGTATATCTGTAATCTCAGAGTTTCCCTGGGAATTGCTTCCCATTGGCCCCATTTCAGCTACAGTTGGCGCTCACTACCTGAATTCATGTTAGGAGTAATATATATGCTAGACACCATTAAATCATAATTTTCAGACATGCTGATGAACTATGTTTCCCATTAACTTAAATCTTCCAGATACTCAGCTTCTCAGATTCTATTTCAATTCAAGGCTTGTTATTTGATAACAATTCATTGCAGGTAACTTCACTGAGGTAAAAAACATATGGTAGAACATGGTCCAAAAGTTGAAATAACTTTAATATTGCTAGCAAACTTAAGAATATAATTTTCTAGGAATTTTCCTAATTATCATTCTTATTGCTCACACAGCGAATGGACATGGACCGACGCAGGGAGGATGCTCGAAATCCAAAACGCAAACCACGCTTGATGGAGGAAGATGACCTGCCATCCTGGATAATCAAAGATGATGCTGAAGTTGAAAGGCTTACATGTGAAGAAGAGGAGGAGAAAATATTTGGCAGAGGGTCCCGCCAGCGCAGGGATGTGGACTACAGCGATGCCCTAACAGAGAAACAGTGGCTTAGGGTATGTTGTATATATTCCTTTTTGTATGAGTAGGGAAATACAGGTTGGGAAAGCAAAAGGAATTCCACACAAGAGAGTGAGGAGGGAATAAGCAATTGGGACACACCCACACCCCCTACACACACCCTTAGCATCACAGAATAAGACTGCTAAGCTCCGATTGATGAGATTTGGAACTAAGTGAGCCCAAAGTTGCTAAAGTAGCTCAAAACTTGAGCAATACACTGTCTGTGTGAAAGCTATTTTTACTTTCCCCCCGCTCACAGTGTATGCAAGGGTTCCTTTTGTATTGGGGTTGGGGGAGAGATGCATACCTTCAGTGTTCATCCCTGGCCCAGTTTTACCCTTCTTTTCAAGATAAATTGTTATTCTTTGTGCTCCCAGGCATCACACATATGGGCTCTTTGAGCATGTGTGGAGCAGTTTTTGGGAAGATTCTAAAGCTGATTAGTTAGTATTCGGCAGGAGTCTGGACCCTGATGTGACTAGCGTGAGGGTGGGGCTCCCACCAAGACCTTAGTTCTTCTTCGACTGGCACATTGGAAAGTTTTTCTCTTACTTACCTTGCAATTTGTTTTTCATTCTATGTCATTCTGTTCAAAACAATATAATTTAAAACTAACTTTGACAATGGGCATTCTAGGCAGTATAACTGGTAATCCCTCTTCATTATGCCTTGTCAGGTAGACAAAATGGTGCTCAAGGCTCTGTTTCACAGTTGTACTGCGTGCAACAAAGTCTCTCCTACAGACTTGCCATTCTCTTTGCCCCTTTTGCTTCGGCGAATCTCATGTCATCGATTCTTGCTAGCTTCTGAGTTCTGGGAAGGGTGATGAAGTAGAACTGGCAAAAACTCTTTCCTGCTTCTGATTACTTCGCTATGCCCTGGACTATTTTACCTTCGAAGTCATCAGAGCTCTAAATAGCTAATAGCATCTGTATAGGTGGTATCCTGAAGCCAGGATACTGTAAGGGCCTTGATGAAGCCAGTTCCCTCTTGCTTTTTTTTAGGACAATTCCTGTATGTATGTATGTATGTATGTATGTATGTATGTATGTTGTTGTTTCCTATCTGCTCGTAATCCATATTTTCTGGAGAACAATGCAGTTCAGTTTTGGTTGGGTGACTTTTTTTCTTCTTAATTTAAAACTTTTTGAAAAGCATGTCTGAATTTACAGAAATCCTTGTCTTGCCTACAGATAGCCCCATTTTATTGTACTGCTGATAGCACCAAAAAGTTGCTAATTAGAAGGAAAGATTATGCTGATACAGAATAAGTTTCTTCATTGTATTTCAAGTCAGGTAGACTCCTTATAGTTCATGTAACTATTCAGAGATTAACGTGAAGCCTCTTTGCAGAAACCTAAATTATTGTGAAAGTAATGTGTATCTGCATCAGAAATCTTTGCCTGTTTCATTTCTGAAACTCTCCATAATGTTCCACGCATCTGATAGAGTGCATTATAGTCCATGGAAGCTAATGCCAAACTAAACATTCTTTTCAAAACACCTCCTAAATGGATGCAGACAGTTTCTTCTCATGTAGTCAGTTACTAATTATTGTGTGTCATATTTCTCAGGGAAATTATCACAAATCTCTTTAGAAGCTCAAAAAGGCATTATGGTTCTATTTTCATTGCCTTGTATATTTAACAGCATTGAGATTGAAGGGCATGCCGGAAAGTGAAAGGTTCCAATAGATCATTAAAATTTAAACCTTTGTCTGTTCAGATGTTCACATTTTTCAGAGAATCCTAGCCGATACAGTATTCGCAAATTATCTGATTGGAGCAGAAAGGGTCTTGATCACCTGAGAATTTCAACACAGTTGAACGCCCATCAAGGAAAAAACCTCCCGTCTGAGCATGAATAAGAGCCAGTCACCCCTTAGGAACATAGAAAGCTACTGTGGTTCTATAGGTAGAAGTCAAACTGCAGTGCACTTTCATTTGGCGTGAAGGCAGAACTGACCTATATGGCCACTTTCCAGTAATAGTAGGTTGGATTCAAATAACTGTAAGAAGAAAGAAAAGTAGCTGCTAGCATTATTCAATTGTGCCAGAGCTTGTACTGGGTGCTTGTACTGTACTTACTTCTGTCACCCATAGGAACGTAGGAAGTTGCCATAAACTGGATTGACATGTCCTCAAAATTGCAGATTAAGTTCCTTCAGTGACAGCTATCAGCAGTACAGCCCTATTTGGAAATGCTAGGGATTGAATCTGCAACTTTCACATGCAGAGAATGTGCTCTACCACTAAACTACAGGCCTCCTTTATGTCTGTGCTGCTGCAGCATACGTGCTGCCAGTAAGGGCATTGATTTTGCATCTGTGACCTCTTTCTTCCCAGTGCTCCACATCACCAGCCACCACTGATTATATGGACATAACATGGCCCTGCTTAGGAAGGAGTGCCAGGAAAGGGGTTCCT
The DNA here is from genome assembly GCF_004798865.1 of Varanus komodoensis. Taxonomy (NCBI): domain Eukaryota; kingdom Metazoa; phylum Chordata; class Lepidosauria; order Squamata; family Varanidae; genus Varanus; species Varanus komodoensis. The sequence goes on from NW_025336087.1 coordinate 51,049,220, forward strand.
CACTCTCAGTTTCTGTACATGTTCTTTGGCCAGACATAATTGTGTGCTGAAAGCTACTGTGGCCACATAATTAATAGAAATTAAGCCTCAGACTGAGTACTCGCAGCTGTTTAGAATTGTAGGCAATATTTTTTTCCTTAGGCATATGATCTTGTAGTAGCCTCTATGGGATAACATGGATTGCTATTTATTTGATTAGCAGTAACTTATACATAATCTTAGTTTTAGCCAGTGCTTGTTTTGTAAAAAAAAAAAAAAAAAAAAAGGCGCTGGAACTCAATGTCGCCACCGGCAGTAAGCGCGCGACCACACACACCAATTCCAAGCCGAGCAGGAGCAGCAGAGCAGCATCCCAAGCCGAGCAGTGCCCTCATTATCTCACTATCAGATAGCAGACACAAAAGCAGCCCCCCAGCAGGCACTATGTTAATGATGTTTGCTGCTGATCTGCTACAATTCAAAATCACTTCGTAAAATCCATTGGAAAAAAGGTGCCAGAATGCCGTTCTGGTGCGTTCTATGACAAAAAAAGCCCTGGTTTTAGCTAAAATTGTTATATATATCAAATTCTAATAAAGATTTGTGTTAGTCTGGGTTTGTTAGATGATGGAGTGTTTTTATATATATATAAAATGAAAATATGTATGTTGCCCACTAATCCACATAGATTCTGTAGGCAGCTTACAGTAAAATACTAAAAACAACAATAAAACCAATTAAAATTACAATGTTTTTAACAACAGAAATCACACTTATACGAAGTAAGCAGAACAAAAGTATCAAAAATAAATAACGATTTACGACTTTAACATATTCATAGTAACGAAATGTCTTTGCTTGGCACTGAAATGAAAACAAAGTTGACTCCAGGCAAATATCTTTGGGAAGCCTGTTCCATAGTTAAGGGGCAGCCATTGAGAAGGCCCTTCTTCTATTTACCATCTCCTTTATCTCCTTAAGGAATGGCTCTTTTAAAAGGACCTCCTGCCCAGAACTTAATGGGCAGGCAGGTGTATATGAGAATAGGTGGTCCTTTAGGTAGCCAGGGCCTAAGCCTAGTAATTGCATTTCTTGAAAATTCATGAATGTCTTAATGTCTTTATGAAATTATACCTGTATATGTTTGAGACGCTAAATCTCAACATGAATTGTCTTTTTACATGGTACTGTGGTCACAGAAATACGGTGTGCCAGCAAATTAAAAATAAACTTAGATTTTTGGGGAGGAGCAAAATGTTGTTTTGCCAGTTTATCCTCAAAAGTAGATTTTTATAATTTTATTAAAATTATTTTAGACCTCTTTTAAAGATTAACCCCTTTAAGGCAGCATAAAAGATAAAAACCATACAAAACAGACATAACATTAAATCAGTGAATTTTCATTAAAGGTTCAATAAAACAAAGGTTACTAATAAAAACAAACAAAGTTATCTAGAACCAGCAGATCACAGTCTTAATGAACAGCAAATGAAATAGCTGCGTCTTCAAAGCATTCCTGAAAATCTGCAAAAAGAAGCCTGAGAAACTCCTAATGTCAGCTAATTCCAGAGGAGTAGGGCCACTACCAAGAAGTCCCTGTCTCATGGTTGCCAGCCTAACAGCCTTGGCAACAGGAAAGTTCTACAGGTAACTTGGGCCAGAACATTTAAAGATAAACCTAATAAAAGGAAATGTACGCCATTAGAATGGGAATGGTTGTAAATGAGCAGTCTCATTTGCTTGTATGGGAATGGTTAGTAAATGAGCAGTCTGTATGTATGAGTTTTGTTTATGCACAGCATAAATCAGGATATGTTCATGGTGCAGTGTGTAAGGGTAAGGAAGGAAATGGATACATAGAAAATACTACACAAACACAAAACAAATCTACTAATTTACTTCCATTCTTTTTCCATTTCTGACCTTTCTTTAGTCCTTTCTGTGAGCAGTGTACATGCTTTTACATCATGAGAAATGTTGATTTGTTGGGGGAATGTAATACATTTGCCAAGGGAGCAAAGATTTCAGTGTCAGTAGTACACTTTGTGGAGAATCTACTCTTTTTTCCTCACTCGTATCTTTTTGCTGTTGTTCCAAAATGTGTTACTGAGCAAGGCCAGCATTCTACTTGGTACCAACTTTTTATTCAGTTGAAAATTCAGTTGTGTTACTTTTAGGGCTTGAAAGATGTGTCCAGGCTGTAAGTCTTTTTCTTAATGAAAGAGTCTCTTCAGTTTTGTTGATAAGTTAAGAAAGCACACAGAACTAATCCTTTGTTTTAGTCTGTATGGACTTGAAACTTTTGGTTAAGAGTGACTTCAGTTGAAATAAATGTTACATGGTGTAAATTGTTCTTAAAAAGAAACATGTTTCTATTATTCACTCTATTATTATAACATTAAAAAAGGAACACAAGCATTACATTGCCAGAACTTCTAGGATCTAATGGGTTTATTTAAGAATTGGGCCGATATACACATCTTAGTCTTATCTCTGATCCTTTAGACCACATAAAGGGTATAGAAACAGCCTGCAAGACTGTGTCAGAAACAGCTAAGTGTGAAAGGAGGCAAATTGCCCCTGCCACATCTCCCCACTAGCCTTTTCCACTGGTTAAGACTTAGAGTAGTAGCTGGTTTCAAAAGGTGGTTATCAGCGAACCTGCGGTAACATTCAGCACAGTTAAATGGAGAATTTGCACCCAGGAGAGGAGACATGTGAGCTTATTTAAACCATAATTAAAGAATCAGGAGTGTTCTATCTGTACTGTTCTTTTGAAAATTCAGTGGTTTCCCTGTGCAGGGCACAGAAGAAGGATGCTGCTTGCAGAGTGTATGGGGCTCTAACCCTAACCCCTCTGAGGTCCTCTGGGAGCACTGGCCTGGAATTCAGACTCTGGACCACTGCAAAGCAAACTGGAGTCTTAGGAGTTGATCCCAGGGAATCCAATGAATTTCCATCCCCAAAGGGCATTCTTGGGTATCCCTAGTCTTGCTATACCTGCTGATACTTAGTGAATGTAAGTAAGTGAATAATTGGTACACCTTTCTGTTAAAACATGTGGAAGAGGAATGTGAACTTGGATTAATTTTATTTGGAGAGTGAATGGCCAGAAAATGTTGATATTGCTACTACATTGCTGTCTGAATAGTTCAGATCATGGGTCTTCAAACTAAGGCCATGGGCCAGATTCGGCCCGCCATGCCCATTTAACTGGCCCGCACCACAGGTTTTGCACTTGCCAGGGGCACGCACCTTGCTTGCGAGGATGTCATTTTGAACAAGTTCAGAGAAAACGATCTCCTCGTGAGCAAGCTGGTGCCTTGCTGTGCGCGTGCCCAGCGGCAGCTTGCTCGCTGGGATATCGTTTTGGACTTGATCAGAGAAAGCAATCTCCTCACGAGCAAGCCGTCTGTGCCCCGTCCCCGTCCCCACCTCGCATGCATGTCCGTGCCCCCCCCCCCCACCAGCACTGCCTTGGCGGCCCAAGCCCACTACTGGCACCTGTCAACTGGCCCCCTTTAGAAAAAATTTGAGGACCCCTGCTTTAGATGATCCTGGACAAGTCTGAAGAAGGTGGAATTATGCTTGTAAAGGTTTTTGTCAGGAAGTGGCTTTCCATGTAATGCATAATATCTTTATGCATTTTAGGAAACTCTGGAAGCTCAAGACATAGAAACATAGGAAGTTGCCTTATTTGGACCCAGACCATTGGTTTATCCAGCCCATTGTTGTTGACACTGATTGGCAGTAGCTCTTCAAGATAACAGAATTGTTCCAGCCCTCGTGCAGATACTAAGCATTGAACTTGGCCCACTGAACCACAATATCAAATTCATCATGTGTCTGGATTGCAGCTCTCTTCCTTTGTCCTTAGGCTCGTCTTCCATTCCATTTGTTATTAGTAATTGACGTGCAGTTTTCTGGAGGAACTGGGCATCATGGATTTAGGATTGTTATGACTTCTGTGACTGGCTGCAGCAAACTTTGTAGAACTGCTAGTCTGTCTTGTAACCTGCATAGATGTTTGATAACAACTTTCTCAATATTCCAGAAAGGCTGGAATTTCCCAATAATTTGTTATATTAACAAATGCGTCTCTCTTATTTTTTTCAAAACATTGGAACAAAACATAAACTTAACTTGACCTTTTATGTCAAGGTTCTATATGTTCTTTCTCTGATACTGGTGTCTTATATGCATTTTTCAGCAATACAACTACAACTTAAGAAAACTGTTTTGAACCTACACATCCATGGTGGTCAGTGTTTTGATGAAGATCGCTGCTTTTGAATGGTCAAGTGCCAGATGTTCACCTGAGCTGGGCTGGCTATCAAAAGTACCACAAAGATTAGAATTTGTCTTTAGAGACAACCATGAATCAAAACACATTCACCTTTTCTCAGTCCTTTTACAGTCCTGAGACTCATAGACATAAGGTTAATTTCAGGTATAAAAAGAAATTATTTCTTAAGATAGGTATGTGTATCAAATGGATATAGCTGGTTGTGCTATATTCAATAAGTGGTTCAGCAATAAAGCACCTGAAGTTCCATCACACCCCAGCTTGTAACCAACACTAACAAATACTTGGTTAATTAGTTTAGGATAATTATGAAGAATTGCTCATATGTTTGTTAATATGAAACTTTCAATCTTCAGGAAAGTTTTATTAGTTTTGTGTGTTCAGACATGGTAGGAACCTACTTGACTGGTGGGATATTAGTTTCCTACTTGACTGGTGGGATATTTTGGAGCAGTTGTCTTTGTGGCTAATGAGCAGTATCTAGCAGGGCACACTGTGCCCCTGCCAATTCCATTCCACCTCCAGTGATTCCATTCTGTAAGCTTGCACAGTGGAGATCTATCACTTATGGGAGTAACTAAAGGTGAGAGGGGAAGCTCATTACTGGAATACTGCAGGTCAGTAGAGCTCACACAAGGGAGTTCTGCCAACCTGTCCCAATCCAGAAATGAGCCCTCATTTTGCGGCTTCCCGTACGAAGCCGCACATCTCTGTTCTGTGAGTAGCATATCCCTCTTGTGTAGTGGAATCAGTGGAAGGAGGTGTTTGCATAACAACTCTGTTGAGTATTGGCCAATGGCGTGTTAAATGTAATTGTAGTCAAAAGGGTGGGGATTTGGGCAGAAATGAGTCAATGTTTGTTTGTTTGTTTGTACTTCTATGCTGCCCCATAACCCACTGGTTCTTTGGGTGTCTTACAAGATGCTAAACCAGCATATAAAATACACTCAATGAAATGGATAAAAACAAAGAAATTAATACAGTATTATACAAGGTGATATGGAATAAAAGGTAATAAAGGATCATGCTCAAAACACAAACCAAGTACAACTAAATGAGTAAAAACAAAACCAATCAAGTAAATAAATCAACAACAAAGCACAAATTAAATTAACCAAATTCCTGTAAGAAAAGTTTTTCCTGGTGCCTAAAAGAAAGCAAGGTCAGCACCAGCCATATGTCTCTGGGGAACGAATGCCAAAGTCTGGGCACCACTGTAGAGAATGCCCCACTCCTACTCTTTCAGGGTATTCAGAGGAAGACTTCAGAAGTGGCAAGTAGGCATGTATGGAGAGAGGTGTTTTCTCAGGTACCCTGGTCCCTAGCCATTTAGGGCTTTATATGTCAACAACAACACTTTGAATTCTTTTCTATCAAGTACTTTCTATGACTAGAGGCACTCAAATATATTTTAGTGTCTCAGACAGAAAATCTAAATAGCACCTTTGAGCCGCTGGGTTGTTGATCAGAAGATTGGCAGTTTGAATCCACATGATGGGGTGAGCGCCTCCTGCTTTGTCCCAGCTCTTACCTACCTAGCAATTTGAAAGCCCGCAAATACAAGTAGATAAATGGGTACCACTGCGGTAGGAAAGGTAATATTATTCGTGTGCCTCGGTGTTTAGTCATGCCGGCCACATGACCACATATTTCTTCAGACAATGATGGCTCTTTGGCTTACAAGCAGAGATGAGTGCTGGCCCCCAAGTCAGACACGACTAGCATGCATGTAAGGGGAATCCTTATCTTTAGCTTTGCCTACCTATGGTAGTAAAAAATGTAATAGTAATCTAAGTTGGCTGCTTGCTACTTTTTAGTAATACACCAAAACCTGCCTGATGCTACAGGATGTATCATCCTGCCTGGCAGTAGGGCTGGTTCTAACTCTGCTTTGTCCATTGTAGTTACTTAGAATATATAATCGTCAATCAGATATTAGTTCAAGAATTTGTTTCATTACCATGGGTGATATTCAACTGTGTGCCTGCACCAAGAAAACAGACATCAGTGGCAGAACAGATTCTGCAACCTCCTGTGTTCCCTAGATCTGATTGTGGAGCAGATTTTGGCAGGGAGAACCCGATTTTTTAAGAGGAGGTCTACTCTTATGACTTGGGTGGAACACTATGCTATTAAGTGTTTGTAAGCTTACACTGGCACATATGACAAGAGAAATAAAATAAAAAAATCCAAAATTAGATACAGTTTACAAGAAAGGGAATAGATGAAATTATCATGTGATTAAGAACTAGTCGTGTTCAATCATATTTTGACATTTTAAAAAAATTGTAAAATTAACAAGACATTAACAATTCAAGTTAAATGTCACATAGTATATCTAGTTTTATGAATTGTGCGTCTGGTAAACAAAAGCTTCAGTTTGATTAAAATAATGTGAGAACTTGCATGGATTATCAACAAATTATAGAGAACCAGTTTTGATAAATTTTGGTTCATATTACAGGAAAAATGGATTTTTAAAGTTATTTTTGTAAGCAGTATGTCAGCACTATCAAGATGTCATCAGCATGTGTATAAAATACATAGAATCTGGCATGTGTTAATGCATTGTAGAGAATTGGTAATACCAGTTTTAATATATTTGCTCACTTCTTTTTAAAAACCTTGCCAACAAGTGATCAGCAAAGTGATAATTCAAATAAACTTTGTGGTGTGGCATGTGGAAATATTAAAGTAGCTTTGAGATCTTGTTATCCTCTGCTGGATGTAGATGAGGGCATTCTAAAAATGTAGAAATATTTCATTGCTTTAAAAATGCTTGCAAAAATGTTCAGTGAGGACATGATTTTAAAAAACATTATAGTGCTTATAGCAATTCCAGTAAATCCAATTCATGATTTCTAGAGAGAACAATGGAGCAGCTTTGTGTGTAATACAGCTTTAAAATGCACACTTCATTATTTTGCTTTTTTAAAAGTATATGTTTATATATCTGGGTTTGTAAAATATTGATACTATAATTAAAATGCTTCCAGGAATCAATAACTGCCTTGCCAAAAAAAAATCCTGATTTGAGTTCCTGGAATAATAAGGGGAAAATATGATAAGTAGTTGTCAATATTAAAGCAGGCTGAAGGAAGAAGGCTTCGGGCCTTGTGGTAGGTAGAATGAAACAGCAGATTTGAGTATCTACAATCCTTTCAGTATTACATTTTCAGTAAAATAAAATTACTTGTATATGAAAACATAGCCTTTCCCCAGCTCTCTTTTTTTTCCTGATCAGCTGATGAAGAGACTAGCAGCTCGCTGCTTTGCTGGCTTGTTAATTTTATCCCCACTAACTGTGATTTCCGATAGCCGGCCTGCTGATAGTGGTAAGGTAAATATCCTTTTTCATTGCCGTCTTGAAGATTCAGTAGAACTACATCACAGGCATGTGTAGGTGTGTAACACATCAAAAGCTGGTGTTCTCTGTGTTTCTGTGTACAAATGAGTGCTTAAGGAGAAGCAATAACATTAACTGTTGACAGCCTTGCATGCTGTGTTTATTATTAGCATTTCTAGCTTCCAAGATTTGCAGAACAGTTTCCTTTGCTTAATCTTCGCTAGCTGCTATGTTGTATAGTGGGTGTCCTGCTTTAGCCAAATGAATATTAATGAATTTGTGTGCAGATATTTTTTGTTGTTGTTGTCTTCCTTTCTTCCTCCTAACTCATCAAATCTCAAGCTCCTTCATAGTGGCTTTCTGAATGCTGTGGAAGCATGATGGAAATTGTCTTTTGATTATTAAGGCCTGGGTTTCAGGCTCTCCCTCAGGATTGTACGTTCATGTTTGTTCTGTGGATTTGCACATCGACGGATGAATAGGAAACAGATTCTGAAGTCTCACTGGCGTTTTTAACATGCCAGCCTGTTTTGTGTGGTGCACCAGGTTTTATGCACAAAACGTTTTGCAAGAGACGTACCCAAGTGAAAGAAATTGTGTCTGGGATGTAATCACTCTTTGTATATTGATTGTTACACTCACATGATCATAAATATTAGCCATGTTTGGTGCTGTGGAGAAATGAAGGTAATTGCCTTATGATTAGAGCTCTTTCAGCTCTGAGAAAGGATTGATTAGCATTTGCATGTATTCTAGGCAGTACAGGGAAGCTAAAGGAACAATATCAACATTTATGTTTTGAGAAAGCATTCATCATAAAGGCTGATATGATTTATTTTAAAAATCAGGGTGGTGGAGTATTTTCCCTTTAACATCTTTTTAATTTTAAATTTTATGTAATAGTGAACTGCCCTGTATCTTTGTTTTTTTTCTCTTTTGTTTTAAAACCAAACAAAGTTCAGTTTCTCCGTTTGTCACATGGATTTCTTAGACAAAGTGTGAACAGATTTCTTTTAAACAAGGTTCGTTGTTCTAGTAATTTTACATTCTCATTGCATACTGTTGTTGACTGTGATTTTAAGCACACATTTACAGGTAATTTTTTTTTACTAGTAAATGTTTCTTGACTGTGCATGAGTTGTGGTGTTTCTCCCATCCCATAATGCCAGTATTTTGTACAGTCCACTTCTTCTGCATTGTGAGGAGGTGCTATACTAGGTAAAATGGCATAGTGATTTAAATGTGTACTCTTAAGTGATTTGGGAATTCTGTGTGGAAACTCTTCTGCAGAAGTAATTTTTCAGAGGTTACATTTGTTGGGGATATGTATATAGATATGTGAATGAATGTAATTTGAAAGGATTTTGCCTCCTGTGCCAAATGCCTTGTCTCTGAACATGCATTTAAAAGGATATTTGAATGTAACTATTAAAATATCATATTGTTCATATTTTGCATGTATATTCTTGTAACATCAAAGGCCTTTTGGGGTGTGGCCTTGCCACTCTACTGGATACAATTAAATTACTTGGGACAACACTACTACTATGCTTTAGTCCTGTTGATTACTCCTAATATTTCTTTTGTTAGACTTGTGATTCTATTGATTCAGCTCATATTCAAGGTTATTCACACCTTGCACAGTTTTCAGTATATGCCTTCTGTTGGTGTCTTTGATCTTTCAAGTTTATTTTTCTACTTCTCTAATTGAGAATCGTCTAATTAATAGGCAATCGAAGACGGCAATTTGGAAGAAATGGAAGAGGAAGTTCGGCTTAAAAAACGAAAAAGAAGAAGAAACGTTGACAAGGATTCAAGCAAAGAAGATGGAGAAAAAGCAAAAAAGAGGAGGGGAAGACCTCCAGCAGAGAAATTGTCACCCAATCCCCCTAAGCTGACAAAGCAGATGAATGCCATCATTGATACTGTGATCAATTACAAAGACAGGTGAGCTCATGTTTATCTAGGTTAGTTCTTTGTTTTCTTTGTAAAGTCATACTTGCTTTAAAAAAATACATTCTTTAAATATTTGATGAAAGTTTGATGGCCAAGCAGCCTCAGATGTGGTCCTACAGAATTATTTCATATGTAACCTCCTTTAATATCAGTAGAAACATCTTAAAGATTTAAAGTTAAAGGACTGCAAACTTACATATGAATATGCATGCGTGTGGAAAGGGCTATATTCTCTTATCCCATTTTAATTATTACTTGCTATTGCAAGATAAGATTGTAACCCACATTGCAGTATCACAGTTGTCCTCTGAGCCATGTTAATTTTATTTATTTAGCATCATCTATGTACATGACACTTGACAAAAAAAGGAGGACAGGCATAGATAGATGGGGGAGAGAGAGAACATGTTAACAAAAACATGAAAATGTTGCTAACAACCACAAACACATCAAATATTAGGTTTTCAAAAGAAACTAGGGGCAGTGTGGCATTACTGTACTGATCCCATAACAAATCAGGTCATACTGAACGTGAGGAAATGCAGCATATGACAGTCAAGGAGTGCTGTTTATGACTTCTATGGGTCTTTCATTATCTTTCATAAAGCACACAGTGGGTTAAAAACCATGCATTCTCCTCTATCCAGGGATTTTATTATTGCAATCTTAAAGAGGTCTTGTTTGCAGTTCAAAAAGCTGCTGTTATTTCTTAACTAGTTTCTAGTCTCTTACAATATGGTCCCATACATGTTTACTCAGAAAAAAAGCACAGTGTGACTTACTCCCAAGTAAGTGAGTATAATATTGCAACCTATTTTTCATAACATACTTTTTTCTAAAAATACTGCTTTGTGGTTAGTTGAAATTAGTTCTTTTTATACTTCTCTGATGTAGATATTATTAGTGTGACATCCTGCCAATGCCATTTTAATAATTAAAATGTCATTTTAAATAACCTTTAATCTTCATATACAACTTTAAAATACTTTTTCTAACGAGTATATATGCGTGTTTTTTCCTTTTTACCTACAGCAAATTGTAGGGTTAATGTGTTTTAAATGTTGATATCATTTAAAGTTACAATAAACCACTGTATGGCATTGCAAGGGCCACAGGGGACTTCTTAACACCCTATGGGCAGTTCCCAAATAATTGCAACCCCTCCCTCTTCTCACCTTTCCTTCTGTCAGCCCCAAAGCAATGCTACTGAAGAAGCCACAATAGCAATGGTAAGCCAGGCAGAAATTATACAGGATGTCCCAAAAAACTGACATCTTTCATAGTCTAATAACATAGCCAATGATGTCAATTTTTGGGGGGATGCCCTTTATATTGCGCTTGTAGCACCTTAACTTCAAGCATTACCATCAAAGGAATGACAATAGCAGTTAGCTCAGCTGATGCCACCTTTCTGGGTCTGGTAACTAGCAGGGATCCATCACTGCTCCAGTGCTCTCCTTGGCTGTGTGACCCAAAAGGTAAAGTTTGATTGGTGGAGTATGCTACAGCTCTCACTCCAAGGGAAACTTAAAAAAAATATATAGAGCAGGACTGCAGTATTACACATTGTGGTCTAGTATATGGTAGCTGCAAGCAACCTTTCCTGCTTTGTGAAGGAGGGAGCCCACCCCACCCAGCAAGCTTCATACACCACAGTTTCACAAAGCACAGGTACAGTTCATTGGGTTCAGAGGACACCTCAAGCTGTGTGATCTGCAGGGCAAATCAGCCATTATTAATTCCAGGGTGTGGGATAAGCTAAAGAGGAATCAGGTGTTCCAAGCAGTTGGCCTTGAGACAAAAAGGATTTGTCTTAAAGGGGTGTGTGGGGAATTGGAGTTTGAAAGGATGAGGTTTCTTCAGCTTGGAATCAACTTATTACCAAAAGGCCATACTTTCTTAGTAGCTAGTATGTTTGGTTTGGTTTTTGAATTCTACAATACAATTTATTTGTACTTTTAAGCCTGTCTGATTGGCTTTTATTACCTTAATAAAGCTTCTAATTAGTAAACCATTGTATGGGTCTGCTTAGAAGGAGAGTTTCAACACTGTGCTATGCTCACCTGTTAGAGATCTAGTGAATTCCTGGAAGAAAAGTCAGTAATAGTTTGATCACCAGCCCAGATAACAAAATGTTCAACCAGTCTTACATAGATGAAGACCATCTTATAACTGGATAATGAAAATATTAGTGAACTAAGTATAATGTGAACATCATGTTAATCCTGCAGTAAGTTTGCTGAATTTCTCAAAGGTGTTAGTTTGTATTTAATGTTATATATTATCTTGCAGCACGGGCTATCTTTTAATTTTTAGAGATCTGAGGGCCAAAGTTTTATATTGTATAAAGAGGGTAATGTGCATTCAAACTCCTTTTGCCAGTTTCAAGCAATCAGTAGTATGCTTTTGGAATTTGTATACAATTACAATGCTTGTAATAAAGTATGATCCAAGTTCATATTATGCTGACTTCCATAATACTTGGGCTATATTCTGTATGCCGTGCTGTGATCCATTTGTTAATGAACTTATTTATCCCCCTTTGTAGTAATGGTTTTTGTTATATGGAATTTTATTACTCTAGAAATGGATCAATAGCACCTGTCTCCTCTGTACAGTTTGTCAGATTGAAGTAAGACTGGCTGGATTGTAAATATGATCAACCTAATTACAAAGATGAGTGATCTGAGAAGTAGTACACAAGTACTACTCCCCCATGGCTATGTACATATTAAAATTCTGGTAGTGTTATCTAGTTTCCTGACAGGATATTAACATAGATAACTTATTAAGTGAAGCTTGTTGGAAGATGTAATGAGAATTCAGCCATGTTTGAGATTATTTCAAAGATTCAAAACAAAAATCTGGTAATAGTTTGATTACATCTAGAAATTAGCTTTTGTTAGTAAATCTTCTTTTAAAATAATGTTTATTGGCAACATCTTCAAACTCTTTTCTGTCCTAAAATCAAAAGCACACAAGTTTTAGAGCATTGTGGGTGAGTTCACACAGCAATAAGCTGTGGTTGTTTATGTTTTGGAGTACCCATGATCAGGCTCATCATGGGTGCTTTGCTCTCTTTCTCCCCCCCTGCCTTCCAGTTAATATCTCAAGGGACACTGTGAGGTGAAATAAGTCTTCTCTGTTAGACAACTAGAGATTGTCCACTGCTTTCAGCTTGCCCCAACTGTCAGAATTGCTGTTGCATAAACAAACTTGTGCCCTAAAGCTGGAGCAATTTGCAAGGAGCTCCCTGCTTCTAACTGCCTTAGAGTAGACTTCTTAGACAAAAAACTGGTGATCTGTGCAGTGGCTTTGTCCCATCTTTGAGTGGCACAGCCAAGCGGATCAGGCATCCCACTCTCAGGAGGCAGGTGTGCCCACTCCTCATCACTGATCTAAGTGGAGCAGCACCATGGACTGGATCATTGGCTCCCAGCTATCCTTACTAGTGACTCGAGTGCCTCTGGCCTATTTGTCCACTCCTCCTTTCCTAGGAGAGGTGTACTCTAAAGCTTTCAATTGGGATGGCCACTTCTGACAGCTGTTGTCAGCGGCACGTATGTGTTTACTGCTTCTCAAAAATGGCAAACGATTTTGTTGCTGTCACCAAGAGGATTTTGGTTGTTGGAACTTAGCCAACAACCTAGTTGGACCTAGCCTTCCTGCAAAAGCAAAAGTATCCAGCTCGTGCATCTTAGCTGCAACCAAACTTGCAGGTTGTGATTCTTTTGTGGGAGGGTGGGGCAAGTATGTGAAGCTGCTCATTTAGATCCTGCTCATTTAGTTCTAGGGATATTGTCAAAGATGACCCAGGAAAAGAAAGAAGTAATTTCCTTTTTTAGTCCCCTTTCTACTATCCTTGAGACATCCTTCAGAAAGCTCAGCCTTAGCATTCTGTGGGGTAAGCTTTGGTTCCTGTTAGTAGATCTGTAGCAAAGTCTGATGTTTCCATAGGAGGAGACCTTCCAAAGGGAAGGCATTGTGTGACCTGATGAAATGAAGAGCCATCTGTTCCTTATGGAATAGTTTTCATCATGGTACTTCATCCATTTAGAACCTGTCAGGTAGCCCTATCCAGTGGACAAACTGGAGAAGGAACATTGAGTGGTTCTTCCAGATCTGTCTTAATTAAGGAACAAGTCACTATTCTGCTATAATAGATGCCCCTGTTAACTAATACATTTTGCATTCTTATTTCTGAAATAATGGAATGGGTCAGAATTCTCCACATTACATCTGTGAAAGCATAGCTGATATTGTGATTTCTGCCTCTGCTTATGTTAAATTTGTACAGTTGTTTTCAACTTTTTGCATCAACTACTCTAGAGGAAGACATGGTGGCATTAACCCAGAATAGGAGATTCTGGATCTTGTAATATGAGCAGAGAGTACTGCTTGGGCTTGTTGGGCCTCACTAGTGCCCTTCATGTCAACAAAATACTAGTATTAGTTGGATCTGGAATCGTTTTTGACCCCAGACAAATGTGCCTCAGGCAAGGAAGCTACTTAAGAAAGGCCTTTGATTTGGTTAATTTTTCCTCCCAGGTGTTTTTTGTCAGCCTAAAATTGGCTTTCAGCTCTCAACAAGTACAGATAATTAAAGATTTAATCTTTTCTGAGGCTCTGCATAACAATAAAATTTAGAAAAGAATGCCTGACCTATTAACCTTTCTCCTGCACTTTGGCATACTAACTTAAAGAAAAAGAAAAGCTTTTCATTAATGGATTTTTGTTTGCTAGAGACTTAAGTTAATAACCTTACTTTTAAAAAGAGACCAAGATGACCTTTACTGGACATTCTTTTGTTCCTTTGTTTGGGATATAAATGTACCCCATAGAGCTATTCTTACGGAGATTGCAGTGGTGGTGGGGGGAGCTTTTAGGCCTTGGGCATGTATTTCTTTATAGAAAAAGAAATCTGTAAAGGCAAGATGCTGACATTTGAGGACTTTTTCAACTAGGTTGTTCTGACAGTGCTGTAGTATAGAACAATATGTCTGTAAGAAGAACATATATTACATGCAAATTACACTACAGAATGTGAAATAAGGAGATTTCAGTTACCACACAATGCAGGATGGAGAGAGCAACCTAAGGCACATCAAATTCTACTTTGTGGTTCTGTATTGCCAGGAAAGATTGCAAACAAATGGTCACACTATATTTCAGGGATGCTTGTCCAGAATTATTAATCTCATCTGCTGGTGCAATTCTTTTGATCACAAGTAGGAAGTTTTATTTTATGCAAAGTCCTCATCTAGTGTTGCACTGTCAGTTGGATGAAATATTTTTAAAACTGGTTATTCACGATTCTCCACCTATGTGGAAGTGTTACAATATAATAAGTGCCAAGGAGTCAATATTAGTGCTTTTTCTAATTTGTTGCCAGTACAGATAAAATTGCCAGAACAGATGATATTTTTAAGATACCATGCAGAGCTGTGTACGGGTCCAGAGAAATTAGTAGTGAGTGAAATAACATATTCTGGTCAATCAATAATAATATAGTCCTTCTAAAGAATTTATGGTGGTTTCAATGAGAATAGAATTTTGTCCACTGGGTTTCTTTAATTCTTGTAAATATACTATAGATCATGGTAAGTTCTGGAGGCTGGAAACCTCTAGACAAAAACTTCCAGTAACATGAAATGGTGTATAAGACTAGTAGGATGACTTGGCAAATGTAAACTGTGCCTAACATTGTGATCTATAATTGCTGCATTGTATTATAATAAGCTGATGAACTGAGCTCTTGGTTTTCACAAACTGAAAGAAAAGTTCAGCTGCTCTAAGACTAATATAGCTGAACTCCTACATATACTTCACAGGGAATAAGAATGGATGTATGAATCAGCATGTTTGGCTGATTATAGCAAAATCAAGATGGACCATAGGTTTTTTTAATCCAGTTTCTGCTTTAGTTTGCAATTTTTTAAAAATGAATTTTTTCATTTGTTTTTCATACACATTTCCCCCTACTGTGTGTTTGTAATATAAACATTTTTGCAGCTTTGCCTAATATGCTCATTTTTCACTCAGTTTTTGAGTCAAAAACTGCATCACAAAATTCTGGAAGTGCTGATCTGAAGGCTAACTACATTCTCCAGGTTGATGTGAGGAAAGAATTTCACAATTGGTTAACTCTCCTTGTCACCCACAAAAAATCAGGGACCATGTGGCAGTTGTACAACTGTGTTTGTCCTTCATTACCTTTTTCGTTCCTGCTTTTCACCCAGGAAAGAGCTATTTCTCACCTCTCCTCTTGAAAAAAGCTACCTATGATATTACTGTTAATCTGTCAACTAAAATTATTTTCTTAACTACAACTTCCAAGCTTTTTTAGCTTCTCCTTTAAAAAAGAGCTTCTTTTGCAGCTCTCCCCCCACCCCCCATTATGGTTCTATCGCTAAAGAAATCAAGAAAACAGGATCAATCAAATGTGAAGTGGTTACTTCACAAAATCAGAAAACAAAACATGTAGGTGTCTTAGTTTCCTACAAGAATATGTTTTTTCTGCTGAAAAAGATGATTGGCCCCAAGATAACCATCTTGCTGGCTCACACTGCTGGCTGGCTCTCTCCAGAATGGAGTGGGAAAGCTCCAGTGCAGCCATAAGGAAGATGACTGAGTACAAGGAAGAGGGGAAATTTGGTTTGGCTAAGTACACCACCCTGTTCCTAGGCAAGATGCAGCTTGCAATTGGATTTGATTTAGAACCCGATGCCAGACCTGCAGAATTGGTGAGAAGGCTTTATGATTCACTCCCTCTTCTAAGAATGCCACTAAATTCGTCAGGTAGCCATTTTGGGAAACAGTTTCAATTTCTCCCAGCAGGAGGAAAGTGTTTCACCTCTTCTAATCTGTGAGAAGGGAATAAAGAGCCGCCTACTCCCTCTATACCGAATATTTTTCCATCATTCAAATAGTACAGAGAAGACCACGCACAGAAACATACAATTAGGGTTGGGACGAACCCTTTTGGAATCATATCTCCAAACTCACAGACGTCCTGTCATGCTCAACCCAGTCCTGCAAAGGAAGCCTAGTCCACAAACACTCACAGATCTCCTGTAACAGCATTGGTAACCTTCCATAGCCTCCATTCCTCATGACCAACCTTCTTCACTGCTCAATGCTGCTGATAGAGGTACATGTGAAAAAGGGGTGAAGTGAGTGGCTCAGCCACTATTCTTGGTGACCAGGCTTCTTCCCTGCTTGCTACTGCTGGCAGCAGTGCATGCAGAAAAGGGGCATTGCAAGCTGGTATACTGGTTGCCATTCCTAGTGCCCAGCCTCCTCCCACTCGGTGGTGGTGGCAGCAGACACAGAAGAAAGGTGCTACTTTTGTAGCACATGGGGCTCACTTCCCAGCAAGCACCTCATGAACATTGGGTGCAATCACTAGGAACTACTGCAAAGCAGACTAGAATCCAGGAAACTGAAGCCAGAGGATTTGGCAGATTTTTCCACACAAAATGGATTCATCACATGTCCCTATTTACAACCTTGTTGACATGTTTGAGATTCAGTATGGCCTGCCATCTGCATCCTTTTTGACAGCCATGAAGAAGACTGAATAGATGCCTCTTCCACTTCTTGGAACCTTTGTCTTCACCAACTTCATGGTGCCCTATTGGTGGTCTATCAATACCTTAAAAGGAGTACTCATCTAATTAAAGTTTCACTGGATCTTCCCCTAACAGTCTCTTACTTCCATCAGTACATAAACCTCAAAAAGAGCCAGCTTACACCAGCACAGCCTCCATGCAACCTCAGAGCCATATTCAGTACTACAAAGGACTATCTCTTTCGGAATAAACACAGTATTTAGACTACAAACGATCAAAAATATCTCAGCATCAGCATATGCAGATTTAATGGATCTGGTACACCTACCGGGCCTCATGATTTCCTGCTTTGACATTGTTCCATGGGCTAGGCTGTATTCATGCCCCTTACAAAGCTTACTACTACTCTTCCAGACCCAGATTGCCAGGAAGGATCATGGCGTAGTCAGTGCATTGTTCCTCACCAACTCAGAGCTTCTCTAGTGACAATGCTACTGGGAACTTTTAGACAAGTACACCCTTCCAGAAACCAGGCAAGATCATGCTAAACATAGATACCAATCTTGAAGAATCGGGGCGGGGGCATTGCAGTACAAGAGAAATGGCAGCCATCAGAAAAACACAACCTTATTTGGCTAGAAATCAGAGCAATACACTTGGATCTGAAGCACTTCTTATACCACTTCCATTGCACTTATGTTTTCATAAGGACACAGAATATTAAGGCAAAGGTGCACACAAATTGACATCCATGATAACTTTGCAAAGAAGTCCAGTCCTTGCTGCTATGAAATCTAAGCCCAGCAATGGGATGCTGAACCACACAGTGGGTTACCTCAGCAGATAGATCTATAGGAACAGACTTTGTATCCTTCAGTATTTCAAGAAGTTCAGCACCAATTCACTCCACTCATAAAGCTTCCTCACTGTCAGAACAATATGACAGTGGAACCAACTGCCTAGAGAGGCGGTAGGCTCTCTAACACTAGAGACATGACTGGACAGCCATCTGAGTGAGATGGTATAACTTGGTGTCTTGCAACAACGGGCTTGGACCCAATGGCCTTCAGGGCCCTTTCCAACTCTACTATTCTATGATCTATGCATCTCACAACAGAACCATAAGCTTCCAAGATTCATTTCAAGATTCCACTCATAAGGAGCGGAAGGAATAGGCATGCTGAATCTCAGGTGGCTGAAGGAAAGACTCAGTACCTGTTCACCAGTCTCAGTCCTTGCAAATAATCAAACTAGAAGAGGCAACAGTCACTTTCCAAACTGCTGTATCAGATGCATCAAGGGCCATGGCTTCTCCCTTAAAAAGCAGGATTCTGTTCAGAGGGCAGTTCTTCACCCAGTCATGATGGCTTCAGTTCATTTTGCAGCTATGGAAAGATCCATCTGTTCCAAACTAGGCTGTCTCAATACTATTATAAATACATTTCTTGGATTCTGTAAAGAATCCACATTGTGCATATACAAGACCACTTGGAAGGCTTCCTCCATATGGTGCTGGAGAAAAGACAAGACTCACCTAAACTGTAGGTATCACAGAACTTCTCTTCCTCCAAGCAGGCCTCCTCTTGGGCCTAAAACTCAGCACCTTGTGCAGGCAAACAACAGCCATCTATTAAGATTTCCTCTTTCCCCCACAATTAGGCACAAATTCTCACCTTAAAAGATTCCCCAGGGAGCCTCTCTATAAGCACTCACACAATTACAAGTTCCCATTGTGCAGCCTACAAAATCTCTTTCCAGTCTGTACCACTTAGAACATTGTCTCAAAAAGGCTTATTCCTGGTAGCTGTTACTTCTTCAAGCAAAGTATTAGAATTATCAGTGCTTTCAGCAAGGGAAGGGCTCATCAACTTTTAAGAAGTCACAGTAATCCTCAGAACAGATCCAGTACTCATTGCAAAAGTTAATGTTTAGTTTCACAGGTCTTAAGACCTGATCCTACCTTCCTTCTCTCCTTCCTCTCACCCCCAGGGGTATATGTTAGGCAGTAGAAAATTGCCTCGATTGTGCCCAGTTCTTCAGGCAATCCAGTTTGCTATTCACATCCCACCCAGTGTCCAGATTCACATTAGCTAGATAGTTAAATGCATGCATATTTCTGGTGAATGAATATTGTATCTCTCCATGTTACAGAACACTCAACTAGATCAGCAGCCACTTTAAGCACCAATGCATGGTTGACTGAAATATGTAAGGCAGCAACTTGGACAAATCCTTTTTTTTTTTTTTTTCATTATACATTATAAAGCTGACTGAAGCCTCTGTGGATGTCTCCTTTGATAGGAGGGTATTCCAGCAGTTGGTAGCATTCCACACAATCTAAAACTAAATTTGGTAATCAGCTTCAGAGCATCACATTGTGGAATACCTTGGTCATACCAACCTGCAGAATTAAACATTTGTACTTACAGAGGAAGTTCCTTCTGGATTTGTGCGCAGAAAGCATCCCAACTTGTACCCTTATTTCCCCCCTAGTTTATACATATACATTCTACAATAACCAATCTCTATGCCCTCAAGTTGGTTCTTCTCCAGTGGGGATCTAATTGGTTATTCTTTCAAGATATGATAACTATCTTAGCATTAATCTTCATTGCCTTGCAGTCCTTCTCTTGACTCCAGCTGGAAGTGTTCCTGCTTTTTTCTATTTCAGAGTGACAGCCATAGATGGAACTGGCAAAGAGGAATTTGTAGCCAATGCAGTACTTGAGAATTTGTCATATCATCCCTGCTTTTTCTCTGAGCAGTAGCAGGAGTTTAACGCATTGTGGGATCCTTTCCGTACACCAACCTTGAAGGAACCTTTTCTGTATCGGTGTTCCATTCCAGTCAACATATTAGTCCAAGAAGCATGAATTGGGTTGGTTTGCCTAAAAAATCAGATCACACTAAATTATTCTTATCACTAGTAGAAGTGGTGTTGAATTCAACAGGACCAACTTGTGACTGGACATGGCTAGGTTTGTGCTGCATAGCAGTTACATTTGTTGCTATCTTCATGTATACATGCCTGGAGCATTGATCCATCATTGTTGGCAGGTATGTGTCTGCCACACTGTTCCCTGCTTTTTCTACACTGCCTTGCCAACATCAAAGATTATGGAGTCCTTTCTATTTACAAAAATCATAATCAGAGCAAAATCTGAAAACCTGCCCCTAGCTGCAACCTTTAATTTTAATTAGCTTGTTGTTGATGTTGATTGCCCTTGAAGAAGGCACTGAAGCTCCAGGTCCATGTTATAGATGTGTAACCTTGGAAATAAGTTTGCAAAGGATGCTTGGAATTTAGTTTGCTCTGACTTCATTTTAATGCTGAGCAAATGCTATTGTCATTTCTTAGAACTTGTAGTAAAAATGCGTTGAGAATCACACTGCATTAGGAAGGGGAACTGACTAATAGATAGACAACAGATATTATGAATTCCATGAAAAAGGGAACATTGATCAGAGAAATATTTTTTTCATGCCTGTACCTTGCTTAAGTATATGATTTATTAAAGCTGACAAGCTAGAAGCCCTCCAGTGCTTAGCTAATTAATGTATCTGCCAAGCATAGCCTGCAGTCTATGGGGCAGTATATAAATTAAATAAATAAAGCAAGCTAGCTAGCTAGCTTTTCTTTTGGCTATTATATCTAGGTATTTTCACATCTTTGGAGCTGCCTGCCTGCCAACAGAATAGGAACCACTGGTAGAATAGTTCCCACAACCTCCATCAAGTGAGCTTCAGGGAATTATGGGACCCTTGTGCAGTTTTGGAAGTCATGCAAACAGAGTATAGAGGGGAGAAGAGCAAGTTGAGTGGGATTTTTAGGATGACTCCAAGAAGTAGCAAAATATGCATTGTTGCTTTGTGATAATTTGAATTTCAGAGAACATAACAAAGCAGTCAGTCAGATGCAATAGTTATATCTAGTGAAATGTTTCTCAATGATCATGATGCTTAACCATGAAAGCAAATTCCACACCATTACAAACAGAAACAATTGTAAGCTGAAAACAATGGTTTATCCTTTTGAGTGTGAGTTTTGTAATTTAACAACAAAACAAGCCTCAGGCTAAATCTCTTCTTAAATTCACTTACCAATCAACACCCTCTCATATGTATGTATTTATATAGGTATAGGTATACACACACACCTAGCATCTAGCTTTATGAGTAGGTATGGAAGGTCAGACTTCATGTGTCAGTTATTTCTTTTAATCACAGAGTATCTGCTGGACTTAGTAGTATTTCTTCATTGTACCCCAAACTGTGCTTTATCATGCATGCATGAAGAACGAGAATCACATCCTGTAGAATCCTGTGCAGTATATACTGGATAAAGTTGTTCATTTTTCTCTACTTTGCCCTTCAGAAAGAGCTCAGGAACTTTTTCCTGATTAGGTAACTCAACGATTATAAGGTTGACAGGCTATATTTCACAGTGCTAGATTTTTTACTTAATGCTTTCTAGAATTTTGATCATAGCTTAATTAAAATAGTATTTTCAGGAGCTGGTGAGATAATTTTCCTTTGTGGATTGCTTTAATGCTTGCTCTTGAGAGCAAAGCCATTATATATCACTCTTCCTGTGTCTAGATATTGCAGAATCGGGATTCTAGGTGGATTGGAGATTTTCTGGATTTCTGCTTTTTTGTGTTGTGTTGCTCTTTGTGTTGTTTTTACTCTCTAGGCATTACACTCTCAGAGTGTGTTGGTGACCTGTGATGTTTTTTAAGGATAGTTTGCTCTGTAGCATTGTAATTGGTATATGTTGAGGATACTGTGCAGTTTGAGGAAGCCATAAAGTCACAGCACTGCTTGTAGCTGTTTTAATGAAAACAGTTTGTGGTGCTGCTGCTGCTACTGGTCTTATGGGGTGGAGTCATTCAGCTCTGTCCTACTAACATGGCTACTGTCTATACATCTTTAGATTCATATGGCACTTGAACACTGCAACTTCTATTGTTTAGTGTGTGTTAGTGCTAGTTCAGTACAGAGGTTAGAAATGAGTTTGTCTCTAGATGGCTAACAGACTGTACTATGTCTGTTTTTAGAGCATACAATGAAAAGCAGCCTTGGTGAAACATCTAGATTCACTTCAGTCACTGCCTTTCATAGACATGTCAATAAAGTGAATCTCCTCCAAAAAAGCACAAACATTTCACATACACACACACACACATTTTTTTCTTTTACATTTTAAATGAATACCACTTTGAACCGATTAATAAAAGAGTATTTCTTAGTTTTTCAATAAAGGTGGATTGATGATTCTTCTGAGAGCACATTTCGCAAATAATGCAAGTGTCATATAAATGTAAATCTTGTAAAATAAATGTAGACTTTACCTTAAATTCGGTACCTGATAATGCCAGGAAATAGAGCATCATATAGAGCATCAAATAGAGAATAGGAAATAGAGCATCATAAAGTGCTTTTGAAACATGAGAGTTGTATCACCCACCAGCATAACAAAGCATAGTATATAGTAAACAGAAAGAGATTTTGTTTATACATATGTGTGTTTTATTATCTGTATTGGCTTATATGTGCAGGAAAAAAACAATGTGACAGAGCACAGTGGTAAATGCCACTCATATTTCTGTAGATTCTATTAATTTATGCAGGTCCTATTGCTCTTCAGAATATAGTCTGGTAGTTGCTAGGCAACTCGAGGAGAAATGGTGCACATGCTTTTTGTATTTAGTAGATCTCTCATTTGTGTGTGTTTAATGTGTGTTTATGTGTGTATGAAAGCATCGATTAAAAGGCAGGATAACCTATTCAAATATTATAATTTGCTTTCTGTTTCCCCTTCATTACACCTCCTAGAGGTTTTCTTAGAAAATAGCTTTTTTAGGTTTTGGTTGGGTTTTTTAAAAACATTTTTCTTTGTGGTCTGTGTGCATCATAGATATGGGCTTTGTGTCTGTGGGGTCCAT
The DNA here is from genome assembly GCF_004798865.1 of Varanus komodoensis. Lineage (NCBI taxonomy): Eukaryota > Metazoa > Chordata > Lepidosauria > Squamata > Varanidae > Varanus > Varanus komodoensis. The sequence continues at coordinate 51,072,323 of NW_025336087.1, forward strand.
TCTCAGGATGATTTTCCTAGCTAAACTCCTTTTGGTGGGAGCCCTGTCCCTCCCTCCTCTTAGTATATATAGGAGGGACTCCTGCCATTTCCCCCATTTCTTTTCTGCCCACTGTTTTGGGTGCCTTGGGTCTCCCAGCATTTTCTCTTGTTATCTCAGAATATTCTCTAACTCCTTCTATCCACTTGTTCTGAACTGACTCATTTTCAAAACTCAACTTTTTCCCTTACCCGTATCCAATTCCCCCCCCCCCAAAAAAACCCCCTCCTGTCATCCTCTCTCTTTTGAACTATCTTTAACTATCTCTTCCCTCTCTCTCCCCAGTGGTGCACAAGGAGATGTTTAGGAAATGAGTGCAGTGAGGCACACAAATGCCCTCTACCAATGCACATTCCTTATGCCTGTTTTGTTTAGGTGAGGATGACTGTGTGGACTCCTGTCCTCATTGGCAGGCATTCATTTGGCAGGCTCAGAAAAAACAAGCAGGCTGGCTCAAAACCAAGATATTCAGTCACACCCTTATAGTCATTGACTCAGTCATGGTGCTGCTGCTGGAGTACCTTTCAACCTTGCGGGTTACTTATGCTTCTCACACTGCTGGTTGCTGCAACTCAGTCTTTGGTTCCTGTGACCCAGCCGCCAGTTCTTGCCCATCAACCACCTGTTCAATCACATTCTGCTCTGTTTTGTACAGCGCAAACAACCTTTCTTGTTGTCTGATACCACATCCAGCCAACTAGACTTCCTAGGCAGCTGCCAATCTACAATGGCCTGGTATCTTCATCACCCAAAGATATCATCTCAGCACAAGGTCCAAGATTCCCTTCCGGAGACCAGGGAAAGACTTCTGAACAAGTCCTCCAAATGGTAATATCATTTGGGTTGGACACCCAGCAGCTCGCCAAACCACCGGTAGACCCAATATATAACATTATCTGGACAGAGGATGCAGTACTGGTCACCATTCCTTCCACACTCCTCCAGTCCATGAAGGAACCATGGAAGGTGCTAGCACATCTGCAAACAGCATCACACTGTTTAGAAAGCTTGTACCAGGTCCAGGAGATGGACATTCCATTCCTGCTGCACATCCACAGACAAACTCACTCAGTAGAATCAGCACAGGGTTAGGTACAGAGGGAACACACTACCCTGGCAGATCGAGATGGATGCCATTAGGATACAATGGCAAGGAGGGTCTATGCAGCAATGGGACTAGGCCTTCATATATCAAATTACAAGGCCACCATGGGGAGATAGGGTTCACAATCGCATTCATACTACCCAGCCACCAGCTCCAGGTTGGTGTCAACAGTCTTGGTTCCTGTACCTCCTTCCCTTCAGACCCGTACCAGGATGGTGCAGGTCAAGTCATTACCAGCTTTTTCTCCCCAGTTTCAAGGCCAAGTGTTGGTCTCATGAGAACAGGGGAAAATGGCAGGAGAGAGGGGCAGGTCTCCTGCCAAAACAAGTTTACCTTGGAAAATCTTCCTGGCAATAGGCCCCACAGAGGCACAAAGCCCATATGTCTGAATGCACAGATGACCATTCGAAGAACATCAGTTACAGGTAAGCTTCTTCATTTTAACCATAAGGAAAGGGACAAATGTCAGAATTTTTCTGCGTAAAGGAAGAGACCAGAGTTTGGCTTCATGTTATTTTTTAAAGTCAACATTCTGTTGCCATTCTAGGGATCTGATCAAGTGCATTTGCTGGGTAATTTGCATATCTTTGACAGGATATATCTCCCCACTGCTCTTAAATATTGTTAGACATGACTGCCCTTTAGGTAGTTCAGATTCTTCCCAGCAAGGTAATGTATTGATAATGCTTCATTTCAAAGTCTTAAGTAAAGTGCAGAATGTTTATCATTTTCTCTTTTTGAATATACTGGTTACTACAGTTTCTATTCTGTCAGTATTGTATGCTTACGAAGTAGCGCACTACAACTTCAGTATCCAAGGGTCCTGACCAGTTTTCAGCAGTCTCACCTAGAGATGTAAAATCTCTGGAAGTTTTGAAATCATTTGTTGAGGGGGTACCCTCCCAGAAATTTGGGGGGATATGTAATATTCAGCTCTTTTCTAGTGTTCTTTATATATCTAACATCACTTTGTTACCTTAGGAATATAAAATGTATTATATACAATAAAATGTATTATATACAACATGATAATTTTATGAGTAAACCAAAATATATAATAGATTTTTGGTTCCTATTTTATGTCTGACCAGAGGGAACTTGAACAAGTATTCCTGAAACATTTCAGTCATCTTAGAAGCCAGAAGAAGCAGGAAGAGCTGAGAGCAGATGAAGAGTGGTATACAGCAGTGGTTTTCAATTGCCGGTCCACAGGAGATTCCCTGCTGGTCCGTTGGGACGGGGGGTACATCTTGCTTGTCATGGACTGGCATGGGGAATGACTATGCTATACCACCTCTTCCTCATTTGGCATTACATTTGCAGGGGGTGCGCCAGTGCCTCCAGGGGTGGGGGGTCAGGGAATGGAGAGACGGCTGGGAGCCACAGTTTGTCCTTTCGTTGGCATTTTTTGTTGCTCAGTTTCTGATAGTTTTGGAGAGTTATTTTGGGGGGAGGGGCAGGATAGTGTTTGGAAACTAATATGCAGAATACTGTATTATGTGTATGGTGCTTTTTGTTTCTGCCTCAGTGGTCCCTGAGGTGGTTTTCCTGTTTCGCTGGTCCTCAGCTGTGGAAAGGTTGAAAACCACTGGTATACATTCCTGTTTGTGAGGACCTGGTTGAGGTGGAGTTTAGGAAAAGCTATGGAGAGCTTATTTGGCACAGGCTCCAAGTTTTTCTACGTCAGGACTATGTCAGGCCCATGTTTAGCAGTTGTGTGGCTTGCAGTGCTCATCTCTGGATCAGCTTCCTCCCCCTCTTCCTCCTTTGCAGTAGACTGCTGGCCTAAGGTCAAGGTCATGACAATGGACAGCTCATGTATAATGTCCCTATCCAAGCTCAGACCTCACTAACTGACAGGAAAAATAGTTTATCCTGAGGAGGGACTTCCACAAATTTGACCTGATCAGGATTAGTAAAGCTATGGAGGGTTTCATGCACAGATCTATGATGTTGGTATATTGTAGCCTGTATTACTTATGTAAATCCACTCAGGAGCTGTTGAACTTGCTAGTGAAATTGCCAAGATGGACACTGTTGGATATGTTTGTTTAAAAGGAGCAGGGTAATGCTTATGCCAAAGTAGTAAAAATGTACATCTTATACTTAGGCTCCCGGTCACATTTAGTCTCGTAAAAAGTCATGCAGTTTCTGGACAGTTTGACTGTGGCTCCTGAAATTCAAAATGAGGATTTGTTCCCACCAAGGCACAAATCCAAGTTGTCAGCTGTGAAAGTTGTGGCAGAAAATCTGCCATGCTTTTAAGATGCCAAAACAGCAGGAGTCTTCTTTTTAATGGTAATAACACTGGGGATATTTTAGTATTTTTCAAAAGCTGTGTTTTACATATAATGGGCCAGGGCTGGCAATTTCCCAAGGAAAACTAGTTTGAAGCAGGCACTGGTAATTGATGGTTTTTATTTAGTTATTCCTAATATTTACCTTGGCACTCACTCCTATGAGGATGTGGCCTAAGAATGCTTGGGAAGGAAAGATGCCATCTGTACTGAGCACCATCTCTTTTCACCAAGTAATAGTAATCTTTTGAATTGTTTTTGTCTTTATTAACAGTTCAGGACGACAGTTAAGTGAAGTCTTCATTCAACTGCCTTCCAGAAAAGAATACCCAGAATACTATGAGTTAATTAGAAAGCCGGTTGACTTCAAAAAAATAAAGGTAGGCATAATTTCTATTATACAGCAATCTCCCTTTCCCACGTTATACCACATTATCATTATTTGGATTTTACATTCTAGCACATGCGGGTGGCGCAGTGGTTTGAGCTGCTGGACTGATTGATTGAAAGGTCAACAGTTCGAGTCCGCCTGATGGGGTGAGCTCCCATGCTTTGTCACAGCTCCTGCCACCCTTGTAGTTCGAAGGCATATAAATGCAAGTAGATAAATACAGTAGGTACCACTTTGGTGGGAAGGTGACAGCATTCCGTGCACCTTGTTGTTAAGTCATGCTGGCCCACATGACCATGGAAACTGTCTGCAGACAAATGCTGGCTCCCTCGGCTAGGAAACAGAGATGAGCACCACCTCCCAGGAGTCAGACATGACTAGACTTTAATGTCATGGGGAAACCTTTACATTTACCTGTTATAAATATTAAATAGTGCATGCTCTGAACCTTCCATCTGTGTAATATTTTACTACCAATGGCTTAAACAAATTCTAGAGAGCAGAAAGTAATCTATCAGCATGGCAAGCTGTATGAACTTTGTAAGTTCATTTTACAATGACAGGTTGTCTGTAGAAGGCCCTATATTTTTGAGGAAAGCATTAGGAGCCATGCTTATGAATGCTCAGTTAGATGAAATACGAAACCATGCACAACTTCGGAGAGTAGTAGTGGAGCAGCACTTGAACATGGGAGATTGGATCCAGTGTATGCCTGTTTACTCCTTCCTTGCTGTGCCCCTACAATCTCTCCCTGGACACATGCTCCTTGTGTTGAAGGGTGCTCTGATTAGGGATGGGTAAGGAATCTGTTTTGAGGTTGGGAATCCATCTGACTTCCTTGGCTCAGCTCTTGGGACTCCATTCTACTTTGCAGAGGACCTGAGTCCAAATTCCTGGCCAGGAATTGAGCCCTATGCATTTTGCAAGTAATGCCCCTATTTCACAGCAACAGATAACACCACAGAAGGTTGGTTGTGAGGGCCTTGCCAGGAAAGGATCTCCGCATGCCAAGTGCAGCTCCATTTGGGCTGCTGTACCTGACATTGAAGAAGGTTACTGGGTGTGCAGCCAGGACTCTGTGAGGATTTGTGACTTCTCTCAGCTCAGCTTGCTTAGCAAGTTCAGGTCAAGTACAAGCAGAAGCCCACAATGATTTCGGGGATGGATTCCGATAGGGTTCATTCTGACCCTACCTCTGGCACAGTAGGTTGAGAAGTGGCCAGAGAAGGAGGGGGAATCTGCAAAAATCATTTTGCTGGCCAGGAACATTTTGAGGTTGATCCAAGCTATAGGAATCAACTGTCAGTCCATTTTCTCCCATTGCAGTTCATTCATGTGATGTAACAATAGGTACAGTTCACCATAAGATACACAGAATACACTATAGAATACACACTATTGTTAATATTTAGAGGTGTTAGCAATGAGTTACTCATCCATGGCTGCCAAATTATTGTAGTTGTATACCCATTTATCTGGAAATAAGGCCCATTACACAAAATGGAACCTGTTTCTCAATGAATGTAGATTAATTGATCAATAGATAGATAAATGTAATTTGTGGTTGAGTTTATAATTACGCTAATTTTTCTTTTCCATTTTGGGGGTTTATTTTTGAGAATTATCCCTGAGTCAAATGAAGAGCCTCTTCTTCAAGTACCATATTTCCATTCTAGTATACTTGAGAGCACTGAAATTGATATCACTTCAAGCCTCTGGCCCAACTACCAATTACTACTACCCAGCTCTTCCACTCAGCATATGGAGAGGTTGTATTCTGCTTTTACCAATTTTGTGAATCTGCCTGTTAGGTGTGTGTTATTTAATTAATTCATATTAAAAGGATAATAGAAATTTTATTTATGAAACAACTGCATCTGTTGTATTCAGGATTACAATATATTTATTACCCAGTTATCCTGTCTTTCATTTTCTCTTTTCAATCTCTCTCTCTCAATACTTTAGGAAAGAATTCGTAACCATAAATATCGGAGTCTTAGTGACCTGGAGAAGGATGTCATGTTGTTGTGTCACAATGCCCAGACTTTCAACTTGGAAGGATCACAGGTCTGATACAAATAATTTACCTACTGATACTAAGGATAATTGTGTATGCATTTGCATAAAGTATTGCATGCTATACTGTGTGTATGCGCATATGTGAAAGAGAGCACATGCATATTGCTTTGGTGAGAACCCTGTTCTGGAGTCTGTTTTTGATTTTGCTCCATATTTCTACATACCAACATAAGCCAGTCTTTTCTGCTTTGATTTGTTTTTAGCCTTTTAGTAGTGTGATTGTTAGAGTGTTAGACTGAGAACCTGGGAGATCCAAATCTGAGTCCCCACTGAGCCATGGAGCTCATTGGGTGACTTTGGGCCAGTCACAGACTCTCAGCCTAACCCACCCTACATTTATCCATGAACCTCAATTTCTTCCCTTCTCTCAAAGATCCTCAGAGCTATTCCAGGAGCTCCCAGCACAAGGTTAATGTTATCACCATATTTTTTCAGCCCTATTATCTCAAATATACATTAAATCTCTCAGAGAAGATATCCGTTCATTTTAAGAAAATTCTTAAGATTCAGTGCTTCTTTTACAAACATAGTTGTATACAATATAGCTTGATACATCTGCTGTAATACAAATGCAATTTTTTTCTTTCATAGATGCCTTTCAGGTCATATTATTTTTCTAGTTGATAAAAACAAGAGTTTTAAAAAACATCCTCAGGGCACAGTCCAGTGTATCTACATTACTTGAATGTCCCCAAATTTGGAGGCTTCTGTGATGTGTATGTCTGGTGGGAGGAGTAACAGAGGTGATCTTTGTCACCCTGTCTTCCATATACTGATTTTCTTTTTACTCATATGCTTTTAGCCCATGTAGTATGAATGCTGTGGAGGAGGAAGAGACTGGAGGATAAATTGTACTCCAGCATTTTGTTGTTTTCCAAGGGAAAAGTCCCCTTTTCTCCTGCTTCGAGATCAGTTTCTGACCTTGGAGAGACAGCCAGCACTCTCCTTTCCTTGCCAGCTGCATGGTGTGTGGGCTAAGGGCACCACAGCTATGACTCTTTCGCTTCCAGGGTCACAGTGCATTCTTCAGTCCTGGAGGGTAACCCCAGCCATCCTATGTTCTTGGAATGCACATTCAGGGACCACTGGATTGCTGCCTTAGTAAAGTGTAGAGGTCAAGATGGATTACAAGATGGGTTACAGTAGTCCCTCATCTCTCATGCAGTCTGTGGCCTTCCCTCACTAGCCTTAGCCATGGATAAGAGCTGATGTCTGTACTGCAACTTGTCATGCTTAACACTTACCCACATTTCTAGCATACCCTCCCAATAGGGGGCATCCAATTTGCATTAACTGTGGTTAAGGCCAGCAGAGTATATATAAGGCTAATTGAAGGGCATAATGTACATGTGATAGGAGAGGGGTTAGGGAGGGAGTGTGGAATCCCACATGACTAAGAGATTTATAATCTCGCAAGAGAGAGATTTATAATCTCTTAATCATGGATAAAGAATTAAGAATGTTATGGCTACAGAATGCTACAATATTCTGGTGTTAGCTAATGTGAATGGTTTTCTTTTTACTGTTAATAATTAAAAGAAGAGTGCATTTGTTTCTGCCTGAATATATTGTTACATTATAATCTAAATCTTAATTAGACAACTCTAATTTATATATTTATTGTTATTATTACACAAGTAATAATATATTAAATAATTCAAGGATCGAGTTTGTTGCATGGAAATTTGAAAATTAATATAGTACAGTTTCATTTTGTATTGGGTTGTCACTGAAGGTTATTTTTTACCTTCATTTAGTACATAAAAAATTAACAGTGGCATTTCCTGTAAAATTCATGCAACAAGACTTATGACTTGTAATGGGGGAGAAAAGCCATGCTCTCTGTGGGTTTGCATAGAAAATAACTTTCCATGCTGTGAATTTTTGATGAAGCACAGCTTGCAGTTCTGATGTAGGTTTGCTTTCATGCTACAGATCTATGAAGATTCCATTGTTCTCCAGTCAGTGTTCAAAAGTGCACGGCAGAAGCTTGCCAAAGAAGATGAAAGTGAGGAAGACAGCAATGAGGAAGAAGATGATGAGGAAGATGAGTCAGAATCAGAATGTAAGCCTCTCATTCAAAACAGAGCACAAGGAATAGTCATGAAGGACTTAGTGTGCAATTATGTGCATGTTTAGACAGAAATAACTCCTACAATTCCTAGCATTCCCCCAGCCAGCATGGCTGACTGGAATACTGGGAACTGTAGGAGTTATTTCTGTCCAAACATACATAAAATTCCACCTTATCAATGTTTTACTAGACTCAAAGACTTGCTGCTTGCCTTCCTGTCTAAGCTGCTCTACTTGAGTCTTCCCTGGATTTGGCCTTTTCCACCAATAGAAAGTGTATTTTACAAAAAACTCCACTTAATGTACTGCCTTACTCTTGTTTTTTGAATCCATGTAGGAATCCATGGATTCCTTCTTTTCAAGACTTTGGGACCCGTAGAAGGAAAGACATTTACATTCACACCATTTCTTACTGAACAAAAATGTTAACATATTAATTGCTCTGTGTGATTCTTTATGTCAGAATAAGTAAGCTTTGATTGTGTGGATCACAACAAATTGTGGCAAGTTCTTAAAGAGATGGGAGTACCTGACCATCTTATTTGTCTCTTGAGAAACCTATATGCGGGTCAAGAAGCAACAGTGAGAACTGGGCACGGAACCACTGATTGGTTCAAAATTGAGAAAGGAGTTTGGCAAGGGTGTATACTGTCGCCCCGCCTATTTAACTTATATGCAGAGCACATCAGGAGAAAGGTGGGCCTAGATGAATCACCAGCTGGAATTAAGATTGCTGGGAGAAATATCAACAACCTCAGATATGCAGATGATACCACTCTCATGGCAGAAAGTGAAGAGGAACTAAAGAGCCTCTTGATGCAGGTGAAGGAGGAGAGCGCAAAAGTTGGTTTGAAACTCAACATTAAGAAAACTAAGATCATGGCATCCAGTCCTCTCACTTCCTGCCAAAGAGATGGGAAAGAAATGGAGGTTGGGACAGATTTTATTTTCCTGGGCTTCAAGATCACTGCAGATGGGGACTGCAGCCAAGAAATTAAAAGACGCTCCTGGGGAGGAAAGCTATGGCAAATCTAGATAGCGTACTAAAAAGCAGAGACATCACTGCCAGCAAAAGTGCGTATAGTCAAGGCTATGGTTTTCCCAGTTGCAGCGTATAGCTGTGAAAGTTGGACCTTAAGGAAAGCTGAGTGCCGAAGAATTGAGGCCTTTGAATTGTGGTGCTGGAGGAGACTCCTGTCAGTCCCTTGGACCGCAAGGTGATCAAACCGGTCAGTCCTAGAGGAGATCAACCCTGACTGCTCTTTAGAAGGCCAGATCCTGAAGATGAAACTCAAATTCTTTGGCCACCTAATGAGAAGGAAGGACTCCCTGGAGAAGAGTCTAATGCTGGGAACAATAGATGGCAAAAGAAGAAGGGGACGGCAGAGAATGAGGTGGTTAGATGGAGTCACTGAAGCAGTTGGTGTGAGCTTGAGTGGACTCCAGGGGATGGTGGAGGACAGGAAGGCCTGGAGGAGTGTTGTCCAGGGGGTCGCAAAGGGTCGGACATGACTTCGCGGCTAACAACAACAAGAACTTTTTCAGGATGCAATGTGTAAGACTGTTCAGTTGATGTTAACAGCTAGGAAAGTATAAATATTCATTCTGGGCCATTGAGTTTTTCTGAATTTCAACTTTTTTCCTAGCCAAATCTGTGAAAGTAAAGATCAAGCTAAACAAAAAGGATGACAAAAACCGGGACAAAGGAAAAGGTAAAAAGCGCCAAAGCCGGGTAAAAGCCAAACCAGTTGTGAGTGATGACGACAGTGATGAGGATCAAGATGAAAATGTAAGTTTTACTTATGTAAGCACTGAATGTTTTTTATGGTTTCCTGCACTACACCTGTAATTGCAGTGTTGGTTGTCCTGAATGCTAATTATCTACAGTTTTCAGGATGCATGAAAAATGTGGAGAGAAAAATGTCTTGTGAAATGTACAACCTCAACTCCATAGGGTCATTTAGATGGTTAGTATTTGGACTAAATTGCTGGGATGAAAAGAATGAAGTTCCGATCACCTAAAGGTACATTTGGGCCTGTGTTTCAGGAAAGCAACCCCTTTTGAACCCTTTTGCCACATTGAAAACCATAACAAGATTGGGTCTCAAAGGGGAAAAAAGTCTTCAAATCTCAGTGGGCATGCACAAGCCTTGAAGATGCCTGAAAAAGCTCTTCAGCAGGAGAAAAAACTCTCTGTTGTGCTAAATCCTGTTTTGTGGCCATGACCCAAAGAACATCATGACACCAAAAATGGACTATGGACTTCACTGTTTTGAAAAGTAGCATTCCTCTTCCGAATGGCAAATGGATTTTAAATTCATGGTTATCCCAAGGACAGATTGTGGTATTAGAAAAAAATACTACAAGAGGTGCGCAAAACTTTTGGATCTCAGCCAGCCTTTCTTTGTGTTATTTGAGCTCCTCCCTACTGAACGCCTTTAGTTGGGATTTGGTTCTGAATAAGCATGTGTGAAACATAAACAAGCAGAGCCCTAGAGACTACATTACAGTAATTCAAATGAGGTGTAATTAAGGCCTGTGTCTCTGTAGCCATACCTGTCATTCTTTGTTTTAGTCTCTGTGCAACACATGTGGGCATTGCCACACAGCACAAGGCCTGATTTGGAGAAAAACTTCTAATGGGCACACTAGTTTTAACTCTCTCACTACGTAAAAGCATTCCTGGACCCTAATAAAATCTAGATGTCCAGGCTAATATGGGAGTATACCCAAACTACAGCTACAGTCTTCAAGGATAGTACACTCCCATCTGAGATGCGTTGAACCTTTTTTTCTCTAACTGGCCTTTCTTTTGACCAAGAATACATAGAAACATAGAAACAGAGAGAGTCAAAAGGGTCTCCCGTGCCATCTAGCCTGACCTCTGGCACCAGCCGGCTCTGCTCACGACATGCCCACCATACCTTGATCTTGTAACTAGAACAGCTTTGGGAAAATAGATGGAAAGCAAAGACAGAATGGGGTGTCATTAGTGCACTGAAACAAAATCATGTAAAGAGAGAATTCCTTAAGTGCCTGTCACAGTTCATTTAGACAAAACTCTAGACCGGTTCCATTTGCGTAATGAATGGTTCTTACCAGTGCTCCTCTCTTTGGTGACTGCTTCTTTGTGGAGCAGTTTGAAGTACCTTCCAGATGGTAACTCCAAGGATCACAGGAAGTAATATCAATATAATCTTCTCATCACAATTTGAGAAGAGGTTGCCCTTTCAAGATGCTTTCCTGCTAGCTCCTTAGTGTTTCCAGACTTTTGTGAACTTTGTTTCTCTCTTTCATTTCTCTGGAAATGAAAGTTTCCAGTAAAGTACCCCTTCCTTCCTTTCAGTTAACTCCTCTGGGAAAATGAAATGGGGCAGAGCAAATCGGAAAGAAGCAATTTAGAAGACAAGAAAGAAGTTCATTTTCTCTGAATGCCATGTCATACCATGGTAGGTGAATGGAGAGGTGTTTTCCTCTCCATTCACTAGGTCAGGCATAGTCATACTTGAGGTTTACAGGATCTGCCTTTTTTTTAACTAGCTGAAGCAAGGTGCAAAAACAAAAACCATTGCTCAGGAGCAGGGTAAGGGGTTTAGGAAAAAGGTCCTCTGGGCACATGATCAACTCACAATGTGTTTTCACTGTCAGAAATGAGCTCAGAATCCATTCACATAAGGATGCACTTCTGTTTTTACCACCTCAGTAGCCTAAAAAATTAGAAGGGAATGGTGTGAAATCTTTTTATTTATTAATTCTGTTGTTAAACAGCTGGAAGTCAGAAACCCTTGGTGGGCTATAACAAATCACCCAGGGATATACCAGTAGCTTCTGATCTACTTTTGCTCATCCTGGCACTAGCCAATGGGTTATCCTAGATTCAGCCAGCAGATGTGCTAGGTAGTACTTCCTCTGAAATGTTGATGGGGTAGTACTGAATCCTTCCCCTCCATTCTAAAAGTTAGCATAATCACTAAAAGAAAAAAGAATCCTCCTAGCAGATCTGCTACAACAACAATAAAAGCCTTAAGTCGTGTAAAGTAACTCTGTAATTCATAGGCAGTGTCATGTAAAACCCCATTCACAATCCTGTCCTTTGTGTAAGTTTGTATTTTATTTGCTTCAGTGGGACCTACATATACCTGGTGTTTTTATTACCATTCTAGCATGTCTATTGAAATCATTAGATTGTTGTAAACTACTTAGAGATCTTTGGCTATGGGATACTATAAACATGAAACTGGTGGTGGTGATGTACTATTACAATATTACTATGTTTATACCCCTCCAAAGAATCCTTTAACCATATCCCCATGTCTCTTACATCTAGGACCAGTCAGAAGCAAGTGGAAGTGATGACGAGTGATCCATACGGTCAAAATCTGTTAAGTTCGAAGCCTTCTCCTCTCCCATTTTACACACAGTGATTTCACTTTATCAGATAGGCATTGGGGTGTTTCTGTATTCACGTCATCTATAAACTAGCTTTAGGATAGTGCCAGACAAACATATGATATCATGGTGTAAAAAAGGAAAAATGTAACATACTGTGACCAAATGGGCCTCAAAGATAAATAACAAAACAAAAAAAAAAATCTTTTGATGGAAAAAAACATGGGTTGATAGTATATTTCTATGGGTTGGGTTTAGCTTACTAATGGTTTGACTATTCCTGGTTTCAATATTTGATTAGATGCTATCGAATGGCATCAGAAAGATTTAAAAAATGTCTTTTGTAGCATTGTAACCAGGAGCCATTAAAAGCAGCTGGTGATTTTATTTTTCATCAGGCAGTTTTCAAGGTTTTATTAGTTCTGTATTTGTTTTTACACTGTGGTACATATATGCAATTTTGTTTAATAGCTTCTAAATGTACAGTAGCGACCCTTTACCCTGTCTTGTCCTATTCATTGCTTCACTTTATGCTCAATGATCTCTTGGAAAGGAACTGCTTTTTGAACTGTATACATGAAATTTATGTCTACTGTAAACTTTGCTTTTTCTTTTTTTCTTTTTTTAAATGATAAAAAGTTGGATTTAAAATGCTGTTGAATATTGCAATCTATATAGTATAATGAATGGCTTCTTTCATCAGATTTTCTTTTGTGTTACCAATATGGTTTGCCGCCTTTCCCCAAAGTGTACTTAATCTTTGCTTTCTTTGCACAATGTCTTTGGTTGCAATTCATAAGCCTGAGGCAAATAAAATTCCAGTAATTTTGAAGGATGTGTCATTAGAGTTTTCCAAACAAAAACCAGCTGCATTCACTTGCTCCCACTAGGGGATACCTGAGGTAAATGGCTTCTGTATCAGAATCAGCTTCATGGACCATAAAGAGGATAACTTCCTTGTGTCCAGTAGATCACACACCAAGCTTTAGGTACTTGTTGAAAACTCTTTTCATAGGTCAGAGTGGAGGATCTAAATAAGTGTTTTCCCTGTAATAACTGAATTACATGAAAATGACTTAAAGCCAAATAAGATGGCTTTGATGCTTGATTAATCCATCTGTCATAGAAAAAATACAACACTTGTCCAATTAATAACAATATGCAAATGTTACGTATGTATGTATGCACCCACATCAATATATAATCCTAACCCACAAAAATGCTCTTCAGAACTACGCAAAGCCAATTGCTTCAACTAAAATGGGACCAGCCACAAGAATCATGATCTTCACCTAGCATATTGTGACCTACCATATGACTGGCTAAACTACTGGCACCAAAGGAATTTTCATTTCTTTAAAAAAATATTTAAACAGAGCCACTTTTTGCAAAGGAAGGCTTCTCTTTTCATTGCCCTGTTCAGCTCTTCAATCTCTAATGTTACCAACTAGGAATGCTGTTGAAAATTGAAAGAAAAAAGATTGCAGTTGACCAATCTTCTGAAATTATGGTTTTGAATATACTGGCAAGATTTGCTGTTGATCTCTGCAGAATTAAAGGCTCAGGGATTGCATGTACCACATCAGTTTGATCTGACTGGAGCTCCTGTGACCAGTGGTACTGGGAAAGGTAATTACAGATGTCTGTACAGAGGTCATAGGAGAAGGCAGATGACATAGCTGAATAACTCCATCTCCATATCCAGCAAGTTACCTTTAATGATTCCCCAGTTTTACCATAATTTTACTTAGGAAGTATAGCTTTGTTTTATAGACAGTTGGGCTAGGTGGGCTGTTTCTAGGCTCTTCAACACTGTTGGCCAGTCATAAGGCCTAGAATGGAAGAGTTAGATGAAAATTGACCTCTCCTCTCTCTACATCCACCCCCGACACAACTGATTTGTTTTTGAAGCCATGGAACATACCCTGAAATAGTCCTAACACTGAACATATTCTCCAAATGTAGCCAAAGTGGCACCCTCAGCAAGACAAGAGGAAAGCTTGAGGGTTCTTCAAGGCTTGGAGGAATTAAAAAAAATGTTGGAGAAAGCCCCCATAGGTGGTGGTAGAGAAAATCAGAACTAGTCCGGTGGGGACTGAGCATCATCAATAGCCACAGAATGCTGATTGATTGTTGAGGAGGATGGAACAGAACATTTTAAGAAAAGCATAGCTGGCTGGTTAGAACCCTGAATAAGAGCGCTGCACACTGCAACATTTTTCTTGAGGTCCCATTTGTGAAGAAATAATACAAGATAGAATGCTTTCCCCTCACATCTGAGCAACAATAGCCCGTTTCGGTATGTCTGACAAAAACATGTGGGACCTGTTTGCAGACTGGGCTTCAGCATTAAGCTTTTTTAGAAAAGATTAAAGATGACTGCACTAGAATTGCACTTGATTGTAATATCGCTTTGCCTTTATTGAATGCTACCAGTGTCCATCTGCTTCTGCATCCCATATAGTTCAAAGGCTCTAGGAAACCTGCAAGGAAGGCATGAAGTGGGCAGACCTCCCTTGTTTGCCTCTAGCATGTAGTAGTTAGAAGCATGCTCACCCCAAAGATGGTTGTCTGGTTGTCAGAGGCATGCCAGCATGCTAGCTCCCCTACCATTATTAAAATAGTAAATCTCTATTTTTGCCTGCCTGAAATTCTGAATGGCCGTCCTTTACATGTACTCTGCCTGAAATTCCACAAAACTTGAGAGTTAACATTTTTCAACAGTTATATTTTCTGCCACAAAGGGCGTGTTTGTATTGGCTTCTCTGTTGTCCGCTCCTGAGATGCAATCCAAAGCTTTTAAGTCCCATAACAAGCAACACGGCCAAAAGACATACATTAAACAACGGATTGTTCAGGCAAGTACTGCCTCTAACAGCATCATATGCTGAGTGGTGGATGATTGCAGACAAAACAATCACTGAGGAATTCCTATCAACATATTTAGGGGAAACCAAGAGATTGGCAAAAGAATGAAACATCTTTTTAAAAAGACATATGCATATAAGGGGCATTATGCTTCAGCAGAACTATCCATCTGTGTGGAGGCACCCTTGTACTTCACAGCCTACATTTCCCCAAACCTGCTCATAATTACTTTCATGAGAAAAGGTAGCTTGTGAAGTTGAATTGGGTAAGCCTAGGAGAGCAAGGCTGAAATCTGAATCAACAGGAAGGACTGGTTTGGAGCAACTCAAGGTTTCCAAGGGCTGATGTGTGAGGAGCAGAGGAAAGACCTGTGTATTCCTCACAGCAACCCCTAGACATAATGAATGGCCAAAATCTGTTTCCATGTCTAGGCAGAAATTTGAACCCACATCATTGTGGGCCAAGTTTGATACTAAAGCCTCTCCACCCAGGTAGGACTTGTCACCTAAATGTAAGCAAGTGGGAGCTTGGCAAGAGACTGTTGTTTGCATAAATTCATTACCATCATGACAGTACTGGTCCCTCTTCCCCTTCATTCAGATATAGGTTACACCCTGCCAGTACCCTCTGAAACATCTAGTAGGGTTAATTTCTTTTTCATCCTTACGTTGGACTGGAGCACTGCTTTGCAGGGTATACAGATGCTCTCAGTATATTCCACTGGAAGAAGGGAAGAAGAAAAGACTGCAGGAGCAGAAACAGAATGGGCAGCAGATGCTCTATCAGTTACTGCATCAGGAAGCTTAAAGGAATATGGCAAATGCAATCTCTGACCTTGAAATGGGCTATTTTTCTGCAAGGTTCCTGGTTATGTAGATACTAGGTAACTTCTGGGGCCAACGTTATGGTAACTACATGTCTATACCCAGAAATGACTCTGGTAAATACTGAGTGATGGTTATTTGACTTATTGGAAATTGCAGCTTGGTGTTTGTTTCTGTAAAGAACTGGTTCTTCCACACTATTTCACCCAGACAAGTTCTGATGGTGATTATTCCACTCATGTTTGGGCTTTCTGGGAAAACAAAGTACTTCCTTAGCCAACATTTTCAACAAACCTTGAAAATAAGCTGTTAATGTATCTGTAATATGCATTGGTACATATGCAGTTTGATTGATGGCTGTACTATTAGGGAGAATTCACAAACTTTTCTTAACAGCTTTTGCTACTTTCTTTCCATTAGGTGGAGTCATAACACTTTTCTGGTCTCTCCCATGTTAGGATCATAGATTTGATTGGTAAACTTCAGTTTCCTTTCCATAACTTCTCATGACTCCTTTCTTGGTATATAACCTCCTTTTCTCCATCATCTAAAGAAATAGGAAATTACACATTTGAGGGGACCTGGAAAGGATGGTATGTCCAGTATTGTATGTGGAATAAGACCTGGTATTTGTATTTGCAAATACAAGGAGTAAGACCTGGTATTTGCGTGGAACAGAAAAGCTAGTAATGGAGATTGTGATCTCACCTGCTGGACTGCACTTGTTTCGGAGCCATAGGAATGAAAATCCTGTATTGCATGGCCTACACCTCACACCAATGATAAAACAGAGCCAAAGAAACTGAATAATGTGTCCAATTGGGTGATTGAGAGATACACTTAGGAAAAGTTTCTGAGATCAGAGACAGTTTCAGCAGTTTTCCAAGCAAGCTGTGAAAAAGACATTTTTTCTGGTATATCTTTAATTCCCTCTACATCCACTGAGAATCAGATGATAGCTTTCCTCCTCATCTGTATAAATATCTAATGAGAGTCACTCTGACTTTTCTGTGCTAGGAGCACAATACGTCTCCCAATGAAGTAAACTGTAAAACCCCACTGATTTTAGCAGAACTCAGTTTTGTGCCTAAGGCTGAATTTGTATGCACGTTTGACTGAATGAAAGTCTCAGCACATTGGGACTTACCTCTGAATAAAAATGCAAAGAATTGCATTGCAGGTGTAATATTTGGGGGTTGGGTCTATTACTGAGTCAAAGATACTTCTGCTGAATGAAATCCATTGCAATCCAATATTTTTGATTGATTGGACTAAGCATTTGCTATGCCATACAAATGAAGAATTGGCTACTTATAAAGATTTCACCATTGAGATGGTCAAAGTTTCTAGTGTTTATGTATCTGAAGATGTCTGGCTGATCCCTATGAAAACTCCAATATTAGAGGTTCAAGGCACTAGACTTCTTCACTAACTGGGGATGAAATTTCAATGTCCTGTTGAACTTATTCTTACACATTGTTAGCAGAAACAGAATTATGAAAATAAATACATGAAATAGGAACGTTTGTATAATCAACAGATGTTCAAATTTAGCATTCCCAGCTGGAGAATGTGACATAGGAATTTGAGTTCTCTAGTGGCAACAGAGTTTATACAAACATGGCTTCCATATATTAGCAAGATAATCGCCCTGTTATTCTATAGTTTAGTGACAATCATGCTATTAGGAATTCTGTCTTAAAACCAAATTAAGATTTAAAAATAATCAAGCTCTATTAAAATCAGAAGTGGGAGGGTCCTTCACATTATTCATTCTTACATGAGTCTTTGGGTGGGGGGGATTTTAAACATATATAGCTAACAGCTTAATTTGGAACAGAGTGCATTGATTTTTTGGTCTTAGACACACATAATTCTCCACTGGATCTGGCTGAAATGTGAATGTGATCTTTATTAGAACAAATGTTTGGAGATTAACAGAGCAATTGCTTACATAGCTAAGAAACACCATTGAATTCAGTGGGACTTATTCCCAGGTACATGTGTATAGGATTGCATCCTTATTCATGGATGTATTGCATCTAATCTGCTTTTGGTCTGCCATAGACCAGGCAGGTCACAGTCTTGAAATTAACAAAATTCTCTTTGGTGTTTTACCAAAATGGCACAGATTTCTACATAATGGGAGCCTGATGACCAATAATAAGGATTGTGGGAATTGCCATCCAACACATCTGGAAGGCACTCTTTTATAGAATATGAAGCAATGTCACCTTTTATAGCTGTCAATCTACCCTATATACCAGCCTATAAGGCAACTCGAGTATAAGTAGAGATCAATATTTGGGGCTGTTTTTCTGGTGTTTGTCATATGTCAGATGTGTAAGACAATCCCCAATTTGCTTCAGTTTTTCTGGTTTCTAGGGTCCTCTTATATGCCAGTATATACAGGAAAAAAACAGCTGATATCGCTAGAAAAAAGCAAGTATCTCTAGAGTATTTGCATCCACTGACAGACAAAACATGTGAGTGAGGCTGCCTAGTGTCAAGACAAAGAGTGTGGCATCCCCAAACAAAGTCCTTAGAGATATTTGCAGTTTCTCACTGGGGATATGTATGACTTTGCTCTAGAGATATTTACAGTTTTCTCATTTTCATGGGGGTCCTGTAGTTTCAGGCATCTGCTGTGGGGTTCAGAACCTATCCCCTGCAGATATGGGGGGTCCTACTGTATAATGAAAATTATAATGTATAAGATGACACCCCCCCCCCATTTTTGCCTCACTATTTCCATTTTCAAGGATTGTCTTATATAGTAGTATATACAGTATGGAATCTTTTGAATTATTATAGTTGCATGAGGAAAACCTTTGAACTAGAAGACTGAACATCATTCAAACATCAGTCCTTAGTTGAAAGCTGCTTTGTTTAGACTTAAAATTGCCACTTGAAAATTGCTTTCAGCAACTAGTGAAATGCCTATTGCTGTGACAGGCTATGTTAATTTCCTTGCACAAATGTCAAACTTCTAAGAAAATAGAACAACTGCATTCAGAAACATAACAGGCAGACATTTTTAACAAATGCCCTTCACTCCAGATAATGGTGACTGCAGTGTTGGAAACAAGAACCAGTCTGGGCTTCACCTCCATCAACAGCATTGTCTTACGTAATTTTATTCAAAAGTCCTATGGGTTGTATGGGTTCAGTGGGACTTGCTCCCTAGTAAGTGCACATTGCATGGCGACTGATGCTTCTGCAGCCATTTTATTTTGTCCTAAATGTGTGTGTTGAGTTATAATTTTCTGAATTTGTATGATCCTGCATGCATTTCTCCAGAAACTGAGTAAAGCTCATGGGTGGGTTTCATGTAAGGGCATCCCATTGTGATAAATCACCTCTATGGGTTACCATTGAGTGCCAAACACATGTCCAACAGGGCTCATTGTGGTGTGATAGCTCCAGTCAGTGGTGTAATGACAGCCAATTCGCTGTTAGAGATAAATGGAACCTGCAACAAATATCGCAAGGTGGAGAAGTGCTGCTGCTCAGGGTTCTTCTTTCAGGATATTCCATTCGCCTCTCCTAGCCAATTTCTGATCCATCTAGGGCCACCAAACATTTGGGGGTGCTTTTGAACAATGCTATCCTCTTAATTTTCTTTTTCTTTCTTTTTTTTTGTATTTCAAACTTTGGGATGCTCCCTGCCCACAAGCCTCTTGTGTATAGATACTGTCAGTTCTCCACAATTACAGGATAAGTTTGCTATGGGATATGGCATGATGTTTTTGTTCCCATTCCAGCACATGTCAGCCAAGGGCCATTCTTCACTTGTTTTCCCTTTAGTATTTGTTACTTGCTGAGGTTTTCCTTTCTTTCCTGGTGTGCCCTCACCTTCTCACCTGAGGCTGTTCCTTGATGTGTCCTCCTGACTCAACATAAAATGTCTGTTGGTAACAAGGCACTAGTTCAGTAGATCAGATTTTCTCCTGCAGTGCTGGAAACCCTTTGCTGCTTGAAAGCTCAGTTTCCTCTGACACCAAGGTCAGCCACAGACCAGAAGGAAATAAAATGAACAGAACCATAATAGGAAAAAAGAGAGACAAAGCCTAAAGTCATCTTTCTTGAGATTATTGGAGGTCACTGAAGGGCAAGAGAGAATGATAGGACCACATCAGAAGTGCCATAAATTGAAAGAGGGAAACACAACATAAGTCTAGGTGGATATGGCTGCTGGGGAGGGTGTATTTTAACTTGTTGTTGTTCTTCATGGTCTCCATGCAAATCACACACCAATGGGGCTTGACGCGCAGCATAGGCCTCATCCAGTGGAAACTTCCGGAGCTGGTCACCATGGAGTGGGCGGGAGCAGGGACTGCCCTGCGCTCCGAGTGGTACATAGGTGGCAGCTCCCGCCCATTCGCTCAGTTCCTTTTCAACCGCACTGGGCTTCACTCTCTGGATTGGGCCTCTCCAGCTTAAACAGGTCACCATTTTTCTTTCTTTCTCTCTCTCTTGCTTTCTGTTCAAAACAAAACCAAACCCCTCTTCTCCTTTAACTCTGGGGAGAGAAGGCTGCCGCTTCTCTCCCCTCTTTCCCTTACCTTTCTCAATCTCCAGTTTTCTCTCTCTTCCTTGAATTGCCCACATGCACTCCTCCAGGGACCGCATGGCCGATTTAACTCCACATCGCTGCACCTCATAGCTGAACACATAATATCCCATGCAAGTCTCAAGGAGTTAAAGTTATGTCTTTGGAACTGGGATGCTATTTGAGATCATGACTAACAAGGTATGACCTCTTCCTAAGGTGTTCTTTAGTACCAAGAATATTTGAGTTCTGCAGCTAGTGCCCAGTGTGTATCTACACATATTGATAAGCAATATTTTTGAATTTGCTGGCATACTGATAAGAATGTTTGGCAGGGCATATGTCTGGCTTGGGTTAAAATATTTAGCGAAGGGAGTATCCAGAAAAGTAGCCATGCTGACCTGCTGCAGTGGTGAAGGAAAGAAGCTACACTTGGATATAACCCTAAACTGTAGGTCACTAGTACATGAACAAGTCTTGGATCTGGAAGCCAGATTCTGGCTGGACACCAGGAAAAACCTTCTGACTGTGCAAGCAGTATGGCAATGGAAACATTGGCCAAGGAAGGTCAGGGGCTCTCCCACATTGGAGGCGTTCAAGAGACAGTTGGACAACCATCTGTCAAGAGAAGCTTTAACTTTGAGTCCTGCGTTGAGGGGCAGGGAGCTGGACTCAATGGCCATATAGGCCCTTCCAACTCCGCTTTTCTATGATTGATGTTCCCTTCCCCTCTCAACCAGCACAGCTCTGAGACTTGGGAACCCATGTTACTGCTTTCACTTGGCATCAGTTTAAATCATCAGCCAAGATCAAGCTTGTTCAGAAAAACCAAGGTCCAAACTAATCATAATTGACAGTTAAGGCAAAATGACAAACTGCAGTTAGTTTAAACTGGAAGCAAATGTGTGTGATCTCGCTACAGCAATGCCTAAGGAGAGAGGGATGGAGGGAAGGCAATTTGTGCATATGTGACATCCAGCCCAAGTCAAAGAGTCCTTAAATAGTGATCAGTGAGTATCAGATAAAGCCTCCCAGATGTGGGACACAGGCACAGAGACTGTGAGCCATCCATGCAAATTCTTAGTTCCCACAGACTTGCTTTCCCTTTCCACCACCAGAGCATTCACCTAAGGGCTCTTGTTAGCTCCCAAGCACATGCCCAAAGATCAGTCCTCAGGCTGACGTTTTGTGGGCAACAGTGTCTTGGAATTCTGAGGGTCTTTTGAACATACATGGCTTGACAGGAGTTGGCTGAGCTCCTCAAACCTACAGAAGAGTCTCTGAAATGATTTACTTCTGGGCTGTGTGTGTGTATACATGCAAGGTACAGGAGCAGGGGATAGTAGGAGACTGGCTGAAAAGTTGCCAAGATGAGAAAACAGCTCTGGAGGTTACAGAGTGTTATTGTTTCATTGTTTTCAGGGTGTTATTGTTTCATCTGCTTTGGGTTTGTCTCACACTTCTCCTGAACTTCGCCTGTAGCTTCCAGTTTCAGTAGAAGCCCATCCTCCCTCAAATTGGTACCATCCAGAAGTGTCAAGCTACAACTCCCATGCTTCCAATGGCCAAAATGGTTGTGAATTATGGGAGTTGCAGTTCAACAGATCTGGAGGCTGCTGGCTTAACACATAGTCTTAACATAGCTGTTAAGACTCCAGACCCATTATTGCTTTGATGTCTACCTGACAAGTCCCCTGTTCAAGCAGTCGATTGGATGGGGGAATCTATTCCATGACCCCTAATGCTTGCTTGCTTGCTTGCTTGCTTGCTTGCTTGCTTGCTTGCTTGCTTGCTTGATTGATTGATTGATTGATTTATTTATTTATTTATTTATTTATTAAAACATTTTTATGCCGCCCCATTCGCCGAAGCCTCGGGGTGGCTTACAACAATAAATTAAAATAATTATAATCTTAAATTTTAAAAAAATATAAACGTTAGATTAACAATACAAAAATACAATATAAAATAAGCCACCCTGTCCAGATAAAATCCAATAATATTAACAGCTAAAATGCCGCTTAAATAAAAAGGTCTTCGCCTGGCACCGAAAAACAAATGACGACGCCAGGCGGACCTCTCTGGGGAGCGCATTCCATAACTTAGGCGCCACCGCAGAGAAAGCCCTCCTCCGAGTACCCACCCTCCTAATTTCTTTCACGGAGGGTTCCCGGAGAAGGGCCTCTCCTGCCGATCTCAAGGGGCGGCTGGGCATATATCTCAAGGGGCGGCCAACTGATTTTGCAGGGAAAAGCCACAAGATGTAAAAAAGCTGAACTGCAACTGATACTCACAGACTAATAGAACAGCAACACAGTACAACACAGCTTGTGTCCGACTGTGACTCCAAGGCTATGGCAGCTAGTACATTGCTATGGCATTGATGCTGGGTCAGAACAGCAGGACTGAATGAGGTGAGATCCAGAGCAGAGGAGCTCCCATTCAACGCAGAAGGGTCCTTTAGTGCATCCCAGGTGAACCATGTATCACCACATGAACGCATCTGTGCACAAGATGGGCACTACATCCTAATCTTCCTCCACATCCACTCGTCCATGTTGGCAATGACAAGTCAAAGAGCAGCCAGCTGGACATGGCTGTGAACAGACTTTCCAGACCAGTTTCAAATACCTCTTCTACCAAGATTTCTGAAAATAAAACCTCTAATCTGCAGAGACCAAACACACCCAATTACCTTTGACTTGTACAAGAGAGGCCAAGCATTGGTACTACTCCATTTTGGCCAATTCAGCCCTTTCCTACCAGTGTGGGAACACATCACAACAAATATTTGACTACTTTCAATTATTGCTTGGGGCTATTTGAAGAAAATTCCCCCTAAGGACATTGTCCACAAAGCTCACCTTACCCTAGTTCTCAGGAAAGAAATTGCCACACTTTGGGACAAGGTCAGCATCACCTCTGCCCAAAAACTTACAGTGTTTTCTCCAGGTACCTCTCCGCTGCCCCCCCCCCCAAAAGATGGATTCTTCACACCATACTGCACCATAGTCACTAAACCCAACCTTAGACATTCTGAATGACCACCCATTCAGCTGTTTTCCCCTTGCAGTACCACAGAGACTAGTTTGCCAAAACAGATTTTTGCAACATCTGCTTTCAAAGTTCCACTTATCCTACCACATGCCAATTGCTCTGCTTTGCCCTAGACAACAGGTCCTTCTATTCAAAGTCTTCCTGTTCAGGCTAGAAACAGAGCCAGGAGACTTTACAAAATTCAGAGTGGCTGCAGCAGTGCAACAACTATAAGGAATAGTATTTCCCTGTGGAAATGACTGGGTCTTCATCACTCCTTTGCTTCATCATTTCTGGGCCAATATCATAATGGCCATGGACCTTTTCTTGCTCTACAGATTAACAAAGAGACGTCCTGGCAAACCGCTTGGTAGCATTCCATTTTCACCTTCTCTGCCCATCTGTAACCATCACAACAGATGCACTGCTTTTCGGTGTAGGCTAACCCTGATCCCAACAAATACAAATCATGTATATCAACCAACCCTCATTGCTAGCACTTGCAAAGACCTTCCAAGCATTTGAGCTGATCATTGGCAGCCACTCAGTATGCCTGGTAAGTTTCTTGGTTGTCCATCACCTTTAATGTGAGTCACAGGGGCCATGATGGAGGAGGATCAGTTGCTTACCTGTAATGGTTCTTTGAGTGCTCATCTGTGAAATCGCCTGCTGCCTGCCTCCTCCCTACTCTGCTACGGTGGGCTTGGAACCGAACACGGGCCCGAACCACATGCAGCGGGTGCTCAGAGGGGGGAAGCAGTGTCCCTGCCATGAACACCACACAGCTCTAGACTGTTCTGAGCAACCATTCTCCACTCCAGCATAACCGGCACATGTGAGCTGACTACAGGTATATGGAGCCCCCTATCTTTATCTGTATCTCTAAATGAAGTTATCACAAAGACCCATCTTTCTTCTAAAGTTCAGTCCTAGGAAAGAAGTTTCCCAAAAGGCTGGGACTTTGCTCTGCTTAGGAAAGATAAGTGCATCAAAGAGTGTCTTCCCATGCGCTTGCTTGGGTCATTGTCTCAGATATATGCCACTGATCCTTGTAGACCTTCAACCTGAAAGCCAGAAGGATTAATTCCATTTCTTCCACCCCACCAATGTCCTTTGTAATTAGACATTTTCAAACTCCTGCATATACTCAACTCACTGGCTCAATGTGCTTCTTAAAGGCTTCAAAAAAATTTGTCTCCACCTGCTGAACAGCACAAAGTTCCCAATTTCCCCCTCTTGTTTTCTAGGGAACACACTGCCCTTTATGGTATCCATGGATCACAAGCGGGATTATCTTCTTCAGTAATCATTTCTGCACAGAAAATTGCAAAGCCACGATATGGTTGCAGAGCACTGATGCTTGCCTGCTAATAAACAGCCTGGTTTCCCCACCACAGGCCCCATGGGCTGCTCTTTTGCGATAAGTGCTGAAGGTATTAACCTTATCTGATAATTACATCAAATAACCATTAGGGCAACACAGTGAAGGGAAGCAGCAATTTCGTTTGTTTTGTTTTAGTCAGGCAGCCTTCCAAAACCTGCAGTCTTCCAGAGGAGCTGATGGCAAAGACCATCATTGGCCATTTGCCATACAAGCTGGTGATAATAGGGGGTTTAGTCAACTCCTCAAGAGGGCACCAGCTTGGTAAAGGCATCGTGCAATGCATGATTACGCTCTCTTCCTTTTCATTCCAAAGATCATAGGATTGGTCCTGTTTTGATATAGATCTTTAAAGGATGAAGTTGAATCAATTACAGGCTTAAGCTTCAGTATCCCCTGCCAGGACACTTTTTATTTTGCCCTTTTCTACTGCTATTTGAATGCCACCTTACAGGAAGTAGGTTCTAGGGTGACCCACAGCAGGGCTTCTTAAGCAGTGGCCCTACAGTTTACTGAATGCTCTCTCCAGGGAAGCCTGCAAACCTCTCCTCGACTGAACTGTGGAAAGGCAGAAAGGCTTCTCTGAACTATCGGGAACTTCTCTGAACTTTGCCTATTACACTGAAGCTGTTTTCTTTTGGATTGTTTTTATTTATCAGTAGGGCTTCTTGATTTGTATCTGATGGTAGGGGATTGTATTTATTTTTTTCAAAATATTATAGTGTGGTTTAGGTTGCTATTTGGATTCATTCACAGGGCTCAGTGTTAGTCTAACTTGTCCCATGAATTTCAATGGGTTAGGGTTTCAATGGGTCTACTTTAAGTAGAACTGACTGGTTACAACTCAACCATGGCATCACATGACATATTGCTCTGCCTAATCATGCCAGGGCAGCTGTGATGCAGATCCTGGCCTCCGCCAAGGCCAGCAGCTTCACCAGCAGCCCTCACCACAACTTCCAAGGTCCACTCGTGAATCACAGTGAGGGATGTCAGATCCTTGCACCCCCACTCCTCTTTCTCCGCTAAGAAGGAGCAGCAGGTGGGGGAAAGCTCAGTGCTTCCTCGGTGTCCCCTGGGATCCCTGTGAAAAGATCAAGAAAGGAAAAGGGAGGGAAATGCTTCAGCCCCCTACAGTGGGTTCTGTGGGGAGCCAAGGCCAGGAAGCCACACAGGGTGGCTTGAACCCATCTCTACTTTGGTTACTCCATACACTGACTTGGACGTCTGCAAGGTAGAAATGCCATTTATAAGTCCTGTTCCAAATTCAAGAAAGAGGAAGTGGGTTATGGGGACTTAATGTGTTGTGTGAACCCAGCCCATGCCTTGTAGGGCTGACCTGCAACCATCTAACATGCAAAATGGTTTAACCGTATGATCTTTTAGCAGTCCTTTGGAATACCTGAAACCGGAAATTAGGGTAGTGGATAGTCACAAGTCACTTGGGCATCTAGTTCATAGCCACTGCAGTGCTTTGAGGTTTGGTTTAAAGGAATGTTTTTCACTTTAATCTGTTTGTATGCTTTAACCGGGGGGATTCAAGGGCACAGTCTGAATGTCAGTGCACATGTTAAGGTCATTATGTAGGTGCAGTTTTAAACACCCACCCCATGTGGTGGTGGCTACCTTACACTGAATCCTTCATGTGAAAAGGATCAGGATGCAGAAATTTGCATTTTTATTTGCTCCATAGCAAATGGGCATTCAGTAGCTAGATGGGAATTGCATGGTCCCCAATGTTGGTGAAAGACGCACTGTGCACTGGCTTAGAAGAGGCCTCTGGCATGGTGGCATAATGTGAGACCAGGGGCCAGCATGCACTTTCCTGTTCATCACATGAGAGTGTCCGAGCAGGCACTACTGGGATAAAGCTCAAAAGTGCGATCCTCGCCACATCTACTCGGAAATAAGTTCTACTGATTTCCACGGGGTTTGCCTCCAGCTGAATGGACACAGGATTGCAGCGTCACATTTGATGCACACAATGAATGGAGCAAAGGGTTAACTTCTCAGGAAAACATTACAAAGCAGAAATAAAAACAAGTCTTTCAATGTCACCATCACACAATATAGCCACTGTTAGACTCAGCCTCCTCTGGCAGTTTCTCCACTTTGTGTTTCCTGTGTGACTTAATTTCTTCCCAAGGGAATGAAACCTTCCAGCCTCCTTCATCACTTTGTAGTTTGTAGTCTTAAAAGGAACACCAGCATGCATTATATTCAGGCACTGCACATTTCCATACACACAGTTTTGTTCCAGTTGCTTATTAATTGCAGGGGGTGGCTTGGCAGAGGGGACGTTGTCACAGAACAAGATTATTTGGATCCAGCAAAACAAAACAAACATGTATTTTCCCAGTTGTCTGACAAGGGTGTCATCATTTCAGCGTAAGGGTCCATTTAAAACAGAACCATAGCATCGGAGGAATTTCCCCAGTGCCTGGGTGACTGGCTGGTAGCACTGGGGTCGCTGCACATATGTGTAGCTTACTTAATGTCTTCCGTGGTGGTGAAGTCTACATGGACCAGTAAAAGGCAGCACAAGAACCCTTTAAAAATGTATTTATAGCGGCTTGTCCGTGGCTGCTGTTTTATGTGCACCTACCTTCAACAATGAAACAAAGGAATTTGATTTCGTTACAGGCTTCCATTTATCATACTGGACTGGAAGCAATTTGATCTGCACAGAGTTAACTCCAGTCCTTGTGATTCGCTTCATTTTAATCCTTGCTTTAAAAAGAATAAGTGGACTCACTGGAGCACATTTCATATACAAAGGGAGGGTTATACTGACAGAGGATTGCAGCCACAGAAGCATGCAGGCAAGGAAAATAGCCATGAGCACCGTCTTGCCAAAGGCCACAGGTGAACTTTCTCCGTGCTAGGACATGTCGGGTCCTTCCCCGTTCCAAGGGCCATGCTGGCCAAGTGTGCAATCTGTTCTGCAGATGGACAAACAGCTTTTCCTTTGCGTGTCACTGTTCTCAAGCTGTACTTAGAAGAGCCCTTCTGTGGTCAGAGACCCCTTCCACATGCAGAAGGGCATGCTTCCACCCAAGCCAGGAAAAAAAGGGTTACCAGCAGGGCTGGCCTGGGGCATTTTGCTGCTTGAGGCAAAATGGGGGAAGGTCATACCCTTCCCCCAGTTCCACCTACAGAAGGTGACTAGCCTGGCAGGTGGATCTTGAGGTAACACTGGTGGAAGGAAGCATCTTCACCTCTGCCAAGGGTTAGGCTAGGCCAGGGAGAGCAATGGGGAAGCTGCCACTGGTGCCTCCTCCTCCCCAGCACCTGTGTCTGGGGCCTGATCCAATTGCCCCACCCGGCCTAATGGTAGGGTTGGGCCTGGTTAGACAGATGGGGGCAAGTGGCTGTGCTTTTTGTGGGACAAGAAGTAAAAAGAACTTGGTTGAATATTGGAACAACTGCTTAGTAATAATTTTAGAAAATAGCCATTTATTTATTTATGTATTTCTTCCACTTCTATGCCGCCCCATAACCTAAAGATTCTCTGGGAGGCTTACAAATGCTAAAACAGCATAAAAACATACATAGAAGAGAGTAAAACAATTGATAATCTGATAAAATAATAGATATCACAGAATAAAAATACCCATACACACCAATAAGCACAACTAATAAATTAGCCAAATTAAATTAAAATAAATAATCCATAACAAGGGATAAAAGTATTAAATTAAATCAAATCAATTAACCAAACACTTGTTTAATAGAAAAGTTTTCACTTGGCGCCTAAAAGAAAGAAGAGTCAGTGCCAGCCATATATCTGCACTTACAGATAGTTTAATAAAAATTTGGTATTCCATGAGAAGAAGAATCAGTCCTCCAATTTCTCCTCTGATGTCTCCAATAAAGGATATGAAGGGAAAACAATGATGTTATAACATATGGAGACATGGTTGATCAACAAAGATGAATTAAGCTTGTCAAGATGAAGGAAAACATAGAATGGCTTCTCTACTACCAACTGGTTTCAAGATTGAAAAAGGAAATCCAAACAGGAAAAGCTACAAT
The DNA here is from genome assembly GCF_004798865.1 of Varanus komodoensis. Classification (NCBI taxonomy): domain Eukaryota; kingdom Metazoa; phylum Chordata; class Lepidosauria; order Squamata; family Varanidae; genus Varanus; species Varanus komodoensis. The sequence continues at coordinate 51,101,392 of NW_025336087.1, forward strand.
GAGAGACCCAACAGATTTTGAAATGATGATTAAACTTAAAAAAGATCATTTATTAGGATGAATGTATAAACAATTGCTCTAATATGATACTGAAACTCAACAAATTAAAACATGTATGGTAAATTGGAAGCAGAATTTTGAAGAAGAAATACCGTCTTGTCAATGGGATGTCTTAAGGACAAAGGATATAAAATTTAAAGCCTGTCAAGCATTAAGAGAAAATTGATATAATTTTTTTCTCTAAAAATTACCCTAAAATACACAGAAATAGGATAAGAAATATAATGGAAAATGTTGGAAATATAAAGAAATAAGTGAGACTTTTTACCATATGTGGTGCACATGTGATAAAATTAGAAGATTTTGGAATCAGATACCCACAGAAATTCAGAAATTTATTTAAATTAATTTTCTTATGAATGTGAAGAACCTGCTACTGAGTATTATACCGGAGACTCTTCCAAATAGCATGAGTGAATTTTTTAGATGTCAAAATTGTATGCTATACTTGTGTAATATCCCCTGGTATTCTTCTTACATTTTTTATTTTTTTCTCCTCTGTATTTTCACTTTTTTATGAAAATAAAAACTAATAGTTCAAAAGACACCCCATGGTGTGGTGTCAATACATATGCAGCACAATAAATAGTTAATAGAAGATTTGCTCTAATCACTCTCTCTTTTACACTTACACTTACACACAGACACACATACACACACAACCCACATGAGCAGAGAATGGGTCATCTCTGTAAACTGTTTTGTTTGTTCCCACAAGTGTTCATAGACTTTGGATCAGTGCAATGCTATCAACAGTTCCACTTGATTTTTATAGTTCCATTGCATTCCCATGAGAGCCTAGGTTGTTTCCCAAAGACCAGAGACATTTCTTTTTGTAAAATTAACTGTTTCTCTGGCCCTGTGTTTATGAATTCCAGAGCCTGAAAGATGGAGCACTTTGGTGGTGGCCCCACAGTCATGGAATTCTATTCCTGAAGGCCTTTAGGCAAGCTTGAAAGACCCACATATTTTTTCCCAAAAAGTTAGCTTCTTTTATTGCAACAAAGGAATTGGTCTTGCGGCATAATAATGAATGTATTACTTTTAAAGATGCTGAAATACTCACTGTTGTTTTCTCTATCTGAAGTTGCTTTTTCCCTAAAACAGTACCATGATCCTATTGATGATGATGATGATGATGATTACATTTCTATGCCGCCCCTTGCCGAAACCTCGGGGCGGCTTACAACATGATAAAAAAATTGAAATACAATAGTACAGAATAAATTACCATTAAATATAAAAATACAAAAATACATTGATTTACAAATATAAAATTAAAATTATCAGTATAAAATAAAAATATAGGAGGAGAAAGAGAAGGAAGAAGAAGTTGCCCTGGCCAGATCATATGTTTTAACAATTGAAATGATGTTTAAATAAAAAGGTCTTTACCTGGCGCCGAAAAACCAGTAACGACGGTGCCAGGCGGACCTCTTTGGGGAGTGAATTCCATAGGTTGGGTGCCACCGCAGAGAAAGCCCTCCTCCGGGTACTTACTCTCCTAATTTCTTTCATGGAGGGTTCCCGGAGAAGGGACTCTCCCGCAGATCTCAAAGGGCGGTCGGGCATATACGGACGTAAGCGCTCGTTCAGGTAGCCAGGACCCAAGCCATTTAGGGCTTTATAGGTCATAATCAACACCTTGAATTGGGCACGGGCTTCAATGGGAAGCCAGTGAAGCTGACGGAGGACTGGAGTCATGTGAGCATAACGCCCCATCCCCGTCAGCAACCTGGCAGCTCTATTTTGCACCAATTGAAGTGTTCGGACTGTCTTCAGGGGAAGCCCCACGTAAAGCGCGTTACAGAAGTCTAGGTGGGAAGTCACCAGCGCGTGTGTCACCGTCGCCAGGCAGTCGTACTCCAGGTAGGGGCGCAGCTGATTAATCAGCCGAAGCTGAAGGAAGGCGTTCCTCGCTACCGCTGTCACCTGAGCTTCCAAAGAAAGCTCCGGGTCGAGGAGTACTCCTAAGCTGTGGACCTTATCCCTAAGAGGGAGTGTTGCACCATTCAGGACCAGGTCAAATCCACCCTCTCCGAAACCCGATCCGCCAACCAACAGGACCTCCGTCTTGTCTGGGTTGAGTTTCAGTTTATTGGCCCTCATCCATTCCCTTACCTCGGCCAAGCACCAGTTCAGCACAGCCACTGCCTCACCTGGATTAGTGGAGAACGAGAGGTAAAGCTGGGTATCATCAGTGTATTGATGATTCCGCAACCCACACCTCCTGATGACCTCTCCCAGTGGTTTCATATAGATGTTAAATAGCAGAGGGGATAGAATGGAGCCCTGTGGTACCCCACGGCATAGCTGCCATGACGTAGAGACATGGTCCCCCAGCACTGCCTTCTGGAATCGACCGTCGAGATAGGAGCGGAACCACTGCAAAGCAGTGCCTCCAACCCCCAATCCCGCTAGCCTATCCAGAAGGATACCATGGTCGATGGTATCGAAAGCCGCCGAGAGGTCCAGAAGAACCAACAGGGATGTACTCCCCCTGTCCTTCTCCCTGCACAGGTCGTCGTACAGGGCGACCAAGGCAGATTCAGTACTGTACCCGGGTCTGAAGCCGGACTGAAAAGGATCCAGATAATCAGTTTCATCCAAGAGTGCTTGGAGTTGTCCCGCCACCACTCGCTCCAACACCTTGCCCAGAAACGGGATGTTGGCCACAGGTCTATAGTTAGTGGCCATCTCTGGATCCAGTGACGCTTTCTTCAGGACCGGTCGTATTACCACCTCCTTTAAAGGGGCAGGCACTCGACCCTCCCTCAGAGAAGCGTTAACCACTTCCAAGATCCAGGTCCCAGTCCCGTGCTTGGAGTTATTTATTAACCAAGACGGGCAAGGATCCAATAGGCAAGTGGTGGGACGTACTCTTCCAAGCACCTTGTCCACATCATTGGGCCGCAATAATTGAAATTCCTCCAATAATTTTGGACCAGACGGTGGCATTGGCGACTCCTCAGAGACCTCTGATTCATTAGTGGAGTCCAGCTCGTGACGAATCTGAGCGATTTTCTCCCTGAAATGCCTGGCAAAGTCGTCACAGCGGGCCTTTGAGGGTGGCATCGGATCTTCCTTAGGACCCGGGCGAACCAGGCCTTGCACCACTCGAAAAAGCTCCGCCGGACGGCATTGTGAGGAGGCAATGGAAGCGGAAAAAAACTTCTTTTTCGCCGCCTTCACCACCACAGCATAGGCCCGATAGTGGGCTCTCAAGTGTGTTCGGTCAGATTCATCCCGTGATTTCCTCCACCTACGCTCTAGCCGTCTCCCAACTCGCTTCATCGCCCGTAATTCCATTCTGAATTTGTATCAAAGGTATTAGCTGGATTTAATAGTAAACCAGTTATATTGTCATTTTACTGCCATAGTTATTTTTATGTTTGTTACATTTTATTGTTTTAATTAGATTGTTTGTAGTGTTGACACTGCATATTGTTTTTTATTCTTTTCAGACTCAGCCATTGTATAATCACTGCCCTAAATACTTATAAATAGCTCAAATAAATACAGAAATACATTTAAGTGAAACAAGCTTGATTGACTTAGGGTTCCACCCCCCAAAAGCATAGGGAATAAAATAACCATTTGAAGTTTCTATCTATCTTACATTCCTTTACCACTCATCAGTTCAGAGGCCTCTGGGCAATTTACAGTACTTCTGTGTGTCTGAGACAGAACTGATATTTTCTTTTAAAATGCAAGGGTAAGCATGGCTGTATGAAAAAGTCTAGAACTAATGCAGGCGACACACGCACATTTAATTAATTCCAAGCTGTTTATCAAAAGACAACGTGCCACATGCCACTGCAAATATTTCCAGGTGCCTGTTCCATATGTCAAAGCATCACTGCATCTTCATCCTTCTACTGCCTTTTTGCTAATGAGCAAATCTTCCAGTCTTTTTACCTGAAATCAAAGAGAAAATATAAGAAGCAGCTTCTAAGCTATATGCAGGAGGAAGACTCCATTCCTTAAATGAATCCTGGATTCAGAAATAAGAATGAAGCCTACAAGCACTGAAAAGGTGCTGGGTATGCAAAATGGTGGCCACATACCCCCAACATGTACACAGCCTCACCATGGGTTATGGTGAGCCTTTCTCAATCTGACGCCGTTGGACTACAACTCTCACTGTTGGCCATGCTGGCAAGGGAAGATGAGAATTGTAGTCCAACAGTTCCAGGGGTTACTGGTTGGGAAAGGCTGTTCTAGTGTTAAGAGCAGTCTGGTGGTTCTCTGCACACTTGTAGTCAGCACCCAGCCAGCTATGAAGATACCTGTAAACTGGCAAATCCAGAGCCCTGGTGGGAAATATGGTCCAATCCTAGAACATTAGCACTCCCCATGTGGGATCAGCTAGTTAAGAGTTCCAACTGGCTTCTCCTTGTAATCCCTCTTGTTTTCCATATCTCCTTCCTACGGTGTCCCAAAGCATGGTTTTGCAATGTTCATGTTAACTAGCTTTATCAGTGAAATATTGGTGAGAGCCAGTGTGGTGTAGTGGTTAAGAGCATGGGACTGGGACTCAGACAATCTGGGTTCGAGTCTCTGCTCTGCCATGGAGCCAACTGGGTGACTTTGGGTGAGTCACAGACTCTCAGCTCAACCTACCTCACAGGGTTGTTGTTGTGGAGATAAGATGGAGGAGGAGAATGATGTAAGCTGCCTTGAGCCCTTTGTAGGAAAAAGGCAGGATATAGATCGAAAAATAAACAAATAAATAAATAAATAGCCAAAAATCTCTCTGAGGTTCCCTTCCATTTCTCAGAACCTGATTCACTTATTCTTCCACAGCGCAAGCACATTACCATCAACACTGGAAGAAACACACCCAGCATAGCTCTTGCAGGGGGCATGGGGTCTTTTTGCTCCTAAGCAGCCTACTGGCCTCCAAAGGAAAAACCATCAGTAGCACACTGTGAACTTTGTGCTCGATTCTTCAGCAAAATAACACAGCTGCACTCCAACAAAGGCAGAGTTCCAATGGAGGGTCCTTCTACACTGGCATTTAGCATGGAATTAATATGCTACAGATACTCTCTTTTCATTGGCATCCCCACAACACTGTCGTTGAAGTGTCTCCTGGTTGTCCCGTGACAAGGAGCATTTTGTTTCTTAAGTTGTACCTGACCTCAAAAAGGCACCTGTATTGTGGCTTTTGGTTGTATGTACATATATTTTACTTTGCAAGGCAGATGATCAACCAACCAACCAATCTGTAATTGATTGATAGCCTTGCTTTTGTTCCATGATGATGCACTTCTTGTCTATGTTCCTTTATATACCATATTGCTAGAGTCAAACTACTGTAAGGTATTCTGAAAAGTGTTCTAAAATAGTTACTATCTCCTTATTCTTGTGCATATATTTTACAGTACTGTATTTCCTGTGCAGGAATTCAAAGAAGTAGAAACACTGTGCTTGCTGACTGACTCCCTCCTGCTAAATACACCAAATTTTTGCCCTCTTAGCAGCACAAGAATCCCTTAATTCCTGCCACACCTACACTGATATAACCTAGAGCAACTTACATGTATTCATCATATCAAAATATGATATGATTCTATACAGAGTCTAACCTAGGCTGAAGTTTCAGAATGAGCAATAACAGATAAAATTCAAGTTGTTGACATTTGGGTTTAAAAAAACACCCTTACCACAGAAAATTAAACCAGACTTGCTTGTCTGAAAGACAGAACACAAAAACTGCATTTTAATCCTGCACAATGTTTAAGGATGGCTTATTGCTGTTGCTTACACACCTGGGCCACAAAAGAAGCTCATGTGACCATGGAAATGTTGTTTCTATTCAGTAATCAGTAATCAGATCTGAATTAAAAAGATCAACAGTCATTTGTGAAAGAAGTATCCCCCCCCCCCGCCCCCGCAATTCAGCTCATGTATGTGACCCTCCTTTTTGTTTGGAAGGATTGTTAAAAGAAACTGAATGGGGGGCTTCTGCTTCTGTGTTATTCTGGATACAGGTTCAGAAATGAAATACACAGATTGCATAAACTCTAACAGAGGGAGGGGAAGGAGGGAGGGAGGAGGGAGAGAGTCTGAAGAAAATGTCTCAGATATATAATAGCTAACCTTGAAACCAGAAATTATTTTACAGGTGCAAGTGCTGTTGCCATGGTTTCCAAGAGACAATAACTCCAAGGTCCTTTCCTGCAAATCTCTGACTACTGATGTCAGCCCAGTGATATCCACCCCTTGAGATGTTCTTTTCCAATACTTGATAGTGCAGGCTGTGTTGAAATTATAGCCTTTGGAGTTTCCCCAAGTACCAGAATCTGACCATTTCTACAGGTGTATTGGAACACTAAACAAAATTTGAGTTTTCTGATGACTTGTTTATGACAGCCTATAAGCCACTGTTTAGGACAGGAATTTTTATATGGCAGACTATCGGTAGGGTTTACATGTGCTGCAACAGCACATGGAAATGTTTGTTTGTTTGATTGATTTATAAGCTGCCTGATTAAATATAGGCTAGCTGAACAGCTGACATACAGTCAGAATCACAACAAAAATAATACAATAAAACAGTAATAACACTAAAATCAGTAAAATTAATAATAAACAAATAATAATTAAAAGTAAATCAAATAAGATAAATATATCAATAAATTGATAAAGTAATAAATTGAGAAGGGTGATACAAATCAATTAACCAATAATAGAACATAATTATCCACATCCATAAAATTGAAACATACAGAATTACAGAAATAGGCTTGCCTTTCTGGAGCTTCCTTAACTGATCTGCTTCTGTATTTCAGAAACAATTGGACTGAGCAGGTGATACCATGGAGAGACAAGGTGAGCTCCCAGAAGGAGTGGGGACATTTAGTATTAATGAAGTGGGCAGGTAAGGATTTCAGTGGCCCTAAATCCCGACTGAAAGAGTGAGAAGAAGCAGAGGTTAACTAGGATGGCTGCAGATCCTCTTTTACAGGGGACAGTCTTGTGTTTGATGGTGTCCTCCATTTGGACAGCTCAAGTCTAGTTTAAGGATAAAGTGTCATCAGAAGGAAGATCTGGGTCTTGAAGTTCCTCAGCAATAAAACAATTGGTTTTGTTTTGTTTTGTTTTTTTTGTAAGCTGTCCAGAAACTTTAGTATTGGACGGCATATAAAAGCTTTAAATAAATAAAATAAAAATAAAAACCTGGACTGAACAAGGCACACAGGTCACATGTCCTCTACACTATGTGCATTGTATTTTTATTAAAATTATAATAATGATTTCTAAATCTGCATCTATAGATATAAAGTAGCCTATATGTAAACCAGGTCCCTCTTCTTTTGGGTTTTTGGGGGGATGTTTTACGGTTTCTTTGTAATGTGTACGTGGCTAGAAGTAGCCAATTACTAAAAACCTAATGAGAGGCCTGCCTGCCTGCCTTCCTTTCTTCCTTTGATTTGTTAGTAGTCCTATCACAATAATTCTTATTCCACAAATGCAGCACAATGTTAAAACAATCAGGTAGAGAAAACATTTAAAGCAAAGCTGAGACTAAAGTTGTGACAGGCCCCAGGGCACAGATAGGGGTTCCCCACTGTCTGTAGTGAATCAAGTGGTAATCCAGGCAGGGCCTTCTCCACAGCAGCACGCCAGCCCTTTGCGATGGCCCTCCCTGGTGTCAGCCTTGCTCCACTGCACTACCTGCTGAAGTCTTTTTTAGTCACTCAGGCCTTTCAGTGTGTGTTGGTATCTTGTCGATTTTATCTGATTTGGGTTTTGTTTTTCCCTAAAACAGCCACTTTTTTTGCTGTTCTTTTCGATTGTTTTTATGGATCTGACATGATAAAGTGTTACATAAATGACTTTGAGAGGCTTTGGCCTGCAAAGTGCTACAGAAATTCTCCGTATCTATGCACATACATACATCAGACTTAGAATCTGACAGAAAAGCAATGAGGAATGGCTAAGTTAGTTGCGTTGGAGATCTGCGGCAAGCACTGAAAGACCACTTCCAGATGAATACTGCCCACCCGCTGCCCAACTATCATCACTTTCAAGTACCAGTGAAACTGTTCTAACCTTCCATGCCCAGGTTTAGCAAATTTGTAAGAACAGAGCTAATTAGTGCTGTGCTGAAAATTCCTTTCACATTTTCCCAACAATTTTCATTCCATCGATACAAAAGAGATTCCTTTGTAAAAGGAATTCAAAGAGAAGAACATTTTGGAAACCTTCTCATGGGCTTGGGCCTGGTTGTGCTCACCTTACTTATGAGGTGGTCCAGGAGTGTGTGTCTGTGTGTCCTGTCTTTCGTTGTCGAATCATCGCACTGCCATCCTGCAGTTTCTTGGCTTTCTGCACTTCAACTGATACCCAGGGGAAGACATCATAAGGAAATTCCTCCTATAGGCCTTTTCCAGGTCATGAAACATTGGCAGCCTGGGAAACCACAGAGCAATAGAGAGACATATTCTAGCAAGATAAAGCACACAAAGCACCTGTGACCACCTTGCAGTGATTAGGTAAGCTCAGAAATATCATAAATCCAAACCATTTATTTCAAAAAGCAAAGTGGCGAGACCTGTGAGAAACTTTTGGGGATTTTATCTTCCCCCTGGGGAAATTCAGTGAAATTGCCTCCCCCATTTCTCTGTCCGCAAATCGGCTGAAAGTGTTGAGAGGCCATTTGTGAACAGTTCTAATTCAAATATGCAGTTCCAGTCTTTCATTAATATTTCTAGCCTGACCTATCCATTAGGCACCGGATGGATAGCAGCTATTTCTAAATGTGCCAAGTATACAACTGAAATATGCCAACATTATGGAAAAGAACGATAATTATTAATGCTCATTTTTGGGAAAGAGGTAGCCTTTTCTCGAGCAGATCAGGAGAAGTGATTCCTAAGTTAGTTCAGCAGATAATTTGTCATGCTGATGGACCCCAGGATTGCATACACTGAAGAAAAAAGTGCCTGTCCAGGGAAGGGGGGCAAATGAGTTATGTGGCTCATCCTGCCAAGATACTTTCCTTGGTGCAGCGATAGACGGCCTTTCAGCCCATGCAGGTTCCAACATCTCTGTCCCCACTGTGTTCAGATCAGTCACCAATGGCATAAAATCAATGGCCACAAAGCTCTCATTAATTTCAGGCTCTGTCAGCACGGGAGATTTATGAGAGCCTGAAAATGACCGAGGTGTCGCTTGTGCTAAAGCAACAGGCGTAACTATTTGCAATGGCTCTCAGGCTGAAACCCGGAATCCTTTCAGAGACATGCTTCTAAAGGGTGACAGCACATCAAGGACACAACTTTGCCACTGTACTGGCATCTTGAACACAGGAAGGGTTTGTTTACTGTCAGACCATGAAGTATTGCCTACTATCTTAAAAATTAATCATAAAGGAAATTGACACTGGGCCAATGTCCAGCATATTTCAGCACCAGTTACACAGGTAGTGAGTGTGTGAGTGTGTGTGTGTGTGTGTGTGTGTGTGTGTGTGATAATAACTATATGAGATAGTTACTCAAGGAATTTAAAATCTGCCAACAATCCATCTGAAGATATTTTGATGAGGGGACAAATAGATTTTGCTGTAAGCCTACACATGCTGAAGGCTCAGCAAGATCAAAGCATCTCTCACAACAAAACAAAACAAAACAAAACACAATGAATCTCTTATGGTATGTACATACACGTCTAAACCCTCATTGGACCTTAGTTCCTTACAGGGCCTGGCTGTGAGTGGATGTGGGGAAAAATGAATCTGGGGTTTATATCACAGCTTGTTGCACTGCATGCTAACCTTGCATCCTGCCACACATTGGCCTGGACACTTTTTTTGTACAACCCTAATGATGGCACAAAGGAATCTGGTAGCAAAGCGTTCATTACCCTGAGGTCCTTGTTCCCAAACATCAGGCACACAGATGCTTTTGTTGGTCAGGTTCAGAAGACTGCAGAGAGAAAAAGCCAATATAGCTTCGTTGCCCTGGCCCTGCACGTGCCGCATGATTGGCCAATTGCTCTCATAGTGCATGTTTTGCCATGTCATGTCATGTGAACCCAGCAAGGTGCATAGCGGTGCAACAAGCCATGAGTCCTGGGGTAGTTTTGCAGGTTTCCTGTCTGTGCCCCTTGCTGGATTCAGACAAGAGGCAAGATGTCTGCTGTGAGGGCAAGCAGGCAAACTGCTCCGTGCACTGCTGGCACATGTGAGGGGCAGGGAAAGAAGCCTCATGAGCATCTGAACCCAGCCACTGTGGCAGTCCGGCATTTCCTTGAGCTGCTAAAGAGATATACCAACACTGAGCTTCAAGCAATTTTATACCAGATTAACTCCTGCAGAAATTGTCACCACTGGTGAGTTTTTATCTGATGTCTATTTTTGCTATTACTTTTTATTGATTTCTGCCTTGGAAATATTTATACTGAAGTGCACCATCATCATCACATTGCATTTATATTCCAGCTTTTGTCCTCTTTTGAGAGACCCAAGGCAGCTTTTATCCTCACAACAGCAACCCCATGAGGTAGAATGAGCTGAGAGTCTGACTGGCCCAAAGTCACCCAGTGGGCTTCACCCTGGGTCTTCCGTCCAACACTCTAATTGCCAAAGCATACTGGCTCCTGTTCATGTGTACTTTCATAAAACCAAACCAAACCATTCTGCTAAAGAATACTTGGGAGTAGTCATTCTGTGGGGATCTAATGCCCCCGACTGATGCTCCTCACAAGAACCACAGCTTTCCTAAGGCTACCCAACCAGAGACCTTGCACATTCCTATGCACACTTACCTAGAAGAAAGCCCCATTGGAAAGAGTGGAACATTCAGAGATATGGACATGATTGCTCAGCAAACTGCTTCACATGTTGTGGTGAAGTACCAGAGAGCATGCAAAAAACAGAGAGCATGTAGTTGAGACATCTTTGGGGTGATGATGATGGGAACTAGACATAGTACTTAACAAGGGGGATTGCAATTCTCTAAAATGGCGGGTACCAGGAATAGCCCTCAGAGGATCAATGGAAAGAAATGTATAGCCTACTTGTTCCCTTAGCACTGTGAGTTCCATGAAGCTGCTTCTCCTTTCCAGCAGATGGATGCCTTTTTCGTGAATCACAACTCACTCTCTCCACTTGATGTGAGCTCAGTGCTCCTGAATGTGCATGACAAATCCTTCTCTGGTTTATTATTAAAGATCTGTAGATCTTGGGCTTTCCCTCACCCTATAGCTTATTTTTAAAAATGCTGCCCCACTTTACTGAGCTCCCAAAGCAGCTTACGTAGCCATAGTTGGTTCAGTTCCATAGGCCAGAAGGTCTAGACACAGCTCACATGACCTGCATAAGAGTTTGCTTTCCAGGGTTTTTGCGGAAGTTTCATCTGTCTATGGAATGTGGACATTAGCCTGTTTAGTTCATTTAAAATCACATGAGTAAGGATGTAGTTCTAAGCATGTTTAGATAGAAAAAAGTGTCCTATAGCTCCCAGCATTACCCAACCAGCTGTCCTGTCACTGGCAAATGTGGTCTATTTAAGGCAAGATGTGGGTGTTTTCATCTTTGTTTAATACATCCAAGTCCCACTCAGAACTTGGCCATCTGAAAGTGATTCATAAAGATCGAGTTGCATTGTGTTAAGTACAAGTCTGTCCAACAGATGCTCAAGCCTTGTACCACAGACATTTTTCATACAGTTGCCAAGGCCCACTTCTCTTGCCAGCAGGAATCCAGTAAGACCACACAAGCCATGGTTAATTATGTTAATCCACCCATGTATTAAAAATCAATCTTTATCGCTTTTTTACTTGGTTTTTTAATTTGCTGGGGATGGGGGTTCCCTCAGCTGCTCAGCTTTGCACTGAACATTCAATTAAGCTGTCAGACAACTTGTGCTTGGAAACCACATGCGTCAGAGAGAAATCTTGCACCTTTTGTGCTCTACTTACAATGTTAATCATTGCAGTGCTCTTTGTTTCTTGAAGTATCATTTTGGACATTTATGGCATGGCTACAGAAGAGCACAACCTTGTTTAAACAGTTGGTTTATATTTAATGCATTTTGGGTGGGATCCAGATTTGTGCTTTTGGATCAGCTGTGGATCAGCTGTGGATCAGCTCCTTGCTCCCTCTTCCCCTGGTGGCCCCTCCAGTTCCTTGGAAAAGCCACACGGAGGGTTAGGAGACTGCTGGATGGCGTGAGCTGCCATGCCAAGGAGGCAGAAGAAATCTTCTTGCAGAAAATCCCTTCCTCTTGCAGATTTATATCCTGGATTTCAATACATTTCCAGAACATTGTACCATATTTAAAAACACAATAAAACAAATTCTTAAATGTTTAATGGTAATTTAAAGGCCTGAAATAAATACATGTAGCACCTGTGGAAATGAGCAGGAAGGTATGGCGGAATTAGCTAACAGAGACATAGGAAACAGGTAGGCCCATGTTTTTAACTCATTGAGCAAGCAATTGAGTGTTGGAATTATGTAATTTATGGGGATGGGTAGAAGAAGAAAATAAAAGTTGAATTATAGTGCAGATTCCTACCTCATCAACAAGACCAACATGTACAAAATTAAGGTAGGGTTTCACAGAGTGGAAATATTTCCTCTGATCTAATGCATCTCTTGCATTCATGTAACTGCTATTGTGTATCCACATGTGCACAGATGCCCAGTATCCCACTACACCTGGGAGTCAAGAAGGGTGGCATGGATTTGTGGTTGCTGACATTTGTGCAATAGCAAGGATCCTTTTCCAAGCCAGCAGCACTTTCAAAGCAATTGTGCATCTGCATGAATGAGGTTTGGCTCCGTGCTCAGTCCTGTGCTGCAATGCAGACCATGGAATGGATCCAGGAAGTCAAATTTAAGCGCGTGACACTGGGCTGGCAGAAGCCAACTCCCTCCCCACTCCTCCCTGCAAGGGCACCTTCCATCCACAGCAGGCAGATCCAGCGCTCTGGATCCATCCCACCACAGAACCCCTGGGAGTACACACACAACATGCCCTTTTATAAAATCCCACCATTGAGCTGTTTGGCTGGAAAGGAGGAGCAGGATGGAGAAAATTAATTCCATTTCTGCTCCTGAACAGTGGGATTTTAACTTGTATGTGAGAGTTACAGCTCTGGCTTGCATCTCTGACTTGTTGGATCAGGAGAAGAATGCCTGAACCGTGCAGATGGTGAATATGTATACACTGGCCCCTGGGCCAGAACAATCATGCTTCAGGGTGTTCAGTCCTCAAAGTCCTGGCAGTGGAATCACACACACCTCTGGCCTCTTACAATCACACAGAGGTGTGTGTGTGTGTGTGTGTGTGGGAGGGGGGAAACTATTTAAAATTAAGTACAACCCAACATTTTCTGGGCATGGAACAGTGAGTTCTCATGGCACTTTCATAGTACTTCTTGTTAAACTGCAAAAACTATTTCTGGACACATCTCTGAGCTTCAGCAACATATATAGTAAATGCATCTGCATCAATATGAATATAGAACAGAAATCATTGGCTAACTTCCAAGCCCCCCCTCTCCCCATTTCCTGGCTACTTCATTTAGTGCAGACTCTACAGAAAGCTTTAATAACTAATGGGACATCTGGGAATTCCTCTTGTACTGAATTCCACAAAATTGCTGTTGTTTTTCAGTCTGGCTTCTAAGTGTGACATTATCAAACCTGCATGAGGGAAGTGTTTTTGCACTGTTTTTGTTTCTAAGAAGAGAAAATTCTGGATCAGAAGCCAAGTGAAGGTTTACCTGAAAATGGATAGCACATCTGTCACTATCATTGTATAATTGTAATTACTGATCCAATATAATTAGGCATTAAAGAGAAATACTTCTTCTGCTGAATAGGCAAGACCATTATTGGAAGCTCAATGGAAACATTGCAAGGAAGCTAGGGCATACCTTCAGCTGCAAACTGTGGCTGCTAAACACAGTTTAGAGAGCCATAGGGAAGGTCAGAGTCCTAGCTGCCACCTCAGGGATGCAACCAGAGGGCTGCCTCCTCTCTTGCACCCACATGGAAAGAACTGTGGCAGCTGCAACTCCAAGGCTGGGACGACAGAAGCCACGGCTGGAGCAAAGCTCCTCCAAGAAGTTACATATCCTAGCAGTGTGTCAGCATCTTTTCCTTATGTGCCAGGGCAAAAGGCTGCGAAAGCCAAATTCGACTGTCCAAGCTTTCTGCAGAGGTATGTCCACATGCCCTCTGCTGAATGCCCACAATCCTCCGTGTTCAGAGGGTTATAAAGCAGCCACAATGGATGGCACTGCCCCCTTCTGCCTGCATTTCCTTTCCATTGTGTTTCTCTGGAATTTTTGGTGCATTGTTGTGCTGATTATTTATACTGTTTTATTCATACTATACACTGTTTTTTTTCCTGTAAGTGTTCTCTACTTGTAAGTCAAGACTGATTTTACAGTAGGAAGTAATGCACAAATTTAAACAATGATGACAAACAACAACACATCTATTTGGAGAAAAGGAGTATTAGAAAGAGTACCAATTAGAAAATTTGAAACCATTTTTTTCTTATCGACTTCTTTCAGCTGGATTGATCACAGTGGGTTCAAACATCAAATTTGATACTGGCGTATGATCTTTATTTTTGTGTAAAGTTGCCTTGACTTTAACGTGACTCATTTCTAAGAAACATGACTAGGTATAGGATACCAGTAAAGAAAGAAGCACTCCCAGAAATCTGATCAGCCTCCACCACCTGCCTTGAGGTGACCTTGTGACTTTCTGTGGCCAACATCCTTTCAGAAGATTCAGCTAGCAGAAGCATGATGACCATCTCAATTTTCTCAGAATTGCAAGGAAACCAACTTGCTTTGTTATTTTTTCATATATGAACATAATGGCTGCTTTGTTCCTCTTAGGCTTTTCTGCCTTCGCTGGGCAATCATTTTAAACGACCAATTACGATATGATAACACACCAGTGCAGATCCCTAGCACCATCCCATTTTGCAGGGAACTATAGAAGCAAAGTGAGCTGAAGAAGGCAGCAAACCTCAAGAGGCACCGGCAGAGGGCTGCCTGCTGAAATCCTTGCCATTTGGTATGAAGATTAGCAATTCAGTCACTTCAGCTTGGAAAAGAAAAAAAAGCTAGGGGAGAAAAAGAAAAGAAAACCACACAGCAGGGTCACCTGCTAAGTTCAGAGGGTTCATTCTTTGTGTAAGAGGAAGTTTGCACCCGCAATATGTGTCATTCTGTCCATTCCAGAAAGGTTTGAATACCCAGGATCCAAGGAATGAAGCAGTCATCAAATGTACTGCTTCTTTACTCTCATGTCCATTGGGACAGAATAGATTTGGGAAATGCATAGTGTGAACAGATGCATTTGGGGAGGTGAAAATGGATTATGTTACAGCTTTTGTACAATATTATTCAGGCATACTGTTATTTGGAGCATAAATCAATGCCAATAATCAGACTCCGGATCAGTGAAAAGTGTCACCACTCCTGTCATCCATCCCAGTGTAGTAGAATAGATACATCCCATCATCTGTTCCAATTGGTTTCATATTTGTCATAAAAATGTTTATTTATTTGCTAGATTTATATCTTGGCTTTTTCTTTTAAAGAACTCAGTGCAGCTTGCATCAGGTTATAAATGAGGAGCATTAAAAAAAAGCTGAGCTCTGTCTCATATTTGCATTGTTCTTTAATGACGGAGTTAGGTAGATTTTATGTCGCGTTATCTTACTTACTTCTGTGCTTTTTACCCACCCTCCTGCCAAAGAAGCAAAGCAGTACAGCCATCCCTACCTTTAGACTCACAACGAACCTGTGAGGTAGGTAGGACTGAGAGGCAAAGGTCGTCAATTAGGCTTTGTGGCTGAGCAGAGATCTGAATGTGTGTCTCCCACTCAGAATCGCTTTAGTTACTATACAGTGTTGATGTTATGTGCCATCAAATCATCCCCAATGAATGAGTGCTCCCCAAAATGGCCTGACCTTGACAGCCCTGCTCAACTCTTGTAAACTCAAGGCTGTGACTTCCTTCAGGCTATCAATCCA
Organism: Varanus komodoensis; assembly: GCF_004798865.1. Lineage (NCBI taxonomy): Eukaryota > Metazoa > Chordata > Lepidosauria > Squamata > Varanidae > Varanus > Varanus komodoensis. The sequence goes on from NW_025336087.1 coordinate 51,117,472, forward strand.
TCTCATATTTGGTCTCCTTTCTCTGCCTTTGACTTTTCCAAGCATTGTTTTCTACAGTGTGCCTGAAATATGACAGCTTCAGTTTCATCATTTTTGCCTGATTTGATCTAGGACCTCCCTGTTCATCAATGTGTCAGTCCAGGGTATTCGCAAAGCTCTCCTCCAGTACCATGTTTCACACACATCAATTTTCTTCCTGTCAGCTTTCTTCACTGTCCAGCTTTTACCCCCATACATAGTGACTGGGAATGCAATAGTGAGGATGGGCTTGGGCTTGGCCTCCAGTGAATGTCCTTACACTTGATGATCTTTTCTAATTCCTTCATTGCTGCCCTTCCAAGCCTCAGCCTTCTTTGAATTAATGGCTAAGCCAAGGTATGCAAATCTTTCACTATTTCAATTTCTTCATTGTTAACTTTAAAGTTCTGTAATTCTTCTGTAGTTATGGGGTTTTTTTAATGTCCAGCTGCAGTCCTGCTTTTGTACTTCTTTCACTTTCATCAAGAGTAATTTCAATGCACTGCTACTTTCTGCCAGTAGTATGATGTCATCTGCATACCTTAAATTACTGATGTATCTTCCACCAATTCTCCCCTCTCCGATCCTAATTCAGCTTTCTTTATGATATATTCTGTGTACAGGATTGAACAGATAGGAAAGTAAAACATTTCATTCATACAGGTTTGTTTAACCCCTTTACTTATAGGAACCCAATCTGTTCCTCCAAATTCTGCCCTAACAGTAGCTCCATAGCTACACATCAGGACAATCAAGTGCTGAAGCACACCCGTTTCTTTCAGAACCATCTATAGCAGGGGTCTCAAACTCAACTTACCTGGGGGCAGTCTGGGTGAGGCTGGGCCACATCAAGTATTCCACCACCGCGGCGGTGGTGGGCCGCTCATCCTGCGTCGCCGGCCCGGGCGCCGCCGGCACTTTGAAGGCCGCAGGGCCCCTCCCCTGTGCCCCGCCTGTCCCAGCAATTGGCCTGCGGGCCGCGAGTTTGAGACCCCTGATCTATAGTCTCTCATGATAGTGGCTTAGCTCTGTCAGGATCTCGGCAGCCCCAGCGCTCTATCTGCTGGCCTAGCAGCAGAATAATGACCCTGGTAGTTGCAGGATTAGTCCCAGACTCTGCTGCAGCTGCCAGGGCTTTGATGAGCATCACTTGGGAGCCCTGGGGGAAGAACTGTATAAAAGCAGGTTCTTGCCTCCAGAAGCTGCTGCAGTTACATTTTGAGTATTGCTGCTTGGCCAGCTCCTAAGCTACCTGTTCCTTGTTCAAATATATTGCCAGTCCTTGATTGATGCCTGTTGTGACTATGCTTTGCAGTCCTGCTTCCTGACCTTGGCCTGCTCTGTAATGACGACTCAGACTTTTTACTGGGCTTCCTGTTGGACGTGGACTCCGTATTTCCTTGGGCCTTGTTGCTTGGTCCCTCTGCATCCAGCTGGCTTCCTGCTGCCCCTGCCAGGGGCTCTGACAGGATCCAAAGATAAGCATCAGAAGGGGGTTCATGGAAGGAAAGCTTCCTGTTGGCAGCTGCACCCACAAGGCCTCTCTGGAAGTGTGTGTATAGGGTGCTTCTCAAACACTATGAGCTGGCTGTGGAGGGTGGAAAGGCAATGAGAGGATGGGAATTTTTTCTTCCATGGACTTCCTTTACAATGTAATCCTGTACATATCTACTCAGCAATAAAGCCAATTCAGTTCAGTATTCCTTACACCCAGTTAAGCAGGCATAGGATTGCGGGCTTAAGGGTGAAATCATCTGCATGCCCAGGAACATAAGTACTATAACTCCCAGCATTCCTCAGTCAGTATTGCTATCTGGCACATGATGGCAGTTGTATAACTTATTTCTGTCTAATATGCATAGGATTGTTCCCCGAATTGATCCACTTTAGGAGTCTAGTCTTAGACTCATGACTAAGTCCCATTGATTTGATGGGTCTACTCAGTGTATATTTACATGTGGATTTTACCCCTTTTAAACATGTGTGCAAAGGTCCATAGGCTCTCATGCCTTAGCACCACTCAGACTCCTTAGCTAGCCTCACTTTATTTATAGTACTTGAAGCCCAAAGGAAGGCCCTAAGGAAAACATCTCCTCACATATGTCAGTGCTTATTAATTACTTCAATGATTTTGGATTAAGATGTTTTTTTTCTAAAAATGTCAGAAAAATGGGCAAGCAGCCATAGAATACATCAATGAGTTAGTGCATAGATTAAATAGTTTTTTAAAACAGTTTAGCTTTCTGGGAAAAAAGAACCACTTACACACTGGAGAAGGGTTCAGAAAACATAATAGCTGAAGATAAAAAGCTATTCTACATGCACAGGCTAAAACCACTGAGAGAAACAGTTGTGGGTTTATCTGTTTCCCTCTAAGACTGATTTAATGAGATGCTTCTCATGGCCTAATATTGCCAAGATGCCAGCATTTGGTTCTGCTTTATTACTAGTCCTGCAATATTAATGTTGCAGCAGTTTGAGAGACGGGTGGGTGCTGACGAGGCTCACGGTGAGGACACCGAGTGACGGGGAGGACAAGCAGCTGCTGGGAAGCCGCTTGTGAAATGGGGACTTCTCGCCAAAAAAGCAATGGGGTTATCCAGGGGGGGGGGGGTGCATGGTAACAAACCTTTTTAAATGGTGGTGTGGAGAAAGAAACAGACTACCATCTAGAGTGGATGAAGAGCTCAGACTTCAGAGGCTATCAGATGGCTGCAGTCAGAAAAAATGGCCTCAATCTTTACAACAGTTGACCCAGTGTGGAGCCTCTGGATGTTTGGACTGTAATGCCCACCAGTCCTGGCCACTGGCTCTGCTGGCTGGCACTGACGGGGAAATCTGCACTGCTGCTACCATTTTAGGTTGGGGCGGGGGATCAAGACAATGATTTCCTGTTCCACTGCAGGTGTCAATCAACACAGCAAAACTGGTGTGGCCATTGCACCAACTGCAATAATTGGCAACCAGCTCCTGGGCTTTGCATGGGCTTGTCACAGACTGTGCACCATGGATTTCATGGCCGTTTGGCTCCACTGTGTACTGCTTTGCTGTCTACAGCTGTTTGTGTTCCCACATGTACACACTCAGGCATGGAGAACACTTGATGCATCTGAGGAAGTGCATTCTCACCCATGATAAATTTTGCCAGAAGATATCCTTAAGGTCGTCCAAGATAGATTGTTCTTTACCACTGCAGTTAATATACAAATGAGTAAGAAAATCAAGCAAGCTTCAGGAATGGGGCAAGAGTGTCAACTGCTGGTTAGAGTGTTGGGCAGGGACAGCTGGGTTCTAGCTTCCACTCAGCCATGAAGCAACCTGGGTGACTTTGGCCCTCTCACAGACTCTCAGCCTAATCTACCTGGCAGGGCTGTTGTGAGGATAAAATGGAGTTTAGGAGGACTTTGTAAGCCACCTTGGATTCCTTGCAAGAGGAGGAAAGGCAAGATATCAATGCAATGTAATAGCAGGAATAAATAGTAAAGCTACTTTGAAAGTAGAGAACAAACTAGCATGAGCTTTGGGTCAGGTGGTCTTCTCAAGTCTTATCAAGCACACTGGGCTTAAATCAATAGGGCGCTTGTTAGTCAAATCCCATCAATTTCAGTAGAAGTCCTCCAAGCATAACTGAGTCTGCAACAGGTGGGGGCTGGACCCGATGGCCTTCATGGCCCTCTCCAACTCTACTATTCTATGATTCTATGAAGTTTGGATCCAGACCAGTATCCACAGTAATTGCTTTCTAATGTTTCAGACTAAGATTTCTAGTGTTTTCCAGCCCACCCAAGTGGCTGGGGAATGCTGTTGTAGCCCAACCTATTTGGAGGGCACAGGCATAAGAAAGGTTGGTTTACAAACAGTGGATTTACAGGTAAGGGAAGGAAGACTGGATTTTACATTTTCTTCTAGCAATGCAATTACAACCATCACTGCTGCCCTGAGCGTGGGATCATACCTTTCCTCCAGGGGGCTCAGGACCACGCACATAAGATTTTTCATCACTCTGTCCTCATGGCCATCCCATGAATGTCTCCTGGCTCTGTTCAGTACGGTGATAAGCATGCTGAGCAATCATTTTAACACAAGTCTTTCCCGTCCATTAACCCTCTGCCTACATCTCAGTGACTCAAAACATTTGGTAAATATTGCTAGCAAACTTCACTGACATTAAGTTACCTTCAAAAAGTGCAATAAGTGGCTATACATTCTGTGCATTAAATTGTGATCCAGAGAGCTAATGCATGTCCCAGAAACCAAACATAACAACAGGACGAAAGGCAAACATTTCCCTCTTACCTATTAAAATGCAAACATGGACTTTTGTCATGTTGTGCATGTGTAATACGAAATGCCTCCACGGGCTGGTGTCAAGAGAGCAACAAAGGTGCTCCAACTCTCTCTTGCTTTAATCAGAAAACCTTCTGACACCCTTGCTTGGAACCTCTGGGGCAGCCACTGCATAAATTTTGTTCGGTGCTTATATTGGGACCAGCACCTGGCCACGAGCTGCTGTTATTATTCCAGAAACCAGTGAGCTCTGTTCAACAACTGATTCAGCATTTGAAATGACAGTTCACAAGAACATCTTGTAAAAGAGCTGCGTCCTATCAAGGGTGGTGGTGGTGGTGGATAAATTAGTGGCATGTGTATGTGGTATGGGAAAATGGCGTATATGTTCACCTGTGGCTCTATTCTGTTTCTGTTCCACCTTAATCCAGAATTATTGCAGTCGTGTGTGTGTGTGTGGGGGGGGGTCAGTTTAATGCATATGTTTCCATACATATTGTTAAACCTATGGGTTGCATCCAAACTGAGTTGGTCATATCTTAATCAAGTTGAAATCAGTGGCACTTCAAAACATGCATTTCTAAGACATAATTTATCTCAAAAGTACAGATTTTAAAATGCAGTTTTGTAGCAGAAAACTGTGTTAGAAGGGCAAAAGTCCAGTGGACAATGAGTGAGGATTTGTTCCACACATGAGAGAGGTGTGTGTCCGGTCCATTCATATGAGACTTCATGCAGGTCAAATGCCACAAACATCTGTGTTCCCATCTGGTTAAGGATTGAGTTCCATTGAGCAAGATGTGATTGAAAACACAGCTGTGTGAAGGCTCTGTCATGGAATGAACTGGTCTGGAGAGAGTCTATCAGACTGAGTCCCTCCTGAATGTGTGGCAAGCTGGTTGCTCTATGGCAAGATGAACTGATTTGCCCATTACCATGAAGCATTAAGGGGGGAACCCACGCTTCCTCCACAATGTTGGAACTTGACATCCCATTTTAAGTTGCAATACATACAGCCTGGCTTCTCAACAGAGGAGCTTTCCTCACAAAGCCCTCTCTGAGAGTGCCTAAAATTATTGTGATGCCAGGAAATCACGATTCATTCTGTCTTTTGCAAGGCACCAGTTACCTAAGGTTTCTTGCCTGAATCCTAAATTTAATTGCATTTGGAACCTTTGCAACTGCATCATATATGAGAGGTCAGGGAAGAAGAATAATTTGTGGATACAAGTAGGAAGCACAGAAAGATTGCCCCTAAGCATCTCATTGAGAACCCGGCATGCTTCAATGGTATTGTTAATTTCAACCCAAGCCTGAGACAGGCTTGCTAGTTGAATGCTGAACTAAAATTATATCAGAAGGGACAGCTGCACTATTCTATCCTTTCGAGCGAAGACCCAGGGCAATGGCATTGAATTTTTCAGATCTTTCAACATATAGTGACAGAGAATAATTGCCTCAAAGTCTGTCAGAATGCAATCTTGCTAAGAATTTCTCTTGCCGGGCCAACTCTTATTTATAGCAGTGTAATATTTTAGTCCGAGATATCCTGTGGGCATGTTCCCTCCGAGGACTGCAGCAATCAAAAGCCAACACTAGGGAATTAGAGTAGGAAATAGATTAGTGGTTCAGCTCTGTCAAGTGAAGGCAGAGGACCAGCCTTGTGGTATTTATGCCCAGCCTGGCCAAGCCAAACACCTCTTACTGCCAGCCAATCTCCAATGCCAATGTTGCCCATTCCTATTTCACTATGCGCCTGCAGAAGTTGCTGCAGCATGAAGTTCCACCATGTCGGATAGCTTAAGAAGTCAAGTGCGTCTCTGCTTCACTAACATTATTTTCTTTAAGAAGCAATTTTGTTCTCTCCAGCAGTTAATATATGCTTCCACGTCAGAGGTCAACTATTTGGACTGAAAGTAAACTACCTTTACACCTCCCCCACTTCTTTGTTTATTAGAATGACATTAGAATTAGCATTAGACCTTGTGAAATAGTATTTTGTTTGCAGTTTCCTGCATTACGTTATCCTGCATTGTGTGGAATAATTTGGAACAATGTAAGTGGTGCTTCTGAGAGGTAGGTACTGGGGAAGAAGTGCCCAGGCCTCTGTGTAAAGGGCTGCCAGGGACTGCCTGCTTTCTTGAAGTCATTCTTTATTTGAATGGCCACCTGGTCCAAGTCCAGCTGTGAGAGAGAGAGCCCCCAGAAGGAGGAGGGAAATTGTGATTTTTTTCTAAATTGGCACAGGTTGCTTAAATTAGCATATGCAAATTTTATGCACAACCGTGTCCTCATTTGTCCTCCTTTTTAAGGGTGCGTGTGTGTCTCTGTGTGATGGGTTCCAGGGCACCCAGAGCCCACAGCTGCTGCCACCCCTTTGCTATATTGTTTTTAAAGAAATTCTTCCTCATTATGACTGCGGTGTAGTGGTTAGAGTGTGCACTGGAGCTCAGGAGATCCAGGTTTCTAGTCCCTGCTTGACCATGAAGCTCAGTGGGTGCCTTTGGACCAATTACCCACTCTCAGCCAAACTTTCCTGACAGGGTTTAAAATTGCAGTGAGGATAAAATGGAGAGAGCACCCCTCTGGATTTCTTGCAAGAGCAAGAAAGGCAGGGCATAAATGCATTGAGATCATAGTCTGCAAAGCTAAGCAGTGGGGTTTGGTACTGCCCCAGAACACAGCTGGAGGGGGGGGGCTGTGCTTTGTGAAAATGGTGCCCCCAGGGCCCTGGAGGCTTTTGCTCACCATGGGGCTCTGACAGCACCCTTCTCTAGCAGGCAGGCAGCCCCCAGGCGCAGCCCCCAGGCGCAGCCCCAACCACCGCCATTCTCCCCATTGCGCAGTCTGGGGGTGGGGGGGCTGGTCAAGGTTGCCACGCACAGGGAGCTGCAGCAAGCAGCATGTAAAGGGCACATGGCTGATCCTTGTAGGCGGGAAAGGAAGAAAGCAGCTCCCTTCCCGCTTTATTTCTTTATTTCTTTGTCTTCTGTGACTGGTTAGAGGAGCTTGGCCAATACTAATGGTAAAAACCTATTCTGTTTCCTTAGATCTGGCTCTGTTTGTTTTTCTTGAATGTCAGTGTTCTGCCTCTGCTGCCTTGTCTTTTAATGAGTGGAGCCACATGCTCATTAAAAAACAAAACTTCCTCAGCATTACTCTAGACATGACGACTCAGATGAAAGTTCCATTTCATTCAATGGAATTTATACTTAGGTAAGTGTGCATAAAAACAAGCCTAATGGAGACTTGCTTGTTAAGTCTGTAGACTGCTGTTAAAGCAGAGCAGTCTGACCAGCAAAAATAACAGTAGAAAAATAAGAATTATCTGCTCTAGTGATACGTTCTCTTTGTTTGTACATAGACACACATTGATGTTTATGGATATATATGCATCTGTTGTGAGCTGCTTTGAGGATCATTTGCTGGAAGAAAATGTGATTTCAAAGATGCTGATCAAAGTGCTTAAAATTTTTTTACCTTGTGGTAGTCTAGTGAGGTAGGCAATTATTCTTCCATTGGAGTGGAGGGCAAGAGAATTGCTGGGGAGCAGAAGAAGGAGCAGCAGTGAATCCCTGCTATCCAGGGAGGTAAAGAGTTTGGGTGCAGGGGCTCACGGTTGTTAGAGGATCACGAATAAAGCTCCCTGCATCAGTTCCCTTCCTCCCAAATGCAGAGTGCTCCGGCTTCCCACAGGGAAAGAGGCCATTGCAGCCCCTGCCGTAGTCAGGAACAGATTTTCCAGAGAAGAGGGGAGGGGTGCAACGAGGCCCTAGCAGTGCGCTTGACTGCGCTTGCTTCCTAGAGTGTGGCACCAAACACCAGTTCTTGCCAAGCGGTGGCATGTGGGGCACAGGACCCGACCCTGTTGTCAGGGGACACAGTTGTCATATGATCAAGCTAGAAGTCTCTTGGAAATGCTCTGTTCCAGTTTTCTCAACCTGGTGACCTCCAGATGTTTCAGACTACAGATATCATCAGCCCCAAACAACATGGGTCAATAGTCAGGGGTGATGGGAGCTTAAATCCAGTTCTGGTGAGTACCAGTCTGGTGCAACTTCCTACTCAGTGCAGGCTTGGCAGTGAGGGATGCTGCTACCATATGCCTGACAGATGGCCACCTAGCCTCTCCTAAAATACCTCCAGTGAAAAGAACCAGGACCTCCTGAACCAATTTCTTCCCCTGTCAAGCAACCCTTGCTGTTGGGAAGTTTTTCATACTCTTTAGCCAAAATCTGTTTCTCTCCAACATTTGCCCACTGGAATGGTTCTGCTCTCTGCAGCAACGGAGAGCAACTCTGCTCCATCTCTGCATGCCTGCCTCACCGATATTTGAGGACAGATTATCATAACCTTCTCTTCTCCAGGCTAAACAAACCCATCTCTTTCAACTGTTCCTCACAAGAGTGGATTCCTTCTTTTGTGGGAGGTTGCAATTTTGATTAGAGAAACAGAAGGGTGGCGGACAGCTTAATCTTTCTTTCCAGCCCTATGTACACCCAGGAAAAGCTCTACAGCTGTGTTTTCAGCCAACAGAGAAAGGATTGTGTGTTCCTCCCTTTCCCATACTCTTCCAAACTCAAGGCAACTTTTAAAAAATGCAATCTGATTTTAACTTGATATGTCCGTTTTCCAGCATATCAAACATTTTTTTTTTTTTTTTTTTAGGAGAGGCAGTTGAAAATTGCAAAACATACAACAGAAGTGCCACTGCACTTATCTTAGAGGGAAATCATCAAGAAAAGGCGAAAAATAAAGACATGAACACAGTCCTCTTTATTTTCTCTTTCCCTCCCATCATGGAGCCTGTGAAGTGCTGGAAGCACCCATAAATCAATCAATCCCATGCATTTCTGGTTCAGAGTCATTGAAAAAACTATCTGCATACAAAAACAGCAGCACCCAAATCTCCACAGATTGATCTTTCTTACTGGTGAGAGCCAGTGTGGTTGGACTGGGGCCCTGGGAGATCTGGGGTCTAGTCCTGGCTCAGCCATGAAGCTCACTGGGTGACTTGGGCCAGTCACTCACTCTCATCATAACCCACCTCACAGAGTTGTTGTGAGGATAAAATGGAGAGAAGGACAATGAGGGCAGCTATGGAAGCTGCCCCGGGTTCCTCATCAGGGAAAGGAAGAGTATACATTAAATGTAAAGTCCCTGCAAAATGGCGCAAGAGCTCACCAGCAGGCACACCATTATCACAAGCAGACTTTTCTGTGTGAATGTGTCTGACTCAGAGCCAGCAGAGCTGATGCTCATGTGTAGTGCCCAGAAAGAAATATTTGGGTCAGTTCTTCTGTGCCAACAGGACAGAATCGTGCCACCTTTTCCCTTGACTCCATCTCGAGTCACACTCTTTGCCCATTTGTGGCATCTCCCTTCCGCTGACTCCTGTACTACAATGATTACTGGGTTTTTATCTGCTGGTTGCTTTTTACTATTTGATTTCTTTGGTACCTTAGTTTGTTTTACTTTGTATTCTGTCTAGAGGCTAAATTTCAAGGACAGCATGGGGAGCACATAAAAACAATATTTTCTGACTTATTTTGCCTCTTTATGTTCCCAAGACTCTCCCCATATCCCAGCCACAGATTCCCAACTGGAGAACAGCCCAGTTTTCAGTGCATTCCCTAAAAAGGATTTGCCTTTCATATTCCTCAGGGTAACTCCTGGAGGTATGCACCAAAGGTGGGGAACCCATAGCTTTGTTTGTTAGAACAAGAATGAATTTGCATTCTAATAATATCAATTTATCACTTGAACTGAAACAACATATAAAGTTGGGGTTTCCCACATTGCAAATGAAGCTGTGGACACCTTTCTCATTGCACACCAACCTCCCTGTTCCTCCTGTTACTTTTCAATACTTTTATACACTAAAGCAAACATGCTTCAAAGTGAAGTGCTGTCCTCCAGTACCATCTTTTTTTTATTTACAAAAAGGGACTTCGTATTTTGGGGCTCAGAATCCACCTCTGCCTGTATTTAGGCACTTGGGGAAGTCACTTTTCTTCTAGTCTCACCAGCTTGCCTTCCGGAAAATGAGTGTTCGGCAGGTCCTCCTCCATGGCAGCCATTTTGTGAGCATGCCCATGACACTTTCTCAAAATGCCAATGTGTCCTTTGGTCCAGAAAGGTTTGGAATCCCAGTATAAATCATTTGTAGATGGGAAGCACCATGTATGTTACTTCAGTGAAGTGGAAGAAGGCAGGACGTCATGTGCTACCTCAACTTCTTGCCAGGGAATTTATGAAAGACTGCCACATCTAATATGGCCATTAGAATCCAGCCAGCACCCCTCTGAGCTTGCCTATTCCAGCTTCTAGTGAAGATTAATAATCCTCCATTCCCATTCTTTTCCTTGAGGAATCTTTGAAAAGGTCCCCCAAGGCTTTCCTGGAATGTGGCCTGAAAATCACTGTCCTGAGTTAACCATTTGTAATAATGCAGCCAACCAGTACTGCTCTTTTTCTTTCCTTTTGTATGTCAGATTCCTATGATCTTTTGTAGTGGAAGGTACTTTAATTGTTGTTTTTTTTGAAGAGCTGAAGATGAAGTACATTTAGCTTGTGGGGCATAAAAATCATTTCCATTATATAAAAGGCTGAAGCCTGCAGTTTGTTCTTCATGAATTCCCTGCATCAGTTGACCCTGAATGCTACAACTTTGGGGATCAAGATGAATAGGGGCGCCAACAGGCATCCATCCTCTCTTGACTATCATGGCTATCTAAAGACATACAAGCTGACAAGCTTTGAAATATAGCTTGGAAAACTATAGCAGGTAGACGGCAAGTTCCTTCCACGGCTACTTTACATGTAGCTTTTCCCAAAAGAGCTTGGTTGCTTACATATACATTGCAAATGAAAAACAGGAACTGAAAACAAAGATTAAAAGAGGGCAAGGATTTTGAAATATGCCCTAATAGCTGGGTGTACCATGCAATGTAATGATAAAATGACGCTAAGCATATCTGGATTAAACTCTGTGCTACAAAAGCTCCAAAAAACCCTGGAAATTAACTTTTTCTTTTTGATACAGTTCAGCAGATATTTTTAACTAGTAACTGCAGGTGTCCTTCCTATTTTGGTTAAACTTTGCCTGTCAAGATGTAATAGCTGAGGCTTTCCCCCTTAGACTTCCTGACTTAGCATGTTTCTACCTGAGAGACGGCACCCGTTGCTTTACTGAAGCTTCTTCCATTTTCTTTGCAGGAGGAAAAAATATATCCTTTAAAGGCCTTCCCCCCTCCCCCGAGGTTGCACTGCTCTACCTTTCTTCATTTTCTGTTTGCCAAGCCCAAGGTGGCACTGTGGTACCACTGCAGTGCAAAGCACTTGCGACAATACAGGATCCTTTGGCTTCTCTTTGAACGATAATACCGGACTTTCCTCTCTTTTAAAATCCCTTGCAGAAATGGCTGGAAAACACAGGAGAGGCCCTGCAGGACGAAGTCATGAAAAAGCCCTGCAAACTTCCACACATGAAGAGCACAGGAACATAATAAATGCCTTGTGGAAGGAACCCTGAAGACCAATGCAGGAACCCTCATGCTAATGCCCTTAAAGCAGGGCTGAATTCAACTGGGCTGAGTTCAGTTTCTGAGAAGCTCTCTGGTGATGGGATGAAGGCAAAAGGAGCAGAAGCAAAATACCAGTACATTTTACTTTAAAGCTCTTGCTGCCAGGAGCAGCCTCAGAAGAGGCCTTTCAACTTCTAGAATGGGCCAGGGAAATATGCAAAAGCTGGGAGATCAAGCAGGCATCCAATAAAAATAGGAGAAAAATAAGAGGAGGGAAAAAAAAAAAGGAGAGTGCCATCTGGGAACCCCTGAAGTTCTGGATGTACGTACTTAGGCAGAAATGAGTGGTATAACCCCCATCAACCCCCAACCTGCATTAGGACACAACTCTGGGCATATTTAGACAGAGATAAGTCCTGTGACTCAGCATGACTGGCTGGGGGATGCTGGAGTCGCGGGGCTTATTTTTGTCTAAACAGGCTTTAATTCTGCCCACAGAAAGGGGGCTGTCGACAAGATGCAAACTGTTAATACATCCTGTGCCTAAATATGTGTTTTATTAGTAATGAATATTACTAATGAGTAAATTGGTGAAGTCCTTTCCCCACTTCCCAGCCATCATTAAGCAATTCCGTAGCCCTGATCTGAAGGAGTACAAGTTAACCCCTTTTCTGGTGGGAAATTTGATACTTATGTTCTTACGGAATTACTCACTCCCAGTCATACCTTACAGGGACCAAGAATGGAGCATAATGGTGATGTAGGAGCTCAACCCACATTTGGGAGCACACGCTTCTCGGCAGCATCCATGTGCATCCCAGTGGCTGTCCTGCCACCCTGCTGATTTTTCGTCCTGAGCTGCCTGGCATTCAGACTCTGGACATGCTGAAGCCCTGGAAACGGCACACAACGTGCTCTGCGATTCCACTTACGTTCCACGGAAAGCATGGAGGCCTGGAGCTGGGCGCAGTGCCTACGCTGCACTCCATTTCGCAGCGAGCCAAGGTGAGAGAAGACGACAAACCAGCAGAGCTTGTTATTGGAAATTAGATTTTGTGGGAGGGTCGCCCCCCCCCCACCCTTTTTTCATTTTTACTCCTTCAGACCGGTCCTGAGATTTGGCTTGCCTGCCTGTACAAATGCCCCAGGAAAGGATGAAGAGAATGAGTTGTGGGAATGGAACAGGAAAGCAAACAAAGGCTGTTGCTGCCGTTTTGAGCGGCAAATGCATCTTCAGTGCTTCAGAAGTGGCTCAGTTCAAAACACAACCGCTCTGTCATTTTGTGCTAGGCATTAAGACACAGCCTTTCGGTTCCACAAATAGCAAACTAAGCCCTGGGGCACTCCTACTGCCATTCTTCTGCCAGAAAGGGATTCTTGTCAGAACAGAATTGTATTTCTTTTAACAGGCAGGAGTTATCTTGAGGTAATTCAGCATAAGAGCCAGTGTGGCGGAATGGGAATTGGGAGAGAGAAAACACTGTACTAGGTAGGATCAGGGAGCATTGAATGAAAATCAAATCCCCACCACCCCTGAAGTTCACTGAGTGACCTGGGCAACCACAAGCCTTAGCCTATCGGTGTCATTGATTGTTTTAACGCAACATGTTAAGCCATGCTGGTTTAGTGTGTTGTCTGCTTTCACGCTGGTTTGTAAGCCACCCTTGGAGGGCTTATAAATCCTCCTGACCAGTAGGGTTTAATAAACCCACCATGGCTTATTGTGTTGTTGAAACCCAGACAACTACCTGAAATTCTTGGTGGTGGCATGGGTTAGGAATGTGAGAACTAGATCTCTCCATGGCTATGATCATATAGCAAAATATGGAAATGCTCGTAAATCAGTATCTTATATTCTACAGTATTTAGAGAATATCTGTTTGTTTTTACTCTTTTCTAGGTTGGTACCCTTCCCTGTTAGGTTTCCATAAGCAGGCAAAAGCCTTTTTATTCCAGCAAGCATTTGGGAATGGCCGGTGAGTTCATAGTTTTACTGTTCAGATCTTTGTATGGTTTTTAATCTGGCTAGTGGTTCAGTTTTAATATTTGATTGATTTAATTAGATTTTTAACTTTTGTATACTTTTTAAATGTTTTAATTTTAATGTTGTGAGCCACCTTGAGTCACAGTCACTGGGTATGCACAGGAAAATAACAATAATTTTAAAATATATTTTAAGAGGAAAAAAGGTTTATAGCCCTCAAGATTGTACAGGGGAAAGTACTTTTTCAAAAGTGTGCAGTTTCTTCATGACCACATAAATCAGGCCACTCACATACCAAAGGAGTTCCTCTTCCTCCACTCCTGGCTGGCTTTGAAATTAACCGCAAGATGTAACCAGTCCCACTGGATTCCTGTAGACAGACATTGATTGCTGTGGTGTCAGGGGATGCAGCAATGCAGAAGCATCACCCACCATTCAGTAGTAATGCCTGAATCAGCTCTCAGAGGCATAACCTAATTTTGATAACTTAATATGGTTCTAGCTGGATAAATCAGTTAACCAGTGGCTTGGATCGATCTTATTATATTTATGTTCTCCCGCTCTTGCTGTATGTGTAGAAATGAGAACAATATGGAGAAGAAATGCTTGCAAGGACTGGGAAGTAGTCCTTCCCCAGCAGGTGATTTCAGTGGAAACTGATGGCTACCAGTCCTACATGCAAAGGCTGTAGACAGGTTCAATAGGCACAAATGCTGAAATGCAATTAAGTACAAGTTGCAATTATTTCTTATAATAATTGTGCATTCAGAAGAGTGCTTCTAAGTGCCAATCAGACTGGGAGAGGGAAAAAGTCATGCTTGAAAATATCTATCCAACAGAGAGTAATATGCTGTCTCCTTATCAATGACAAATTATCCATTCTATTCCCTAGGAAAGGGGTTTAGATGACTAGGCAGTTGCTCTTCCAGAAGATGAAATAAACAGCAGATGGGATGAGTGGAGCAGCCGCAAAGGTGATGGGTATTTCTGCTTTATCTGCCTTCCTTGGGGAAACTGTAAGAGAATAATTGGATCATAGTCAAAAAAGAATCTGCAGCGAAAGCAGTCGTGTGCTTTTATGTGACTGTATGGGCAACTAAGCTATGGGCAGAGTGTGTGTTTTAGCTGTAGACAAATCCACTGGATTTGTACATTATTGTCAAAAATATCACTCTCCTGGGGATGCTGTTATTCGTATCACTTCTACAAGAGCAGAAGGGTGATCCTGCTGACCCCATCATGGATGTGTGACTGGGGAGTGGGAAGAGGCTCCTTTTCTACCAGTTTGCTTGCTGGCTAGACAGGCAAGGATCCAGTGCCTGCACACCTGTGCAACCTACCTGGACTCCTAGATTGGCCAGGGTTCCTTGTGCACGTTCGGGGATTTGTGGGTAGGGCCACTCTCCCTAATGCCCCCAAATGTGGTTATGGGACACATCTGCTGAGTATTATTTATTATTAATTATAATTGATGATGATGGTGGTGGTGATATTTAGCATGCTTTTAACATTTAACTTTCTTCTAATGTGTTGTTACTGTTTTGACACCTAGCTGCTGGTTTAAAATTGTCTGTTTTTATTGATAATTTGTATCTCATTTGCTGTAAAAATTGTAACCCTCATTCTTCGTCGTGGCCTCTGTGCATCATACATATGGGTACTGCACCTGCGCAGCGCCTTTGGCCGGAAGATTGAAAGCTAACGTTTTTGGTGGGAAGCTCCGCTCCCCCTCCCCCTTGTGACCTATAAAGAGCGGAGCGTCCGCCATTTTGTTCAGTCTTTGCGACCGCCGTTCACTGTGCCTCGTGCCGCTTTCGACTTTCGCTTTGGCTATTCTTGGTTCTCTCCTTATATATTGCCCTTATACTACTTTCCCCTTACTTCGTTTCCCGCTTCTGTGTAGTTTTCTCTTGTTATGTCTTCTTTGATCTATCAAAAAAAAAAAAAAACCCCAAAAAAATATATACTTACCCTCTGCACTATCTCTCTTTTTCTTCTTTCTTCTGCAATGGCACAGCGAGCGGCTTTCCACAAATGTGCGGACTGCAGGTCAAAAATGGCACCTACTGACCCGCACGACCTATGCCTCCTCTGCCTTGGAGAGGGGCATAGGACGGATAAGTGCATTCATTGCCTAGCCTTCTCAAAGCAGGCTAGGAAGAACTGCGAGAACTGGCTTTGGAGGCTCCTTTGGGATAGGGCCCTGATGCAATCAGACCCGCTCGTCTCTATCCCAAAACCTGGCTCCGCTTCTGTGGCTCCACCCTCACGCCCTTCGGATGAAGGTGCATCTGCTTCGGTGGCCCCCTCTGCCTCACCAAAAAAGAGGCATGAGAAGCGGAAGCATGCCGAAGAGAAGCCGGCAGGCCATAAGAAGGCCAGAAAGGAGAAGGCCTCTAAGCCTCCAAAGAAGGCTAAGTCCACGGACGGTTCCCAACATCGGGACTCAGAGTCGATGGGACCCTCGGTACCTGTGGCAGTTACGATACCGACCCTGCCCGAACCGATCCTTCAAGAGGCCATGCAGGTCACCCCTCAGGGGTCTCCCCAACGTGTGGTCGGCCTGCACCCCTTCCAACTCTACGGGGGTCTGTTTCAGATGGGGAAATCCAGGACTCCCCTCCTAGGGCGAGGTCACCGACACCGATGCCCACAGTGACGTTGGAGAAAGAACCTGGCCTGTCCCCACCAGGGAATTGGAGGAGCCACTCGGCAGAGCAATGCCCGGAGAGTTGGCGTCGTCCCTATTACCAACCTTAGGGAGACCTGTTCTCTGTGGGGTACTACCCTGCTCCCAGACGCGATCCTCACCTCCGCCCCTCGACCAACCGCGGTCTGTGGATTCGAGGAGGGTGCCACCTCGATCCCCGCAAAGTGGAAGCAGCCGCTCCTTATCACCAGCAGAGTCATCATTTTCTGCCCCACCATACTGTGGTGCTGATTCGGATGACTCTGATGTAGACTCAACCTCCCCGGACATCGTGGTGACATCCCAGGATCCTGCGTCACCCGATGAGTCCCACGTCTCCTTCACGGAGCTGATGTCGAGGCTTGTCCAGTCCCTGGACATCGACGCTGCCCAGCACCCAGCACCGTCGACAGACAAGTTTTACGACGTCGTCTGTGGGGAGCAATCGACCTCTATCGTTCTGCCACTTATAACTACCCTGCGGCAGGCGATGATGCAGCCCTGGGACCTACCTTCACATCCTCAGCTGACGTCCAGGAGATATGAATCTATGTACAGGGTCAGGGAAGAAGACATCCCCTTCCTGCTAAAGCGCCTGAAACCAAACTCAGCGGTCGTTGAATTCTTGCAAGGCAGAGAGGCGAGGGGACATACGGCGCCGAGGGATAAGGAGGGCCGGAAAATAGATTCCCTGGCCAGGCAGGTCTATGCTGCCTCGGGCTTAGGACTTCGCATATCCAACTACGAGGCGACGTTGGCACGATATCAGTATTTTATTATGCAGCGCCTCCACAACGTCGCCTCCACCCTCCCAGACCACCAGGGTGACCTTGCGAAGGTCCTAATCAAAGAAGCCATGCAGGTCGCGGTGCAGCAGTTGTCCACGGCACGTCACCACGTGGACACTGACTCCCGGGCCTTGGTCGGTGCCGTTTCCCTCCGGAGACACGCATGGCTTCGGAATTGTAATTTCCTGGAGGAAACCAAGCGGCAAATAGAAGAGATGCCTTTTGATGGTTGCGGGCTCTTCCATTCACGTACCGACCACAAACTCAAGAAACTGCACGAGTCAAGAATGACGGCGCGCAGGATGGAGATCCAGTCACACAACAGACGTAAGAGGTCCTGGAATCGGCCATCCTACAGGCAGTCATACCAGCAGAGACAGCTGCCGCAACACCGCCAGCAACAACAGCATCAACAGCGCCGCCGCCCTCAGCCCCAACAGCACTTCCAACAGGGCCGCCGTCGTTTCGACGATCGGAGATAGCGCTGACGGGACTGGCGAACCACTGCTCATGCTCCTCTAATACCCACCCCCCTCTCATCTGGGGATCGGCTCCGAAGCTGACTCCCCATTTGGGAGTCCATCACATCTGACCGGTGGGTATTATCCATCGTTCAACACGGCTATCGAATAGAATTCGACATCATTCCTCCATCGAGTCCGATCCAGTCTACTTCATGTTCGCCGGTACTTCTCAACGAAATACATCAACTTCTCCTTAAAGGAGCGATTCGTCAAGTATTCCCATCTGACGGACTCCACAGATTCTATTCCAGATACTTTACGGTCCCCAAGCAGGATGGTGGTCTACGTCCGATTTTGGATTTACGGGACTTGAATAAGTTTATTATACCGAGAAAGTTTCGTATGACCACCCTTCAAAACATTTTGCCATTGTTAAGGAGAGGGGATGGGCTCACCTCACTGGACCTGAAGGACGCCTACTTTCATATTTCAATTCATCCAACTTACAGGCATTTCCTTCATTTTGCTGTTGCAAACCAACTTTATGAGTTCAAAGTTTTACCCTTCCGACTGGCTACGGCTCCAAGAGTTTTTACCAAATGTATGGCCCCTGTCTGTGCCTTCCTACACCTTCAGGGCGTACAAATTTACCCGTACCTCGATGACTGGCTGTTGGTCTCACAATCCAGGGAGGTACTCCTAGACACCATCCATACAACCCGTACCTTACTAGATAGTCTGGGTCTACGTATTAATACAGAGAAATCTTCTCTTCTTCTGACACAGATGCTCACCTTCATTGGAGCCCGCTTGGATTCGACATTGGAGAAAGCCTTCCTCCCTCAGGACAGACAGCAGACTCTCGCTCACCATATCCATCGAATTCGACGACAGGGAATGGTTACGGCGAGATCCATCCAGAGGGTCCTGGGGCATATGGCCTCCTCAGTTGCCGTAGTTCCACATGCCAGACTTCGGCTTCGCCCACTACAACTATTCTTCAACAAGGTGTATCATCCACAAAGAGACCCTCAGTCAAAACGGATTCAGATCCCGTCTTCCGTGCTCCACTCCCTGTGCTGGTGGCTGAAACCGACCAATCTTGTGATGGGAGTCCCCTTCAGGGCGTGACCTCCTTCGATAACTCTCGGTACCGACGCGTCTCTCCTAGGATGGGGGGCGATATGCTCTGGCCTGTCTACCCAGGGAACATGGACTCGTCTAGAGTCCACGAATCATATCAACTTCCTAGAGCTGCTGGCAGTCTTCAAAGCCCTTCATTCTTTCGAAGACCTCCTTCATCATCAGATCGTTCAGATAACTTCGGACAATATAGCGACCGTTTTTTATCTGAACAAGCAAGGAGGGACGAAGTCACCGACCTTAGCCAGGCTTTCTATGAGAATTTGGGACTGGTGCATGCAGAGACACATTACTCTGATGGCCGTTCATCTGGCTGGCACAGAGAACGTGCACGCGGATCTTCTCAGCAGACACATCTTCACTTCTCACGAATGGGAACTGGATTCTCGTACGCGCAACCACCTTTTCAGGTGCTGGGGGTTCCCCGATGTGGATTTATTCGCTACTCGACGGAACAGGGTATGTGAGACTTACTGTTCGAGAGCGGGAATCGGACAAGCATCCCTAGGGGACTCATTCATGATCCCTTGGGACAACATCAACTTCTATACTTTCCCTCCAATCCCTCTTCTGATGAGGGTCATAGCAAAGATAGTGAGTGATCATGCATCAGGGATACTAGTTGCCCCTTGGTGGCCACGTCAAGCGTGGTTTGCAAAACTGCTCGACATCTCCCGTGGGGAGTTTTTTCATCTTCCAGCACTTCCATATCTTATAACGCAAATGGACGGCACACTTCGTCACCCGGACTTGCTCTCATTGAACCTGACAGCTTGGTGGATTCGATGACTGACCTTCCATTGGGGCCGACGACGGATTCGAGAGCCTCGAATCCGACAGCTTCTATTAATCCATCGGTATCGATGATTACTTCGACCGCCTCGGTTCCGATTCTTGAATCCAACCATGCGGGTGCCTCTCACTGCCACAGTCTCTCTGTACCATCCGGTTCGAGACAGACCCCGTCGAATTCGAACCCAACGCTCTTGCACCCTGAGATTCAGCATATTATCGACTCTGCTCTAAAGCCGTCCACAAGAAAGTCATATACAGCTAAATGGAAACGTTTTTCCACCTTCGCTGAGTCTCATTCATTCTCCCCACTTGTCTCATCAATCAAACAAATTCTTCAGTTCCTTCTGGAGTTGCATCACTCTGGACTGAAGCCGTCTTCTATTAAAGTGTGTACGGCCACAATAGCCTACTACCGTGGCTTAGTCGACGGATCACCCCTATTTTCTCATCCTATCCTCAAAGGATTTTTGAAAGGACTGTATAATCTTAATCCATCGATTAGACCAGTTATGCCCACGTGGAGCCTTTCTGTAGTTCTACAGGCCCTTATGAAGGCCCCCTTTGAACTTTTGGAGACTGTGGATCTCCAATTAGTTTCGTGGAAGATGGCATTCCTTGTAGCTGTCACGTCAGCACGGAGGGCCAGTGAGCTTTGTGCCCTCCGCATCGACCCTCCTTATCTAAACTTCCACAGAGCAAAGGTCGTTTTACGTCTCGGCCCATCTTTCTTGCCCAAAGTCTCTCCATACAGGACAAGACGTTGTACTGCCTGCCTTGTTTCCATCGCCGTCAAATCCCTTGGAAAGATCTTTGCACTCCCTCGACGTTCGGCGTTGTTTAGCCTTTTATCGATCGCGAACGGAGTCTATTCGGCGATCCAATAAACTGTTCATTAAATATTCGGCTAGAGATCAGGGTGACCCAGTCACTCCACAAAGGCTTTCTAAATGGATAGTCCACACTATTGTGTCATCAGTTAGCTAAGCTCGAATTGCCTTCAGTTCCTCGAGGCCATTCTACTAGAGCTGTCGCTACATCTTCGGCATTCGCATCCAGGGTTCCGATTGATGACGTCTGCAGAGCTGCTACTTGGGCGAATCCCTGCACTTTCCCCGAGCATTACCGTCTCGATGTTCGGGCTCGACGGGACTGCTCCTTCGGTAGAGCTGTTCTCTCCTCCGTCCTTCGATGAGGACACCTTCCCTCCTCCTTTGATGGTAAGCTTCTTAATCTACCCATATGTGTGATGCACAGAGGCCACGACGAAGAAAAGTAGGTTGCTTACCTGTAACTGATGTTCTTTGAGTGGCCATCTGTGCAGTCACACAACCCGCCCGCTGGCCCCGCTCGGTGTCGGTGAGTGGATGCATCGACAGCTCAATGTCGATGAGAGAGGGCACTTTCGGTACCAACCATCTCCTTTACGGTACCGACAAAAAAAAATCCATTAAGATACCGTACGTTCGGTCGCAAAGACTGAACAAAATGCCGGACGCTCCGCTCTTTATAGGCCACAAGGGGAGCTGGAGCGGAGCTTCCCGCCAAAAACCGTTAGCTTTCAATCTTCCGGCCAAAGGCACTGCGCAGGCGCAGTACCCATATGTGTGACTGCACAGATGGCCACTCGAAGAACATCAGTTACAGGTAAGCAACCTGTTTTTTATATATTTATTGTGCACTCATGATTCCCTACCCACAGTTTTTAAATAGATGCTTTAGACAATATCATGGCCATCCAGTCTTGCTTCTGTATCTAACCTGCACTTTTGGCTTGTTTTGGGGCCAGGCAGGGGAAAGGAGAGAAAATGTGGCACTTTATTGTGAAAGCAAAAGAAAGCATTGTTTTCACTTGTGCATATACATCATTCTGTTATATCACACTGCCACCTAGAGATTTTGCACCTAGTAGAAAAGCAAGAAAAGAAATGCTCCTCATGCAGTGCTTGGATCCCTAGTTTGTGATGCCATTAAAAGTAGATAAAGCAAATTAATGGCCAATTATCAGTCTAGCATAGAAAGGTTCTGTGGTTTCTCCAATTGAAATGTGGAGCTATATTAAAATTGATAATGTTTTAGCATCATCGACAAATATGCACCTCCCCTGCTTTCATCAAGACGAAGAGCTCCAAGGAACTATTTCTTGCATTGTAATTGCTTTAATGGCATCATTAGCCATTCTGAATTCTGCTGAGGAATGGCAGGATAGAAATGTTTTAAAAATAGACCATGGTGCTGGTGCTGCAGTGCTTAATAAGGAGGGTTTATTGGGGTGAGAGGCTATTCTAGAGGTCAGATGGACATATTGGGGGGGCTAGGTTAAGCCTCCCTGGGTAAGAGGAGGAAGGACTCCACCTTTCTTATCCTTGAAGCAGTCCTACAGAACGCTTCAGCATTAAATACCGTCAGATACATTCTATAACATTTTCACATGTTGTGATTGTTCTTGGAGCTTCTTTCAGGTTTGTGTCTTGGATCCCTGCCATACACACCAGTTTCCTGTACACAGGAATCTGTCAGCTTCTAAAACCTCAACTACATGAATTCTTTTAGACAGCAATTACAGCTCTTCTGATATACTAGCGGTGTATTAATTCCTGTCAGGAGTGATCGAGTTCAAGAACCACAGTAATAATAAGATTATCTGCAAAGAACCGGGGTGTGACCAGGTAGCTGCTTTCTGCACTATCCCACACTATTGCATGTGCTCAACCAGAATCAAACAAAGCTGCTACCTTAGAGAAAAACATAACAAAACATACTTCTGTTTATAGATGATGCAAAATGGAGATCCAGGTGGGGATCCATCAAACATCTTCTCTCTTATTTTAAATCCCAGTTTCCCTCCAAGGATCTCAAGTTAGCACAGTTTCTTCCCCACTCCCAGCTCGCAACGACCCTTGGAGAGGTAGGTTACACTTCAGTTCCAAATATCATCATTGCATTTATATACAGCCCATAGCCAAAGCTCTCTGGAAGGTTCACAACTTTTAAGTCACCCATCCAGATTTTAAACAGGCCCAACCCTGCTTAGCTTCCAAGATTAAGCAGGATCAGTCACTCAGGCTATTCAGAAGCTATAGCCTCTTAAAATATCTTACCATGTTTGTAGAGAGAAATATAAGACATTTTTATCTCTATTCTCCAGGTGGAGAATAGTTTGCCAGTAATTTTATATTTTAATTTATGTTGTGAGCCGCCCCGAGGCTTTGGCGAATGGGGCGGCATAGAAATGTTTTAAATAAATAAATAAATAAATAAATAAATAAATAAATAAATAAATTTCTTATGGGGCTCACTACTGGCAAGGGCTATGTCATAATCACTTTTTTCCCCAAGGATTTTTGGGGTGTTTTCACACTGTACCTCCAGTGGCAAGAGCACAACAATGCAGGCATGAAGGGAACCATGTGGTGCTTTGTTCCTGGGCAGAGGTGGCACGAGTGCTATCCCCAGATCTTCCCTCCAAGCATCCTTCCCCGTAAGAGAGGATTCCATTACACTGCCTTGTTCTCAGGTCATTTTGTAATTTATGTTGAATGTATTTTGGTGATGTTTCTGTGGTTACCCAATCACTGCAAGGTGGTCAAGAGGACAACGTGTGTTTCATATTTCTGAAAAACTTCTCTCTGCAAACTTCCACCCTGCCTGTCCTTTCCAAAAGAGAACAGGGGCTGGAATGACCTCATGAAGTCTTCTCCTGAACTTTAATTTACAGGAGGGAAGCGAGGGAGGCAACAGGTTGTCAAAGAGATGATTATGCGATGAAAAGACAGGACACACGCTTTACCTTCTGAGTGAGGTAAACACGAGAACTCCAAAGCGGACCAGTGAGCATTTCTCCAAAATGTTCTTATCTTTTGACTTTCTTTTCAAAAGCATTTTTTTCCTATCAAATGGAATGAGAATGGTTGAGAATAATGTGGAAGAAACTTTCAGCACAGCACCAATGAAAAAGCAAAATGCCCATTTCCCTGCCAAGGAAGTGCCCAGCCAACCTGCTGCAATCCAGGCATTACTTACAAGAGGATGGCAGCCTGAGGTTATATACCCAGAATGCTAATTTCTATTGATTCCTCAACTGCTTCTCTCATCAGGACACCAAGATCTTACACTTGGGCAGCACCATTTCCCCCCTCTTCTTTTGCTTAGCAGCCACTCTGCTTAAATCTACTGTCCCAAGGTTTCGAAGGATCTTATTCAGTATTTTAAACCGGCTTGTCAGGTTCTTTCAAGTCATGCCTAAGCCCCTTGGCTGAAAGCGGGACAAAAGGAGACTAATTCCATCCTGTGCCCTTGCCCAAAGAACCGTGATGGAGGGTGACTTCCTCAGCAAAGGAAGTGGGGGGAGTGGGGAGAAAGACAAAGCTCATCTTGTCATAAAGGAGACACTGCGATTCCTGGAACAGGACTGAAATTTCTGTCTTCTTTCTTCTTCACCCCACCCTTCTTTCAGATATCTTTAAGCAAGGCTACCTCCAGGTCTGTACCAAAGAAAACCAAATTCCATGCCAGGATACTAGGGTAAAAGGTCCCATCATGCAGCCTTGGTGCCATTTTGTTTCTAAATGCAAACCTAGATCACAGGCTTGAACAGCCACAAGAAAGAGAATGCACAATACAGGTTTTGTGGGTACAAAGTACAATATGGCACTTGGTTATGTGCTGTGCTCGTCACATGAAGAGCCAATGAAGCAGAGATTAGGTTTACGTTGGACCTATTGTAGACCAGACTGGCGTGGAAAGCAGGAGGAGGACTGTGCGAAAGGAAAGGGGATGTCATGTATATCACACGACTTCCCTGTACTGGCCTTACTAGAATCGTCAGAGATGGTGTGTTGGGACTGTGCTGGGCACGTCATGCCGACAGATCTGCAAGGCGGTTGGCCAAATGTGGGTAGCATGAGTGGCATCCTGGAGCGATCAGAAGGAAGGAACAGGCATGGTGCCATGTTCTGGACTGTCCCCAGAAAATATGCTGTTGCTGCCCAACATTGGAGGAGTGAAGAACCACCTACCGACGAACTGATTTTAAAAAAGATCTTGGACTGTGCCGAAATGGACAGATTGACTTGTCTCTGAAGGAGAAAGAGGATACATACGTCTATCAAACTTGGAACTCTTTTTATTATTGGCTAGAGAAACGGGACTATGCATAGATCTAAATATGTTTATGGATAGCTATTAAAAAAAAGTGCGGGGGGCTGACCCAGTAGGTCTGATGTTTCTGATGACTGATGTTTTTTAGTTTCTTTTTGTTAGTTGGTAGAAAAATAATAATAAAACTTACTGTAAAAAAAAAAAAAGGAAAATATACTGTTGCTGGGCCCTCCCTCGGTGATCCAGGGAGGTGATCCCTCAGTGATCCAGCTTCTTGCTGCTGCTGCTGCTGCTGCTGCTGCTGCTGCTGCTGCTGCTGCTGCTGCTTTTTTCCACCAAGTTCTTGCTGGACAGCAAAATGCCACTGAGCCTGCCAGCAGAAGAGCTGCTGCCTGTCCTCCTCACCAGCCCAGTGCCTGGGCCAGTGTGAGAAGCAGGTGACCAAGTGGGTTGTGCAAGGAAGAGAACTTTTCTCAATAGGCTGGTATGGGAGCGCAGGCATATGCTGTGCTGCTGCCCCCCAAAGGCTGGGAGGTACATGTAGCTTTCCCCAGTTCTGGCTGGACGCTTATATGGACAATGGGTGGTGTGTGCCTAGAAATACAAGACAAATGGGTATTTGTGAAGATGAGGATCGATGGATGTCAAATGCCCGACATTTTGATGTAACAGCAGCTCTGCCGAAGCCCTGTGGTGAGATAGGCGATGACATTGCACCTGGTAGCATCCAACTTTAAAACATTAAGCTCCCTTGATCTTTGCCCTGCAATCTTCATTCTGAACGGCACTATGTGCATTTTCGGAAAAGAATTTTTGACTGAATGGGAGCCCTTTGAACAGGGGAGGCTGGCAACTCCTCATGGTGAGCCATGGTACAGAGCTCTTTGACAAAATAGTTTCGCCCCCATGGAGCACCATCAATTGCAGCTGCAGAGCTCAACATAAAAGCTGCAACGGATGAGGAGCCCTGGTGATTCAGGAGTCACCAAACCACCCCCTCCACTGCATTAGAGACTTCAGCAAGGTTGGAGACTTTTCTGAGTTTTTGGATGAGAGTCATTCCACCTGAAGGGGATTTTGCCTCACTGCTAGTGGACACAGCAGTTTTACAGTGGAAATCCTTTAATTACTTAATACATGCAAATATGCAACCATAAAACCCGCTCACCCAGCAAAACCTGGAGAATAGCAGCAAGTGCATAGGAAACAGAAGAAAACCTCAAAAGTGGCCACTACCTGCCAGCAAAGGCCTGTTGGGGCAACCATGTTTTAAGCTGGGGATGGAAGGCAAACAGTAAAGTGATTCTCCCTGGGGAAGGATTCTGGAGCGCAGGTGCTGCGGCTGAAAAAGCCAGTGTGGTGCAGTGGTTAGACTGCTGGACTGGGAGTTGGGTTCTAGTCCTCATTCGACCACAAAGCTCACTGGGTGATTTTGAGCCAGTTCCAGGCCTTGGCCTAGCTTACCTCACAGCCCTGTTGTGAGGATCAGATTGAGAGGAGGAAGAAGGTTATGTAAGCCTCCTTGAGTTCTGAAGGAGAAAACGTAGGATACAAATGTATGTAATAAACAGATGTATACACATAAAAAATAGCCTGCTGTTCATAGACACTCAGAGAAGAGCTCGGACAATGAATAAATCCTTCACTTATGCTGTGTATATAGCTATCTTGTCTTTCTTTCATCAAATTACTATATGATGAATGTGAATTCACGGACATCAAATAGCTTAGATCAGTGATAGTGAACCTTTTAGAGACCAAGTATGCAAATTGCAACCCAAAACCCACTTATCACAAACTGCCAACACTGCAATAAAACCTGAAAACTGAGGTTTTAGTTTAGAAAAAACACCTCACAGCCAGTCCAAGCAAATATATATATATCCTTGGCAGTGCACTGACTGGCCATGCGGAAGCTCGGATGAGTCGCGGCTAACGAGTCACGGCTCGTGAAGTCATCGCCAGGCACCGCTACTACTTTCTGAGCATGCGCATGGCCCCTTTGCGCACCGTTAGCCGATGCTCAGCTGCTGGGGCAATACTGGGGCAACATGGCTTGCATGCCAACAGAGAGGGCTCTGTGTGCCTGCTGTGGTACGTGTACCATAAGTTCGGAACAACTGGCCTAACCTACCTTGGTGCACTCCCTTAATCCTAATATAGGGGTAAAATACCATTGAAAGGGGTGATTTTGAAAAGGCCTTCCTTGAGTAGCTTTGTCTGCACAGCTCAATATTTCTGCCCATTGTTAATATATTCCAACCATCAAAAGCACGCCAGGACACCTCCTTTTTCTAACCCTAACCCTACCCTGGTGCAAACCCTTAACACTAATATAGGAGTAAAGTTCCATGGAAGAGGGAGATTTTGAAAAAGCCTCCCTAGAGTAGCTTTTTCAGTACTGCGCATCATTTCTGCCCATTCCAAACACATTCCAACCATCGAAATGATGCCAGGATACTTCATTTTCCTAACCCCAACCCTGCCCTGGTGTGCACCCCTAACCCTAATATAAGGGTAAAGTTTCATTGAAAATAATGAGATTATGAAAAAGCCTTCATTGGGTAGCTTTTTCCACACTCCTCTTCATTTATGCCCATTCTAAACATATTCCCACCCTCGAAATGATGCCAGGTCACCTAGTTTTTCCAACCCTAACCCTGCACTGGTGCACACCCCGAACCCTAATATAGGGATAAAGTTCCAATAAAAATAATATGATTTTGAAAAAGTCCTCCTTGAGTAGCTCCTTCTGCACAGCTCATAATTTCTGCCAATTCTAAACACACCACAATTAACAAAATCATGCCAGGACACCTCATTTTACTAACCCTGATGCTACCCTGGTGCACATCCTTAACCCTAATATGGGGGTAACATTCCATTGAAAATACTGCGATTTTGGAGAATCCTTCCCTGAGTGGATTTTTCTGCTCAGCTTAGCCTTTCTGCCCATTCTGAACACATTCCAACCATAAAAATCATGCCAGGACAACTCATTTTCTAACCCTAACTCAGCACTGGTACACACCCCTAACCCTAATGTAGGAATAAAGTACCATTGAAAATAATGCGATTTTGAAAAAGCCTTTCTTGAGTAGCTTTTACTGCACAGGTCAACATTTCTGCCTATCCTAAACACACTCCCACCTTCACAATCCTGCCCAGACACCTTGTTTTTCTAGCCCTAACCCTACCCTGGTGCAAACCCTTATGCCTAGTATAAGGGTAAAGTTCCTTTGATAATAATGCGATTTTGAAAAAGCCCTCCTTGAGTAGCTTTTTCTGCACTGCTCATCATTTCTGCCCATTCCAAAAACATTCCAACCTCACAATCATGCCAAGACACGTCGTTTTTCTATCCCTAACCCAGTGATGTTGTACCTTTTAGAGACTGAGTGCCCAAACTGCAACCCAAAACCCACTTATTTATCGCAAAGTCACTGCTAATCAGTCGCAGCCTGTGACGTCATCGTCTGGCACCCCTACTCCTTTCCGAGCATACACATGGCCCCTATGTGTGCTGTTATCCGATGCTCGGCTGCTGGGGCGATGCTGGGGCAACTTGGTTCGCATGCCAACAGAGAGGGCTCTGCCTGTCCACTGTGGCAGGCGTGCCATAGGCTTTCCACCATCAGCCTTGATGGTTTCCAGTGTTCATACAGAACTAGGTCTCAGTCCATATTTAATAGTATTTACTCATTAGTGAGTGGGTTCCGAAAAACAGCTTAAAGTACATACAACAAGAGCAATTTAAGTCCAGTGATTTGGACAATGAAGAAATAACTTACTAAACAGATACAAATAGGTTAGTTTGTTGAATATAGTATTATGGATTATCTGTTAGAGTTGCAGAAAGAACAGTCTTGTTTTTTCTGGACGGATTATATATTATTTCTCAAATGGCATGCTATTTAACCTTTTCATAGGGATACATTTTGTGTCAGATGCTAATTTTATAACTGTACTGACCTCTTTTGGCAAAGCAGAACTTCTTTTGCTTCTTAGTTTTTCACTGAGAAAAGATTATCCTTTCATTGAACTGGCATACCAATCCATCATTAAAAAACCAACTATTGCTGTATTCAGGAATGAATAAAGCTCAGTTTGTTTAACTGCATATACAAGAGAACAAGTCCAAACCAATCACATACTTGAGCAGATACTACCCATTGCATACGATAACCGGACAGCACAGACTACAGATATGTACCTTGTTCTTAACCCTCATCTTTTCCAATTCCTTCAGCCCCTTGTCAGAAACAGCCTCAGTGGAAACAGCTTCCTAATCTGTGTACATCTCAGTAGTATTTATCAGGAGGTTATCAAGTCGTAAAGTAATAATTCATGTTCACTGGTTCAGCATCATCTTTTTTATAAGTTAACAATGCTGGGAAACCTGATCATTCAAGGCAAGCTATAATATAGACAAACTAAGTGGCCAACTAGGCAGAGTGCCATCGTCATGTACCATTTTACGATGGGTTAATGCAAGCTTCCAGTGAAGCAAATTCAATATGGATGTGTTTTTAATAACAAAATTGCCAGGCAAAGAGGAGAAAACCAGATTAGCCAGATTGGTGGGTTTTCTTCCTGGCCAGTTGACAGAAAACAAATGGAACAAGGTTGTGTTTGTCTCCAGCAAAGGGGAGTGTGTTTGTTTTAAGCTGCATACCTGCACCAACTGGGAGCTCAGTCTGGATACTGTTGTTTTGCCCTTAGGTATCTACCATATTTTAATCAAGATGTAGGAAACCATCTGCTCACTGAAGGATTTGACTTCAGAAAGCACTCTTCAGGACTGGCAAGGCCCCTTGTTTCTTTGATTTGATGTGAGAATTTCTCCACAATCACGTGAGTCTCTTTTTTAGACAACCCATGAAGCACCGATAGAAAATAAAGTTCACCTTTCATCTACAGGGGGCCTTCCTTTTTTCTCTCTTTTTTGTGGTGGCAGCAGAAAGCAGCTCCTCCAGAGAAAACAATCTGACAACTGCTCCTCCCTCTCTTCCCACCCTGGCTGCCCTCCAGGTCTGTCCACCACTCGGGGAGGGCACCAGATTTGGGAAGGCTGGCCAACGCCAATTCATCTTACTCTTGCCATTGAATCGGGTCTAAAAGAAAGCAGCCAGAAGCTTTGCAACAGTCTGAAATATCATGCCAGTGAGTTAGGATTTGTTATGGCATGCTAAGAATGTGTGACCAGGAGTGGAACTATGCCAAGCTTGTTTTTTCAGTGCTGATCTGAGCAGCTCCGGCAACCACGACGCTGCTCATTTTCAACATGCTGTACGGTCCCTCTCCCCACCCCTACCTGAGAATGTTCATGGCCACTTTTCGTCCAACTTTCCTCCAGAGATCCTCAGCTGCCTTCCTTGCCCCTCAGGCTGTCTCTGGCTTGCAAATGCCACTTCCCCTCCCCTCTGAAAAAAGAGCATTTGTGGTGCCTTTTCATGCCTTCAGGATCTTCTTCTCTGTCCTCTTGCTGAAGGAGTAACTAGTTGAAACACAGATCTGCCTAGAAGGAAATCCCATTATCTTCCGTGGCCTTGCTCATAACGAAATCCCATTCACTTCAGTGGAACTGACGCAGTGGAAAGTCGCTAAGGAGGGAGCTGCACTTGCCTGCCTTGGGGTGGAGCAAAAGGTGGTGCTGGCCTAACTGACTTGGAAGGACAGGTGTGTCAGCAGCACTCTTTCCCCTTCTCCGCAGTTTTGTAGGAGGAGCTGCCAATATTTTTGCTCCTTCATACCTGCATGTGCTACCTGAGATAAAGACAAACAAGCACCAAGCAAGGGAACCTAAAAGGGCCATTTCCCTGCCCACATCTCCTTCTCCTTCTCGTCTCTGGCCAAGCAAGCAGCGGCCCCTAATGGTGCAGATGGGTATATAGGTGATGGAGGATCCTGACCCAAAAGGTGGGGATCCTCTGCCACAAGTCGTTATTTATTAACTAAATAAATGAGGTTAATGGGAGAACCAGCCCTGGATATTTTCTAGAATGTTAGCAAAGGCTTTCACCAATTTATAATATTATCACGTTGCCCTACACAGGCACTTCTTTTTGCTGTCTGAAAAGTATAACTTTATTTTTTCTCACCCAACAAACAATCCCTTAGTACAGGATACATCTCTTTCAGGTCTGTCATTCTTGGAAACCAAAATTGAGGCAATACTCTCTTCCTTTAGAGTTTAGCTTGGCAAATTTACTTGCTACTGTGTGTCATATTTTAAAGCTTACTTTTTCTTAGGATTATTTAAACACACCCACACCACTTTACCATAAATATGCAACCTTTTCAGCCCTGACATCCACTTGTGTTGCTGACTCGGGAGTTGGGGGCCACATGTGGGAGGCTGTCTGTCTTACCACCCCAAAAAGAACAATGGTAGGACATGTTTAGTACTACATGAAATGTGCACACCCACCCTCACACCCTGTTCTTAGGTTAACATTTGTGTTTGCCACATCAAGATAAAGGCCATATTTCTTGGATTGCCCTTCCCCCACCAGGTGCTCTTCATGTGTGTTGGGCTACAACTCCCCCCATCCCCGTCAGCCTGGGAACTGTAGCCCAGGACATCTGGAGGGTCCCAGGTTGGGAAGGCAGCAGTCTGTTTTCGTGTTGATTTGCTCCCTGTGTGTAAAAGCTCTGCTGGGTGTGTATCTTGTCTTTATAACTTTCCATAGCGATGGGAGGAACCCCACTATTTTCCACTAGTTTTTTTAAGCTCGCTATTTCAGTCAACACCCTTGCCCATAAGCTCGCCCAGCAAAATAATGGTGTGGAGATGTATCCAAAGATTGCAAAGCACGTCTCTCTTGATGTCAAGAATAAATGGTGCAGTTGTACAAATGCTTTTGCAATATTGACCAGCCCTGTATAGAGCCATCAGATGTATTATCAGTGAGTTAAATTCTTGCTACCTCTGCCAAGCCAGTCTTCCTCAGAACCTCAGAGAAGAGGATGCAATTTTTAAAGCACATTGTTTTTCATGAGAGATGTGTGCACAAGGTATGTTTTGCAATCTGCCTTGGAAGGCCACCCATGATGAGACAACGCAAACTCTCAAGCTCCTGCCCCAACCTGACTGAAATCCACTTGGGAGTACTTCTTGTGACTTAAACAGGCTTTGGTTACAGGTTCAACACCATTACCTCTATATTTAATTAGACATAAGTTGCAAACCAAGAGCGACATCAGGGGAAGAGACTTTCTCTCATGGCTTCCCCTTTCTGTCTTCCTGCCTCTGTGACCTGCTCCAGAAAGCGCCCAATCCTCTGGAGCAGGTCAGGAAGGAGGCTTCGGATGCAGCGGAGACCTGTTGTAGGCTCCCAAGGTGTCTGGACTTCGCAAGTCAAGACACCTTGTAAGAAGACAATGTAAGTGTTCCAAATGAATGAATGAATGAATGAATATGTGGTTCCTAACTAGTGTTCTCAGGGCCATCTCCACATTACCGTCCAGGCAAGAATTCAAAAATCAGTCTTTTCTCCCTAACAGTGTAGTTACATTTCTTATTTTATGCAGTATTCTCTCTGCTGCTGTACAGATTCTTATGTTGCTACATTTTTTTTGTTGGTGTACATCTCTGGGTCCTCTCCAGCCTCCCCTTTTCCCCCAGTTTACTTTCCCCCTCTTTCCTCTGCTCTGGCTGCCTCTCTCTCCCTTTTCCCATCCTTGCAACTGATGTCCTTTTCGTATTTGCTGCACACTCCTGCCCAGTCCAGCGTTCTCTTGCCCTCCCCTAAGAGCACACACCTGGTTTTCCACTGTCCCGCTTTGGGAGATGCTGCAACAAGACAGTTTTCATGCAAGCACAAAATCATCCTTGATTTTTTTTACAGCAGATTTCCTCAACCTGGCACCCTCTGGAAGGCAGGCTTACAATTCCCATCAACCCCAGTAATCATGACCACTGGGGGAACTGCCTGGGAGTGGTGGGATCAACACCGCTGGATGGCCCCAAGTTGCAGAGGGCTGTTTGAAGTCACTTGGATGAACGGTGCATTTGGGTGGCTGTTCAGAAGCACTGCCTGTTTGCATTTTCTCCTGGCTCAGTTCAGACATTTTCCCAGCCACCCAGCGTCCTCACATGGTGGACGAGCAGGTATGGTTCCCACCCCTTCCACCATGCAGATAATATGACCAACAGTTTAGAGCAGCTGCACCACGTAATGTTTTGGAATATTTGAAATGCACCCGGTGTACTGTGTTTTGCACATCAAAAATTATTTGCAACACCCTAATTAAGATGCCATTTAATGTTGCATCTGCAGCAGCTTGAAGGGCTGCTTTCCACTCAGCAGCAAGATCAGATAAGCTGGGAACAGAACATTAAAAGGAGAAATATTTAAACTTAAAAGGCTACTGTCAGGAAGTCTATGAAGTCTACATTTTTCTTTTTGTCAGTTATTCACACTTCACGTGGAAAGGGCCATTTACAAACAATGAAATATATATGAACAACTGTTGTAACGGTATCTCCCCTAGAATGGCAAGCCAGCGCTTCATCCCGTCTCCCCTGAACCATGCTTGTCATGCAGCCCAGGCACTCGATCAGATCTGCAGTCTGGTGCAAAGCTCCGAACTCAGACCGCTCTGGCAGAGGAACGGCTGCCGTCGTGCGTCAGGTAGTTGGCCACCTTTGACATCAGGGAGAGCCAGCTGGCTTCCATCCAAGCACTTGGATCGCACCGGTGCTGCAGGCTGCCACCGTAGAATGATAAATCTGTGCCCACTTCATCCGCTTGTGTTGTTTTAAGGTGATGAGTAGTCTCTTTCATTCCAGATAATTGTGGAGCTGATTTCCCACAAAACAGGGTCTGTGCTCTAATTCTGTATCTCGGGGTGGACAGCTGGAGGCCTGTGGCTCCTCTCGCCTGCCACCATCGGCTCTGCTGCACGAGAGCTACGAGGGCCACGTGTCACCCACTCCTGCCTTCTACAACAATGTCCTTGATGTTCCAAATGGGGGCCAGATAGGTCATTTGGGGGGAAAATGGAAACAAAAAGAAGAAAAATGATTACAGGGTCCATTCACTGTGTGCTTTTTCCACCCAGCATTTAATGCTTTGGCGCTGAGGTGCACAAGCAAATCCTGGAGACTTTTCTCCAAAACATCTGGCAGGCAAAACACACAATCAACAGGCAACAGGGAGTGACTCCCCCTCTTGTTTTTCTTTCGGGGATTGTCAGACCTCCCTGACATTCTTCTGCGATTGTTGGTGGCAACTGTGTATTTCCTGCAACATCTAATCCACCCATCCTTTTAGATTTATTCTAACCGAAAGACACTTCTAAAACCAACAAAACATGCATTTATATGTTCGAAGCCCCATTGTGAATTCAGTGTCCACCTTGTTATGTACAGAGCTGCTATGGGAGATGAAGCTGATCAGGCAGGCAAGAGAAACTCCAGTTCTTTGGCAGCAAACCTACAGCAATGCCCTCCAAGAGCTGTTTTCCTGGGGCACGGGCAGTGTGACTTCGCTCTTAACCCTGACATTGTAGGCTGCAGCCACTGTGGAAGCTGACAGGCCACCTGCAGGGAAGCCTGACCCTTTCCACCCACCACGACCCAGTAGGCCTTTTTCTAACCCTGCTGCAAGGTGGCAGAAAACTGTGATGCTGGAAGCAGTCAGGCTGACAGCCCAGCTAGATCAAGGCACAGCATTAGGGGCATTGGATTAATGTAGACAAAGTGGGACAGCATTTTCCCCCACCTCCCTGTACAAAGGGTTCCCAATATGTCTGATATTTGAGATCTCTGAGAGGAGTATGCCCATGACTGAAAGGCTCTCGAGCTTTGATATTAAATAAATATTACTTGGTTTAAAGAATAGCTCTCTGTAGCTTGCAAGTTTCATCACTCTCATTAAAGGGAGTTTGACCAATTAAAAAATCCCCTATTTAATTGCAAGCTTATTAGGAGCTAGATGCTCCCAGTGAAACTCTTTTTAACAAGAGCAACAATTTTATCAAGTGTCTACAAACAAGACAAATGGGAACAAACAAAACAGGATTGGCAGTCTGGGCCCAGGAGGTGCTGCATTCGCACATGTGGTGTATGAGAAGAGCAGAGGCCAGATGGGGCATTTCTGCACGGGGCAGCTATTGTGTGCTTAGCATTTCCTACTGGTGGCTGTTTATGGGTTCTTTACACAATGTTGCAACCCTCCTGTTTTGCTTCTGTTTGCAAACAGTACTTTCTACAAGCTTTTTTTTCCCAGAGCAGAGAAAATGCAGCATTGAATTGTGAAAGTGAAAGAAGGAATGCATTCCTCTTGTATATTTGTGTTATTCTCCTGGACTGCAGTGCCACCTAGAAGTTGCATAGCAGAAAAGCAGGAAAGGAACTGCTCTTCACCTAGTCCTCTGATCTCTATTCTGCGATGAAACTGAAAGCTGATACAGAGGATTACAACAGCCTTGCATAGAAAAACTCAAGGTCAAGAAATGTAAACTGAGAGATAAGGTACCTTGGCAAAAGTGCTGGGATGGAAGGAGAGCAAAAATAAACCCGGGAAGGTTTGGGATATCTTTTCAGGCCTTCCCAGTTCACCGCCTTCATTTCCTTGCATGAAGCAATGACTAGCTGCCAAACAAGATAAACATGCCTGCTCTGAAGTCAGTCCCACTGACTTCAATGGTGTTTACCCCTAGATAAAGAGGGGCCCAAAAAGGGTCAGAGGAAACTCTTGAGGGTTGCATGGAAGAAGAGTGGGGACTGGTTTCAGAAGAAAATGCTTTTTGGTGGAGGGAAAGCAGGGAGCATAAGGATGAACTTTATGCAATTGCTGTTCAGTATATAAATGTAAATGTGTATATATTGCTGGGTAGAATAATGTCAGCCTTTGCTGGTACACATGCACTAAACAAGGTTTTTCCAAATCCAGAGTCCTCAGGGTTCATCTCACAACCGTTCCTCCCACTTCGAGCAGCAGGCGGGCACTGCCCAGTGGCTGGTGCGTGTTCGCATTGCAGAGTCATGCGCCTCCAGTCAGTGGACCTTGGCGCTTCCTCCTCCTGTTCCGCTTTGCTGTACGGCACTTGCTCCCATGCTCAGCATGGCAACCGTTGCGCCATAGTCACTAAGGAGCGCCCATCAGGCATTTGGAAAAAAGAGGGGCGGGCAGGAGGTACACGAGTGAAAGTGTACACTGAAAGCAGTTTTCAAAAGGTGTTAAAGCTAGAACGATGTCTGTATTTAAGGAAGGGGATGCCAGTATAAAGGGGAGGACAAAACAGAAAACACAGAAGTACAAGAGCAAACTGAAAGACGTGCAGAGAGCACAGGAAAAGAGATAGATGAGAAGTGGGGAGAGAATGGTTGACTTGAGGGTATAACCCTCTGCATGGTTAGAGGGAATAGCTGGGATTTGCTGGGGGTTGCAGGACTTTTTCTCATCCAGACGTGCAAAAGATTGCACCTTAGAAGTTAAAAAGAGCGTTTACAATGAATTTCAGGGAAAAATCAGAAAAAGGAAGTCCGTGAAGATAGGGAAAAGGAGTGAGAGCAGTAGACATAAATAACAAATGACTGGAGAAACAGGAAGGAGAAACATTAGATGGGGAAATGGTGACAAGTGAGAAAAGTGCAATAGAAAATGTACAAGTGCTATATTGTTTCACTGTGGAGGACTCATATTCATTGTTCCAATCTGCCAGCCATACCCTCTAGTCCAATACTCCATTCCATTGCCCCTGTCACTGGGCTTCCCAGTTCCATTCCATGGCCAGCAAGAATGCCCAGGCCCCACTGGGCTGTTCTTGGCTCCTCCCACCTGAAAGCTTTTTTTAAAAATGTGATTTTGTTTCTTTGCATACCCTTCTCTTGCTGTTTTGGCTACACAGGAACCAGCAATTAGAGGGCAGAGAGTGCTAGGCAAATGCCTGAACATGATTACTGTGTCCGGTACTTGAGATGCTGCTGCTGCCCCTCCAACCACCTGCAGACATACTTAGCTGCCACATTTCTGGGATCAAAGCACTGTTATAAAGGGAAGAATAATATTAATTTCCATGCAAAGTACAGCACCCATTGGTATTCTTGGCCCAGGTGCTGTCTTCACAGGAGCGTAAGCAGTGTTCCACAGGGATTAATTAGAAAGCCGTGCCTTGCATCTCTAGTATTTACGCATGATTTTAAAACTGGAGAAATGCAGGTTTACATACACAGCTAGGAGATCACATCTGGTAAAGTCCTAGGCAGGTGTCCCCTGAGATGTTCTCAGCCCTTCTTCCTGCCTGAAAGATGTCATACAGTGAGAGTGTGATGGGTAGCAGGGTGGAGCATGAAACATGCTTGGTTTGAAGCATGTGAACAATATTTGACTCACGTGCTGGTGTGTGTGTGTGTGGGGGGGGCAAGGGCATGCAGTCTGGCAGAGCTGGCAAAAGAAGAATGCTTTAGAGAACTCCTACGCAGCCAGCTTGGTGGTGGCGGTGGTGAATCCCCAGATCCCACAGTGTGATCACGGCCTCCATATCTAACCAGGCTCACTTGCATCTTTCTGCTGGCATCGACAGCAAAGGAAGGGAAATCAGTGAGCGAGCAGCATGGGCAGTGTCACCATGTCACTTCCTTGCAGTTCTGAAAATGCTGCCAAGCAGAATTATGTGCAAACCCTGCAGCACCGCTTAATAGTGGGTCAGCATCACCTGGTCTGATTGGCAACCCGTCCTCCGAGGTACCAGGCCAGAGGCCTTTCTGAAGGTGTTGGGAATTCCATCTGGGACCAAGTAAGTGCGAACCGTGGCCTTGACAACTAAGGACAGAATCCAACCAATTGTCAGCCTCGAACTCAGAAGGCGATGATCGTCCAAAGCAGAGGCGGGCAGATGGAACAATGAAATTTTATCTCCCTACTCCCCCTGCTCTGCATTTTGGCTGCTTTGGGCTGTTTGGCTGGGGCCTTTGGAGCAGGGAGGAAGGCGGGCACTGAGGACAGAGGGTGCACTGTGCCCTGGCCTCCCCAGTTTCCTCCACTCCCAACGTCCCAGCGCATCCCTTTCCCCATCTCCAAGATGGAGTCCCTGCCCTCAGAGAGGCAGCTGGCGCAGCTCTTTCCATGCCAGCTGGGCAACGGCATGGGCAGAGCACTTCTTCCCAGCTTGGAGGTCAGAGCTCTGCTGCCAGCCTGGGATCTGGGAAGCTGACGCTGCTCCCTGCATTCCTTATGCCTTTATCACATGAGTTGAAAAATTCTAACCCACATTTTTTTTAACATGCTCGAGGCATGTTAAATCACAGGATTTAAGCTTTTAAAAGGTCAGGAAAAAACAGGCCAAAATGAAAAGAAAGAAAGAGAAAGGGAGTGCAAAATATAATCAGTCTGGCCAGCCAGATGCACACTGGACATCTTCTCAAGCCGCCAGCAAGCAGGCAAGGAGAGCCCCCCTTTGGCAGGGTGTTCCTCCACCCGAGGCGTGACTGGCAGCTCCCCATGCAGGTGCCAGTATGAATGCACTGGGCATCTTGTTCCTAGTCCTGCATTAGACTGGCTCACGCTTGACATAAACACATGGAATCAAAAGGAAACATAGGACCCCGCTTTACACTGAGCCAGACCATCGCTTCCTCTGGGCCAGTATTGTCAGCATTGATTGGCAGTGACTTTCTGGGGTTTTGGGTAGAACTTCCTCTTAGCCCTCCCTGGAGAGGCTAAGAACTGACACTAGGACCTCCTACAAACAAAGCAGCACTCTATTATGGAACTACAGCCCTCCCAACTAAAGTTAAGCCTTGACTAATTTAAATCCAATTGCTTTTGATGGGTCTATGCCGGGGTATGCAAATGTCATCCCCTCCAGTAGCATCAGCCCCAACTAGCATGGTCAATGAGTGCAAATCATAGGAGTGGCAGACCAAAATACCTGGACTGCCCTGGGTTGCTCATCCTTGGGCCATGTTAAACGTGACTAATTCTGGATCCAGCCCATTGTCTTCATGGGATCCTGAGCATCCATTGGGGTCGCAACACATTTCCAGCAAGGCCTCTGAATTCTACATGCAAACCTCCCATGGGAGAACCTCTTAGCAGCGCGTGGCTTCTCAGGAAACAACAATTTTGGTGCACTGTTCTGGCCTGAGTGAGCTGCTTCTGT
Organism: Varanus komodoensis; assembly: GCF_004798865.1. NCBI lineage: Eukaryota > Metazoa > Chordata > Lepidosauria > Squamata > Varanidae > Varanus > Varanus komodoensis. The sequence continues at coordinate 51,156,375 of NW_025336087.1, forward strand.
TATTTCATTTTTAATTCTACAGAACACGCGCACGCACACATGCGCGCACACACGCACACACACAGAGGACAAGCTCTTTCGGGCGGCAGCAAGCTGTGGCACTGGGAATGGGAAGCTCTCTTGTCTGTCCTGCCAGCTGGACTGAAGAAGAGAACAGTGGCAAGGCGAGAGCACTTCCCACTGAACACAAAGCAAGCAGCGCAGAGGAGGAGGAAAGGGCCTCGTGCCAGGCTGCCTGCCGAACACATTTGTACAGGAGCAGGTCCCTGCCATGCTGATGTCAATCATCCCCAAAGTATTATTCCCTGTTGGACACTTAAGATGGCAGATTTTGTGGCTTGCTCTACTGGACAATAAAGAAGTACACAGAATTACGCTGTACAGCAATCACTGCAGTCTAGGAATGTGCCCTTTCCCCCTTTTCTTTCTATCCCAAGAGAGCTAAAATTAATCAATGGGACTGTCTCATTTAACACTGTATGTCTGAAAAGACACAGTCTAAAGATTGTACCTCACTGGGAGAATTTAATTATTGGCATTTTGTCTTTTGGCAAAGTAGAATGGAGGCTGAAATGAGAAAGAAAAAATCTTGGGGAATAGAGATACATCCTTTGACTTACTCCAATACCATGGAAGAACAGCCCTTTCTGTTAGCAATTATCTGTGATATGATTCAGGCTCAGAGCAGATACGAGAGCAGCACGGGTGCAGTTAGATCCAGTTCTGTCCCCGCCGTCTCGAAAGAAGGCAGGGGAGTCTTCTAACAGCCAGGGGAGTGTGCAGTTGTAGGGTCTGCTTCCCACAGCCTGGGGCCGAGAGCCTCACAAGGCATCTGTTGTGCACTCATGGAAGTGGCCTGGGCTTGTCATTGCCAGAGCTGGACAGAAGCCAAAACAACATAAGGGAGTTGGCTGATCCATTTCCAAGTTATCTCGACTTCAGTAGCTGAGAGGCTGGTTAGGCGGCAAGTCGGTGACTGGGCCAAAGTGGGGTCTAGAACCTGGTCCTGGTCCAGCAGGCCAACCACTAGACCTCACTGATTCTGCCTGCTGGCTTTAGGCTCGGCAATTTACCTTCCTGTGGGCAAGCAAATAGCCTGGCAGAATCTGGAGGCAGGCACCCCCAGCAGTTGGCCGAGTCCCCCCTCTTGCCTCCATTCTCCAGTCCACTTGCTGCTAGCCATGTTGGCTAGTCTTCCTTCTGGCTTAATCATGCGCGGCCTCACCTACAACTCCCCTTGCCAGGTTGCAGGCATGCTGTGGTCTCCATAACCCTGTGATTCCCCCACGGGAAATATGTGGCCTTCAAGCCACTGAGGGCACAGTAACCACTGCCCTCAGTGAGTCTCTAGGTGCCCAGGACCCACCTGGGCTAAAGCACTGCATGTACTGGGTGCCCCCTTGCTCTGAAGGGGCTCCAACCATCCTTTCCTCCTCCCTCTTATATTGCTTGAAAGACCTTCGTTCCGCCCTGGCATGCGCCCCCTGTGCCTGTGAAGGGCCTGTCTTGGCACACTCCGCTCCCCACAGACTGCCTTGCCAAGAGCGCTCTCCACTCTTTCTTTGGCAAAGAGCTGACCTTCGCGTCTTTCTCCTCCTGCTGCTTCACTCTGCTTTGGAATGGCCTCCTGGTCTATTAATGAGTGCATTTTCTTATGAGAAAATGAAATGCCAAGGCAAATGCCTCTACTGCAATTGTGACATGGGCTGTGAAATAGTCACAAGCATGAATTGGACAGTATCTGGCTAGGAACATCATTTGGATTTTTAAACATTTTAAAAATGGTTTGCAGGTGGATAATCAGTTGAGCAATTTTCGGTGTACCTTCTGAGTCATAACACACACACGAAGATCAGTGTCTTGTGTACACTAAACCTCTTTCTGCTTTGCTAGACAAAAGTAGAAATGATCAGGAAGCTGAAATTATGGGAAAAATATTGGGAGGCCTCTGGACAGCTTACCTGTGCCCCCTCTTCTTTTCATAAGTAAGTAAATTGTGTGTTTTTATCCCACTTATTGGTCTAATCTACTTTGCCTGAGCCAGTTCTAAACACAGAACTCCATGCACTGTAGCACTCGTACTTGGAAGAAGCAGTAGGCCATGGAAGAGACAGAATATTGATTAAGCAAAGCCTGGTCCAAGTACAGGGTGATGCCCATGCTAATAACAGTGAGCATCAGGGGAAAGAGAAAGACAGAGGGAAGGGAAGGAAAGGGAAGCAAGTGAAATTAAGCTGAATGGAAAAGAAGCACTCACAAAAGATCCTACAAGATTTGGAGGCCAAATGGAAGAGCAAAGAATGCTGCTCCACCCAAAAGAGAAATTGTTACATTAACTTTAGGGAGAATAAATTATTTTGGGCATGTGTCTGTTTAACCACACCACTGTTTCCACTTAAATGTGAAGCTTTGTTCTCATCTTGCTCAGAAAATGCCAGTGGAAAGAAACAGTTTGTGCTTTAAAAGAAGGAGAGTGGCTTCGCATCCTGAATTAGGCTTCCAAACTTCAAAGTGTTCCAGAAAAGATACTCAATGGCAGTTAATCGAAAAGGACTGATAAATTTGCAACCTAATTGGAACACATATAAAGTTAGGCAGCAGTCGTTTCCTGTCCCCCCCCAGTTCTCCCCATGACTCTGTACAGATTGTGCTTGGAAGAGGCATAGGTGTCATGAGCAAGCCCAAAGATGCAAAACAAGCACCAAGTTAATCATTAGGAAAGAAAGAAAAGGCTGGAGAGCAAAGTAATTCGTAATACTGGAAGTTGTTTCCTGGGCTAAAGGAATTAAAAAACTTTCTGGCTCAGTGTTAACCCTGTTATTTTGATTCATTCTCACTCCAGCCTAACTTGTACCAATACAATGCAAAAAATAAAATTTTTCTGTGACAGCAGTTTCCTCTGCCACTGATTATCATGAAAGTGAAAAATGAGAGGAGCTGTGCTAAATTAGACCAAAGGCCCCTCTAGTCCAGCACTTCGTTCCCCAGTGCCAACCAGTTGCCCATGGGAAGCTCAGAAGTAGGACACTAGCCACTTATGCTCCTCACACACTGGTACTCAGAGATTGCTTCCTTTTATGCTCAAGGTTTATAATGCCTCTCATATTAGTGCTTATATTCAACGAATTCATGGAGGATATGGCTATCACATGAGCGGTGGCTACTGATAGCCATATCCTCCATGAATCAGTGGAATCCTCTTTTAAAGTAATCCACTTTGGTGGCCATCACGGCCTCCTGGGATAGAGAATTGTGCACAGTGAAGGGAAAGGTGTCGTGAGGAAGAGGTCCCAGTGGGGGAGTGCAGCTTTGTGGTTCTGTGATGTTTGCTTTAGTCCCGGTGTGCTCAACCTATTGGGATTTGCCCATTTGTAGTGGCAGCATCTGTTCAGGGAGCAGTCATTGGAATGAGGGCATCGGATACACTGAGAACTGTCTGTCTGGAAGCACCAGAGGAAGAAGAAGGTCAGAGTATGACATACGGTTGTATTCTGTCATCCATTTCAGTCTGTTTGTTAATGAGGCTTGGCATGCCACAGAAAGGAAGGAAGGAAGGACAGACGGATGGATGGATGGACGGATGGATGGATGGATGGACGGACAGAAGGAAGGAAGGAAGGAGGGAAAGGGGAGAGCAAAACTCTGTACAGATTGTGTCATATTCACTCTTCAAATTAATTAAAGTGGCTTATTTTGTGCATTCAAAAGAAGTGGATAAAAATCAAGATGGAAAGGAGGAGAGAGTAGCCAGAAGGCAATGGCCATTATTAGCAGTTTATGTATGACAGAAGATTGTGTTGCTCTCACACTCACACTGCCTTTGGGATATTTTCTGCAACTTCATTTTCACACTAAGCAGCCACCTTTTTCTTTAGAGGAGGCCAGAAATGAAATGAGGTCAGCTGGTTCCTGAAAGGCAGCAATCCCCCAAAGTACTAGAGGCTGTCAGGAAAAAGACTGTCAGACGTTCTAACTAGGAATACTTCTATCACAGTCGTGCAGCTCAGCCTAGGGGCCTCTCCTCTTCTCTCACAACTACACCACTTAGCAAATCTGCAAATTTTTAAGAGGCCAGGAATTGCCACTAACAGCCATTCCAGTTTGCCAAGAAATACTGAGGCTTTGAAATGGGGACATACTGCACCCAAGCTTGGTGATAGCAGAAGTTTAGGCTATACGGAAATAGAAGATTTCCCTCTTCTCATTATTGTTACTGTTAATTCATTTTAAGAACCGCTGCGTTTGAGTGAATGAGCTTGCATTTCTCAATAAATTCTTTTTATTTCAGTTCTATACCATCCAATAGCCAACCGTCGCTGGGTGGTTCACAGAAATTCACAAAAACATGGACCACAAATACATAGCATAACATCTATCCAATATTCAACTGTATCACCTAAACCAATTTCAATTCAAACTAGACCTACCACAAAAAACAAGATGGTGTATATGTCCCCATAAAGGGTCTATTTTGCAGTTATTTTTGTTGTTATTGTCAGGAAGTCCTGGATTAGCGTCCTGCAAGAATGTACACTCAGATCCACAGGGAGACCTCTATCTTAGGAACCTCAGCAGTTTTATTGGTGAGAACATCCAGGAAAAAGCCCTCTGCAGAGACAAACCTACAACAGCACAGGTAGGTAGAGGTGCACAAAACAGCTACAAGCATTTACAACACATACGGAGCATTTTATAGCTTCTAGTCACATACACAGGAACAGGACAGATGGGCATGCAATGTAATCATAGATAAAACAATGTGAGAAATCTGACACAATAGTAGAGCGAATATAAGTGATTACAAGATATTGACATAACAATCAGAAAGGCACATGAATCATTGCAGGTCTTGGCGGTGAGTTTGAACATGTAAATGAGAGTGATTGCAATACTGCTAGAAAAACCATTCTGGCAGCTTGCCGCTGCTAGAAGAAGAATGGACATAATTAACATTTCTTGGGAGCTGCATCCTTAAGAGAATTAACTTTGCAACGAAATGTAGCAGTCTCCTCAGGAGAGCTGAGAGTCCCAGTCTCTTAAAGGAACAGATGACTAATAATAACGCTTCAAGGAACAAAAAGGGAGCCTGGCTTGGAATTTGGGTTCTTTCTGGGCAAGAAAAGCAGGGATACTGCAGGTTTGATTTTATATCACAAGACACCTGTAAGCAAACTTTCTCGATAAAGATTTATTTGGATTTCCCCAACACTATACTCTGGGGGAGTCACCCTCTTCTTGGTCCTGATAGCCAAGTGTGGTTTTAATGGGGAAGTGGCTGGGTAGGAAAGTTAAACCTGACTTAGTTTACACTAAGATCAAAAGAATGGTGAGAAATGATTGCATGCCGCAATTTTAAAACCGTGTCTCATGTCTCCTTGCGCCCTGGCCCAGATGAGTGAGCAACCAAAAGAGCAGCCAGAGCAGCAGTTTGCGCTCGCCTGATTTAGTCCCTCTAGGCCAAGGAGAGGCTACCTGGGACCCTCCAAACATTTTGGAGCACATTCCCATTGGCCCCAGCCCATGGGCAGGTGTTGTGGGATTTGCCATCCATGCCATCTAGAAGGAGCCCATTTCCGTTCTCCTGCTCTAGGTCCAGGCGCAATTTGGGCTGAAGGCACCAGGGCAAGGCAATGGACAGCTGTGGAGAGGAGGAGGAAAGGCAATGGAGGAAAGCCCACCCCACCTTCAGGCATCTTGGTGCAGCCTTTGTGCAATAAAGGGCAGATTTTACTGGACCTGAATGTATTTAAGGCTGCAACAGAAGCGACTGAGCTGCCCTCAAAAAGCAAGCAAGCAAGCAAAAACCAACGAAACAAATGGAGAGCATGACTGCACGCTAAACCCTTCTCCAGATGCTCTTAGTCCAGAAAGCCTTTCTTGTGGAGCAGTCATGGCCTTCATGTTATTATGGCTTTCATTGTCTTTTTAATGGATTGTTTTTGATCTTTTATTTGTGCTGACCATTTACTGTTCCCACTCCAGATGTGGAGCAGTACAGGAATACTACAAACAAAGAAACAGCATCTATCAAGAAAGGTGCTTTTTGTATATTGCAAAATGTATTAATACTCTTTTCAGGGCTTCTCTCAGGGTACCCATCTTGTCCCATCTTGCATCATTCTGTTTTGCTAGGGCACTGGCAGGTGCTGGCCAAGGAGAACAATAAAAAGTTTGACTTGCTTGCCACTATCAAGAAGTTGATTCTATTTGGCAGGGAAAATTATATCCTGCAGTACCTTCTGACTTCCAAGGAAGCCCTGACCTTGCTTTAGGTATCACCTGAGCCCCAGAACAGAAAACTCGCTGGTATATGAACAGGCGAATACCAGCCGTCTCACCTGCTACCACAGTGAGGAGGAAGTAAAACCATATTTCACTATCAGATATCCTACTGGCATACATAGATTCTGTTCTGAACAAAACTTTCTTATCAGCACCGGTAATTACAGGTTGCATTTTCTGAAGAGAAGGGATTTAAAGAAACCAAACACTGAACGGAACCCCAGGCTGTCAAGCAAAGCTTTTTGAAGGTGAGAGAGAAAATGCCAGAAGACTTCAGTCCATCCAGTGCATTCTGTTGAAGACAAAAATTGTTTTACAGGTAGGCTCCTGCTGAAGAATTTGAAACCAACTTGTCTACCCATCTGGTGGCTGAATTACTTTCCATATTTTCTCTCTGAAAGCATGTTTTTGCTTCCAGACAAGGTGTTCACTCTCCATATGCCTCATTTCCTTCCAAATGTTGCACTTTTTGGCACTGCCATTATGGCAAGTTGGGTGGCAAAATAGGCAGAAGGCCCTGTTTGGTGCCCAACTGGCTTCTACTGCTGCTGTATGAAGAGGGTGGAGTGTCAGTCACCACCAGTGCAGCGAGATAGTTGCGGATTATTTTTCTTGGTGAGGGGGACTTTATGACAGGGACTTTCTGCTTTGAAGTTCTTCCAACTCACCACCTGGTTCTGGTTCATATTGCTACTCTAAGCTCACTCACAGCATCAGGTGATCACGCTGAAGGGTTGCCACACTCATGATGGCCTCATGTTGTTGTTTGTATAGAGGACAGGATTGGGCTTAGTAGCTACACTGTCCTAAGTGAGCAAAGGGTTCCCATAAGGATTTTTGTGGGCTCGGTTTGTCCCATCAACCTGCAGTCTTTATGCTTTAGGCACATAGGAAAGTTTCTATCATTTCATTAAATCCTTCCTGACTGTGTCATTATAGGTGGCCATTTATTCTTCCAGTGTTGGCATATCATTCTTTAGCGGTCAAAAGGGTGTGGAAAATCCATTTACAATGACTTTGTGTCAGGTTCCAAGAGATAATTGGATAATTGATAGGTAATTCAAAAGAACATGTGCATCCTTAAATATTTTAAGAACCTTCCATCCCAAGATTAATCCAAAGCATTACCTCCTCCCAAAAGGAAGCTGCCATTAGGCATTGGGAAAACATATGGAGAAGAGAAGCATCAGTGGCATTAGACCTCTACCAACTAGCTGATTTAATTAAACCCTTACCAAAGAGAAATTGTGGTGTCCAATGTACTCAGAAGGTCAATTTGTGCTGCATTAAGGATAAGCCAAGGTCCATAATCCCTTGCAAAACAGATAACACTGAAGCACTGCATCGACTGGGCAATATGGTTGTTCCAGTTCATTATCCATTCTTGTTTGAGTCACTGGGCATCATAGTTATTCACCAGCAGAAATATTTATAAACTTCAATTGTAGGCTGATGTAGTTTTCCAGTCTCAATCAATACTTTTTAACACAGGCAGCTCTGAAGCTGTAAAAGCAGTAAGACCTAGCCTAGGGCCTAAGATGTTTCGGTTCTGTGTGTTGCCATGCAGCCATGGCTGGCCATTTATATTTAGCTTGCAAAGCAGAGGATGGCAAAAAATTATCAGGAGCAACAAGCTGATCCAAAGTAAAAATCAGCCATTTTTGCTCATTTTAAGATATGGTTTCCCTCATAAAGTTAATTCTGGATGTGAAAATATATCCTACAGCTCCAAAAATGAAGGTTCCTGAACAGGCCAGGGAGAACCTGCTGGTATAAAGAAAGGTCAGATACACTAAATCCACCTTCTTTCATTTGATGTTTCATCCTTTTCAAGGATATTCATGGTGAGGTAGAGCCCTGTCAATATTCGTGCAACAAAATATTAAACTTCTGAAAATATTTGCCAGATATAAAGGAATGCCATAAAACATGAACAATTCAAGGTATTGCATTAATTTTAGGCATATTTACCCTAGTCCCTAAGTTTACCAACATAGGTAGTTATCTATCAATGTTCTTTGAGTCCTCATTAATCAGCTTACTTAAATTTAATGTAATCATTTGTGATATGTGTTTTGAGGCAAAACTTCCCAGATAAGTAATAAATTCAGCACAGAGTCTACATTGCCGATTAGATAACACAATATGGAGTGCGTTACCTCCAATAGACATGAGTCTGACTTTCACCTGTTAATAGAATAACCAGATAAGTGTCTAAAATCAGTAATCACCAGCATCAAGGCTGGAGCTGATGACAGGAGTTCCAAAATAAACAAAAGAAGAATATCACCATAGAGAATTACCTTATATTCTAATGCATTATGCACAAAGTTTTTGGGTTTTGTCTGATAGCACATACAAGGGTTCCAAATGTCGACCAAACATAGGTGGGGAAAGAAGACATCTCTGTCTTGAACCTTTCCCAAGTAGAAAAACTTCAAACAAGACTCCATTGATCATAACTCTGGCTTTGGAAATCTCATATACAATGTTAACCCCTTTTGAAATTTTGGAGAAATGCCAAACCAAAGATTTCCTGTAATTCTTATCAAAGACCTTCTCCACATCTGGAGGTTTAATGGCAGCTATGCCTATTCTAGCCTTATTTAATGCAATCAGATAACAACCAATCTAAGGTTATCCAAGTGCCTGCATATTTTTAATCAGTCAACCCTCCTCTGGTTGGACTAACAATGTAATAATTTGTTGTAGTCTGTCACCCAGAATTGAAGTTAGTATTTTAATATCAACATTAATCAATGAAATGTGTCAATAATTAGCACAGCAGGTATGTTTTCTATTTGGTTTTCTATTATTGCTGTAATAAAAGTATCACTGAATGCTAATGAAATAGAACCAAATTCAAAAGCGTAATTATACAATCAATAAAGTTTAGGGACTAGAAAACTTGAAAATGCCTTATACCACACAACTGGAAATTCATCTAGAGCAGGTGCCTTACCTGTTTTCATATTAGTTATTGCTCTGATGATTTCATCAATCTACAAAGGCATCATTAAAAATTGTCTTTAAAAGAAATCTTGACAAAGAAAATCAAGCTGAGGGAGGAAATGATACCATGGTCTGTATTTCACAGCCACCACTGTACAAATCTGAATACAGTTTTTAAAATTGAAGATTTATATCTTTGGAATGAGTAGGAATCTTGCCACTGTCATTTTCAATCACCAAGGTAATGGTTTGATGCTTTTGCTGTGTAAGGCAATTGCCCATATTTTACTGGGCTTTCCACTGTTCTTCAAATATGTCTGTCTTAAACAAGTTAGTGCAAATTCTACCTACTGTGCAATTTTCCCCCAACTGTTATTTATTACGCTGCACCTTTTGATAAGGTTGTGGGTTTAGAGAGATGGAAAAATGATTTATAAGAGTTTTCAGCCTATCACCTTGTCTACTTGAATGTGGGATGAGAGTGGGTTGTCACTGAGCCATGGTTTGTTGTTGAAACATGGGTTATCATTTGTTTGAACCCAGCCAAGATAACAGATCATGGTGAACAACCTACAATTCACCCCCTCAATAAGAATGGGTTGTTTTTTTTCTTATTAAGCCATGGCTTGTTAGCACACCTGGGTTCAGACAACACACAATCCATGTTTCAACAAATCCCTTGGGTAGTTCAAGAATTACCCACCCTCAAGCCACATTCAACCCCTATGTGTGTGTTATGATGTTTTCTAAACTAGTTGCCGAATCTTTCACATCTCCTTCCAGCTGATCCCTTTTTACCTGGAGATGCCTGGAATTGAACCAGGGAACTTCTGCATGAGAAGCAAGTACCCCACCACTGAGTTATGACTGCTTCCCAATTACAATTTTCGATCCATCTTCTGAACATAGCCTACAACATGGCAGCATGTTTAGACAACAGGCCAATATAGAGGGCAATCTCTGTGCAATGATGTTGTTGATGATGATTTAGTCCACCTGAATCTAAGCCAGGATGGGCAGTCCATGCCCTCCAGGGAATGGAGAAGGGCTGAAAGTTGCCCACCCTGCTCTGGTCAATAGATGCCATGAAGTAAATCACTAGTAATATTGATTTACTACTAATATTGATGATTCAAAACTCGGTGAGGACACAAGAAAGTTCCAGGTGGGTGCAGGCTCCAAAGTTGAACAAAACATAAAGTCTAGTTGCAAGATGTCCCTGTATATTATATATCTGAGTTTGTGACTTCTCATAAGCTGAAGTCCAAATAATGCTATGTTGTCATCTTGATCTTCTTTTCATGATCAGGAAATAAAATTGTTTAGCGGCCTAGTTGCCCAGATTGACTTTTCACATAAAACAAATCCAGTGATTTGCTACTGAAATGACAAGGTTTATTATTAGCATTCAGGAGGAGGAGGAGAATTATTGTGCTTGGAAAGGATTTCCTGGATATAGACAGCAGGAAGCTGAAGGTATGGAACAAACAAGTAACCTGAAAGGTCCACCCTAAGCTTTATGATTTTGCCATGCTAGAATGCACCAATTAAGATGAATCCATATGAACTGTATTTCAAGTAACAAAGTCATTTAGTTGCCCTTACTATTCATTCTTTGACCTTAGCCAACAAGAACATTTAATAATGACAGTCATATATAAAGTGAGCTTTTGTTCACCAGCAAATGGACTGAAGCTAGCAGAGGTCAGTGAGTTAATGTTTGGCCTTAAGAACCCTGTGGGTTGTAGACATAGGTTGAACTTAACCTCTGCAGGACAAAAGCTCTACACATCAATCTGTAATCACTTCAGTCATTTGGGACCGAAAGTGTTGACCCGAGCTTCTGCCTTCTGCTTGCCAGAGAGATGGCATCAGGCATGTTTACCATGCTGCAGGTTATGAGATTTCAGATGCATAATGCTCATCACCTTGGCTAAACACAGTGATTTATTCAATCTACTTCTCTATTACATGACATCCTAATGGCTTTGCAGGGCAGCCCTGTCACACCCCCTGCCCTGCAGATCCGTGTAAGCCTCTGAACTCAGCACTGTATGAGCATCCAATGGCACAAATGAGGCATGGCAGGGCCAATCCCCATCACTGTTACACCTCACACCTGCATTTTCTCTAGAAGGCCATCTTTGGCCACCTAGATCTAGTGCTGGGGAGAGGGAGGGAAGGAAGACTGGATGCAGCTGGGGCTGGTATAACTCTGCAGACCTGGCCTCCTCCCCTCATCTCCCCCTACATCTCCTGGCATACGTTCTCAGGGGTCGTAGTCCACTTCATCTGATGAATGGAGGAATGTGAAGGGCTTCCGATTTTGTGTGCCACACACATGGGATGGGGTGGGCATTCCTTGATTCTTTGGAGAACTTCCCCTATGCATTAGTGTACTTAGGACTGCAGCAGTGGCACAGAATGTCCCAGCACATGAGGCAGGAGGATGTGTGCTGTGGCTGCGGCGGCATCCACTGGTGCCAGGGCCACGACCACAGCAGCTGTTGCCACCAATTCCTTCTCTGCCGCTCTGCTGAGAGCGCCCATGCCAGCATCCTTCAGAGCTGCTTCACAATGCCATGCTTCGAAAAGGCCACCTCAAAATGTGGCATTCGAGCCTAGCCAGCCATCCAAAGAGGCCACCAACCTGACTGCTTGCCTAGCAGAACCACCCAGGGCAAGAGGCTGGGCAGGGGCCTCCCTGGAGAAGCTGTCTGCTCCTTTGCTCACTTCACGAGAGGCTCAGAGAGAGATGTGGGCTGCGGGGAGCAGCTGCTCCTCTACGGAGCATCCTGCTTGCTGCCCTGCAGCTGCGGCATTTGCCATAAGCAAGGGGGCCAGCACTGCAGCAGTGGGCCAGAGGACCTCCCAGTGGGAGTGGGGACACTGATCCGTCACCTGTCCCATTCACACCTGAGCAGGACTTTCACCCTGCTGCCAGGGACGACCATCCCTCGAGGCAAGTCAAGAGTAAGCTAGAAATGTCACCGTGGATTTCCCCAGGCGAACAGATGCTCAGACTGCCTCTTCCGCTGTCCCATGTCGCCTGAACCGCCTTCTGCACTTCTTGGCAGAATCCGTCAAACAGCCGCCCCCCCCCCTTGCCCAGCGCCTTGCTGCCCTGCCAGTCTCATAGTTGCTATGTGATCTCCGTCTGCTTCCAATCCATTTGGCAAACAGTCTCCTCAAGAGCTTGGACTGCATTTGCATGAGCAAACAGAATTAACAAAAGTACTAATGAGCTGTGAGTGAATGAATTGTGTACGGAAATTCTCATGATTTGCTAATGCACTTTCAGTCCTCTTCCCTCTGAATGGAAACCCTCTGTGTGTGCCCACAAGCACGCACACACACGCAGATTGTTTGGAGACAACTCCCCTGTGTCAATAAAGACCACCAAGGACTCCTGCTGGGCTCTTTCCTTTTATAGCATTGTCGGGACAGCATGTAAGGCCTCTCTCTTAACATGAATGGTGGGCTCTGCAGTCCACCTTAAATGGGTTGGAGTCAGCAAGGACAAATCCAGTAGCGCATTTCTGTGTTTCAGGCTGACGTTTTACATACACACACAGAGCAAAGAGTCTTTCAACACCTGACAGGTTCTGCTGGCATCAGTTTCCATGGACCTGGTCCAATATCCTTTGTTGATTCTGTTCCAACAGACCAAGGTGGGTACCTTTCTGATGCAGGATAGCTACTAACCCATTGCTCCAGAAAGAGGACATGCATCACAAAAAGGAGGACAAAAGAAGACAGATTTGCATATGTTAATATAGTTATTGATGCAAATTCAGAAATAATTTAAATACAAATCACAATGTATCACATATTAAGCCTGATCTGGCTGCTACCCAGATACTCCTGATGGGCAAGTCCAGGACTGCTCTTCTCCTTCCTTTTTGTTGTCCACAAAACGGCAAACTGTTCTTGCCTCTCAAATCTAGTCAGATGCATGGCTACCCTACAAGATATGTAAACAAGGAGATGAAAATGGCCTGCGATTTATGACGGCGTTTTGCATGCCCACTTGCAAACAGCAGCGTTTTGTGACAGTGAGTTCTGCATTCATTATCATTTCCTGCTGGTGGGGTGGGATCCATCCTTTCTCTCCAGGGCTCCATGTGCTAGAATTTGTAGCACTGCTTCTTGGCCAACTCATTTGTTTGCTTGCTTGTAGCCGGGCAAGCCCAATATTCTGGCTAAATTTCATCCAAGAGTGAATGACAACTTACTGAAAGTGTTGCCTTCTGCTTAATTCAGATTCAGTCATCATTCAGGGTTGAAAGCGTGTCTCAGTGCTGATAGGTGAGGTTCCATATAGTCTGTGTTTGCTTAAACCCAAGTAACTCACACACTGTACCAAGTAACTCCCCACACTGGAAATCCTCCTGTGCCCCATCATGGCTATGCTTGGTTGAAAAAAATCCTTGTTAAAATCTCCAGAGCCATAATGGGGGCACAGGATAATTACTAGCAAGCAGCAGGGCTGCCATGCCCCAAACCTTCCCTGATCCTCCCCGTGGAGGAAAAAAGTAGAAGAATAAGCGATATGCTTAGTTTGCATCATGTCTGCCGGGCGCAGAATTCAGGGGCAGTTTTACTGCAGGGGCCGTTGTCTGCTCCAATCTGTAGGCAACCTTCTTGTGCTCTTCTAAGCAAAATGCTCTAACTCCTGCCTCTATCAATAATTCAGGGCAGCGCGATGCTGCGTTATGCTGTGCCTGCGTCCACTGGCAGCAGCAGGTACTGAGCTAGTCGCAGGCTTGGAAACATCAGTCAGAGGTCGCTGCAAGGTGACATCCTGCCACAGACTCCATGCGTGGCTTTGGGCAAGTCACTGGCCTTGATTTAGAGTCCCGGGCATGGGCTGCGTGTCCCTGCCTCTGAGCAGCTGATCTGACACTCTGCCATAAGATCCTAAACCCCAACATCCTGCCAGACAAAGAACTGGCACTGTCAGAGTTGACATTGCCAGCCATCAGCTCAGTGGGGCATGGCTCCCGTTTACTTGTGGGAGGGAGAGATGCAGAAATCAGAGGGTGTTTAAAGGTACTCAGACATCAAATGCCCTGCTGTTGAATACCCTGTGCAGAACTGCCCCGTGCTTTGCAGGCAAGAAAGTCATCACCCCCGGGCTTATGCTTACATGTGCTCAGCACTGAGGATAACCAGCAGGCAAGCTGAGCCACAGTTTGGAACACTTGGGGGGAGAAGTGCCCCCTGCCCCGTTTGCTTTCTCTCATTGGCCCTGGCCTGTGGCCCTGGCCCTGCGCACTGCTGGGATATGGCCCGCAAAGCCCTTCCCAGATTGGAATTTAGCTCCCAGGTCAAAAAGTTCCCCATCCCTGACCTGCAGGAATCATACCCACAAGCTGCCTGTGCCCCTAGTCTGTGACTATCCTCCTGTGGACGCAAGGATGATGCTCTTTGCTGCTGGTCAGAGCAAGCTCTGCCTTGGTTCTCCATTTCTTAAAAAGGGGGCAATAAGAAGATCGCTTTAAGTAGAATATGAAGGTTCCAAAGCATTTTTCAGTGGAAGTACTTTTTCAATAATATTCACTCTAAGTTCTGTTGTTGCTGATAACAAATGAAATGTAATGTGCCATTAATCTGGGGAATTAAGTCCTCTGTTTTCCAGCACAGTCTGAGGATGCTTCTCAGTGCTGTTTTTGAGGACGAAAGAACAGATGGATAGGAGTGGAGCAGCACACGTTGAGAGAAAGAATGCCTGGCGACGTCTCTGTTGTCTGCTGCCTTTTTAGCATTCATGTATCCAAGGGGAACCGGCGTCATTTTAGCCCATACTGAAGAATGATGTAAAAGCAATAAGGATAGTGAGACATTGCAATACAGAAATAAAGGATCGTTCTGTTGAAATAATTCCAGCAATTTTCTTCCCACACTGCTGAAACAAATCGGCATAAGCTATTGTTCGTGTAATTGTCAACATGCATGTGGAGAGATGGAGTTTTGTTATAACAACAGCCTGTTCTTTCAAACAACTTTTTGGAATGGCAGGTGTCTAAATCTAGGAAATAAAAAAATGCATTCATGTTAATCTTTGCTGCTCTTTTGCTTCATCTGAAAAAATATTGCTGCTATATTTGAATATTCCAGGTGTCCAGCAGTGAAATCTTTGCCAAGGGACTAAACTACAGAGCTTATTTGTATTTTATTTGTAACAAGAAAGCAATAAAGCAGCAACAAAGAGGGAGGATTCAGATCAGAACATCTCCACTACCATTTCCCTAATAAAAAACATACACACAGACATACCTACAGTTGATATTTGCTCCATTAAGGAAAATGTACTAGCACTTGCAGGTCGTTCATAAATTGGCAAATGGCTTTTTTGGGGTAGTTGTAACTGGCAAAAGAGCATGGTTATTTCCCACTGCCTTTTCCAAAGGATTACAGAGGGAGGCACTCCAATCACCATAGTGAATTTGGAGGAAGTGACATCTATGCAGCTCCAGCTTCCAAACCAAACTTTAGCACTGGGCATCAAAGCACGGCAACATCAGCAAACAGATCCCAGAGAGCACTTCCTGTTAAAAACACATCTGTGCCCAAGAGGGCAGCCATGTGTCCTACTTTATGAAAGATGAAAGACAGTCCTCTCTTTGAAGGGATCTCTAATCCAAATCTGGCTTAAAAATCCCCAAGGAGAGAGAACAAGGACCTCAGGCAGGTGGCAAGAATGCAGATCACCTGGGAAATGTCTTTGCCACTATAGTCAGAGGTGCTGTATTTCTATTTAAATTATAGTAATTATTTCTCATGATTATTTATATATCTATGTCATTTCTAATCTGCTTAACAACAACTGCTCTCTAACAAAGCCATCCCCACATCATTTACATACTGAAGGATGAATTTCTATTAGTTTCAAAAGTGATTTTTCTTTTTATTATACTTCTGTTTCCCAAGATCGGCCGAATTTCACCCCACCAAATTCTGCCTTGAAAACCCCTTTATCATAGAGATCAACTCAACAAATGGCCTCTTTATCCTTTAATGGCATCTAAATGTGTTTATCCTGCTCCTCAGCATCTCATTTCAGCTCACCATGTCAGGTACGAGAGCGTATTCTCCTGAGAGCTCCGCCACCATCACAGCTCATTAACCATCCCCATCCTGTTCCTGCTGCCGCTGCTGAGCGGGACCTTCAGCAGCCATCACAAATCTAGCTTCCAGTATGATAATTTTGTGTTTAAATTGACAACGCTTCCTCACATCCTCTCTCATTAATTAATTCAAATTGGCTTGGAAATTAGCCCTTCAGAAAGGTTTACAAGCTGGCTGAAGGGCCGTAAAACGTACGAGTGATAAACTAGTTTTCTGTGAGGACCAATCCAGATCAATTTAACAGGAATTATGTTAGACTCTGTTGCCTTGATGAACATGTGCACTAATAGGCAATAATGTAGAAGGGAGGGGGGAATGGGCGGGAGAAAGGGATCCTCAGTCTAATTAGGCAGATGTTGTGGGCATCACCAGATACAGAGAAAGACAGCAGTGGCACCAAGTCACGTGAGAAGAAAAGACAAGACTGGTCTTGTGCTGTTTTTGCTGCAACAGCCAGACAGAACTATTACTCCAGGAGCCATTAAGATGTGCTCCTTCATTAGGGGATTATTATCCAGGACCGCAAGTTCTTTTGAAACACTGGCCAGAATGCTCCAGCTCTTGATTTCTTATAATGTTGGCATGATATAAGAAGCAATGGTGAAAGCCTATGGTGGTGGGTCTGTTGTGTCTTTTGGGCCCGGTTCTGGAGTTTCTACATAGTATGGCCACTTTCCTAATTCCACAGGGAGACGCAGTGGTCTGTTGTAAGGTTCCCACATTAGCTCCTCCAGTCATCCAGACTCAGAATGGCCATTTAATCATTGTTGGCATGGAAACACCATATATTCAAGTGGAAAGAGTGGCCATTCTCTACTGCTCTCAGCACCCTAGCAACAGGCCCCTCATCTCATACTTTATTCCCATTGGCTGACTGATGCATCTGTCTCCCTGTTTACTTTTGGCAACAGGAAGACCATGCAAAATACATGGGGGGTGGGGGGGGGGAATAGGACTGAAAGTTGTTTTTTTTTTTAAATAATCTCTGTGAGAGCTGGGATAGCTGGGAAGTGCTGCAGACATGCAGGTACACTCAGGAGGAGAAAGGGAGGACCTGCCTCGAAACTGCACTGGACCAGTCAGGAGGAAGCTGCTCTCCATAAGCAAGAATAAGGAACAGGGATGTGGGGATTTTGCTCACAGGAGTTGCCAGGATGCGTGGCTCAGCCTGAGGGATGGTGGGGGAGTGCAAAAACCACTCAGCCCAGGCAGCCACATGATCCTCTGACTAGGAAGTTTTAGCAAAACTCCCCACATTGTAGAAACTGTGCGGCATGGTTTTCCAGGGCATATGAGCCCAGCTAATGTCTGATGGAGATGCCCCACATTGGACATCTTGTGAAACAGAAGCAACGGAGAAACAAGGTAGTGTGGTAGACTGTATGTGTCAGAAATATTTTCATGCATCTGTGAAATGCACGACCTCATTTTTTGTGGGGAGGGACAATGGATTGCAAAAGAGCATAAAAGTGCGCTCAAGGCATCAAGCGTAAAGAAGGGAGAAGGACACTGCCTGGATTTAATCCAGCTGTGCCTAGTTGACTAGCAGAGGCTACATGCGCATGGGGCTATCCATTTGAATGTGGCTTTCATATAGCTCGCACCCACACTCTATTCCTTTCAGTGAGTTGTGCTGTTAGACATACATCTGAATACAACTTTCCATCCTTTTCAACCACAGTCAATCGTGTATAAGTATACATGCCTAAAGGGAGAAAGTCTCTCCATGGAGCAGTGGTGGACGATGATAATATTTGGACAGCCTGACAAAGCAGCAACCCTGTTCCCTCAATGCTCCCTCATTCCTGCTACTATCATACAGAATGAGTGGCTCATTTACCCTCAGCGATGTCATCACGCAGCCAAATCTGCTTGAATGTTTACCATTGTGACATCTTGCTGGCTTCGTCGAATGGGGCGGCATAAAAATGTTTTAATAAATTTAATAAATAAATAAATGTGAGCACTGATTGGCTGGGAACTTGTAGAGAAGGATCCTTCCTAGTGCTGAAAGAACACCATATTGAGGAAAACATGGCAGCAAACTGGCATTTTGAAAAGAAATGTGTGAGGGAGTGGAAAATAAACTTGTTTGTTTGTTTGTTTGTTCCTCCCTCTTCCATAGTGACAACTGTCATTGTTAAATTTGAGCAAAAACTGGGTGTAGCACCAAACAGGAAGCCTGAGGCAAGTTTCTTTCTGGCCTACCAAAGGGTCTGGGGAGGATAAAATGAGGTGACTCTTTATGGGCTTCCTTGAGATCCTTGAAGAACAGATGGCCCATAAACACAATAAAGAAGCAAGGTTATGTTATGCTTAGAAGCATGGCTGAAAAGGTCCCTCACTTCCAAAAAAGATTGTCATGCTACGAGTAGCCTCCACATCCAAGGTTTCTCATAGCAGGAACTACTCTATCCCAGGGAATCCTCAAAGTATGTTTTTACTCAATATTTATAAAATACCCATGAACTTACTTGTTTACATTAAACTGTTTTCCTGAGGAGAGAATGCATGCCTTAGATATGGCTATATCATATGTGGATTTCCCCATGCATTTGTGCTTCCATTTATTAACATGAGGGATGATTAATCACTATATTCTGATACAGCAATGTATTATTCATCTTAGCACATTGAATATTATATGTAGCCATTCAATATTGCTCTGACGAGCAGAATCAGCATCTCTCCCCCACCTCTTGAACTTAGTCTCCTCTGCGAGGCCAAAGAGTGGAATGGGGAGGGTGGGCGGTGGCAAGGAGAGACGCAGCTGGTCAAAAATTGGTCATGGAAATAAGTGGGTGAGCTCCACTGGAACCGGACATTCAGCAGCTTCATGGGAGGCTGCTATTTTTGGGGTGGGCCCCTGGGAGTCAAGAATGGAACAACTGCACAGAGTAGGGAGCACTGGATGGAAATGCATTCAGCTGCTGTTCTTGGCCAGCCATGGTAATGCAATCCACAGCAATGGTTCAGTAGCAACGGACGCTAATTAAAGGCATTTAAATGAGTAAACAGCCTCTTTATCAAATGAGCCTGAAAAGACGAGAGCACCTGTGGGGTTCATGAATGACTACGCAATCAATCCACTGGCTTTCTCGTCAAATCTCCCAGCAAGGGAGAAAATGTGGGTGGTACCCGCAGGGGCAGGAAATCCCCCATTGGTTAGGAGTAATCATGAGTTAACTACAGCTCTAGAGCACCGCTAATGAAAAATGTTCTGACGGCAGAAGTATAGTTATGTTCTTTCACAGTTGCTTGTGTCTGAAGGCTTCTGATAGACTCCGGGGCCATACAAAGCTACACGAACCTACATGCTGCATTTGTATGGACCTTACCGACAGGATACCATGATTAAAGGGACTTATTCCTATTCCATAAGCACTTAAGTATATGGTAGTAAGGCTTATTAAACTCAATATGGCTTCCTTCTGAGTAGACTTAGTTAGAATCACACTGCATAGCTCAAATGGCCAGGCAGACATCTCTGCAGAGAGGAAGGTGCTTCTTGTCAGAGGCTCCAGCTCCTTCCTGAATCCCATTTTAGACTGGGCCAATAATTGGCATGGCAAACCTTTTGAATGTTCCTGAGAAATCTTAGAATAGCCATCTTTCTCCTCCACTCCCAAACTTTGGGCATTGGCATTCATCCCTGTGTTTTGATCCGTTTGATGAACTTCTGGCCTGTCGTACATCTGGAGAGGTTTGGTCAGTCAGGAGAACTCTCCATTCTACATTTTATATTAGACCAGCAGGATCTCAGCCAAGGTGCGGGCTGGGCAAGGCATGGTTTTGGAGGAAACGCCACTGCAACAGCCACAAGACTTTTCACATTAGGGCTCTTCCTTGCTTATTTAATGCATTTTCATCCCCCCGCCCTTCATAAATCATAGATCTCAGAATGGTGCATGTGCAGTTCCCAGGTGATCTCTCACCCAAATATTGAACAGACCTCAACTGGTTTAGCTTGCGCAAATTCGGTACATCATGTACCCACCCACCTCCCGACTGCAGTGTAGGCAGCAGAGGGCCCTGTAGAGCCAAGAGGAGACCATTGTGAATGGCACAGAGAACATTCAGTCTCTCACTGATGCTGAGTATCATCCAAAAAACTACATTGTCCCCCAAAAATGTGGGAAGAGGGAGTTTTATTTTCCCTGGAATATAAAAGAACATCTATAGAAGAACCACAAAAATGCTGGTACTCAAGGTTCAGCTAAACACTTCTTAATAGGTTCTAGTGCACCTGCATTTTTATTTAGCTTCTGACCCCTTTAGTAGAGAATAATGCTAATTCCATTCCCCTTAGACCTAGCTGGTTTTAATTAGGAGTCTCTGTAAAAAAGAAAGAAAGATCCCATAGAAAGACACTTCATCGCACAAGCCAATATTTAACATCCCATGTTAACAGATGCAATAAAGAGAGTGATGTCAACTCAGTGCCAGGGCATTTCTTTCTAAGGAATAAGGGCTCCTCCAGCAGTGGGCAGAGCTTGTACCCATTGTCGCTACTGCACTCTTGTGCTCTTTTTGCCACATTGCAAGACATGCCAAGGAGAATATGGGCGATTGCGCAGAACAGCATCATTCTGGAGCCCCTCTCTGCTGAGTTGCTCTGCACTGCTATAGCTGCAGGATACTTCCCTGTCGTCCTTGTTGCTTCTGCTGTCCTTGTGGTGTACTGGTAGTGCACAGGCAGTGCTAGAAGAGCAGCTGGAGGTGCAGGGAGATAACGTCCTTCCCTTCCTCTTCCATTTCCCAGCTCATATTTTTATTTGAAGAACAGCCCCCTTTCTTCATTATAACATAATCAAATAGAAAACTCAAACAAGCTTTTAGTCCTAAGCATGCCTGCAAGCCGCCCCCCCCCCCCCCGCACACACACACACAGGATTTATGGGGCATGGAGTTTGTTTCTACCTCCTACCAAATGGATAGTCCTCTTCCCACCCATCTGGCTCCCAGAGGCTTGGTTTCTTCTATGAGCCCTTGGTCTTTCCTCACGGGGGAAGACAACAGATGAACGAAGCTGGGCTGGCTGAGCAACTTCAGCACTCCTGGGTCAGGTACAGTGGTTTCATCCTCACATGCCACAAAGCTGGTTCCTGGCAATGTGCAGCAGGAGCCAGCACCAAATGATGCCAGGAGGTGTGGCCTGCAGAGGGCTGGGAAGGGCAAATGGTCCCCTACCACCATGGATGTGGGGGACTCTGGTGGGCAGGTCCAACAGCATGTGCAAGAGCCTCTGCAGGGGAACCTGCCTTCTGGAAGCCTGGGCAAATTACCCCAGTTCCCACCTTCTTCTGGACAGCCTTCTACTTATGAAAGAGTTAATGCCATCAACATCTGTAGGACTTACTTCAAATTAAAATATATTTAGTATGGAAACTCAGTTGAAATGGCTCGTAATAAAAGCAAAAAAGAAAAGTGTAAAAGCAGGACTGCAGCTGAATATTAAGAAAACAGAAATTATGACCACAGAAGAATTATACAACTGTAAAGTCAACAATGAAGAAACTGAAATTATGAAAGATTTCACATATCTTGGCTCAGTTGTCAATTCAAATGGAGACTGCAGTCAAGAAATGTGAAGAAGACTGAAACTTAGAAGGGCAGCAATGAAGGAGCTAGAAAAGAGCATCAAGAGTATGGATGTTTTACTGGAGATTAAGGCTGAGATCACCCAAACTATAGTGTTCCCAATCACTGTGTGTGTGAAAGCTGGACAGTGAGGAAAGCTGACAGGAAGGAAATTGATGTGTTCGAACATGGTGCTGGAGGAGAGCTTCGTGAATACCCTGGACCAACAGATGAACAAGTGAGTCCTAGATCAGACCAGAGCGTTCACCAAAAGCAAAAATGACAAAACTGAGTCTGTCATGCTCCAGACTCATCATGAGAAGGCAAGGCTCCCTGGAGAAGACAATCATGTCAGGGAAAGTTGAAAGCAGATGAAAGAGAAGATGAATATGAGATGGATTAAATCCGTAAAGGAAGCCACAGCTTTGCACTTGGAAGAGCTGAACAGAGCTGTCATGAAAAGGAGATTTTGGAAAGCACTCGTTCAGAGGGTCACCATAAGTTGGAGGTGACTTGATGGCACATAATAAATGTATGGGCGTGAAAGCTGGATAGTAAAGAAAGCTGACAGGAAGGATGCATTGATATATTCAAAATGTGGTGCTGGAGGAGAGCTTTATGAATATCCTGGACCAACAGATGAGTAAGTGGATCCTAGATCAAATCAAGCCAGATCTTTCCCTGGAAGCGAGAACAGCAAAACTGAACCAGCTGTACTTCAGGTATATCATGAGGGGGGCAGACTCACTGGAGAAGACAATCATGCTAGGGAAAGTCAAAGGCAGAAAAAAGAAGAAGACCAACTATGAGATGCAGTGACTCCATAAAGAAGCCACAGCCTTCGGTTTACCAGAACTGGCAAAGACAAGCTGACAGGGTTGCTGTCAGTCAGAGACAAGTTGACAGCACATAACAACAATAGGATGAAATCATGAATATGAAACATACCGTTATTTCTTTTTCAGAAATCTAACGCGTGGGACAAGCTACCCGTTCAGAGAAAGGCACTTTGCCCCAGCCCACAGCTTCTCTGGTACCACTCTGAATACACCAGAGTAGACCAGTCTTCCCAAACCTGGTGCCTTCCAGTAAGGGAGGACAACTCTCATCCTTGCCAGCCAACATGGCTGTACTGAGCTGGCAAGATGAGAGCTGAGTCCAGCACATCTGGAAGACAGGGAAAATGGCTGCACGTTGCACACAGTTGGTCTCACCCAACAATCGCCTTTGGGAGGAGCCTTATACGGAAGTCTTGTTTCAGCTACGCACATAAATGGACACAGGTCACCACTCCATATGGGTGAAAGGGGTTGAACCAGAGCTCTGCTTACCAGGAACCCCCCACAACCAATTCTGCTTGTGGATACATCAACGTAAAGGGCAGATATGCCTTGGATGTGCCGTGCTGTTAATTCCCCCAGTCCATATGCACATGGGTGTGTCTGTTGCTGGGCCCATGCTTCCCAGCCAGTAGATTTCCTTTTACCCACCTCTATATCTGTAACCACGGCACTTGATTTTCTTCACTGTGTCACCAGTTAGGGCAACATCTTTCTTGCATGGCTGGCTCTGCATCTGTGGATGCCTTTGGAAGGCAAGGCATCTCCAAAAAATGTGGCTCCAGGAAAGAAATTCTCTCCCATTGCATTGCATTGTACTATGTTTCTAACTACTGTATGAATTTATAAATGATAAATTCTGCATGTACACCCATTTCCTGTAGTGTGAGACAGAGCAGTGCTTGTGTTCAAGCAAGAGTTCTGCTGCTGCGCAGTCTCATCATATGGCCAAGATGCTTGTGCTGGCCACCAATATCGCATTGCATGAGGCGCCTGCAGTGAAGAGACGCTTCATGTCACCGCAGAAATGCCTTCCCACTCTCCGCCCTGCAGTGCGCAGGAACTGCTGGGATCAATATGCTGTGCTGAAATCAGCAAATGTCTTTCATGTATTCAGCTGACTGGTTACAGCGGAAGGCATGAGTAAATGCTACTTCCCCATTAAGTAAAAAAGATAGACAGTGCTTCACTAAGCCATATTGATTGCATGTTTTAAGGCTTTACTAACTGTTTCAGAAAGAAGTTTATGCATTTCATTAGCTGGCCTGCCTGTGCTACATGGCATGTTGGGCAAATGAATCTTCTGTGACTTGAAGGCTTTTCTTAAACAATCCAATTTTATTAGGGGAACAATTCATTCATTTTGCTGTCATTATAGATTGTGTGCAACATGTTTGTTTTCTGAAGGTGAA
The DNA here is from genome assembly GCF_004798865.1 of Varanus komodoensis. NCBI lineage: Eukaryota > Metazoa > Chordata > Lepidosauria > Squamata > Varanidae > Varanus > Varanus komodoensis. The sequence goes on from NW_025336087.1 coordinate 51,180,571, forward strand.
AATCAATTCCCGTTTGCTCAGGATCCAGGCGAGGTCTATGACAATGAATTGATTATCACCTGAAAACATTTCTTGGGGGAAAATCTGCCACATACTCATAGCAACTGGTTCTGCTACAGGAATACAAATGGGATGAAACGGGACAGCATGCGATGGCCGCAGCTCCCTGCATCGTGTATTTCCCTTCCAATATATGTATGTCACTAATGAAGCAAATAGGCAATGCAAGCCAGCAAGACCATGCGCAAAGCTGCAATGCATTAGCCACATAATGCTGACAATCTAAATTCGACGTTACATTCTTTTCGGTGTCAGGCAAAACCCTTTTTATTTTCCCACTATTTCAATGTTTAATTGCCTTTAACTGGGGTTTTAGTATATCAATTGTTGGATGCTGTGGTGTTTTATTCTACTTATTTTTGTAAACTGTCCCGAGACCTTTGTAGTGGACAGGTTGGAAAAGCTTTGAATAAATAAATAAATACATTTCATACTAGAACTCCCATCAAAATCTCAACATCTTCTTCAGGCCGTTTTTCTGGGTCCGAGAGGACCAATACCCTTTCCTATGCAACAGAAAAAGAAAATGGGGACATAGATGGCAGCAGCTGGTGTCACAGTCTGGCTGACCATCAGCCCCCTTGAGCTCCCCTTGGCCCTGGCTCAGGTCAATACCCACCGGTGCAGCCAGGCCATCCCTCATGCTGGCCTTAATGGCCTTAGGATGCTGCCCCTTTAGATCAACAAATGTTTTACTTAAGGTATGAAACCAACAACGGATGTATCACCCTCTGCTGCCATTCTGTGCTTTCTGGCTGTTTCTACATTCCTCATATGTTAGAGCGAACATATTTTCAAACTGTTTCCTAACATTAATTTAAAAAAAAAAGACACCGAGCTTGTGCATTTTGAACTCACTTTTGCTATTTTGAACTCATGGCACCATCGCAACTCTAGGAATAAGATGGAGTTTGCTTCCAGTGCTTCTGGTGCGAGCCACCACTACTTAGACTTAAGCACAATTTTGTTATAAAAATGAATCCTAGCACTGAGATGTACAACTTTAAAAAATCAACATCTACAACCATGTACAAACCCAACTTGATGCCCCTGACTATTGAATTTTAGACCAGTTCAATGTATCATTGACCATTACTGCGTGTCCATATTTTTGCTTTGTGTTGTTGTTTTGTGCTTTTGTTGTGTTTTGCTTGCTTTGTTGTTGTTGTTGTTTTAAATTAAAATGTGAGGAACAGGGAAGAACGGTGTGGGAAGTTCAGGTGCTGAAGCCAGGTCTGTCTCTCACTCCTCGTCCCCTGCCTTTTCCTAGGAGGCCATTTGATGTCCTTGAAGCTCCAGGAGCCCTCAGCTTCAGCCCTGAGGTGCAGCCCAAGCTGCTGCTACTGACATTCAGAAGTCAGGCGCTTGCAATCCAGAGGAGACTACAGAGAGCACCAAGGTTCAGTTGGGTCAGTTGTCTTCAGAAAGGTAGAATGCGGGACCTCAGCACAGCCCCAGAGAAAACAATTCTGACCAAGTCATCCAGAAAAGTAGGTATTGCACATGGCGTTTGGATCAAGAGAACCCCTGCCACAGACGGAAGTGATTTCTCCACAAGTCAGAGCTCCTTCCATTCACAGGAGAGTTCTGCTTCAAGAAGGACATCCCCTCTCTCAAAAAGGTTCCTCCATTCACAGAACAGCTGCAATGGATAGATCAGTATCTTTCTGGTATGTCAGTTTCACCTGCATTCATTCCTAAAGTCTGTCCCATCCTGTCTCTGCATTAATTTGCAATTTTTAAACCATTCTCACAACACTTTGCATTTACGTGTATGTTCTGGCCATTTTGTCCAAGCAAAATATGTATTTCTAAATATGTAGAAAGTCAAATCAAAGTTTACATTTCTCAGACTCCTCATTTTTCAATGCATTTTAGGTGAAGATACACATTTGTATATGCCTTTTGATATCTCTTTGAGTTTTTCTTTTCTTTTCAAGTCCAGGAAATGTGGAGCAAATGCCTTAGGGCTGCAATCCTACTTCCATTTACTTGGGAATAGGTAGAAATTGATAGATCTTAATTTTATATAGTGTGGTGTATGGGAAATATGCAATTTTAAATATGGAAGCTTATATTTTTAATTATGACATACTAAAAATTGACTCTTACTTCTGTATGCTTTGAAGTGACATGTTTGGTCAGAATCCTTTAGGACTGACAATGGCAAAGTCTGTCCACAACAGAAAGGATCATGCAACCTATTCCCACTGACTCCTGGTAGCATTTTAAGGAGTGCTTTTATCTCTCTCTTTTTATATCTGCATTCCTTGTTGACCAGCCCATATATTCTCCTTCTCAGTGTTTCTTGCCTTATGTTTCATATCTCATTCTCTTGTGTAGCATAACTTTATCTGTCATTCCTCTTCAGCCATGGAGTTTTTAATTTTTTTTTCAAAGTCCACCATATTTATTCATTACAAAAATGCATCCTGAAGTTTTTAGCCTTAGGCTCTGTCTACAATGTTTTATGGAGAACTCTCCAAACTGCGTTTTCTTACCTAGCAATCCCTGAATCCGGCACTGTGTTTTGCATATCACCAAGCCATTAAAATCTAAATTTAATGCCAAGCCATTAAAATCTAAATACATACACAATAAGGAAAATGCCTTTTTAGAAAGAGCAAGGGAACTTTTTACCACTGATACAAGCACGCTGAATGTGAGCAATGTAACATGTCTCTGAGAGTCTTGCTTTGACTTTTAAAACGAGAAAATAAAAAAGATAGGAACTGAAAGCATGTGAGCCAATGAAGGAATGAATTTTCTCAAAGCCAAAAATAGCACTAAATTGTCTTCATCTCCTGGGAAATTAAAGGAACTTAGACAGGTGCATTATTACTGCCTTTGAAAGTCTCCCTTATGGAAAAGAAACTGATGTAGCAGCTTCTTCACCCTATATGTGACCCTATTCACATATACGGCAGTTTCTAATTGACTTGTATGCAGTTACATCAGATTTACCACCAGGCATAAAACTGATTATTCGAGAGACCTATTATTGCAAGGAACAAATTTTCCTCAGCTTTATAAACTGCTCCTGAAAGTTACGGAGGGCCATTCTGCCTTCAAATATAACTTAAGACCCCCTTGGGTCTACCCTCTGCCATTCTGTTCCAGGAACTAGGTGCTGAGACTTGTAATAAATTCTTGTTGTCTCCCTGCTTTCCCTCACATCAAGTCCTGCTCATAAGAACAGAATGTGGACAACAAGTATGGAACCCATTATGCTGGTTCATTTTATTAAGTATAGCACCCTTCCTGTGTGCATTGTGTGAAGGGGGTGTGCGGCCCTACCTCCCAAGATTGTAAAAATGCCCCCATCTCTATCAGGAGTAACAATTCATGGCCCTCCAGAAGGCTTGGTTTACAACTCCCATTTCCCCTCATCAGTGGCTATTATGGGAGGTGCCATCCAATGACAACGAAAGTCATAGCTCTTTCCTGGTCTACCTGTTAGGGTGGCATTTCTGAAAGAAAACTCTGCACGTGCAGGCTTTCCATCCATCCTGGAAATCTTCACAACTGGAGTTCCAGATCATCTGGCCATGGCAAGTCTTCACACAGCCTGTTCAGGTATCTATACCCACTGTGTTGACACTGAGCAAGCTAAATTCCCAGCATGCCCTGCAACTTCATTCTGCATAGGATATCCCATGTTTTACTGAAGTGAAGGGGGCTTAAGGGAACACATTTCTAGGACCTAATCTAGTGTCCCACAAATGTAAACCAGGGTGCAAAAATGAATCCATGAGCTGCTATGATTAATAACACTTTGTAGGGCTAAAAATAACAAAAGATCATAGGTCCTTGGACCTGCCAATAGCTAGATTGCATTGATGAATGTGCTTCCTTTTCAAGGTATCAGATCTGATGGAAGATTTTCTGCCCAATTTGTATTTAAAGATCGGGGCTGTTTTACTCTTTACGCTGAAGTTACCCATCTTTCTTTCCAGCAATGAAAGCTACAAACAGTTTGGACAAACAGAGCTCTTTTGAATTTGAAATGAACACATTTTTTAAAACCCAGATGTTTCAAAACCTTGCATTGTCCAGGATACAAAGGGACCCTGGACTTATTCAGTTAGTGAACAGCTAAACTTTGTGCTCGTTGGTTCCATCGAAGGCAATGACACTTTAGCCATCACTTCATTATTTAGTTTCAGTGGACCTTAGGCACAACTAATTGGCTGGACTGCAGCATGCTATATTCTCAGATTTGGCAAAAATGGAAATATTAGACTTTCCACCTAAGAATATCTGATCTTTTATTCATTACAGCATATTTTAAGTTTATTCTGTATTCCATGTTTATTCTTGAGGAAATACAAAAAGGCATCTTAACTATAACTTTGTAATATTTGTATTTATCTATCTAATTACATGACATCAACACATTTGATGATGAAGGCTTGTATCCAGTGTTAGCCCATTCATTTCAATGTGTGTTTTCTAAGTAGGACTAACACTGAATAAAAACATATTAAATGTGCATCTTTAATCAATTGACAGCCTTGATATCTGCTAAAGCATCCCAGGTAAATGCACCATTCATTTCTAGTTACCAAGAAAGAACCAGCTTGTTCTATGACAATAGCAACAGTAGCCTCTTATTGCTAAGGCAGTCAGAAACAGAACCCTTTTTACAGGATTCATCTCCAGGTAAATATTTTGCAAAGTGTTTGTTCATTAGAAACTGGTGTACCATTACAGCGATCTTTTTCATAGTAAATTTTTTGAGCAATTCGTCATTTATCTGGAAAAGGTCACTGCAATTAAATTTGGTGTTTATGCTGCTTGAAAGCCTCAAAAACAACACAAGAAAGAATCTTCCAAGATTGCCAAATTTAAGAACATATGAAGAACCATTATGAATCAGCCCAAGGAGTCGTTCACACAAAGGCTCAACAGGGTCTCCCAAGCAAACAACAAGTGCAAAGCACACTCCTGCCACATTCCCCAGCAACTGATGCACACAAACATGCTAAGCATGTAGCCTTTCCAGGACCAGTATCCATTGATCGCCTTCTGCTCCGTGAATTTGTCCAGTCTCCTCTTAAAGCCATCCAAATTGGTGGCCATCACGCCTTCACATGGAAGCAAATTCCATAGCTTAACTACAGAACTTGGAATGCAAAGAATCCAAAAACAATACTCCCAGAAAGCCCCATTTCGTTAGTTTACAATGTGCTAAATCTCTTCAATTGAGTGTGACTATTTTCCATTTTCCTTTGCCCCAGTTGTCCATTTTCTTCTGCATCTGCATCTTGTCAAACAAACAAAATTGTAGGTGGTCAAACAACATGCAGCTGAGCAAACTGTGGAGTTTGACCCTCCAACCATGGAATATGAAAACTATAAATTGGGCACAAATCAGTCAACAAGCCAGATATGAAGAGACCGAAGCCACTGAGGAGCGTGAGTGTGAGGCTCTGGAACCCAACTGGAAAAACAAGCAAGCTCTGCTGAGGGGATCCAAAGTATCACTGAAAACATCACCAGTCAGTCCAATATCGTGAACATGGTTGAAGAGATTCAATGTCAAGAAAGACTTGATTTGATCATGTGGGGAACTGGGATGATAGTAGGGCAAGGACACCTCCCAGATCTCTCTGCTTCATGTTCTATAATGGCTACCATTTTAAAACAAGTTCATTCTGTCCAGTTTTTGCATGTTTGAATTGAAAGTCTGCCTGAAAATCTATACACATTTTTCTGTACAATATTCCGTAATTTGTATACACATTTTTGATTGCAGAACTGCTTTGCAAAATCCAGAGGTGTGTGAAAATCAAGGAATGCTTGGATTTAGATCAGGAAGTGTTACTTATCTTGGTTGGTCCTAAAAACAGATTGTTGGGGAGGGAGGAACGAACATCGTATAGTTTGCTGTTGCCTGCTGCTTTGATGTGTTGCCATTTTCTTATTCAGGCTGCTGGTCTGGCTTGTGGCCAACCGTTCCTCGCATTTATGAATATAACTGGTAAATTTCCACACTTCATCCAGTACATTTTTCTGTGCTGGCATTTATAGAAGCTTCTCAGGTAGGACTTGGGAGAAAAAAAAGCAACTGGAAGGCAATCCCTGTATTTTAAGCCAATTCTCAGATACTGGCAAACCCATGAATTCAAATGTGTGTAGATATTTATGGGAAAGCCGTAGCAGTTTGAAACTTTTTGCTATCAAGACAGCTCCCATTATGATAAAAAATCCATTGTAGCTTTCAGCTTTCCTAGCAGATCTTTGATTTTTATTTTTTATTTTTTTACATGAGTGGAAGAATAAAAGGAGGATTTTTTTAAAAAAAATAGCTTGTTTGTAGTAGAAGTCAATGGATGTTATCGAATTTCATGCAGGTAGAAGAGCATTCATAGAAGTTGACTTCCTTTCTCCCTCCTTCCACCCAAGTGCCTCCCCATTTGCTATACAGAGGGTAAGATGCCCTCCTAAATTAGGTGTCTGTGGCATGGGAGGCTGAGGAAGAAGATGGATCCCCCAAAATCCGGAAGAGGCAGCTAGGAAAGGTAGTACTTCTTCCCCAAAACCAACCACAATGCACTGTTTTTGGTGTGCTCCAGAGCCTGTTGAAGGAAGGAAGAGAAAAGGAAACCAGTATTCACGAACTTCCATCCACCAGTGCAATATTGGATATCACCCAATATTATTAAAAGATATCTCCATTTTCCCTGGCAAACACATCAAGAAAGCTGTTTGAAGCCCAGTTCATCATGCATTTGGAGCTAATGTCAACATCACACAGCATACAAAGCAAGCAAGTGATGCTTATTAAACATTACGGCATCGGGTCAGCTCTTCGATCACTTACAAAGCATTTTCTTTCAAGCACAATACAGTTGTATTCTCTAAAGAGTTTTAGATACATCGATAATATTTGAAAAGAAAAGAGCAGAATAATACAGGTTTTTGCTGTGGACTTGGACAGAATGTCAATCTTATCTGAAGTGGATATGCATTCCTGGCTAATGGCTGACCAGCTTTATCTTTAAAACCAAACAAAATACTTCAAGGAAGTAAATGACTGGACTGATTTTTTAAAAAATCAAGTTTCCTGAGCACAAAGACAAATTTAAGCTTCAGCACCCTCTCACTTTGCATTACTGTCACTGAAACATAAATGCATAGTCAGAAACTGCAGAACTCTCACTTGCTTCTGTTCTCAGTTCTGGCCAACACATTGTCACCTAAATGAATGGCACATAAAGAGATGGGAGGCTGCCCTGATGGACCAATTTAACTGAGGAACACAACGGCAGCACAGTGCATAGGTCCCCTCCAAGAAAACAGTGGTGAGATTCTAGTTTCATTGACACGGTTTCAACCAAAGCAGCTTGGCAAAAGTAGCAAGGTGAGAAACCATGTCCTAGAACACTGGTCGCACAGCTAAGACAGGCAGGCCACAGCTGGCACGGGGAGCCCTGTCTGTTGGCACACAAGCCAAGGGGCCCCAGCTTACCCCCGGAAGCCGAATAACAGATAACAGCATACCTAGGGGCCATGCGCATGCTCAGAGAGGAGTAGTGGTGCCAGATGAAGAGCCATGACTCATTAGCAGTGACTCGTCCGAGCTCTCCCAGGGCCAGTAAGTGTGCTGCCAAGGATATATGCATATTTGATTGGATTGGCTTTGAGTTGTTTCTTAAAAACAAAAACCTCAGTTTTCTGGTACTATAGTATGATTGGAACATTGTAATAAAGACATGGCTTTTGGGTTGCAGTATGGGCACTCGGTCTCGAACAGGTTCACAATCACTGGGTTTGGGTGTCCTGTCATGAACGTAATGGGTGGAAAGTGTTTACAGTGCACAAAAATGATGAGCTGTGTGGAAAAAGCAAGGAAGGCTTTTTAAAAATACCATCTTCTAATGGAAATTCACCCCTATATTAGGGTTAGGGGAGTGATCAGGGTAGGGTTAGGGTTAGAGAACCTTGGTGTCCAGGCATGGTTTTTATCATTGGAATGTGCTTAGGGTGGGCAGAAATGATGAGATGTGCACAAAAATCTACCAAAGGAAGGCTTTTTCAAAATCTCCCTCTTTACCATGGAAATTTAGCCCTATATTAGGGTTAGGAGTGATATCAGGGTAGGGATAGGGTTATGAAAACAGAATTTCCTAGAATGGTTTTGATGGTTTGAATCTGTTCAGAGTGGGCAGAAATGATGAGCTGTGCAGAAAAAAACAACTCAAGAAAGGCTATTTAAAATGCACCCTCTTTTATTGGAAAATTACCGCTATATTAGCGTTAGGGGTGTGATCAGGGTAGGGTTTGCGTAAGAGATACTTGATGTCCTGGCATGGTTTTTATCGTTGGAATGTGCTTAGAGTGGGCAGAAATGATGAGATGTGCAAAAAACAAACAAACAAACAAACAAAAACTACTAAAGGAAGGCTTTTTCAAAATCTCCCTCTTTACAATGGAATTTTAGTCCAATATTTGGCTTAGAGGTATGATCAGGGAAGGGTTAGGGTAAGAAAAACGGGGTGTCTTGGCAAGGTTTTGATGGTTGGAATGTGTTTTAATTGGACAGAAATTATGAGCTGTGTAGAAAAAGCAACTCGAGGAAGGCTATTTCAAAAGAACCATCTTTTAATGGAACTTTATCCCTATATTAGGGTTAGGGGAGTGATCTGGGTAGGGTTAGGGTTAGAGAAACATGGGGTCAAAGCATGGTTTTTATCAATGGAATGTGCTTAGAGTGGGCAGAAATGATGAGATGGGAAAAAAAATTCTACTAAACAAAGGTTTTTCAAAAATGCCCCCTTTACCATCGAATTTTTCCCCTATCTTAGGGTTAGTGGTGTGATCAGGGTACGGTTAGGGTAAGAAAAACTGGGTGTCGTGGCATGTTTTTAACAGTTGGAATGTGTTTTGATTGGGCAGAGATGATGAGCTGTACAGAAAAAGCAACTCAAGGAAGGCTATTTATCAATCACTCTCTATTGATGAAAATTTACCCCTATATTAGGGATAGGGGAATGATCAGTGAAGGGTTAGGGTTAGAGAAACTTGGTGTCCAGGAATGGTTTTTATGGTTGGAACGTGTTTCAAGTGGGCCGAAGTAATGAGAAGTGTGAAAAATTTACTAAAGGAAAGCTTTTTCAAAACGTTCCACTTTACCATGGAATTTTAGCCCTTTATTAGGGTAAAGGGGGTTCTCAGGGTAGGGTTAGGGTTCGGAAAACTGGGTTTCCTAGAATGGTTTTAATCATTTGAATGGATTTAGAGTGGGCAGAAATGACGAGCT